>NC_089591.1:20646766-21846766 GCF_019320115.1 Miscanthus floridulus | reverse complement strand
AGCGGTCAGAAACACTATGGGAACGGCGCTCTCTAGATGTGTCGGCCAATGGCCCGTGGTCTTGAGCCATCCGGGCTGGGACTCTAGTCGTTGGGTCAGTGACTACGCCTGGGGTGCATTTCACTGGTCCCCTCGATGGTCCGGTCGGAGCCCATGTCGTCTACTCTCACCGTCGCTCGATGGACATAATCATCATGCCAGGTCCGACGTTGGTTGCTAATGATGCTGCAATCATCTTGGTTCGGCCTGAGGCGTTCGCGCATAGGCAATCGGTGTGGAGTGGGTGTCGGGTTAGGCTATGGTGCAGTTGCAGCCTCCTATTCTGTGCCTGGTGGCTGTAACAGTGAATAGCTAGAGCGATTTGTCTGGTGCATCCCCACTCCCCTGGTGGAGAGAGAGGCCGTGATTTGGTGGCGCGACACAGAGCTCTCTGCTTGGTGAACGGCAACGGTTTCCACTAGGGCCCAGAGGTGCCGGTGGATTGCCTGTTCCTGGGGGTTGTGCAGATCAGGAAGACCGCGTAGGAGCATTGCTGTCTCAGCTATGTTTTGTCTAGCCTGAGCGAACTGTGGGGGATCGTTCCCCCCGACAATGATGTTGCGCTGAACCTAGTGAGCATGACCCCGGGCGCCACTCACCGAGTTGCACACATGGGGCGCATCATGGTGTGCCGAGTGCATTGGTGCTGGTGGCGCCTAGTTCTACCGCCTTTGTCGTAGCTCCTTGCCATGCTCCCGGGCACATGCCAGGGCACCCACGCGAGGGTCTGGAGCGGTGTGGGTCTATAGAGACTCCGCCACCACCGGTGGCTATCTCGGAGTGTCCGCCATGGTGTACTCGCGGGATAGAGGGTGGCTAGGTGCCATGATGTCGCCGATGCTGGAGTCGTCACTCTCAACATCATTATCCATGGGGTCATGAAAAGAGGCGAGAGCATAGCTCGCCATCCCCACAAATTTGGATGTGAGAGGGGGTGGCGCTAGCATCCTTCAGAGCCCCTAGGCATACGCATTCATGGGGAACATGAGGCCATAGGTGAACCGGTCGCATGGCGGTCGCAGCGGGGACAACGGGGTCCCTCTAGAGAATCAACGAAAGATAGTAAATAGCGAGTAAATAACAAAGCATACGTTACTCATAGTTGGGTTTGAGTCCTTCATGGGCTCAGAGTGAAGCATAGGCGCCTCACCGTTGAAGCTGCCAGGAGTCTCGGAGCCGACAGAGGACATGCCACCATTGATGGTCGCCAGAACAAGTGCCTCCTCGTGGAGCTACAGCACGCCGAGGCGGTTGGCGATGAAGTCTAAGCTTCCAAAGAGGAAGGCCTTTGATGGCTCAAAGATGGGAGGATCCCACATCCCAATAAGTGGGAGTGTGGGAAACTCCAGTGACCCGAAGCGAGTCATATCACTTGAGCCTGCCATGGCAAAGATGGCAGAAAAGTGGGCCACCCGGTGACCAAAAGCGTGAACATACGGCATCCTCCCCACGGATGGCGCCAACTGTCGGTGTAGAAAGTGACCAATATGTAAATATTTGTAGTTTTGCCGTACGTTGTGATCGGATGTGGCCTAGCACTCAATGACACAGGGTTTATACTGGTTCAGGCAATGTGCCCTACGTCTAGTTTGAGTCGGTCGGTGACTTTATTCTTGAGCCTAGGTGCTCAAAGTTTGCTGTGGGGTTACAAATGAGACGGAGAAAAATGGGGGGTGCAAGAGGTCCGGTCGGACTCCGGACCGAAGGGCTGAGAGTGACGGGAGCTCCTACGTGCACTAAATATTCGAGCATGTGCTTTGTGTAGCTTTAGAGTGTCTTAAGCTAACAGAGGGTGAATCGATCGTTGGTTGTTCGAACCATTGGAGAGTCCTTGGCATCCTCTCAAATTGATCCTCCTTGTTGGGAGAGAGCGCATCCCCTTTTATAGATGAAGGGGACGGCCTTACAAGTGAGTGAGAGAGAGAGTGTACATATGCTCCTAAGTCTTGTTGCCCACACCGTCGGGTACAAGATGACTATAGGCGCCCACAACACAATTGATGCTAAGAGGCATGTGGGGGAGCCTTACCGTGTTTGCCTGGTATGGGAGTTGATAGCACCCATAACACTATAGTGGTAAAACATCGACGCCCACAACACTACTTAGGTTCTGACATGCCCAGAAGGTTGCAGGGCACCCTTCTGACATGTCCTGTCGGTACTATCCTATAGGTGTATAGGGTACGGTCCTTGGTATTGCGTTTGACTTGAGCGTCCTGCCTTACTTGCTCTGTCCGTTTCCTAGGTCCTCACCGAGCGGGCGTCCCCGGTCGGTTGGTCCTAGTTGGCTCCGACTACACCAGTCGAAGAAGAGCTGTAAGCAGAGGTTCGGTGCATCCCCGATCGGAGAAGCGGTTCGGAGTCCGAAGCGAGCGCTGTTCCTTCTTAGCCAGGCCTTCCGGTCGGAGAGGCGTGCTGGAGTCGGAAGCGAAGCCTTTTGGTTGGAGAGGCAGCCCGGAGTCAGAAGCGGGCACCGTTCCTCCTTGGCCACGCCTTCCGGTCGGAGATTGGATTGCCCTTCTGGCCTATCGTTAGTTATTTGGGCCGGACCAGGAGTGGCGCGTCGTTCGCAACATCGTCTGCTGGGCTGAGCTTTTGCTGGGAAGGAGGTCCATGAGGGACCCTGGTTTTATGAACCCGACACATAAGTTTATCCATACAATTTTAAATTATATAATGCTTAGGTTGTAGATAAATCATAGTGCATGTATTAAAGTTTCTACATACTCTACAAATTTACTAAATCAAACAACTGTTTTGACTATGGCCATGTTGTCACCATGTCACATGACGCCATGTCAGAAGCATCCCAAATTTTAGCTAAGTTCTAATTTGAAAGTGAATGGTTTTGATAGCCGTGGGATGAAAGGCGATCAGTCTCATATTAGGCTTGTTTGAGACTACTCCGCTCTACGTCTTTTTAGCTCCACTTCACATTTTTTAGCTAAATAGGTGCAGCTCCGCAAAATCTGCTCTATAAAAAAAGGTGGAGTTGTGAAAACACCTAAAAGGATGTTCCAGAAGCTCTACATTTTTTTTGAATGGCCTCACGTTGAAGTTTGTGGAGTAGTTTCAAATAGACCCATATACTTGAAGTTTGATGATTTGACTCAACCCCCATAGTTTAGTGCTGTACAGTAGATTTTTCTAGATATTCCCTCCGTTTTTTAAGTGTCATGTTTGGTTTTTCTAGATACTCCCTCCGTATTTCTCATAATAAATCTAAAAATATAAATCTTATGACATGAAACTATATAATTTTTTTAAAATCAATGGTCAAAGATGCACACCTTTGACTTAGGAGAAACCAAATGTGACACTTAAAAAAAGGAGGGAATATATATTAACTCCAGAATGTTTGACAATGTTTGCTCCAAACAATAAATTCTAAATACACTTCAGTGCCCACAAATCTTAGATTATTACTGCTATTTCAACATTCAAAACAAAGGTAATAATAGTAGATCAGGTCAATTATATTATAATTTTATTTTCTCTATTTAATTTTTCACATTTAACTTACACTTGGTTTCAGTTTCATTTGATGCAAATGGCCTCTCCTGTTCCTGCCATTGTTTGACTATGGAAATACCAACATATAGATGAAACGATCGATACACAGAAAATCCTTACGTGCTGGTTAAAATACACCAGAATAGCATGAACATTCTTTAACATAGACTAGACATGATGTATAGATAATGAGATGTTTATTATTCTTCATCTCAGACATCCTTGTCAGCACCTTGCTTCTGGGAGTGCCGGGCCCCCAAATTCAGGTTCCTCGCCACGGCAGGAGCTGAGCTGCTCTCTCTCTTTCCTCTCTGACGTGTGCACCAGAGGCAAGAAGGCGGCAAGACAGAGGGGATCACTCCCTAATTTATCATATTTTTTAGATCTAGTTTGTTTTGATTTATTCCAAATTAATCAGAAGCTTGTTATCTACTATGACTTCAGTTATGGCCACACCGAGGTTGCTGTTATAAGCATCGATATCATTAGTAAGATGTAATTTTGTGGTTATTTTCTATAAGAGAAAGAGTGCTCCTGGGCACTCTCCACGGGCCAGATCATCAACGTGGAGAAGGAAATCAGACATCCAACTTGACGAAGGGGTTGGAGGTGATAAATATAGAATCTATGTTGTCCCCGATGTCCTTTCATCACTTCAAATGCATTTTGGACTAGTTCCGAAATGTTGAATGTTGTGATACTCTAATATTTTGGGTTGATCATTGGATTCAGCATAAGGACTGCACTGTGGTTTTGGTGTTGAAGAAGGTTTTATTCTTCAAGAGCATGGTTTGGATCGAGGAAATCCACTAGAAAAAATAGGATGGAAGAATTTGGATAGAATATTGTATCTTTTTATTTTATGTTTTCTCATGTATAAATTGGGCTTGTATTATGTCAAATTTTAATATAATTCCCCTTTGTTTCGAAAAAATATAAATGATGTGTAAAAACTGAAAAACATACACTGAAACGAAACAAAATTGCATTGTGTGCTTTAAAAGCGAATTTGTTAGCAAGGCATGTATGGGGAAATAAAAGTTGTACACAAGCGCTATGTAGCTAAGACACTACATTGAATGATGGAAACATCGACTTGAAGGGGTTGAATGGGAGAAAATTCTTTTCTATAAACTTGATCTATATCCTAAATCAAGCGGTAGAAAGAACAAGTCAGAGAAACATCTAGAACCTCACGAAGTTGAATTTCATCTCAGGAATCGTGAAACTTCAGCTGTTACTCGTAGAAGTTCTGAACCACTACTACATTACCACCAATCACCACTATTGATGGTCATTAACACCTCATCTTATACCATCAACCATGCCTAAATTGGTCATACAAATGACATAAAACATAGTCATAGGGCTTACTTCTAACAATTTCCACGAGTTGTGATGACTATGTGAGTGTAGGAACAAGGTGGTTATGTACATGTTAAAAACACTTACTCAAATGCCCATTTTAACTGCACCATGTTGAAGGGCTCGTCGAGATACATGAATTCGAGTTTTGGTTCACCCAATTTGGAGTCCGGATAACAAAGTTATGGCTTCCGGAAGATCGCATGACAGGTCGAGCAAGATTTGGGCATTGAGGGAGTCGGGGGGACGTGGACTTGTGTCCAACAGCCCCCCAAACTTGGCCAGGGGCCTCTACACTCACCCAAGAGCCCAAGGGAAGCCCTATCTACATCATAGACTCAAATGGGTGTCTAGGAATCAGACAAGGTGATCCAATCCAACATGAGCCCATAACCGAAGAAAGGAAATTCCAAACGCCACCAAACTTTGTACCCAAGCTTTGGAGAAGCATAGATCAGTGCACCACCTCAAGATCAATGGTAGAAGCCTGTGAGGGGTGTCGGGCGACGGCCCATGCCGTCGGGCGATGGACCAAGTTTACAAAACCACCTTGGACAAAGTCGACTGCCCATCAACCGCCATCTAGAGTGCATCCAAGCCATTGATTTGCAAAGTTAGTGGAATGGAGTATCGGGCAGGTGCCCATGGACATCGCCTGACCCCACTTAGAAGCTCCACTGCCTCACACCACTCCCTACAAGTACCCCCTGCTAGAACCGACCTTAGAGAGCTATAAATAGTGGTGTTAGGCACCATTTGTATCAATCCCATCAATATCTTATAGAATAGAAGCAAGGTGAAGCTCTACTACATAGAAGTAGAAGATAGGGAGAGAGTGAGGAGAAGCTTGGAGAGCAGCCAAGGCTGTTGGCATCTTCTCTCACTTGTGCCTCGGCAGAGAAGCTCTTCTTCGACTGAAGTCTTGGATCTTCTGTGGTAACTCTAATGTCTTGCATTACTTAAGTGCTGATTTTTATTATTGTCATTTACGGATTTCATCGCTTGGTTAGGGTGCTCTAATCTTATTTCATAGCTGAGATCAGAATAGTAAGTTTATAGATTAAGCGGGGTGCTTAGGCTATAGCTTGCCTGTGTTTACGGCTACGTCTCCACATAGTTAGTGGTAGGTAGCAGGTGGTGACAGCCCTACCGTCCTCTGTATTCAACAATGATAGGTCTGTTGATGGTCACTAACACCCATTTTGACCATCAACATTCCACCCAAAAGCATGATAAAAGTGAGGTAAATCATCATAACATGTGAATAATTTTGTTTATAATTCACCTAGTTCCACTTGTGCTTGTAGAATTATTTGAATGTAGAAAAATATAGCAAAAATAGGCCAAAAAGGTCACAAATATGGACACATGTAGCAAGTGGACATGACAGGAGGCCGTGGGCCCACTTGGAAGCACCGCCCGGCCTGCCAAGTGGCCCTACCACGTCACCAATCCGTGGGAGCTGCTCTAGAGCCAATGACAAGCATCCATTCAAGTAGGTTTGATCAAAGGACAAGATTTGATGCTGGTGGATTCGTGGGTCCATTGTCATAGACTTGGAAGGCTCCACCAATTTACCAACCACCATACTAGCTGAATTTTGACATGTGTTGTCCAAGTAATCGACTTTGGGGGCCAACCAACGCCATAACAAGCAAAGGCAGTGCATCCAAGGGCTGGCCGACACCCCTATGCCGCCGCCCAGAACCCCCATGGTCATTGACCTCCTGGCTGGCTACAAGTACCCCCCATGCCTCTCTAGACTATAAATAGAGGGTCTGGAGCTAGGTGGAAGGATGCCCCATTCATTTCCATGCTCTCCAAGCTTCTCTTAACTTTCTAGCTTAGCATTAGCTATAGAGTAGTGGAGTAGAGTAAGAGCAGGAGCTTCTCTCGGAGTCTAGAAGAGTCTTCTAGGTCTGGTATAGCTCTTTTATAATTCTTTCATTTAGCATTTACTTTATTCAGTATTTATTTTAGTACTTTATTATAGTATTATTGCTTTGCTTTACTTAAGTTCTAGTTCATTAGTGTTTATCATTAGTGAGCTTAGGTGCTTATTGGTTGGCATTAGTAGCTATTTGTTAGTATTAGGTTCCACCATTTGGTTAGGGTGCTTTGATCTCATTTCATTAGAGCTCAGATTGAAGTTGTAAGTTTATAGATTAAGTGTGGTGCTTAGGCTATAGATTATCTGTGGATATGGCTAGGCCTCTGGATAGATTGTGGTAAGTGACAAGTGGTGATAGCCTTGTCCATCCTCTATATTCGACCATGATAGGTCTATCTATTAAATCATAGGGCTCATGGCAGATTGTTGGTATATTTAACGCACATACATAAATCCACAAGCGCACAGATACTGCTGTAGCTTTCACTTGGAGGTATTCCAAGTATCGTATCCATAGGGAAAGTTGTGAGACTAACTACAGTCTAACTTAACTAAGGGTAGCAACAAGGTTAGGATAAATAGGAGCATAGAGATGATAACTAAAGTTCTCTAGTTCTGACTTGGATAAGCTTATGTCTTCTACTATTCAACTACGACATTACTATGGAAAGACACCAATAGAGGATGCTTTCCTTCGCAACCGTGTCCTAAGTGCATCTACAGACGGGAGGTGGACTACAAAGGATCAACGAAGCTATATAGTACAAGCTATATAGAACTTATGTCACTCACATGATCTACCACCTTTTGGAATGCTAGGTGCATCCACGATTAACCTAAGTCTAAGCGCCATGCTTACACTTATGATTAATACTCTACTCCCCTAGGAAGAGAATAAAGCACTCAAAAGAGAGTTGTGAACCAGAAGAACAATATAAATAAGATGCTTACTTGAATCAGAAGTTGATTACCAGAGAAATCTTTGATGCAAGCTTAGATAGAACTTGAATCCACGAAGGTACTAAGCCATAGAGAGAGCACCGACAGGCCGACACCTCCTCCAAACTCTTCCCTCACTCTCTATCTCACTATTATTTATAAGACTAGATCCTATGGAGGACTAATCTTCTCTTGATAGCTGGCTCTAGTCCTCATGATATGAATTAGGGTTTTAGGATGGCTCTAGGGAGGGGGGTAGGGGCCGCTATATAGGCCAAGGTGGAGTAGGGGGCAAGGAATCACCACATAATCGATCAGGCATCAACTCCCTTGATCACCGTAGGATCAACCGACCTAAAACCACCTTAGAATCAATGGTGTAGATCATAGAAAGGAGTTTGAGGCACCAGGGGTGAGAGGCCACCCTACTAGGTTAGGTGTCACACCCAATTTTAAGGATAAAATTGAATGCATAAAGCTCATGTGTGCCTAGGGATCAGTCACACACATAAGTTGACAAATTACATAAAGTATCATCACGGTGTATCT
Organism: Miscanthus floridulus; assembly: GCF_019320115.1. NCBI lineage: Eukaryota > Viridiplantae > Streptophyta > Magnoliopsida > Poales > Poaceae > Miscanthus > Miscanthus floridulus. The sequence goes on along the minus strand of NC_089591.1, from coordinate 21,838,470 downwards.
TACATCACGATTAATAACATCACATAGTCTTACACAACACAGCGGAAAATAAAAAGATAACTCTCTTGTGGAAGCTCCAACATAGGTATGGTCAACTGGTTGACCACAAGCCTAATAGTCCTCGGGAAACTCCTCATACATGTTGTCATCTGTTACCCAACTGGGATTTTAATCCAAATATAGAAAGTAAACAAGCGTAAGTACTTCTCGTACTTAACAAGTATCATGGGGTTATGAAAGCTCAAAAAGGATGACACTGGCTTAACGTAGTTAGCACTTTTAGTAGGTCAAGATTTTACCATCAACTATTATCAAGTTATGCATAAGCCCCAACTAATCCCACATGATCAGATATCAGAATCATTTGTATCATATTATCATCATAGAACATCATAAATGAACAACCATAATTAACCATTTATTCTGTGAGTTTTCCAGGCCACTCGTGACCATGAGCACGGTTGTTATAACAGTTTGTTAGACCTCTATAGAGGTTGTGCACATTCACCTGCGAGTCATGATTCCCTTATGCCCGGGATAATTACTCCCATATCACTGCCAAGGTGAGCGGGTAGGGTACACTACGAAGCCATTTCATAGGTTTCTCTAACAAGTTAGGGCCACTAGGTTTCCTTGGTAGGCAGATGTAGGAACCCCCCTTTCCTATGGCACAAATCCTTCATGGCTATACACATAAGAACAGGGGCAGTCCTATACCCAACATGGCAAGCCCCTTTTGCTCCACAATGGTAACCTCTAACAAGCTAGAAAAGGTCCTCTGAGCTAAAGTCAGAGCCATATGACCCTCACGGTTGCACTGTCAGTCCCAACTTTTGCCGACAGATAAGTCCTTATGGAGGGCCGAGAGCATCATGACCGAAAGTCATTTGCTCCTTTGCCCTACAATTTAGTTGTTTAAAAGTCAATTTTACCCTTTCGTTCCATAGAACCATTATTTCATTATATAGGTCATGTATAGTTACTTTGAGCACTAGCAAACTACCCATATGCATATAACCCATAGGAGAATAAGGAACATGATAATCAAACACTAGGATGTCCTTACGGGTATCAAAATTGGACACATGCAAATGAGTAATTAATAAAGGTGAATAGGACATCAAGGTAGGTCCCATGCTATACTTGCCTTGGTTAGCAAACTCCTGCTGGTCCTGCTGGTCGTCGAAGAACTCTTGGTCACCAACGTTCTCCTCACTGTCTGAACACGACCAACACGGCAACACACAACATTCCAAAGGCATTCATGCAAAGCCAACAATCCTATAATTAGAACAGTACACCAGCAGTATATAACAAGATAAAATGTTTATGAAAAGAATCTACATCTCGCTACAATCACGTCAACGCGAAGTTCACGAAAATCGGAGCTAAAACGTGAAAGTTATGAATTAAACTGGGGTTGCCTATAGCAATTTATTTAATTAAAACTAACCATGAAATTTAAAAGTTGCAAACATGTTTAACAGTGGCACTAACATGTAGAGAACTTTATTATGAATCTAACGCAATTTGAACGGGTCGATTCGGAGCTAAAACGAAGTTTTTATGAGCAAAACAAGTCTAGTGGCATTTCTGTAAATAGGATGAACTATTTTCGGATTTAAATAAATCAATTTTAGAATAATTAAACAGCCGAGGATTGTGGGTACTAATTCGCCAAACTCGGGGGTCTCTTTAACAAAATCACCTGTGAAGGGGTATCGGCCTTTCTGGACCCGTTATCATGTGATGGACGGCTTAGAATAGATGGGAGGGAGAGAGAAAGAGGCACCGGCCGGGAACAGTGGCTCCCACAGCGGCGCTGCCATTGCCGGCGACAAGGAGGTCACCGGCGCACTTGGTACTGGGCCCTATAGGCCACTGGTTTGCTCATTCGAGAGCATTGGGGAATAGAGGGTGTGAAGGGGAACCCGCCCAGGCCTGAAAATGGGGCCGGAGGACACGGTTGGTGCGGTGGTGGCCATGGCCGGCGGCGTGGTGCTCACAATGCACATGAAACGGGCCCAAGAAGCCATGAAACAAGAAAATAACGGCACAGGGGAGAAAGAGGGGAGCAAGGGGGTTCTCACAGTGGGGAAAAACGGAGTCAACGGCGGCTTGGGGATGGCTGTCCGCGTGGAGGGGCGGACGGCGGACCTCGGCTCATTGGTGCGGTGGTTTTCGGCTTTCGCTGAGCTCGGCGAACGCGAAGGAGCGGGGGGCAATAGAGGGAGCACGGCGAAGGGTCTAGGCTTCCTTTTGTAGAGGCCGGGCATGGGGAGACGCTCCCATGACGTGCGTGGGCGCGGCGGCGGTTGCAGGCCTTGATCGGCGCTGTGGTTGCGGGAGGTGGGGGAAGGTGCTGACGTGCGGGGCTGGGTCGTCAGCGGCTGAGGCGCGGGCTGCGGTTTAGGAATGCAGCGTGGCTCGGCTAGGCCGGCCCAAGAAGGAAGGCAGGAGGAGGTGAGCGGGCCAGGGGGAAGTTGGGCCAGCAGGCCAGGCCAGGCCGGTGGGGAAAGAATGGCCAGCAGGCCAAATTGAGGAAGGAGGGGGAGGAAAGAAAAAGCCTTTTCTTTTTCCAATTCAAATTTTCCAACTTCATTTCCAAATGATTTTTTATTCCTTTTGAGTTTAAATAAAAAACCACTCAACATATTAAATACAGTGCTCCAGCATGAGTGCATCAACATATATCTATCCTTATGATTGATTTTAATTTCACAAAAATATTATTTTCCTTTATTTTAATGCACACATAGTTGCATAAATAAATCAAATTTACTATTTTAAAAGAATGCAAATTTTTGGGTGTTACAATTCTACCCCCTTAAGATGAATCTCGTCCTCGAGATTCAGATGATTGCTTACTCAAACAGTTGTGGATAAGACTTTCGCAATTCCTCTTCTATTTCCCAAGTAGCATCATCCTCTGTATACCGATTCCACTATACCTTGCACATTTTTATAACTCAGCTCCTTGTAACTCTTTCTGCCGTCTATAAGATCTTTATCGAATACTCTTCATATGTGAGATCTTCCTTAACAGCAAGTTCTTCTAAAGGAATTTGCTCTTCTGGTACTCGCAAATACTTCTTTAATTGAGAAACATGAAACACATCAGTGCACACCTGACAAATTCTTAGGCAGTTCCAACTGATAGGCTACTTCTCCACGTCTCTCTAGGATCTTGAAAGGTCCAATATACCTCGATGCCAACTTTCCCTTCATATTGAATCTTTTCACACTTCTCATTGGTGACACCTTCAAGTACACATAATCCCCAACTTCGAAAGTCAACTCTCTTCTATGAGTATCAGCGTAACTCTTCTGTCGGGACTGAGCCACTCTCAAGTTGTCTCTAATCATTCTCACTTGTTCTTCTATGTCTCTAAGGACATCGGGTCCAAACACTTGAGTTTCACCAGTCTAATTCCAGAACAAAGGCGTTCTACACTTACGTCCATATAGCGCCTCAAAAGGTGCCATCTTGAGACTCTTCTGGTAACTATTGTTGTACGAGAACTCAGCATATGGTAAACTCTTGTCCCAACTAGTACCATACTGCAGTGCACAAGCTCTCAGCATATCTTCCAAAATCTGGTTGATCCTTTTAGTCTACCCATCAATTTGTGGGTGGTAAGCAGAACTGAAATTCAACTTTGTCCCCAAAGATCTATGTACTTTCTGCCATAATTGCGACATAAACTGAGTGCCTCTATCAGACACAATTTTCTTGGGAACACCATGTAAGCACACTATCCTTTCCATGTACAACTCTGCTAGCCTTGCACCTATATAGGTAGTTTTGACTGGTAGAAAGTGAGCAACCTTGGTGAGTCGATACACTATTACCCATATTGAATCATAACCTCTTTGAGTGTGGGGCAAATCTACGATAAAATCCATACCAACTTCTTCCCATTTCCATTCAGGAATCTTCATTGGTTGTAGCAACCCTGCAGATCTTTGATGCTCAGCTTTCACTCTTTGACAAGTGTCACACAAAGCCACATACTCTACCACATCTCTCTTCAAACCATACCACCAATACTTCACTTTGAGATCCAAATACATCTTGGTACTTCCAGGATGTATAGAATAAGCAGACTCATGTGCCTCTTGTAGAATTGCATCACAGATAGCTTTCACTTCAGGTACACATATCCATTTCCCAAACCAAAGAGTACCATTCTCATCCATCCTGAATCCTGGTGCCTTTCCAAGCACTATATTCTCCGCTATCTCCTTAAGTTTTTCATCCTCCAATTGACCTTTGCGTATCTCTTGCTCCAAAGTAGACTCTATCACCAATTCCATTGCATTAGTGACAAAACTCAAGTTGAGATACTCCATTTCAGCACACAACTCTGCTGACATAAATGTCATCCGAAGCCCATTAGCATAGCTCTTTCTGCTAAGTGCATCAGCTATGACATTTTCTTTTCTCGGATGATAATGCACTTCCAAATCATAGTCTTTGATCAATTCTAACCAATGACATTGTCTTAGATTTAGATCTAACTGGGTAAAGATATATTTCAAACTCTTGTGATCTATATGGATATCACTCTTATGCCCAATTAGATAATGTCTCCAGATTTTCAAAGCATGAACCACAACTGCCAATTCCAATGTCATGAGTAGGGTAATTCAACTCATGCTTCCTCAATTATCTTGATGCATATGCCACCACTCTTCCTTCTTGCATAAGCACACATCCAAGGCCCAAACGGGATGCATCACAATATATAGAGAAGTTCTTGCTTAAGTTAGGCAAAATCAATACTGGAGCTATAGTCAATCTCTTCTTTAGCTCATCAAAGTTTGCCTGGCATTTATCAAACCATACAAATTTAGCATTCTTTTCCAATAGAGCTGTCACAGGCTTAGCAAGCTTGGAAAAACCTTCAATGAACCTCCTATAATATCCAGCCAATCCCAAAAAGCTACGAATCTCACTTACATTGGTTGGTGGTTTCCAATTCAACACATATTGTACTTTGCCTGGATCCACTGCTATTCCACCATTGGAGACAACATGACCCAGAAAAGAGACCTCCTTCAACCAAAACTCACACTTGCTCCACTTAGCATACAACTTATGTTCTCTAAGCTTTTGCAAGACCAACCTTATATGCTCAGCATGTTCTTCTTCAGTCTTGGAGAATATCAGTATGTCATCAATGAATACCACCACAAATTTATCAAGAAACTCCATAAACACCTTATTCATTAGATACATAAAGTATGCAGGTGCATTGGTCAATCCAAAAGACATAACGGTATACTCATACAAGCCATACCGTGTAGTGAATGTTGTTTTGGGTATGTCCGAGTTTCGAATCTTAAGCTGATGATAACCTGAGCAGGAGATCAATCTTGGAGAACACATAGGCTCCTCTCAACTGATTAAACAAATCATTAATCCTAGGCAAAGGGTATTTATTCTTGATTGTAACCTCATTAACTGAACGATAATCCACACACATCCATTGGCTACCATCCTTCTTATCCACAAAGATCACAGGTGCCCCCCATGGGGAAGAACTGGAGCATATGAAACCTTTTTCTTACAACTCTTTTAGTTGTTTCTTAAGCTCTTCTAATTCATTAACCCCCATTCTATATGGACGTTTAGCTATTGGTGCAATTCTAGGTAATAATTCAGTAATGAATTTAATGTCACGGTCAGGTGGCATACCTGGCAAGTCATCGGGGAAGACATTCGGGAACTCCTCCACAACACGATCTTGTTTATTAGCATCACCATCCAATTGGTTCACAGTGGCTATTGGCTGAGCTTGCACTACCACTTCTACACAGATTCTATCTCCATTAGGTGATGTCACAACAACTGATCTCTCCTGACACTGAATCACTACCCGGTGTTGTTTCATCCAATCCATTCCCAGAATAAGATCAATTCCTGTTGTTCTCAATACAATAGGTTTCACTTTGAAGTCTACCCCCTTAAGGAAATACTAACTGAGGGACTCCAATAAGAAGCTGGCATACTACCTCCCAGTGAATTTACTAGTATGGGTTTTTTCATGGCACATAAAGGTATGCTATGCATTCTAACAAAAGCTTGGGAAATAAAAGAATGTGAAGCACCGGAATCAAAAAGTACTGTAGTAGAGATAGAGTTGACACTAAACGTACCCAACATGACCTTGAGCATCTCCTGAGCTGCATCAGATGACACATAGTTCACCTTAGCAGTGTGAGGTGGTCGGGCGTTGAACTTTGGATTGCCATTCTGGTTCTGAGGAGCTTGCTGGTTCTGCTTCTTTGGACACTGATGAGCATAGTGACCTACTTCTCCACAGCGGTAGCATGTGTTGGGATTATTGGTTGCACCACTCTTCACAGGAGCATTGCTAGGGCATTCCCTGGCATGATGCCGGATTGCCTGGTCTATTGCTGGGGACGCTGATTACCAAACTATTGCTGGTACTGAGGGCATTGCTAGGAACTAATTACGCTGAGGATACTGACCATGGTTTACCTAGTTAGATGGTCCTTGATTCCTCTGCTAAAAACCCTATTGGGGATAGGCACGTGGGCGGGTGTTGCTTCCAGAAGCTTGCCCTTGAAGTCTCCTCTTCTTGGCTTCCATCTCTTTGCGCTTATCGTCAATCGCAATAGCACTGTTCACCAAGGACTAAAAGTTAGGGTAGGTGTTGGACATCAGCTAGGAGCTATAGTCCATCATAAAGTCCCTTGAGAAAGCAGCGTTGCTTCTCCTTGTCCTCAGCTACATCATTTGGAGCATAGCGTGGTAATTGAGCAAACTTGTCACGATACTCCGCCATAGTCATGGATCATTGCTTAAGGGACCTGAATTCCTCCTGCTTCAATTCCACGAGTCCATCAGGGATATGATAAGACCGGAAATTGTCCTTGAATTCCTGCCAGGTGATAGTAGGAGCATCGTTGGGGCATCCATACTAGAAAGAATCCCACCAATCCTGAGCTGCTCCCTGGAGTTGACCAAAAGCATACAACACCTTCTCAAGATCATTGCATTGTGCTATGTTAAGTTGCTTTTCCACAGCACGCAACCAATCATCTGCCTCCAAAGGGTCTGAGGCATGGGTGAACACCGGAGGGCGACCCTTCATGAATTCTCCATGCTTGTCTCTGACCTAAACAGGCGGTGGTCATCTTGCAGGTTCATTATCCAAGCGTTACATCATGGCTTGCATCAACTGCGCTTGCATTCCCATCAATTGTTCCGTAGTCACTGGTGGCGGTGGTCGTGGATTTATGAGAGCATCACGTCCATGACCATGGCCTCTGCCTCTTCCTCCTCTTGCGGCCATCTGCTTTCAAACAAATGTGCAAAATTTTAGAGATTTCCAAATTATAGAGAGCTTATAAAGATAAGAAACAATGCTGAGAATTTTCTGGACAAGATTCAAATACAGCAGTTTAATAAATCTGTCATAACTTGAGTTTTAGAGATCCCACAGAGGTGTACCAAGAACTGGTTGGAAAGCTTAGGAGATCAGCTACAACTTTTATTTAGAACACTTTTACAGATTCTAGTATGTACATGGTAAAAAACAGAGCTAAACCGAATCTGTTCTGGGTTCCAGTCTGCGCAGAAACATCAACTTGTGACAGCTAGATCTCACAAAACTGAATAGCTATTGATGTGATTCCAGAAACATTTGAAAGATACAGAAGTCTAGATATTTACACAAAAATTTCAGAATTTTGGCAGCCCAGATCTCGAGATACAAGATAAAGAACACAGACTACTCCAGAAAACAGCACAGCAGAGATAAGATAAAGCAAACCCATCTGCATTAAGACTTCATCTAAACTTAAGGTTCAAACCTATGGAATTTGTGGACATGCCCACAAACCTCCAGCAATCAAACAAACTCCAAATCATCCAAGTTCACAATTAAAAACATCCAATCACTAAAGTTCACAAAGACGAAACAAGACTAGACATGACACACGAACTAACAACGTAGCAACTTTAAACACAGAACCTAACACCTATGGGGTGGTGTCAATCATGGTGAACGACCGGCGCTTCTTCTTGTAGATCGGTGGTAGCCCAAGTTGAGCACGCAATTCATCAACTTGCTTCTAGAGATGCCTCTCGGCCCTCTGTGATGCACGCAGCTCTCCCTTGACCTCTTCCATCTACCCCCCTGCATGGCATGGACATGTTGCATAGTTGCTTCTAGAGTTGGATCACTTTCTGGTGGTGCTAGGACCTGCCAATTACCCTCATGATCATTGTGAGGAAGGAACCTAAAACAATCCGCCTTCATGGCCTCAAAACGACGACCATGGTAGTAGATGTAGGCGTCCTGCGCTGCATCTTCCATGCCATCCAATGCATGGGCCCGTCTGGCAGGGGCACGATGGACAGTCTCCACCTCATGTCCATTCTTTATGTCATTCTAAGCGGTGACAACCAGCTCTACCTTCCAAAAGGTTGCCTCCAAGGGATGCTGGTACTCTACATAGTGATAGTTGATGGAGGCATGCAGATCAGGGTAGTAGTCATCCAGCACATGAGTAAGAAGGGTGTGGTAGTAGGCCATCTCTGAGGCTGGCTTGAAGTAGTATCTGCACTTCCAGCCCATCTCCTCATCCACCACAAGGACAGCTAGCGATGGCACCGACGTAGGTGAAGTAGCTGATGACTCCACTGGGGTAGCTATAGTAGCATAGACAGGTGCAACAGCTGGAGTAGGAGCAAGTGCAGGTGTCGGGTAGCCATCCACTCCTCATCATCCTCGATCAAGGGTTCCACCTCATCATCGGAGATGATCACAATCTCCTTCTCTACCTATGGACCACGGGGGGTGAACATAGCACGGTAGCCTACTAGTGCTGAGGCGGGCGGTCTTCGGGTTATGAGACATCTATAGATTTAGAGTAAGATAGAATTAGAATAAAAAATTTTATATAATAGATTAAGGTATGAATAGCATAAATATTTTATAAAATAACAAGAATGAGACAGTAAGCAAGAACCAGTGGAGCAAAGATACTAAAACAACCATCTCTAACTAGGCTTGCATCCTACAGTCAACACGGCTCTGATACCAATTTGTCACACCCAATTTTAAGGATAAAATTGAATGCATAAAGCTCATGTGTGCCCAGGGATTAGTCACACACATAAGTCGACAAATTACATAAAGTATCATCACGGTGTATCTTACATCACGATTAATAACATCACATAGTCTTACACAATAGAGCGGAAAATAAAAAGATAACTCTCTCATGGAAGCTCCAACACAAGGATGGTCAACTAGTTGACCACAAGCCCAATAGTCCTCAGGAAACTCCTCATACACGTTGTCATCTGTTACCCATCTGGGATTTTTATCCAAATATAGAAAGTAAACAAGCGTAAGTACTTCCTGTACTTAACAAGTTATCATGGGGTTATGAAAGCTCAAAAAGGATGACACTGGCTTACTGCAGTTAGCACTTTTAGTAGGTCAAGATTTTATCATCAACTATTATCAAGTTATGCATAAGCCCCAACTAATCCCACATGATTAGATATCAGAATCATTTGTATCATATTATCATCATAGATCATCATAAATGAACAACCATAATTAACCATTTATTCTATGAGTTTTCTAGGCCGCTCGTGACCATGAGCACTACTGTTATAATAGTTTGTAGCCCTCTGCAGAGGTTGTGCACATTCACCGCGAGTCATGATTCCCTTATGCTCGGGTTAATTACTCCCATATCACTACCAAGGTGAGCGGGCAGGGTACACTATGAAGCCATTTCATAGGTTTCTCTAACAAGTTAGGGCCGCTAGGTTTCCTTGGTAGGCAGATGTAGGAACCCCCCTTTCCTATGGCACAAATCCTTCGCGGCTATACACATAAGAACAGGGGTAGTCCTATACCCAACGTGGCAAGCCCCTTTTGCGCCATAATGGTAACCTCTAACAAGCTAGAAAAGGTCCTATTAATGAGCTAAAGTTAGAGCCATATGACCCTCACGGTTGCACTGTCAGTCCTAGCTTTTGCCGACAGATAAGTCCTTATGCAGGGCCGAGAGCATCATGATCGAAAGTCATTTGCTCCTTCACCCTACAATTTAGTTGTTTAAAAGTCAATTTTACACTTTCAGTTCCATAGAACCATTATTTCACTATGTAGGTCATGTATAGTTACTTTGAGCGCTAGCAAACTACCCATATGCATATAACCCATAGGAGAACAAGGAACATGATAATCAAACACTAGGATGTCCTTACGGGTATCAAAATTAGACACATGCAAATGAGTAATTAATAAAGGTGAATAGGACATCAAGGTAGGTCCCATGCTATATTTGCCTTGGTTAGCAAACTCCTGCTGGTCCTACTAGTCGTCGAAGAACTCTTGGTCACCAATGTTCTCCTCACCGTCTGAACGCGACCAACACGGTAACACACAACATTCCAAAGGCATTCATGCAAAGCAAACAATCCTATAATTAGAATAGTACACCAGTAGTATATAAAACAAGATAAATTGTTTATGAAAAGAATCTATGTCTTGCTATGATCACACAATGCGAAGTTCACGAAAATCAGAGCTAAAACGCGAAAGTTTTGAATTAAACGTGGTTGCCTATAGCAATTTATTTAATTAAACCTAACCATGAAATTTAAAAGTTACAGACATGTTTAACAGTGGTACTAACATGTAGAGAACTTTTTTATGAATCTAATGCAATTTGAATAGGTCGATTCGGAGCTAAAACAAAGTTTTTATGAGCAAAACAAGTCCAGTGGCATTTCTGTAAATAGGATGAACTTTTTTTGGATTTAAATAAATCAATTTTGGAATAATTAAACAACCGAGGACTGCGGGTTCTAATTCACCAAACTCGAGGGTCTCTTTAACGAAATCACCCGCGAAGGGGTATCGGCCTTTCTGGACCATTGATCCTGTGATGGACGGCTCAGAATAGATGGGAAGGAGAGAAAGAGGCGCTGGCTGGGAATAGTGGCTCTAGCGGCGGTGCTGCCATTGCCGGCGGCAAGGAGGTCACCGACAGCACTTGGTATGGGCCCTACAGGCCACAGGTTTGCTCATCTGAGAGCACCGGGGAATAGAGGGAGTGAAGAGGGGACCCGCCCAGGCCGAAAACAGGGCTAGAGGTCACGGTTGGCGCGGTGGCGGCCATGGCCAGCAGCATGGAGCTCATGGTGCACGCGAAACGGGCCCAAAAAGTCGTGAAACAAGAAAATAATGGCATAGGGAGAAAGAGGGGAGCAAGGGGGTTCTCACAGCATGGAAAAACGGAGTTGACAGTGGCTCGGGGACGGCTGTCCACATGGAGGGGTGGACGACGGACCTCGGCTCGTCGGTGCGACAGTTTTCGGCTTCCGCTGTGCTTGGCGAACGTGAAGAAGGAGCGGGGGGCAACAGAGGGAGCGTGGCGAAGGGTCTAGGCTTCCTTTTGTAGAGGCTGAGCATGGGGAGATGCTCCTACGATGCGCATGGGCGCGGCAGCGGTTGCGGCCTTGACCGGTGCTGCGGTTGTGGAAGGTGGGGGAAGGCACTGACGTGCGGGGCGAGGTCATTAGTGGCTGAGGCGCAGGCTACGGTTTAGGAATGCAGCACGGCTCGGCTGGGCTGGCCCAAGAAGGAAGGCAAGAGGAGGTGAGCGGGCCAGGGGAAGTTGGGCCAGTAGGCTAGGCCAGGCCAGTGGGGAAAGAATGGCCAGCAGGCCGAATTGAGGAAGGAGGGGGAGGAAAGAAAAAGCCTTTTTCTTTTTCCAATTAAAATTTTACAACTTCATTTCCAAATGATTTTTGATTCCTTTTAACTTTAAATAAAAAACCACTCAACATATTAAATACAGTGCTCTAGCATGAGTGCATCAACATGTATCTATCCTTATGATTGATTTTAATTTCACAAAAATTATTATTTTCCTATATTTTAATGCACACATAGTTGCATAAATAAATCAAATTTACTATTTTAAAAGAATGCAAATTTTTGGGTGTTACATCAAGCGACCTCCCCATTGGGCCTGCTGGCCCATTATGGTGCCAGGTGGGCAGTTTCCCTCTGGAGGTGGGTCTTGGGCTCTGTCTTGAGTCCACTTTCATAGGTGTCATGGGTAGAATCACTTGTTGTTGACGGTTTGCTTGTTTGGAGTGTATGATAGTGGTCCTGGGAGCTATTTTCTAGATAAATCATCTTGCATTGATGAAATCATCCAAGCTCATGGAATTCATTAGTTTAAACCCCTATACCTATGTTGGTGATGGAATTAAATATAAATGCAGGTTATGTTGATGGTTTAATTGATGTTAGTGACTGTCAACAATTTCCCCAAGCTTAAGCTTTGCCAGTCCCTGAGCAAAGGTAAACTCAGCAATGGATTAGGAATTGCTACAATGTTTTCATGTCTCAAAAGTACACAAGCGTTCAATCAAAAATTCTCCTTCAGATTAGAATAAACTGATCTAACTTTCAAATTTACCCATATTACCTTCAACCATGGGGTTTCTTCACCTTCACTTGGGTCTTGAGCAATTGAAAGACAATGCTCAAGTCAAGTACTATGTCTCAAGTTCATTGTTCCACCATTGTTCTAGAGTTTATATAAGTTTTCAAAAATAAAACTCAGAGACTCCATTGTATGACACTCTTAAGTCTCTCAATATATGTGGTATTTGTGGATCCTCACCAAGGCAATAAAGAAGTTATGCCTTTTCTCTTCCTACTACTAAGGCTTATGTGTTCATAGGTAGGGAGAAAGCTAGAGCATACTTGCAATGCATATATTATAAAGTCAAATAACGAATCCAAAGAGAGTTGAGTTATACAATCAAATCAAGATGTGCATGTGTGTGGATATATATGGTGGCTAACCTAATTCTACTATGCTCCTTGAAAACATATCTCTCATTTGAAACTTGGAAACATTTGCTAGAGAGCAAGGGCTATCTTATTCATCTCTCTTTCTCTTCTCTTATTTTTTTCAGGTGGGCATCTGAGTACCCATTGTTTTAAATATCTTGAGCACTTGTCCATTTTTTTCTCATCTCTTTTTTTCCTTTTTTTCTTCTTTTTTTATAAATAACTTTTGCATAGCCCCATGTCTCTTTTCTGCAATAAAACTTTTGAGAGATAGCAACAAGAGCTTAGATCATTTATTTGGTGGATGGGAAACCTAACAAGCATGTTTTTGTTGTCCACTGCTAGTGTAAGAGTAGAACATTTTTGGGTGGATCTAAATGGAAAGCATGTTCTTGTGCCTACCCCCAGTGTATTAGTAGTGCATATTTGGGTGGTCCACATGATCTTGATTTTAAGAGCATGACAAACCTCTCATAAGAGTCAACAAAGCTTGACAAGACTCAATGCAAAAGCAAGCAGCATATATGTGAATGTTTTCCTAGCCTAAATAACATGTATGGCTCTAGTAGAAATTCAAGCTTTGTCATACAAGAACTCATCATGTAGCATTTTTTCGTGTTTTTTCAAAAAGTAAATCTCTAGAACTTTAGTGTCGCTTGGAACAAGATAAACAATAGCTTAGACCTTCTAATATCATATCCATCAATTACCTAGACTTAGATCAAGCATATGCTATGCACGAGTTTCAAGTTCAGAGTAAATCCTTATATCAAATCAGTCGTATCCAAAACTCAGGAGAATTCGAGGCTGAAAACTAGGTACTTAAAAGGAATTACAATAGAGCAACTATTTATCATTTCTATTTAAGAGATTATTCTAAGTCCTCTATATTTTATTGAGCTCTTAAAAACAAATTAAAGCAAACTAAACACATCTTTTATTTTGTTTTCAATTTTACCATTTTCTTAACTATTTAAAAGAAACTAAAACTAGAACAAAGGGAAAGCATACTTACATGGATACATAGGAGTGCTTCTCCCCAAGCTAGCTCTTTCGGTGAGGGTTTGGTGTTTTAAATCATTCGAACCAGAACTTCTCTTTATGAAGTTTATTGATCAAGTACCTTGGTTTGCTATGAAGATGAGAATTCTTGTGGTGGTGCCTCTAATGGTGATGTCACATTTTTCCACCAAACCTGTCTTGGTTTTGAGTTTTGATTTTGGTTTAGTAGGTTCAAAACCTTTACTTGTAGAAATTGAGGAGTCGACTGTCTTCCCCCATACTTTGCTTGAAGTGTGTCCTTCTCATAAGGACAAGGTAGAGATCAAGTGCATGGGCTCTGTTGTTGGGAAAACACCAACAGAACCAAAATTTTATTCATTCCTCTCTAACCTTAGGCACATTGAATATGATGAAGTTGATGTTTATGTGGTTTGTTCAATTATGTCATGGGTGATAAGATCAGAAGATTGAGCATGCTTGTAGCATTTAAGTTCATTTGTCTAAAAGGGTTGAGTTTCTTAACACTAGGAAGGATTGTCAATTTTTACATAATGTATCAAACTTTATGTGATTATGACTATCATTTTCCAAAGATAGGATGAGTAATATTTTAGCTCATTTGGTTAAAACTATGTGATCAAGGAAGTGGTGATATGAACAAGCTTAAAGAACAAAACATGTTGAGCTTATTAGGTCTGATCAGGTAAATTGTAACTCAAACATATTTTGTTTCTTATTTATGTGGCTACCAGAATCAATGAAAAGCTTTTTAAATAATGACCATTTACCTTAGGATGTTACCTTTGTCATTGGAGCGTAATGTCACCATATGATGAAGCATAGATGACTCATGATGGTCCTTCCCTTTTGCTTAAAGTTTTCCTTGTTCGGCTAGTCTCGTAGCTTGAGTTGTTCATGAGCTTCTTGTTTCCTAAATTGCACCCTTTCTTTCTCATCCTTTTGTTATGCCATCTTTCTGCTCTTCGATCTTTTGACACCTTGTTAGACCTTTTGCCTCACTAATTGTTTTATTCCTGCAAAGGATTAGGGGACAACATATACTCGAAGGATTATACAATTTTGAAACAGTGTTGTTTGTTTAGAATTTTGTAATTTCCCTCTATGCTAATGAAAAGATGGTTTTGGGATTACTTTAGTATAGACATCATGTTTTATACAAGCATGGCTCAAGGCAAAGGTAACTTGCAGCAAAAGACAAAGTGAATGAACTTTGGTACTTGCAATTCTTTCATCCATGTTGAATGCGGTATGTAGTCCTTACATCTATAATGAATGAGTTGTGTCTTGCTTCATCTCCGATTTGAATTCATCTCGTGACTTATCAATATTGAATTAAAGGTTTCCTGCATAGGGTTAGTCCAACAAAATATCCAGTATCTATTAAGGCATACTATCAGCTCAAAAATCAACCTAGACACCATGTCTAATTTTAATTTAGGAAGGCATTTTAACCTAAGCCCCACACTTAATTTAAAAAGCCTTTGGAAGTAAGATCAACACACCTCTAGGTTCAAGAATCAAACAAAACACCATGTCTAATTTAATTTAGGAAAATAGTTTAAACTAAGCACCATGCCTAGTTTAAAAGGTGTATGAAAATACTTCAAAACCTATGCATACTATAGTAAACAAAGGTAGCATGATAGTATTATAGATATTTATTCAAATAGAGATGAATGAACATGATTGTTGTTTATCAAGTCGAGCAAGATTTAAAGGTAGAGACAACCAAGATGAATTAGCAACATGGCATAAGATTTTTCAAAGAAGCCCATCCCCCAGGCTTGAATTTTGCAAGGTAAAGTCAAGTTTGAATGGATGTGATTCAGTGTTGCATGATGATTTGTTGGATATACCTTGAGTTGTCATCCTTCATTCTTGTTGCTTCAAACCTAGAACAAATACTCGAAGGAATATTTTCACAATTATGTTTCTATGCTCACTTCACAAGGGCATTACAACAAAAAGTTAAAGCTTGTGTTATCTCCCAAAGGTGCTTGCTTTAGGACAAAAGCGCATCCTTGTGAAACCTTCTAATTGCACTCAAGTTGGTGATGTGGTTTCCCCTCCAACATCAACCTTTTTGTACCTATCTCAAGATTCACACAACAAGATTTGCAATATTTATGATAAACATATGCATCTACAACCACCCTTTCAATGTCTTTATGAACAAGGAGAATGAGGAGGTTGAAGATCTTGTGTGTGGCAATGTTGGAGAGACAAATTAATTCAGTAGGTTTCTCATGCGAGCATGGATTTGATGAGGTGTTCATGAAATAAATTTCATGCTCGTTGATGCTATCTTCCTTTTCAAGCTCTAAGGGTGTTTCTTATGAATGTCTATAGGCGGAAACATTATCTCCATCATTCCATGCCTATGACATTCATTGGACATTTTATTGTCCAAGATTTCTCATGGATTGGTGGCTCTCGGGTTGATCTCGTCTAAGGCTTCCACCAAACTTGGATGAGTCATGTTTATTAAAGAGATTGATTTAAGCTCACCATTTGGATCTAAGCCAAGTTTAGATTCTACCCATAAGGCTTCATCCTTGTCCATCCATTCTTTAGCAATGGCATACAAGTTCTTAATACATTTTAGCCATTGTCGTTGCTCTTTTTGGTCATCCTTGTGGCCTTCATGACTCCCATGCTTAGGGTGTCTTGGTGGATTTCTAGAATCATGATGAGTTTCAAGAGAAAGAGCATAAGAGGGATGATTGGGGTCAAGGATGGGTTTAGAGATGTGTTTAGATGAGACATCTAATATGGTCATAGAAGGGAGAGAATAAGAATGGCTTCTAGATAGCCTGGCTCTCCTTCTATGGTTTCACTAGACATGCCAACCTTGTGTTCTTCCCAATGTCCTATATGGGCATAAGGATGCTTTCTAAGAGATCCCTTCTTGAGAGGATTTGAATTATATTCGCTCGAACTGTCTCTTGTGGAACTAGAAGTTTAAGCTTTTCCCAAAATCAGCATCAAAAAGATCATCCTCTCAAGAAATTTCAAAAGGTTGAATTTCTTCTTCCCTTAGAGGATTTTGGGTATTGATGGTTCAGGATTGATAGCTAAATCTTGGGATTGGGGTGGTTGTAATTTGGCTATTAAAACTTTCTCTTCTTGTTCAGGAGATGATTCCTTCTCTTCCTTGGGGAGTTCATTATGAATGCTAGTGCAGGGAGTCTTTCCACTAATTCTATCAAGCATAGATCTTGCTTCACTAGTAGACTAGATGAAGGAAAGCTCCTCTAGAGGTTGCATTAAGGGATTCTATGGAATCCTTGCTAAGATCCATATAAAAAATATTGAAGAAGTATAGGGTCTTGAATGGCAAGGTCTGGGCTAGTGATGATGAGTTCATTAAAACAATCCCATGATGTACCCAGAGATTCTTCTTCTAGTTATCTAAAATTTAGAACCTTTTTTGAAGGCTAATGACTTTAGAGATGGGAAAGAAATGTAAACAAAATTTAGAGCATAACATTTCTCAATCTCCATACGTACTTCCTACGGTTTGACTATACCAATGTTTAGCTCTTCCGATCAAAGAGAATGAAAACAACTTCCATCTTATGGTTTTGTTAGACATGCCAGCGATACACAAGCATGCATAGGTCTATTCAAACTCTTGTAGGTGTGAGTATGAATTTTCATCGCCTTCTCCCAAGAAGGATTTATCCCAAATCAATTTTATAAAACACAGGCGTAGCTCATAATCAGTTGTTATGATAGGCTCTACTAGATTTTGGTGGCTCTAGGCCTACGCTCATGGGCTTAGCATATTGATAGATAGGAGTGGAATCTATGATAAACTGAAGAAGTAAAAGAAAGAATAAAATATAAAAGGTTAAGTTAGGTTTATAGTTAATTCAAGCAACCATTTTCCCTGGCAACGGTGCCAGAAAGCTTGTTGGTATATTTAACGTACATAGATAAATCCACAAGCAGCATGGATACTGTTGTAGTTTTCACCCAGAGGTATTCCAAGTATCATATCCATTGCGAAACAAGTGAGACTAACTACGGTCTAACTTAACTAAGGGTAGCAATAAGGTTAGGATAAATTGGAGCATAGAGAGCATAATTAAAGTTCTCTTGTTCTGACTTGGGTAAGCTTATGTCTTCTACTATTCAAGTGGGGACATTACTAGGGAAAGACACCAACAAAGGATCCTTTCCTTCACAACCATTTCGTACGTGCATCTACAGACGGGAAGTGGACTACAAAGGATCAACGAAGCTATATAGTACAGGATATATAGAACTTATGTCACTCACATGATCTTCCACCTTCCTAATGTAGGGTGCATCCATGATTAACCTAAGTCTAAGCACCATGCTTACACTTATGATTAATACTCTACTTCGCCTAGGAAGAAAATAAAGCACTCAAAAGAGAGTCATGAACCTGAAGAACAATATAAACAAGATGCTAACATGAATCAGAAGTTGATTACAAGAGAAATCTTAGACTCAAGCTCAGATAGAACTTGAATCCACCAAGGTACAAGCCATAGAGAGAGTAGAAACTAGGACGACATCTCCTCCAAACTTTTCCCTCACTCTCTATCTCACTATTATTTATAAGACTAGATCCTTTGGTGGACTAATCTTCTCTTGATAGCTAGCTTTGATCCTCATGATATGAATTAGGGTTTCAGGATGACTCTAGGGAGAGGGGTAGGGGCTGCTATATATAGGCCAAGGTGGAGTAGGGGGCAAGGAATTGCCACATCATTGATCCACATCAACTCCCTCGACCATCGTAGGATAAACTGACCTAAAACCGCCTTAGAATCAACGGTGTAGATCGTAGGTTAGAATACGAGGCGGCAGGGGGCAAGTGGCCACCCTACTAGGCCAAGCGACCTCCCATTGGGCCGGCTGGCTCATTATGGTGCCAGGTGGGCCTACCCCTCTAGAGGTGGGTTGTGGGGCCCATCTTGAGTCCACTTTCATAGGTGTCATTGGTAGAATCACTTGTTGTCAACGATTTGCTTGTTTGGAGTGTATGACAGTGGTCCTTGCAGCTGTTTTCTAGATAAATCCTCCTACAATCATGAAATCACCAAAGCTTGGGGAATTCATTAGTTTAAACCCCTATACCTATGTTGGTGATGGAATCAAATATAAATGCAGGTTATGTTGATGGTTTATAGTTGATGTTAGTGACAGTCAACACAGATCTTGTCTATTTAACTCTCCTAGTTGTTAGGCAGGGCTATGCCCCAAAGTACTAGCGCATTTCTCCTAGTCATTAGTTTACCCTTAGTTACTAAAAGATAAATCACTCACTCTCCCACATAGCCATCTCTATTGTAGCTTATTTAGTAGTTGAGTTTAGGTAGTGCGCATTCAACTTCCACTATCATTCACCTACCTAGGATACACTTAGGCTTCCTGTGGTAGCACCACCCAAATTATATGGCCCACATGTACCTATCATTGTCCTAAAGACCTCTGACTACTGCACACATAAGCCACACAATCCTGATGTAACACCCTAAAATTTGTACTTTTGAAAATAGGATTAAAATGATTTATTTATGATTTTTGTGCACATGAAATATAGGAAAAAGAATATTTTCATTATATTAAAATTCATCATAAGGAGTAGCAACATGGATGTGCAAACATGCTAGGTGCATTTAATTTATTGCAACGAGTGATTGAATCCAAAATTCAAAATGAATTCAAATCGCTTTTGAAAATAAGTTTGAAAAGGGCTCTCAAATAAAAGAAAAGAAAAGAAAAAGAGAATTGGAAAATAAAAGAGTTTTCAAGAGTTTGCAAAAGTTTAGTTTTGGAAACGTCCCAAAAGTTCTAATCTTGAAAAGTATATTTGAAACTATATTTGAATTTGATTTGGATCATATTTGAATTTGGATTGAAAAAGGAAAATAGGAAAGGTTTGAAAAATTGTCACACCCCAAAATTTCCAATTTTGGGTTGTGCATAGAAAACACTAAATAAAATGAATTATTTTAATATTTGGATAAAATTTACCAAGTTTAGTTTGAGCTAGCGCAAATTTAGTTATCAGAAAAATATGAATTTTAAAAGTTTTCTAATTTTGATAGGGTGTTTGGATGATGTGATGTTTGCTTGTTGCTTCATTGTGTGTTGAGAGTGAGCAAAGTCTTTAAAATGCATTAGTAGATCAATTTTCCTTCTCCGGCATGCCTTTATCTTTTTCTACAATCAAATTCTTTGTTTCTTGGCTCAAGTTTTTGTTAGGAGCTTCATAAACTCTTTTCTTTGTAACATAAATCACTCCTTTTAGTTCCTCGTCCGTCAATCAATCTCTAGAAACTTCTCGGGAATTTTTCCAGCTTTTTCTAGAACTTGTTCCTACTTGTCTGTGAGCATAATTTAATTTTTATATGCTCCAAATTATCTTATCATGGGCTCCAAATAATAATTCTAGACTTTTCTAGAATTATTTTATCCACAAAATTAATTAATTTTGAAAATAATAAATCTCTCATTTTTCCCAACGCTCAAAGCCCATGTGTGATAATCCTAATAAATCCTAAAGGCCCATGCATTTATTTACTAATGGGCTTTAATGATTATTTAGGCCCATTAGTAAATGTGGAGGCTCTAACATCAATTAGTACCATATTGTTAGTTGATGTAGATGTTGGGAGTTTTTCTCCCTATAAATATGTACCTATCCCTTGGGCAAAGCACATAAAAACTACCATAAGGGAAGCTCCTAGTTTGGGAAATCCCTCGTGTAGTAAATTACATTTTTCTCCTCCTCTTGCCGTTGCCATCGCCGTTGCGCTGCCCAGCCCGACCATCCTCTCCTTCAGTGCAACAAGTCAAGCCCACCCCTACGTGGCTGCTGTTGCTATGGCCATGTGGTGGCTGTATGGGAGGCCAAAGGATGAAGATGAGGTAATTACAAAATTACCACCAGTTCAGTAATATCATCGTCGTATATTTGTTTTAAGTCTGTTTTGAGTCGTTTCAATTGTGTTAGATTCATATCGATGTGATCTACATGCTAGTGTCATCATTTTTCATGTCAAGTGACTTTTATGTATATGCTTAAATATTAATTTGATTAATATGTATGCAACTAGTTTTTATAAATAAAAGCAACATAATTATATACAATGTTCTTTTGCAAATAAGTTTTAACATGACTAGTTGCTAACATAAATATGTTTCTAAATTATAATATATTTAGTCTAAACACACATATCAAATTTGATTAGATGTTCTCACATGTCAATTTGTATTTGCAAGTTAAAGTTGAATTGGCATAAATGATATCAAAATATTTATAAATAAAATATGATTAGCTTCAACTCAGTTTTTAATTATAAATTTGATTTGTTTAATCTAAATTAATGCTACTCACATAGTTTTTTCTAATTAACATAAATCAAGCTTATAGTCATTTCTTTACAATCGTAATTCCGATTAGCGTGCTTTTCGTGTCTATGTGTTCGTAGCGACGTGTAGAACATCTTTGAAACATTTTCACTTGCTATTTCATATGTTTGGTGTATTGTTCTAATTTAGTTCTATTGTTTGCTTCTTGTATGATTGCATGGATGCTTGTGTGGTGTTTTATGATCATGTCCAGTCGGTGAGCTTTGTGTTGGTGATATAAAAGAAGTTGGTGATCCAGAAGAAGTCCTTTGGAGGTTATAGTTCAGTAGAAGAAGGATTTGAGTTTTAGGTCAAGTATAGCATGAGATCATCCTTGTTGTCCTATACACCTTTAATCATTTAATTCATACTGCATGTGTCTACCTTGATTACCACTAAGGATTTCCTAGTACTTTGTACCTTGTGCCTTGATACCTATAGGGTAATGCATTGGGTAGTATGATGTTAGTGCTCAACTAAAGCCATGATCTTGTAACTTGACTAATGGTATATGCAATAAACATTAAAAGATGTTTTTAGCAACATGGAACAAGGGGCTAGAACATTGGGCTATTTTTATGGTGCTCTAGATTCCTCTCCCTAAGGACATATCTATAAGTGATTATCCAGGACTTACAGTACAACCATGAGGACTACATGGCTCTAGTCTTAGTCTAGTACCTTGCTCTTTCTAGTTTGTAGTAGTTTACCAAAAGGGCAAGAGGGGCATATCATGCTAGGTATGGGCCTCATCCCCAGGGAGTGTACTATGCTGCGTGTATAAGTGCCACTTCTAGAGATGACTCCATAACACTTGGGAGATGGAATCCTTAGTGGCTGCTCCTTATTAGGATGACTAGGGAAAAGCTTCGTAGTGTACCCTGCCTGCTCACCTTGGAAGTGTTTTGGCAGTTGCAAACCCTGGCATATGGGTATCACGACTCATGGTGAAAGTGTACAACCTCTGTAGAGTGTAAAACTGGTATATTAGCCATGCTCACGATCACGAGCGACCTTGGAACCCTTACTGGAATAGATGATGAACACTGATGATACTGATAATGAAGATGCTCACTAATGGTTAATTGTTTATGCTATTCATTATTCATGTTTACCTGATCATGTGTTTATGGACTTGTGATAAACTTGTTGCCACCCAATTGCTAAAAGATGACTCATTAAAAGCTAATCATAGTTAACCAATGTCAGCCTTTTGAGCCTCATGATCCCCATGTTATATTTGTTGAGTACGACATGTACTTACTCTTGCTTTACTTTTTTAGATCTTTGGAAAAATCCTAGAAGGGTACCAGATTGCTAGAGTTTGGAGGAATTAGGCTTGTGATCAACTGGTCAGTTGTCCTTGTGAAATTTGAAGTCTTTGCCTGAAGAACAGAATTGTCTTTTCGCTGTTTGCTATCTATGGTTATATTCTTTATATTAATTACGTTATATATTGAGCATTATCTTTTGATATTACCCTTATTTGTAGCTATATGTGAGATTTGACTTCCTAGGCTCACATATGGTGTGTATCTGGTTTTGTTCTTAAAACCGGGTGCTACAAAAATGAAAAAAAACATTTCTACCGCAATATGGCTCGAAGGCCTGCTCCTCTCCCTTATTTCCTCACAGCCCAATAGCCGCGTAGGCTATGTCCCCACCCCTCTCTCCACGCTCAGTCTCATCTATCCGCCTGGCCCCATGCCTTGAGCCTGCTAACGTCCTAGGCCCGCTTGTCAGCCTTCTCCTACCTCGTGACTCACCATGACTCACTACCGCCGCTGAGGAGTCCACACTACACCCACCTCGTTCACCTTGCCATGCATGCCAAGATGCCCTAGGCCACAAATAGCAGCTGCCCGCACCATGCCGCTACCCCATGTAACCATCAGTGTAGCCATAGACTCATCGAATCACTGAGTCACCGTAAAACCCTAGCCATCGACGGGCCACCCGCTTCACCGTGCATCGTGGCACTCTTCATCGCTCCACACCATGATAAGTCACCTAGCCGAGATCGTCGTTCCCTCCTCTATCTCCTAGTGTCCTTGGTTTGTTTTCCCATGACCCGTAGGTCCTTCTTCAAGATCGTCAATGAGCTCATGTAATCCCGGCCATGGCGCCACCGCGCATGGCCCTGTTCTGTCTGGCCTACCACATCTTCCCCTCTCCTCTTCTAATCCTAGCCACCCAGATTCAATCTAATGGTCGAGATTGCATGGTACACCTTTGCCTTGACTTTTTGCCAAACCCCCCTTTGGATTTTTAATATAGAATGCGTTGTCCCTGCAGTTTTGCTAGAGAGCCCCTGCCTTTTGTTGAATTAGTACCCGTAGTCCCTGGTCTGTTTCAAAATCTGATTTTATTTATTTAAATTTGGAAAATCAAGTTCCATCTATTTACAAAATTGCCTCTATCTTCTCCGTTTAACTCCGATTTGACCTGTTCAAGTTGCAGTTAGATTCGTAATGACATAATCGATGCGTTAGTTCAATGTTTTCTATGTCAAGAGCTCTAGAATTTTATGGTTTAACGCCTAACTTAAATAATGATTGTGCAATTGGATTTTTCTAAATCGAGTATAATTTGACTTAACTCAATTAAGGTATTTCTCTGAAGTATCTTATACATGTTTTATATAGCTAAAACAAATAAAGCCTATAGTTTCTTTTCGAAGCAAATCTATCGGTAGATGTATCTTTTTCACCATAGCTCTGATTAGCGTGCTTTTTGTGTCTATGTGATCGTAGCAACACATAGATTTGATTTCAAATTCTTCTTCACTGATTGGTGTATTGTTCTAATATAGTTATGTTTGAATGCTATGCATGTTTGTTCAGATGCTTGTGTGGTGCTGTAAGATCTTGTCTAGTTGGTGAGCTTTACGTGTTGATCAAGAAGGAGTTCCTTTGAGGTTTTGGATTTGAAGAAGGATTAGAGTTTTAAAGCAAGTATAGCATGGGATCTTCCTTGTTATCCTATACACCTTTAATCATTTAATTCATGCTGCATGTGTCTACCTTGGCAACCGTAGTAATTTTCCTACCTAATTGATATCCTAGATTCCTTGACACCTTTGGGTTACTACATTGGATAACTTTGCTAGTGCTCAACCAAAACCATGATCTTATAACTTGACTAATGGTATATGCAATAAACACTAAAAGATGCTTTTTAGCAACATGGAATCTAGGGGCTAGAGCATTGGGCTATTTTTATGGTGCTCTAGATTCCTGTCCCCAAGGACTTATCTATAAGCGAACATTCGAGACTTATAGTACAACTATGAGGGCTATATGGCTTTAGCTATAGCTCAGTATGAGGACCTTTTCTAGCTTGTTAGAGGTTACCTTTAGGGCATAAGAATGGCTTGCCGAGTTGGGTATAGTGCGGCCTCTATCCCCTTATGTATAGGCTACACATCATTGTGCCATCGAGAAGGGGGGCTCTACATCTATTTGCCAAGTGAATCTTATGGCCCTAACTTGTTAGACAAACCTTTGAAAGGCTTCATAATGAACCTTGTTGACCTTCCTTGGAAGTGGGTCAAGAGTTAGCTACCTCGGGTGAAAGCGTAAATCATGACTCATAGTGAAAGTGTACAACCTTTGAAGAGTGTAAAACTGGTATATAAGCCATGCTCAAGGTCACGAGCGGCCTTGGACCCTTATGAAATAGATGATGAATAATAACAATACGGATGATGAAGATGCTCATTAATGACTATTGTTTATGCTATTCATTATTCATGTTTACCTTATCATGTGTTTATATGGGCTTGTGATAAACTTGTTGCTACTCCAATGCAAAAATTGTGACAATTAAAAGCTAATCGTAGTTAAACCTATGTCAGCCTTTTGAGCCTCATGAACCCCATGTTATATTTGTTGAGTATGACATGTACTTACGGTTGCTTTTATTTTTCAAATATTTGGATAAAAATCCTAGATGTGTACCAGATTGCTATAGTTTGTAGGAATTATACTCGTGATCAACCAGTCAGTTGTCCCTGTGGAATTGGAGTATTCACCTGAAGATAGGACTTGTCTTTCTGCTGTTTGCTATCTAAGTTTATGTTCTTTATACTAGGTACGTTATATATTGAGCATTGTGTATTGATATTACCCTTATTTATAGCTATATGTGAGAATTGACTTCCTAGGCTCACATATGGTGTGTATCTGGTTTTGTTCTTAAAACTAGGTGCTACAAAGTGGTATTAGAGTGATGCTGACTGTAGGACGTAAGCCTAGTAGAAACTAGTCGTTCTAAGGTTTAGAAGTTGCTACAAAAACCCTTGCTCTGTGAACCTTGATATTTTCTTCTCTACTATATCTCTACCCTTGTTATTCATCTCTACCTTGGTGCTTATTTTAAAGTCTTTGTTGTCATCTTCACTCCTTGATTTGACATGCTTTTAGAACTATCCCTCATCACCTTCTTGCGTAATCTAAAGATGAGTCTTAGGATTGTTACCCCTAGTACAATGAGGACGATAGTATCACAAGTTGAGTCAATGATTGAATTATGCACCTTTAGTGCTTTGTTGAATTGTCATTATGCTTATGCTTGTTTTGAATCTTTGTAATGGCTGCAATGATCTTGTTGGGTGTTCCCATAATTTCATTTAGTTTATAATCCTAAAGTATAAGGATTAATGAAATAAATAGTTGTGTTATGGTTTTCTTTTGATTTCCCTATACTGTCTTTTGGAGCAACATGTCTTTATTGGCTTATATCTTTGTTTTGGACAACCAAAAATCATAGAGAAATTATGTAAAATAGTAGACTTCAATATATTTCGCTGACCACAAGAATCACCCTGATCGCTATGTTTCTTATGAAGTTATGAAAATCACAAGATGATGCACCTGTGCTATCTAAAACCTAGAGCAGTTTCTGTTGTGCACCATTTTCGACTACCTGAACTGCAGAATTTGGAAAAGTGATCTATAAGGAAGTTGTGGAGAATTTGATAAGATTTCCAATGGTATAAGCTACAACTTCATTTGATTAATAGAATGAGAGTTACGGCTGTTTTACTACACTGCTGTTTTTCATCCCATGAGGAATTTTAGATTTCTTGTTCTTCCCCATACACAAGAGTATCATTGGGATGTCAGAACATCTTGATACTAGCTAGCTCATATGGAGGGAGGTGCAATCTGCCCTTTTGTGTCCTCTAGTTGATCTTTTCTTAAGAGGGGTAGCAAAGTTGAAGGATTTGCAAGATGAAGTTTCATACGTTCTAGTTATTCATTTGGAGGCATCGATTATCTCTGTGATGGTTGCTACCAGAAGAAGTGCTTCACAAGGTGCTGGAAGGAATCCTACCAATTCTAATCCATCGCCATCAAATTCTACATCTATAGAGAAAGCTTTGATGGCATAGACTCATTTATTATAGCCTATTGCTCAAAGTGCGTTGAACAACCCGCATCAAGCGCCACCTATTGACAAGCAGTGGTGAATTTATGAAGGGACGCCCACCGACATTATCTCAGCCAAGCGAACCACTAGAAGTGACTGGCTTCGAGCTGTGGAGCGACAATTAGACATAGCTCGGTGAGATCACCATGAGAAGGTGTTTTTGCGTCTAGCCAACTCTAGGGCGTAGCACAAGACTGGTGGGAGTCTTACTAGTATGGACGTACCAACAATGTTGGACAAATCACCTCGAAGGAGTTTAGTGAGAGATTTAGGTGATACCACATTCCCATAGGTATGGTAGAACTCAAGCTAGATGAGTTCTGGGCTCTCTAGCAAGGATCTATGACTATGTGTGAGTATCGTGACATGTTAACTCAGTTGTCGTGCTATGCTCTAGAAGAAGTGGATAATGATGCTAAGAAACAGAAATGCTTTTTGAAAGGACTAAATGATGGAGTTCAATTACAGTTGATAACTATTGTGTATCCTGATTTCAAAACATTGGTGGATAGAGCAATTGTAATTGAGAACAAGCGTCGAGAGATGGAAGAGAAGAGATAGCGTGACCTTCAACACTAGTTAAGAAATACTCGTCTCCATTTCGTTACACAACCAGAATATCAGTCACACCCTATGAATCTGCTTGGAAGTAATGATCAAGATTAGTATCATCAACCTAATGATGAAGTGTAGCTTTTAGCTCACAAGAGCCATGTCTATCATCTCTGACTATCACCATGATAACGACAAATACTTCTACTAGTAAGGAAGGTTATGATTGTGGTGACATTGAACCCTATAAGAATGATTGTCTTGAGAAGTTTGCTAAGAGTAATGAAAGCTAGAATCAATAGCAGCAGGAGATAGAATAGAATGTCCATAAGGAGGAGGTGCAAGGCAATAAGTTAAAGCAAAACTACATTCAAGGCAGTTTGAACAATGTGGATCTAATTACCACTCATGGAGCTAAGGAGGTCATTTATGGTTTGATTGAAGTAAGCTCAGACACTACTATGGTGTTGTTTGACCCCCATGCATCACATTCACTCATCTCTAGGGAATATGTGGAAGAACATAAGATAACTATGCTTTCGATGAGGAAACCCCTAATAGTTAACTATCTAGGAGGAGAAAAGAAGGCAAACCACATATGCCCAAAAGTTAGTCTTAACATAAAAGGGGAGAACTTCGTGGCAAACCTTATAATTTTGGAGTTAATGGACATTGATGTTATCCTTGGAAAGGGATGGTTATCTACTTGTAAAGGAGTGATTAAGTATGCCTAATGTGCAGCGCTTCTCATAACGCCGTTAGGAGAAAGAATTGAGTATGAGGGTATTCAACCTGCACTTGAGGAATACGAGAATGACCTATTAGAAGGTGTGTCCTGTGAAGATAGTAAAGTGGACTGTGAGTTTTTAGATGGCAATGTAGAGGAACAAACACCTTGGGAAGGAGATATGAGACATCTATACTTGGTTCTACATGGACTTAGGATTGTGTTTGAGAGTTGAGCAATTTGATATGAGCATATAAAGCCATTAATGTTTTAAAGTTGGTTATAGAACCTACTTTGGATCAAGAAAGTAAGAAGGCTTCATTGGAAGGTGAACACATGAAGAAAGAGGTCTAATGAGGATGGACTAAAAAGGAAAGGTGGCCTAGTGATTGGAGATACCTAAGAGTTGTTCAAGGTGCCTGTTAAAATCTTGGAATTAGTTGAGCAAGTTGCTTGAGTAGGATTATTAGGGTATGCAAAGTAAAGCAGAAGGTTTACCAGGCAGGTGGAGTTACTCAAGGATCTGAAGAAGATCCAAAGGCAAAATACCCGTATCTCTTTTGTCACCATCTCCATGAATCTCGAGGACGAGATTCATCTTAAGGGGGGGTAGAATTATAACACCCTAAAATTTATACTTTTAAAAATAGGATTAAAATGATTTATTTATGAATTTTTGTGCACATGAAATATAGGAAAAATAATATTTTTCATTATATTAAAATTCATTGTAAGGAGTAGCAACATGGATGTGCATACATGCTGGTGCATTTGATTTATTGCAATGAGTGATTGAATCCAAAATTCAAAATGAATTCAAATCGCTTTTGAAAATAAGTTTGAAAAGGGCTCTGAAATAAAAGAAAAGAAAAGAAAAAGAGAATTGGAAAATAAAAGAGTTTTCAAGAGTTTGAAAAAGTTTAGTTTTAGAAACCTCCCAAAAGTTCTCATCTTGAAAAGTATATTTGAAACTATATTTGAATTTGATTTGGATCATATTTGAATTTGGATTGAAAAATGAAAATAGGAAAGGTTTGAAAAATGGAAAAAAATCATTTGTACCACAATCTAGCCCTGAAGGCCTGCTCCTCTCCCTCATTTCCTCATAGCCCAGTAGCCGCGCAGGCCACATCACCACCCCTCTCTCCGCGCTCGGTATCTCTGTCTGCCTGGCCCCATGCCTTGAGCCGCTGACATCCTAGGCTCACTTGTCAGCCTTCTCCTACCTCATGACTCACCTGGACACACTACTGCCACTGAGGAGTCCACGCTATGCCCACCTTGTCCGCCTTGCTGTGTGTGCCAAGATGCCCCGAGCCATAAATAGCAGCCGCTCGCACCGGGCCGCTACCCCGCATAACCATCAGTGTAGCTGTAGCCTCGTCGAATCACCGAGTCACCGTAAAACCCTAGCCACCAATGAGCCACCAATGAGCCACCTGCTTCGCCATGCACCACACCACCCTTCATCGCTCCACACCATGGTAAGCCACCGAGCCGAGATCATCATTCCCTCCTCTATCTCCCGGTGTCCTTGGCTGGTTTTCCCGTGACCCATAGGCCCTTCTTCAAGATCACCGGTGAGCTTGCGCAATCTCGACCATGGCACCACTGCGCTCGGCCCTATTCTGGCTGGCCAGCCACATGTTCCCCTCCCCTCTTCTAATCTCGGCCGCCCAAATTCAATCCGATAGTCAAGAATGCATGGTACCCCTTTGCCTTGCCTTTTTGCGAAAAAACCCCCTTAGATTTTTAATATAGAACCCGTTGTCCCTATAGTTTTGCTAGAGAGCCCCTTCCTTTTGTTGAATTAGTACCCACAGTCCCTGGTCTATTTCAAAATCTGATTTTATTTATTTAAATTTGGAAAATCAAGTTCCATCTGTTTACATAATTGCCACTATCTTCATTAGGCCATATCTTCTCCGTTTTAACTCCGATTTGCCCTGTTCAAGTTGCGTTAGATTCGTAATGACATAATCTATGCATTAGTATCAATGTTTCCCATGTCAAGTAATGGGTATGAGGATCCCGATCTTCCATCAGGTAGAGGTAACTATTATTGTGGCGGAGAATGACACACCGATCCGGCTTCAGATCTAAAGATCAAACCCTACAATCTTAGCACCAGAACTCCTCTAGTTATCAACCAAGACATGGATCTAGTTGACCTCGCCAAGAAGGCTAACACCTACCTACACAATGAAGAACACAAGCAAGAATGAGAAAGAAAACAACCAAATTGCGGATGAATGATTAATCTCACGATGTTGGGGTCTCACAAACCGATGAACGTCAAAACTGTTCTTGATAGATTAATCTAAGCAAAACTAAAAACCTAATGATGGCGGTTGTGTATGATTATAAATTTCTTAGGGTCATCACTTACCCTAGACACGCCCCCTAACGCGCTCAAAGATGATACATGGCCCATTGGACCAAATACAGTGATGCTACACCTAGATAGATTCTAGACGCTGACTTGTTTTGACAATTCCTGTGGATTCTGAAGGGCTTTTGACGTGAGACCATTTGCATTGGCTTCCTTATAAAATTAGCTTTCCAATCATATGTGGATCATCAAAAACAGAGCCTAGATGCGTCCTAGGTGACCAGTTTAAGGCAGACTGGTCCTAGAGGCCGAGGCAGACTCAAAATCATGTTGGACCAGGCCTCCGGTTTCTGTTGGACGTCCTTGCTAGTCATCATCGCCTCCACCTCTTCCTCTAAGTCCCTCATGACCCTCTTCAATGTTCCTAAGCAAGATAACATCATTAGGTAGTAGTCTATTCCCAAAAGTATGAAAAGGATCGCTTAAGAATAAGCTCACCTCTAAATTGAGTTGGCGCATTCGAGCTCGGGTCATTGGACCTTGCATAACGGTTGGAGGATCAGCAGGCACATCCAAAGGAGTGATGCCTCATCATCCTCCCCCTCTTGAAACTAAGTTGTCCTTAACTCAAGCTCATCTTCTTCTCCCATATAAGGTTTCAAATCTACAATGTTAAAGGTGGGACTAACCCCAAACTCGGGTGGCAACTCAAGTTTGTAGGCATTATCATTTATTTTCTCAATTATCTTATAAGGACCAGCTGCTCTTGGCATTAATTTAGACTTACGCAGCTTAGGAAATCTATCTTTTCTCAAATGTAACCAAACCAAATCACCCGGTTCAAGTTTAATTTCTTTTCTACCTTTATTACCAGCAATTCTATACTTTTCATTCATTCTTTCAATATTTGCTTTAGTTGTTTCATACAACTTACGAATGAAATCAGCACGCTCTCTAGCATCACTATGAGTTCTCTCAGTGGTAGGTAAAGGCAAAAGATCAATAGGAGCTCAGGGGTTAAAACCATACACTACCTAAAAAGGACTTACCTTGGTGGTGGAATGTTCTGCCCTGTTATATGCAAACTCCACATGTGGCAAACACTCTTCCCACATCTTCAAATTGCGCTTCAAAATTGCTCTCAACATGGTGGACAATGTTTGATTCACTACCTCAGTTTGCCCATCAGTTTGGGGATCACATGTTGTAGAAAATAGCAGCTTGGTCCCCAATTTATTCCACAAAGTGCGCCAAAAATGACTCAAGAATTTTGCATCGCGATTTGAAACAATAGTAGAAGGCATACCATGCAAGCGAATGATTTCTTGAAAGAAAAGGTCAGCAATATGAACAACATCGTCAGCTCTTATGACAAGGAATAAAATGTGCCATCTTAGAAAAATGATCAACCACCACAAAAATACTATCCCTCCCCCTCTTAGTCCTTGGCAAACACAACACAAAATCCATACATATATTAGCCCAAGGAGTAGAAGGAACAGGAAGAGGCATATACAAACCATGAAGGTTCAACCACGACTTAGCTTTTTGACATGTGGTGCACTGAGCCATGTACCGTTCTACATCTCGCCTCATCCTTGGCCAAAAGAAAAGTGTGGACAACACCTCCTCCATCTTCTTGGCACCAAAATGTCCCATGAATCCGCCTCCATATGCCTCCTGCAACAACAAAAGGCGAACGGAGCTAACTGGAATGCATAGGCGGTTAGCTCTAAACAAAAACCCATCATTGATCATAAACTTCTTCCATGTACGTCCCTCTCTACAATTCAGCAACATGTCCTTAAAATCAAGATCAAGCGCATATTGTTCTTTTATTGATTCAAGCCCAAAAATCCCACAATCAAGTTGGGACAGCAAGGTATATCGTCTAGATAAAGCATCGGCAATCACATTATCCTTCCCTTTCTTGTGTTTGATAATATAAGGAAAAGATTCAATAAATTCAACCCAATTAGCATGCCTACGATTCAGATTATGTTGAGAGCAAAGATACTTAAGCGATTCATGATCAGAATGAATAACAAATTCTTTAGGCCACAAATAATGACACCATGTCTCTAAAGAATAGACAAGAGCATACAATTCCTTATCATATGTGGAAAAATTCAGAACAAGGCCATGCATTTTTTCACTAAAGTAAGCAATGGGTTTACCATCTTGCATCAAAACACCCCCAATACCAACTCCACTAGCATCACATTCTAGCTCAAAAGTCTTACCAAAGTTTGGAAGTTGCAGCAGTGGTGCGTGTGTGAGCTTGTCGTTCAAAGTGTCAAAGGACTCCTCATGTACCTTTCCCCAATGAAACACCACCCCTTTCTTCATCAACTCATGCAACGGGGCAGTAATGGTGCTGAAATCTTTGACGAAAGCGGTGGTAGAATCCTACAAGACCAAGAAAACTCCTCACTTGTGTGATGGTTTGGAGAACCGGCCAGCTCTTTATGGCTTCAATTTTCATCTCGTCCACCTCAATTCCCTATGGAGTTACAACATAACCAAGAAAAGAAACTCGATCTGTGCAAAAGATGCACTTCTCAAGGTTACCAAATAAACGTGCATCACGTAAAGCATTAAAAATAGCACGTAAGTGATCCATATGTTCAACAAAAGACTTGCTGTAAATCAATATATCATCAAAGTAAACTACCACAAAATGACCAATAAAAGCTCTTAAAACCTCATTCATTAAGCGCATGAAAGTGCTAGGTGCGTTTATCAAACCAAAAGGCATTACTAACCACTCATACAACCCAAATTTGGTTTTAAACTGTGGTTTTCCATTCATCTCCAAGTTTCATTCTAATTTGGTGGTAGCCACTTTGCAAATCAATCTTGGTGAAAATTATAGAACCACACAACTCATCAAGCATGTCATCTAGCCTAAGAATAGGATGACGATACCAAATAGTAATATTATTGATGGCTCTACAATCAACACACATACGCCAAGTTCCATCTTTTTTAGGAACCAATAGTATAGGAACAGCACAAGGACTAAGGATTTCACGTACAAACTCGTGGTCCAAAACGTCTTAGACTTGTCGCTCAATTTCCTTAGTCTCCTCAGGATTGGTTCGATAGGCAGCACGATTGGGCAAGGTTGCTCCCAGAATCAAATCGATTTGATGCTCTATCCCTCTCATAGGTGGCAGCCCCAGGGGTATCTCAGCTAGAAAATTTTCCTCATACTCCTGAAAAAAGGTTAGTGATAGTAGGAGGCACCGAGCTAACAAAATCATCAAGCGAAAAATACCTCATTTGCATACCAAAGCATAGCAAATATCATCATCAGAAATTTTAGCAAAGTCACATTTTGTTTCAAGCATACACCACCCTTCAATTTAATCCCCTTAGCCTTACTAATAGATGTAGACTTATCCTTTTTAGGTAGGAGAATAGAATTAACAACTTGCTGATTTTTAGATTGAACATCATTTAAACTCGAAGCGTGTTCTCTATCAGCTTGTACAATTTGAGCAGGGGTCAAAGGTACCAAAGTAATTTTCTTTCTTTTATGCACAAAAATATATTTATTACTTCTACCATGGTGTGTAGCATCATTGTCATGTTCCCAAGGATGACCTAATAAGAGTGAACAGGCTTGCATAGGTACCACATCACAATCAACAGAATCAGCATAAGAAACAATGGAAAGTGAAACTCTACAAGTTTGTGTTACCTTTGCTTTTCTAGAATCATTTAGACACTGAATATGGTATGGACATGGGTGCGGGCGTGTGGTCAAGCCAAGCTTCTTGACCAAATTAGAACTCACAAATTATTGCAGCTACCTCCATCAATATTGACACGTGCTCGACGGTTGCTGATGACGAAGAAAATCTAGAACAAGTTATGGTGTTGTAGCTTCTCAGGTTGTTGTACTTGTCAGTTGAGCACCCGCTGTACAATGATGCTCCTATAGGCCACCGTGGCCTCGTCACCAAGGACTTTGCCACCCTCCTCATCTGTATCTTCGTCTTCTTCATCTTCAATGTCAGATGTGCTGATGTAACCATCTTCTATAGCAATGTATACCCACTGACTTGGGTAGTCCTTCTACACATGGCTAATTCAATGGTAGCGGTGGCATTGAATGCCTGAAGTGTGTCTAGTCAATGCAACGGATGAGGCACTCTAGATAGGCACTTGGAAAGAATTTTTACCTAAATCTGAAGGTCGCGCGGGAGGTGCCTTAGGTGTAGCGGTAACTCTAGAGGCTGTTGGTCGCTTGCTCGCTGGTGGAGGCACCCGAAAAGTGGTTGGCTTGGTCATCCCAAAGATGGAGCCGAGCGTGGCATGTATGTGGTGCTGACCTTGCTCTTGCTCTGCTGTTCATGTACCTGCAATTCCTTTTCTGCAAGCATAGCGAACTAAAACAACTGATTGACAATGTTAAATTCTTTATAATGAACAATGTCTTGAATCTCTCACCTCAAACCCAAATAAAAATGACAAATGGAATCTTCGTTCCCCTCCACAACACTACAACGCATCAATCCCTTTTGGAGCTCACCATAGTAATCCTGTACAGATTTCTCTCCTTGTTCTAAACGCATCAATTTCTTACGCAAGTCTCTATGATAGGAAGGTGGAACAAAATGATCATGCATAGCTATCTTAAGTTGTTCCCATGTACCAGGTAAAGCATCCTGTGCAGCTAGCCCATTCCACCAAATAATGGCAAAATCCTTAAACTCACTAGTAGCTTGTCGAACTCTATGATGCTCAGGCACAAGGTGGGCACTAAACTTTTGTTCTACCATCATCTCCCAATCAAGATATCCCTCAACATAATGACCCAAAAAAGATGGTATTGTGAACTTAATCTTAGCATAAGGATCATTGGGCACACGATGATTATTACCTTGATGGTGGTGGACACCACCCATACCTATCGTGTTGCGGTGAAGATGTCATCATAATCTTGTTTGTTGGAAGGCTGCTCGATCTATGTTCCCATTGGCATCATACGCCATGTCTTCTAGCAAGAGACCATCGGTGTTGCTGCCAGAGATGTCATTGTTGACCACCACCAAGGTTTCCAACCTAGTAACCTTGTCGGTTAGCGTGGAAATTCGCTTGTCCAATATCTCCATGCTGTTGCCAATGTTGAGTTCAATGAGTGCGTCAGTGATGACCTTCCTAATGGCCTCATTCATCCTTTTTTGGGCATTCCCTATAGCAGCTTGCAGTTGCTCTTGGCTGACACACTAGTTGAAATCCTTGGGACTGTTATCTCTAGTCTGATCACCTCTTGTCATTGTAAACACAAAAATAGGAACAAACGATGAAAGTTATCCCTACCAAATGACTACATCACTACGTAGAAAAAGGTTTTTAGGGGCGGCTGGTAATCCTCTTGTAGGGGCGGTTTTGCCAGCCGCCCCTATGAAAGGGCGGCTACAAATCACTAATTTGTAGGGGTGGTTCCCAGACCGCCCCTACAAATCGATTTGTAGGGGCGGCTGGATATTGAGCCGCCCCTACAAATCAATTTCCAGAAATCACGAAAAAATGAGCAAAAAAATAGCAAATTTTTTTTAATCCGAGGAGGACCCCACCGGCAGCCAGCACACACCCTCACTCTACAGTTGTAGCATTTTTTCATGATTCTTGCACACTTTGCGCCGACCGGGTTTCGAACTCGTGACCTCTCGCTCACGCGTAAACTCCTCTACCACTGCACCTCATGATCACTTGTGTCTACATTCCATTTTGGTTCCCCACATATTATACAAAACTGAGCATAAATTGATTATTTGAGACCCTAAACTAATTCAAATGAAAAAGTTGTCAACTACAAAGTTTTATAACTTTTCGAGATCTACAACTTTTATTTTGGTAGTTTCTCCATCCGAGGTCGTTTACAAAATTTAAATTTCAAATTTAAGAAATTCAAACAGTAGTTTTCCATGACAAGATGATTTCAAATCAAAAAGTTATCAACTACAAAGTTTCATAACTTTTTGAGATCTACAAATTTCATTTTTGCTGTTTGTCCATCCGAGGTCATTTAAAAAATTCAAATTTCAATTTTTTTGAAATTCAAATGTAGTTTTCCTTGACAAGATGATTTCAAATTAAAAAGTTGTCAACTACAGAGTTTCATAACTTTCCAAGATCTACAACTTCTATTTTGATCATTTATTCATCCGACATAGTGCTAGTAACATTGTTCACAAATGTTACATATCCCTCTTATTGTTTATGAAACTATAAGAGAGATATGTAAATTTTGTGAACAATGTTATTACCACTTTATCGGATGAAGAAATGACCAAAATAAAACTTGTAGATCTTGATAAGTTCTGCAACTTCTATGTTCATGATTTTTTCATCTGAAATCAAATACTGTTACAAAATAACGTTTGAAGTTGTTATTTTTTGAAATTCAAAATTCAAATAGATAAAACACGGTCCCATGAAAAGATGGATAAAATAATAGTGGTAAGAACACAATAAATTAATAGGGCATGATTTTAGAAATTTTTAGAAAAAAAAATCATCAAATTTGAAGTTAGTATGAGGAAGAAAGACTAGTTACAAGTTTTAGTTAGAGATTAAAAAGAGAAATCAGAGTTCAACAATTTCAAATGTTAATTTCAAACTATATTTTCAAGTAGTAAATGATCTCAACTGAAAAAGTTGTCAACTACAAGGTTTCATAACTTTTCGAGATCTACAACTTTCATTTTGATTGTTTCTCCATCCGAGGTTGTTTACAAAATTTGAATTTTAGTGCTTAATTTTTAATACTCGATGTCTATTTGTAGAGGCACTTCAATATTGAGATGCCCCTACAAATCAGATTTGTAGAGGCGGCTAGATATAGAGCCACCCTATAAATCGGGCCATTTGTAGGGGCGGCTGATAACACCGGTCGCCCCTACAAATCCATTTGTAAGGGCGACTCATTTGACAACCATTTGTAGGGGTGGCTCAATATAGAGCCGCCCCTACAAAGAAAGCAACGCATTGCTACAAATCATTTTTGTAGTAGTGCGTGGTTACAGTGGTATCACTTTTCATGGCAAGTGGAAGCATCTTACCAAGCTCTTACAAAGTTCTTACCAACGCAAGCAGTGGGTGGTACAACCGGCGGCTAGTTCATGATACCTGTGAGGCAGTGGTACCAAGATTGCAAGGGCCTTTTTTCTGTACTGATCTGAAGAGTTTGTGGAGCTTGGAAGGCACACAAAGAATAATATGTATATTTGGCACACAAGTTAGTAACAAAAAGTAATGCTGAATTATAGTCCAAAGTACTTGTTCTCGTTGCTAGGTCTAAAATGTTCCAAGTGTCAGGTGTGTGACAACAAGTATAGTGGATAGCAAGATGCCAGGTGTGTGACAAACAAGTATAGTGGATAGCAAGAGCAATACGAACAAGGAACTAGACAACACACACTAACACAACTCACTTTGGCCTTCTCTATGCGCTCCTCTAGATATTGTTCCACTTTTGCCCCTCTCTTTTTTCTCTATTTTTTGGCTGTCGTTGTTTTTTTGGGATTCTTTGACTTTTTCTTTTTATTTTTTGATATTTTTTCATCACTTAGGAGCACAAAAGAAGTAACCACAGAAAATATGAGCTTAAACAAGTGAAAGGTGTGGCCAGTGGAAAATTGACAAAAAGTTTGTGACCACAAAAAGAGGATCTTGTGACCAGTTTTTGGCCAAAATAAAAATTTTCAAACCTAACAAAGCGGGGGACGAGCAGATCCAAATTTTTTTTCTGATCGATTTTGATATATGGAACATCAAAATCTGAGTTCGTATGCGAAAACTAGACCAATATTGACAACTCAGTCCGAATTAGAGGACAAAACAGGAACAAAGCATGCAAAATTGATCATGGGAGCAAGGATTTGATGGAAACGATGGGGAAAAACACACGAACTGGACTCTAATATGACCTAAATGGCAACAAGACCTCAACCAGGACACAAACTCAACACGACGAACTCTGAAACTAAAATATGCAAAGGCTACGGCGCGGAAGATTCTAGGACAGGAAAAAAATGAATATGGCACTAGACTATGGGACAAATCCGAAACACTCAAAACTAGGGGATAAATGTGAACCTGATGGTATACCATAGCTCTAATACCACTTAATGGGTATGGGGATCCCGATCTTCCATCAGCTAGAGGTAACTATCATTGTGGCAGAGAATGACACACCGATCTAGCTTCAGATCAAAAGATAGAACCCTACAATCTTAGCAATACAACTCCTCTGGTTATCAACCAAGACATGGATCTAGTTGACCTAGCCAAGAAGGCTAACCCCTAACTGCGCAACAAAGAACACAAGCAAGAACAAGAAAGAAAACAACCAAATTGCATATGAATGATTAATCTCACGATGTTGGGGTCTCACAAACCGATGAACGGCAAAACTGTTCTTGATAGATTAATCTAAGCAAAACCCAAAAACCTAATGACGGTGGTGGTGCATGATTATAAAGGTCTTAGGGTCATCACCTACCTTAGATGTGCCACCCCTAACAGGCTCAAAGATGATACATGGCCCATTGGATCAAATACGGTGATGCAACACCTAGACAGATTCTGGACGCTAAATTATTTCAACAATTCCCGTGGAGAAAGATTTTTGATGCTTAAGAACGAGCTCACCTCCAAATTGAGTTGATGCATTTGTCCTCGGGTCATTGGACCTTGCATAACGGTTGGAGGATCAGTGGGTACATCTGAAGGAGTGATGTCCTCATCATAAGAGCTCTAGAATTTTATGGTTTAACGCCTAACATGAATAATGATTATGCAATTAGGATTTTTCTAAGTAAAAGTAACTTAGGCTTTTCACCTTGGTCAATTATATGATTACTTTTACCTTATTTTCTAAATCAAGTATAATTTGACTTAACTCAGTTAAGGTATTTCTCTAAAGTATCTTATACATGTTTTATATAGCTAAAATAAATAAAGCCTATAGTTTCTTTTCGAAGCAAATCTATCGGTAGATGTATCTTTTTCAGCCGTAGCTCCGATTAGCATGCTTTTTGTGTCTGTGTGATCGTAGCAATGCATAGATTTGATTTCAAATTCTTTTTCACTGATTGGTGTATTGTTCAAATATAGTTATATTTGAATGTTATGCATGTTTGTTCAGATTCTTGTGTGGTGCTATAAGATCTTGTCCAGTTGGTGAGCTTTACGTGTTGATCAAGGAGTTCCTTTGAAGTTTTGGATTTGAAGAAGGATCAGAGTTTTTAGGCAAGTATAGCATGGGATCTTCCTTGTTGTCCTATACACCTTTAATCATTTTATTCATGCTGCATGTGTCTACCTTGGCAACCATAGTAATTTTCCTAGCTAATTGATATCCTAAATTCCTCGACACCTTTGGGTTACTACATTGGATAGCTTTGCTATTGCTCGACCAAAACCATGATCTTGTAACTTGACTAATGGTATATGCAATAAACACTAAAAGATGTTTTTCAGCAACATGGAATCAGGGGGCTAGAGCATTGGGCTATTTTTATGGTGCTCTAGATTCCTGTCCCTATGGACTTATCTATAAGCGAACATCCAGGACTTACAGTACAACTATGAGGGCTACATAGCTCTAGCTTTAGCTTAGTATGAGCACCTTTTCTAGCTTGTTAGAGGTTACCTTTATGGCATAAGAATGGCTTAGCAAATCAGGTATAGTGCGCCCTCTGTCCTCTTGTGTATAGGCTATGTGTCATTGTGCCATCAGGAAGCGGGGCTCTACATCTATTTGCTGAGTGAATCTAATGGCCCTAACTTGTTAGATGAACCTTTGAAAGGCTTCATAGTGAACTCTACTGACCTTCCTTAGAACTAGGTCAAGAGATTAGCTACCTTAGGCGAAAGGGTAAATCATGACTCACAGTGAAAAGTGTTCGACCTCTGAAGAGTGTAAAACTGGTATGTAAGCCATGCTCACGATCACAAGTGGCCTTGGACCCTTACAGAATAGATGATGAACAATAATGATATGGATGATGAAGATGCTCATTACTGATTATTCTGTATGCTATTCATTATTCATGTTTACCTAATCATGTGTTTATATGAGCTTGTGATAAACTTGTTGCTACTCCTATGCAAAAATTGTGACAATTAAAAGCTAATCGTAGTTAAACCAGTGTCACCTTTTGAGCCTCATGAAGTCCATATTATATTTGTTAAGTACAACATGTACTTATGCTTGCTTTATTTTTCAATTATTTGGATAAAAATCTCGGATGGGTACCAGATTGCTAATGTTTGGAGGAATTAGGGTTGTGATCAACCAGTCAGTTGTCCTTGTGGAATTACAGTCTTCACCCAAATATCGAAGCTGTCTTTCTGCTGTTTGTTATCTAAGGTTATATTCTTTATACTAGGTATGTTATATATTGAACATTGTCTATTGATATTACCCTTATTTGTAGCTATATGTGAGAATTGACTTCCTAG
Organism: Miscanthus floridulus; assembly: GCF_019320115.1. Classification (NCBI taxonomy): domain Eukaryota; kingdom Viridiplantae; phylum Streptophyta; class Magnoliopsida; order Poales; family Poaceae; genus Miscanthus; species Miscanthus floridulus. The sequence goes on along the minus strand of NC_089591.1, from coordinate 21,797,657 downwards.
GCTCACATATGGTGTGTATGTGGTTTTGTTCTTAAAACTGGGTGCTACACCTGATAGTCTATCGGGTCTCCTCAAGGAACCCCGAATCATCCACATTTTACAACTCATATAGGATCAACATGGAGTTACCTATAACATTACAACATTTGGTACAAAAATATCTTACATCGGAGTGCGGAAGATTAATAACAATAGTTTACAACACAAGTTTGAAGTAAAAGCTTAAGATCAAAATAAGACTACATAGGCATCTTAGGTGTAGCATATAAGATAGAAGTGGTAGCCAGATCATGTCAAGCCCACCGACATGACCTCAATCAGCAGCATAAGTTAGATCCTACAACAGTGGTTAACAAACACTGAGTACTTAAGGGTATTCAACAAGTCTTACCCGACCAAAGAAAAGACTCCAAGGGTATGTAGGCTTAAAGGAAAGGTTCAAAGCAAGAGTAGCTTTTGTAGAAAATGCTTGCTAAGGGTGAGTCCTTACTTTCAATATTTTAGCTTTGCATTAGGTTATGAGTAGTATCTAGTTTGCACCTAGTCTAAATCAATCACTTCATTAAGCATCTCATCTCATCTCAACTTATATCATCTCATATCCATCAATTCCACCATTTCATTGATTAATCTACAATGCAGGTCAGAGGATTGTGTCTTCTTCTCTAAGAAGCAGCGGCAATTGGAATTGATTTGGCCTAGCTAGGGTTTCCTTACCACATGGCATATGTAGGTCCAAGACCTACATATATCAGCCTTCACTTGAATCCTCCAAAATGTGAACTAGTCTGCACTACCCGAGAGCACAGTACCCCACCTTCCAGTGCCACTCTTGGTGGATTCACAGGATGTGTACACACTACTCTCACCATCCCCCCCTGCCCAGTGCGTAGTTGTCTTTTCACATAATGAAATAGCCAAGGTATTAGGCTTACCGGAGTATGTGGCCAGTACTACCTAGTACTACAAGGTCTCAACCACACATAGGCCTACAATAAATAGTACTCAATCGACATAGGTGGGACTGATGCACAATAGGCTATCCCCACTGGCCTACACACCAAAGACATATCTCATGCTTTGTACCAGTACATTACCAATATCCCATATGGAGACATAACCATGTCCTGCCCCTATCTCAATTTAGATATTTAACAATATCTAGGTACTCTCATGAGCCATTAGCAGAGCTAAGAGGATCAAGGTAAACCTATTTCTCATGAATGATGAAACCATCATTTGACTTTTTCTAAAGTCTAAGCATTAAAGGTATTGACCTATTCATACTAGCAAGGTAGAACTAAGGATACCTAGATATCAAGGTAATCATGCAACAATAGTATAAGACCAACTTCTAATTACTTTATGCACATCTCACAAGACATAAAGTGTAATAACGATTTGTAAATACTAGAGAAGGGTGGTATGCATCGGGTCTTGCCTGTGTTGTAGAGAAGGTTAAATTCTAGAGAAAGGTCTAGGAGTTAGATTTGGCACCAACACCACTAATGGATGGACCCTCTCCAAAACTTGATCAACACGAGTCTCCTCACTCTCGTATGCACTACACGTAATAAATGATGCTTGCTTAACAAGATGAACTACATGCCATGATGCACGATGATGGATACATAGGAGCATAATAGAGCTTAACAAACTTAAGAATGTTGAGTACAACTTTCCTTCACCAAAGAACTAGGGTTTGTATTATAAAAATCATTTTTCATATATTTACTAACAAGTTAATTAGTTGTTATCAAGAAATGATTAAACTTATCATGGAATAGCAAGAAGTGATTAACATTTCTCTTTAACTAATGATCAATATAAGAAACCCATAAAAGTGAACTACATATTTAATAAAACAATTTTAACTTTTATATAAACAAATTGATTCTACGTATATCAAGCAAGGAATTAAGTTGCCAAGGAACAACAAGGGTTTGAGTGTCCCAAGGTCCACAATCAAAGTATAAAACTCACCAAAGTCATTTAAGTATTTATGTAAATTAATTAACCAAGCTACATTTATCAAAATAGTACCAAGCTTTTTATGAAGGCAGGTATTAGCATGTAAAGTATACACAAAAAGTTTCACGATTAAATCATAATTATCTTAGCCGATAAAAATCATGGAAGGTCGATTTACTAATTAAAAGAGGTAATTTTTAAGCATGCTAAAACTACTGAAATTGACTGGTTCATATTTTTCCTAGATAGAGAACAACATAACAAGGCTACACAAAAAGTTTCACAATTTTATCAAGCTTCTATAATTAGTTATGAAATAAACAAGATTCAGCACTTTTAATCAATTATGAAAAGATAAAATCATTTTTCTGCGCCTAAATTTTTCCCACTTCGTCCTCCTCGACCCACCACCACTGATAGTGGGGGCCTAGTGTCAAATTGACCCCGACCAACTTTGACTGCATGGTGGCCGACAGGTAAGCGCTAGAGCTCACCGTCGGTGAGCTCTCCAGCGACTGTGGACTACACCGGCGTGCTCTCTATCCTTCCCTACACATAGCCATGCTACCGAACTGAATAAATTAGGACACAAGGTGTGTGCAGCGATAGCCACGGTAGGCCGGCGATGCACTAGAGCGGTGGTAGTTGTCGATGGCAAGGTCACCAGTGACTAGAAAGTCACCCATACGCTTCTCACACTCTTGAGAACATGACAACAGTACTGGTTAATCGAATTAGGGCTCGTTGTGTCCCCAACTATGGCCATGGTAGCATGGCTATGTGATGCACGGTGCTGCGACATTGGTCATGGCACTACGGCTCCTAATCATCCTAATTAAAGCGGGATATGCTTTGCAGGTGCTCACCGCGACTTGGTGACGCATGCGGGTGAAACAGAGACGACTCGGACACGGCTACCAACGAAGCGGGTGGATGCGGTGGCCTGACCCAGAGAAGACGATGGCGTTCCATCACATCCTGTGTGATCGAGATAACAAGGAAGAGCCGATGAGCATCATGGAAAAGTAGGGAAGCCAAAATAGAAGAGAGGAAGGAGGGAGATGCAACGGAACAAGCTAGCCACGGTGAGGTGGTTGATGGTGGCACTCTAGGACGCCGAGGAAGAAGACGACCATGTCTGGGCAGCTCTAGTGGTAGAGCGAATGTGAGTGGGTCAAGTGGATGCATAAGGTAATGGTGAGGCTAGGTGAAAGGCAAATTGGATAGGGACGCCATGATGGAGGAGAAATCACCGGCGCGGCGAGAGCTTGGCGGCGGCCTAGAGAGGAAAGAAAGCATGGACGGCGACCGACTTTGGGTTAAAAGGGTGAGGGCAAAGTGTCTTGGCCTCTTGCTCCTGCTTGCGACGTGATGGGGGAAGCAGCTGTGCATCAACACACGCAAAGGCGGTGGAAAACGTTCCGATGGGCGTCGGCGGTGAGCAGCTGCGTCACCTGCTTGTCGGAGACACTATTGCCGACCGAAACTAGATCTTCTTCTCTCCTTTTTCTTTAGATTTCTCATAGTGACTTGAAAAACTTCCTTACTGTGGATTGTTCATCTAAGAGAGATCTCCAACTTTGGTCTAAGGCTCAGACCTAGATTCTCACTGGATTTAGAGATCAAGAGAGAGGAACAGAGGTACCTTGAAACTGACCTGTAGAACTTTCAGTTAGAGTTTTCCAAAAATAGTTCTGTTAAGCAACTTTGGGGAATTAATTAGAGACTAAACATGATTCAATCATAACATATAATTACACATTAACAAAGCTTAAACATTACACCAAACAATGCAACAAAAGTTGGATAAATTTTATTCATGGAAATTCATTTGATAAATCCCCAAAGTTTGAACTTGAAAACTGATATTCAGTGACTTAGGCAAAAACTGGCCAAGTTTGAAATTCAGCCTTAAATTCAACCTTTGAGTTCCAAATTAAACATGTTTGATTTGAAGACATTGCCAAACTTTGGTTCCATATTAAAGAGCATACTTTAAACAACAAAGTTCAAATTTACCAAATTTTAATTATTTAAGCAAATTCTCATATATAAATTCACAAAGTTTCTTAATCACTAATATAGACATTATTTCATGAAACACAAGAAACACCACATATGCAACATATGAAACATTATGTATGCAACTTGGACATGCTATATTTGCAACACAAAATGCATTAATGAAACAATACTTGATGATTATGCTTAATGATGCTCATGATCAAGTTTGAGCTACTTTTTTACATCTGGGATGTTATAATCATCCCCCTTATAGAAATCTTGTCCTGAGATTATGGAGTGACAAAAGCCTTGTGTTAAGTAATGGAAAAGGAAATGTGTCAAGCACATTAAATTATAAGAAGTTTGCAAAGCAACAAGGATTGGTTCAAGAATTACAACCGAGATCAAAGGAAGGTTGTAATTAACAAGGGACATTAGGAAATTCAGGAGAAGCACTGATGTGAATTCCCCAAAAAGAGATTGGAGAGAGAAAGTACATTATTTGTGGACTATAATGGATCATGATCATAGACCCCGATATCAGCGAACGTCCAATAGAAATTCATGTGCTTGCAATCCATAGGAGATTCTAGGTTTTGACACGGTACCATGGTCACTGATCATGGTACCACCATAGGTCACAACTATAGTAACTTTCAACCAACACAAGTCACCTATCAAAGTCAAGGGTATAGCATGTGTTGTGGTAGAAGAAGACAAGGGCTGACATATGCATAGATTGAGAAGCCAAGGATTAGTTCTACATTTCTGTATTGAGTTTGACAGGGTAAAATAAGTGCATCCAGAAGTCTCCTAAGGATTAGAAAATTATAGAGCAAAGATTATCAAGTGGTGATAAATGGCAAAAGCCTAGTTCATTATGAGATTAGTTGAAATGAAACAACTATAAGGCAGTATAGTTGTCCTATAGTTTAAGGAGATAATCTTAACATCATTATATTGTAACCTCTTGTGAATGATACGATGCATTCTTGTCCTATACGTCTTCACAAAGTTAGCGATACCCAAGTTACTTATATAGGGCAATATTTTATACATTATCTTCACTGTAGTAGACAAGATGTTGAATAGCACTTTGTAGAGCATTGTTAGAGAAGTTCGACTCTCAACTTGACTTGCTGAAGAAGAGTTAAAAACATTTCGATGCCTTCTACTCGAATCACCAGAAAGTCTTCATGAAACTTGGACAACAAGCATAAGGGAGGTTAATGAACATTTTGAATTTGTTACCTTCAAAAACTTTTAATTTGAAAATTCCTTTTTGAAGTTTTAAAAGTAATGTTGTTGCAGATCCTTGTATGAGCTCCGATACCAGCTGTGATAGTACCATCCAAATTATATAGCCCACATGTGCCCATCATTGTCCTAATGACTTCTGACTACTACACACATAATCCACACAATCCTGATGGTCTGTCGGGTGTCCTCGGAGAACCCCAAATCATCCACATTTTACAACTCATACAGAATTAACTTGGAGTTACCACAACATTACAACATTTGGTATAAAAATATCTTGCATCAAAGTGCGGAAGATTTATAACAATAGTTTACAACACAAGTTTGAGTAAAAGCTTAACTTAAGTTCTAAAAGATGAATTAGACTACAGAAGCATCATAGGTGTAGCATCTAAGATAGAAGGGGTAGCCAGATCATGTTGAGCCCACCGACATGACCTCGATCAGTAGCCCAAGTCAGATCCTACAACAGGGGTTAACAAACCCTAAGTTCTTGAGGGTACTCAACAAGTCTTACCCAACTAAAGAAAAAGGCTCCAAGGGTATACGTGCCTAAAGGAAAGGTTCGAAGCAAAAGTAGCTTTTATAGAAAAAGCTTACTAAGGGTGAGTCCTTACTTTCAATATTTTAGCTTCGCATTAGGTTATGAGTAGTATCTAGTTTGCACCTGATCTAAATCAATCACTTCATTAAGCATCTCATCTCATCTCATCTCAACTTATATAATCTCATATCCATCAGTACCACCATTTCATTGATTAATCTTCGATGTAGGTTAGAGGATCGAGTCTTCTTCTTTGAGAAGAAGCAGGTGATTCGAGTCGATTTGGCCCAGCTGGGGTTTCCTTACCACATGACATATGCAGGTTTAAGACCTACATAGACCTACATATATCAACCTTCACTCAGATCCTCCAAACCATGAACTAGTTTGCTCTACCTGAGAGCATAGTACTCCACCTCCCTACGCCACTCCTAGTGGATTCACAGAATGTGTGCACGCTACTCTCACCATCTCCCACGCCCTGTGGGCAGTTGTTTTTTTACATAATGAAAGAGTAGAGGTATTAGGTTTACCAGAGTATGTGGCCAGTACTACAAGATCTCAACCACACATAGGCCTACAACGAACGGTCCTCAATCGACACAAGAGGGACGATGCACAATAGGCTATCCTCACCGCCCTACCCAACAGAGACATATCTCATGCTTTGTACTAAGACATTACCAATATCCCATACGGAGACATAACTATGACCCACCCCTATATCAATTTAGATATTATCATTATCTAGGTAATCTCATGAGCCATCAACAGAGCTAAGAGGATCAAGGTAAACCTATTTCTCGTGAATGATGAAACCATCATTTGACTTTTTCTGAAGTCTAAGCATTACTAAGCATTAAAGGTATCAACCTTTTCATACTAGCAAGGTAGAACTAAGGATACCTGGATATCAAGGTAATCATGCAACAATAGTATAATACCAATTCCTAATTACTTTATGCACATCTCACAATACTTAAAGTGTAATAAAAATTTGTAAATACTAGAGAAGGGTTGTATGCACCGGGTCTAGCCTACATTATAGAGAAGGTTAAATTCTAGAGAAACGTCCAGGAGTTAGATTTGGCACCAACACCACTGATGGATGGACCTTCTCCAAAACTCGATCAACATGAGTCTCCTCACTCTCGTATGCACTACACGTAATAAATGATGCTTGCTTAACAAGATGGACTACATGCCATGATGCATGATGATGGATACATAGGTGCATAACAGAGCTTAACAAACTTAAGAATGTTGAGTACAACTTTCCTTCACCAAAGAACTAGGGTTTGTATTATAAAAGCAATTTTCATTTATTTACTAATAAGTTAATTAGTTGTTATCAAGAAATGATTAAACTTAATGTGGAATAGCAAGAAGTGATTAACATTTCTCTTTAACTAATGATCAATATAAGAAACTCATAAAACTTAACTAAATATGTAATAAAACCATTTTAATTTTTATATAAACAAATTGATTCTAAGCATATCAAGCAAGGAATTAAGTTGCCAAGGAACAACAGGGGTTTGAGTGTCCCAAGGTTCACAATCAAAGTATAAAACTCACTAAAGTCATTTAAGTATTTATGTAAATTAATTAACCATGCTAGATTTATCAAAACTCACCAATTTTGTTTATAATTCACCTAGTTCCACTTGTCCTTGTAGAATTATTTGTACGCATAAAAATATAGCAAAAATAGGCCAAAAAGGCAACAAATATGGACACATGGAGCAAGTGGGCATGATAAGAGGCTGTGGGCCCACTTGGTTGCATCGCTCGGTCCCTCAAGTGGCCCTTCCACATCACTGATCCATGGGAGCTGCTCCAGAGCCAATGACAAGCATCCATTCAAGTCAGCTTGATCGACAGACAAGATTTAATGCCCATGGATTTATGGGCCCATTGTTATAGACTTGGGCGGCTCCACCAACTTACCAACCACCATACCAGCTGAATTTCGACATGTGTTGTGAAACTAACGAACTTTGGGAGCCAACCAATATTGTAGGATGCAAAGGCAGTGCATCCTAGGGCCAGCCGGTGCCCCTATGGCATGGCCCACTGCCCCCTGTGGCCACTGACCTCCTGGCTACCTATAAGTACCCCCAATGCCTCTCTACACTATAAATAGAGGGTGTGGAGCTTGGTGGAAGGACGCCCCATTCATTTCGAACCTCTCCAAGCTTCTCTTAGCTTTCTAGCTTAGCATTAGCTATAGTGTAGCGGTCTAGAGTGGAGTAGAGCAAGAGCAGGAGCTTCTCTCGGAGTTCAGTTGAGTCTTCTAGGTCTAGTATAGCTCTTTTGTAATTCTTTCATTTAGCATTTACACTATTCAATATTTATTTCAGTACTTTAGTCTAGTATTATTGCTTTGCTTTACTTAAGTTCTAGTTCATTAGTGTTCATCATTAGTGAGCTTAGGTGCTTATTGGTTGGCATTAGTAGCATAGGTTATCTCTTAAATAGTAGCTATTCGTTAGTATTGGTTCCACCGTCTAGTTAGGGTGCTTTGATCTCATTTCATCAGAGCTCGGATCAAAGTAGTAAGTTTATAGACTAAGTGTGGTGCTTAGGCTATAGATTACCTATGGATACGGCTAGGCCTCCAGATAGATTGTGGTTGGTGGCAAGTGGTGACAACCTTATCCATCCTCTATATTCCACCATGATAGGTCTAGTTATTAAATTGTAGGGCTCATGGCAGACCTTGTCTATTTAACTTTGCTAGTTGGTAGGCAGACTGTGCCCCGAAGTACTAGCGCATTTCACCTAGTCATTAGGTTACCCTTAGTTAATGAAAGATAAATCGCTTGCTCTCCCACCTAGCTATCACTAGTGTAGGTTGTTTAGTAGTTTAGTTTAGGTAGTGCACATTCAACTTCCACTATCATTGACCTATCTAGGATACACTTAGGCTTCCCTTAGCAACCTACCAGTAAATATAAATTCTAGTCTTCCGCCTTCTAGTGGGAAAAATATAAATTTGACACTCGGTACTCATCGAGCGAAGTGGTACATGATAGTTCTATGCGCTTGCAGAATTCCTCCAATAGTTGTTAAGAAGTATCAACAAGGTCTAGTTATTAAATCAGAGAGCTCGTGGTAGACCTTGTCTAGTTAATCTCCTGGGTTGGCTAGGTGGGTTGTGCCTTGAAGTAAACAACTATGATATAGTCCTCCTTAGTCTTGCCTTAGTTCATAGAAACCAAGATATCCTCTCTACCTATTATCACTATCGTTACTCTATCCTTGGACAATCTTGTTTCTTCACTAGTTCACTTCACATGCCCCTGTGGAAATTCGATACTCTTGAAATATTCCTAGGTGAAAGCTACATTGACATCCTTATGCTTGTAGATTTATCTATTTGCTATTCTAGGTTTGCTCACCAATGGTGAAACTAGATAGTGAAAACCAAGTTCATCACTATTAGCTTGCAAATTAAACCAGTAGTGATAGCAATGTTTTACATCTCTAGTTATGACATTTAGTGGATGGCTTCTAGGGTAGATGCCATGACAAGCATCATTGTTCATGAGGTGTCATTCAAAGTGGGTCTTCATGGCTTGGGTGGAGTCAAAAACACAAGAGAAGACATGACGATGTATCCTAGTTTTGGCTGTCAAAGCCTTACATCCAGTAGTGGTTGTTCTTTGTATTCGAGAGCACCAAAATTGGGGGTTATAGTGAGAGAGAAAGAGATTAGGTAGGGGATCACTTAGTGCTATCCTAGTCCCATCAGCGGTGAGGTTTGTTCCTCGACAAGGAAGAGAATGCTCCTCTCTCTTGCCGGGTTGCTTGGGGGAGGAACGCTTGGTCATTCCTCTCTACTTGCTATGCTTCAGAATGCTCTCTTGTCTGAGTTTGACCACTCCCCCCTTTAGGATGTGACCTCCCCCGTATAAACCAAGAAGGTTGGGTACAAGGCAGTTTGGGGTTTGAGTCTACGGTCTATGTGCACTGGAGTCTAGGAGGCACTGCTATGGCATGGATGGATCCTATTATTCTTGTGGGGTCATGGGAGCCTTGGGCACCACCTAACTTTGCTACCCTTGACACCTAACCATTGGTGGCTGTCTACTTGGACCGATCTCTACCAGGTGAGCCCTCTTGAGACTTCCTTGGTGATGCAAGCACTATTGATATTTGTTATGCTCATGTAGAATATTCCGCAAGCGCATAGAATATTATTATAGAATTTCACCTAGGAGTATTCTAGGGTATTGTATTTATCCATAGGGAAGCAATGGCTAAAGAAGTTGATAGTTAACCATCATGTATCTATTAACTAGTATACCAACTAGACTAAAGTAGGGGTAGGTGATATATAAATAGATAGGGTGACACACAAGAAGTTCTACTTGTGGGAAGGTAAGTGAAAGTGTAGCTAAGAGGGAGAGCAATGAGTGAGATAAAGAGAGCATAAGAGTCCTAAGTTACTTCTAAACAAGCACAACTCTAGCCATGAACAATTGTGATACAAACAAACCAAGAAATAGAAGGATTCGCATGCTCTTTAGGGCATATCTTTGTATTTATTAACACACATAGAAAAAAAATCTGCAAGCACACGGATACTACTATGGCTTTCACCTAGAACAATTCTAAGTATTTTATCCATAGGGAAACGTGTGAGATTAACTACAATCTAACTTAACCAGGAGCAGCAACAAGACTTAAGATAACACGGTGTTGATTTTCTTCCAATTTTAAGCAATGTTGATGGTCAAAATTGATGTTTAAGGACCATCAACAGACGCCTATCTTAGGGGGCTGTTGAGCGGGCCTAGAAGTCCCCGAGCCTCTTGAGCTGGTGGAGTGGCTTGTCTTCTTCTATCATGCCGACTGTGTGACTTTGTCGAAGGAGTGGGCGACATGCTGATAGCATCATGCGCCTATTGGTTGGGGCAACACTAGGGAGCCCCCGAGCCCTGGATGCTCGGTGGGATTGTTGGTGATGCTCGGGGCATTGGATTCCTACCCTAGCACTGGCTCGGTCGAGGGCCAAGCTTGGGGATTCAGGCTCGAGCTACCATTGGTCGGGAGCCTAGGGCTCTAGTGAGCCCTTAGCCCTAAGTAGAGGCTAAGGGCATGCTTTGGCTCTGGTTGACCCTTAACTAGAGGGTACATGCTAGTGTACCTAATGGGTATAGACCCCGAGCAATCCTATAGGCATCGGTCGGGGGTCTCTTGGTTGGGAGTGTTTCTCCTAGGGTCTTAGTATACCCTATGTTTGACCCTCATCAGGAGCCCCTAAGCCTTCAGTTGCCTTCTGGGTCAAGTCTATGTTGGCAACAAGGGGCTATGCCTAATCTTCTACGATCGAGGTAGTTGCGATGGGGTCGACTGTCACTAACATAGGTCAGATGCCCTTTTGGGGGCCATCGATTCGATTGCTTGGTTTTAGGGCTAAGCATTGATGCAGTGAGGTGCCGTGTAAGTTGGAGACAAAGCGAGGGTCTAGCGAAATAGTTAGGGAGCCATAGGCTATGACCCCATGGGGATGCCCACTTTTTTGATGTTGGCTTGCCATGGGTCAAGAGAACTAGGGCATTTGGGCCCTGGCTTGGTGTTGTCTGATTGCTCAGGTGTGCCACGCCCTTCTAGGGGCTCAATAGCAAGCCTTGGTGACTTGGGCCAGGCTTAGCAGCATTGGTCTAGGTGTGGCTAGCTCATCAAGCATTAGGGGGGCCCTCATTGGGCCCATTGCTTAGTGGCTTCCATCCTAACCCTTAGGGTTGCTGGGGGACCATTAGTGTTGGGGGTCCTTAATGACCAAATCCGACCGCAAATTATGACATAAAAAGGAGAGAAATTGACATAGTTATGCACATATGCCTTTACTATTAACCAAATTGCACATGTATTTGGAGATTACTATTTTGCAGGACTTAAACTTGAATACAATGGAAAATACATCAAAAGGAGCATTCTAGCAAGGCGTAATGCAGAATTGTGCAAAGGAATAATAAAAAGGGCCATCTACCTAGATAATTTGGGTGAAATATCACCAAAGGAGTGGCCCATGCCAAGCTAGAGGCCCACTATTGATACTTCTTAATGACTAGTGGAGGAATTCCACAAGCGCATAGAACTATCATGTACCACTTCACTCGGTGAGTACCAAGTGTCGAATTTATATTTTTCCCACAAGAAGGTGGAAGGCTATAACTTATATTTAGTGTTAGGTTTGCTAAAGGAAAGCCTAAGTGTATCCTAGGTAGGTGAACAATACTGGTGGTTGAGTGTCAACTACCTACTAAACTACTAAACAAGCTACACTAGATATAGCTAGGTGGGAGAGCGAGTGATATATCCTTCAGTAACAAAAGGTAAACTAATGACTAGGAGAAATGCGCTAGTACTTTGGGGCACAGGCCACCTACCAACTAGGAGAGTTAAATAGATAAGGTCTACCACGAGCCCTATGATTTAATAACTAGAATTAACATGGTGGAATACAAAGGATGGACAAGGCTAGTCACAACTTGCCAACTACCATAATCTATCTAGAGGTCTAGCCACATCCACAGGTAATCTATAGCCTAAGCACCTCGCTTAATCTATAAGCTTACTACTTCCATCCAAGCTCCGATGAAATGAGATCAAAGTACCCTAACCAGACGGTGGAACCTATACTAATGAAAGACTACTAATAATGAGATAACCAATGCTACTAATGTCAAGCAACAAGCACCTAAGCTCACTAATGATGAACAATAATGAAGTAGAACTTGAGCTAAGCAGTGCAATAATACTAAAATAAAGTACTGAATAAAGTAAATGCAAAATGAAAGAATTACAAAAGAGCTATATCAGACCCAGAAGACTCTTTTGGACTTCAAGAGAAGCTCCGCTCTTGCTCTACTTCCACTACTAGACTACTACTCTAAGGCTAAGCTAAGCTAGAAAGCTTGGAGAGCTTGGAAATGAATGGTGTGCTTCTCCACTGAGCTCCACACCCCATATTTATAGTGAAGAGTGAGGGAGGGTACTTGTAGGTAGCTAGAAGGTTAGTGGCGAACCTAGAGCACTGGGCTATGGCATAGGGGCACCGACCAGCCCTAGGATGCACCGCCTTTGCATCCTACGGTGCTGGGTTGGCTCTGAAAGGCAGGTTGTAGGAGTGTCACATGTGGAGATTTGGACAGGAGGTTGGTTTGGAGGTCGGTTGGAGGCCTCCAAGCCTATGATGGTGGATGGGTGGATTCACGGCAACTCCATCTCGTCCATCGGTGCAAACCCACTTAGATCAATGCTTGGGAAGGCTTCTAGGAGCCACTCCCATGGATCGGTGACATGGTAGGTGCCAAGGTGGCATTAGGCGGTGCCCATGTGGGGCCGGCCGGTGTGGCATGTGGGCCCCTGGCCCTACTGCCACATCCACTTGGTCCATTTGTCCATATTTGTGACCTTTTTGCATATTTTTGCTATAATTTCCTACATACAAATAATTCTACAAGCACAAGTGGAACTAGGTGAATTTTAAACAAAATGCAACTTGTGTGATAATGATTTACCTCACTTCATAATGCTTTTGGGTGGAATGTTGATGGTAAAAATAGGTGTTAGTGACCATCAACAAGCTCCCCCAAGCTACCCCTTTGCTCGTCCCTGAGCAAAGATGCAGGTTTAGCATGTAATAGGTGTTGGATCAGGAGTTGCTAATATGTAATGCCCTACAAAAACTTATATACAAACAAATACTATCTTTTGAATTAATCATGTTAGCACATAGAAATCCATCATTAGTCTTAGCATTATGGGGCTCATAGCTTTCTCCTTGTAAGTAATTGCAAGAATGTGTAGCTAGACAGATACTTTTTCCCTACTTTGGTTTAGCTCAAACTTCCTAGAGGCATTCAATAAATTTTGAAGAGGAAACTTGCCTAAGTTCCTCAGATGGTACACTCAAGTCACTCAATAGTGTTTGAAAGCTCACCATGGCCATGGATCTTAGCCTTAATATCTATCCTCAAGATTATGTGGAGCTCAAGGTAGGGGATAAAAGCATAGCCTAGTCGAATTGAATTTATTTCTAAGTAAAACACTTGGATCACAAGGAGCAACAAATCGTACTCATTGATCAAGATGTACATATGTGTGGTATATTTGGTGGAAGTGGTACTCCTTTGAGAAGTTTCCATTCTCTAGATTCTTTTTAGAGGGCATGGATACTTTTCTTTTCTCACTCTCTCTCTTTGGAAGCACTAAAGCTTTTTGCTCTTTTATTCTCTCTCTCTCTCTCTTTTCTATAGCCAACGCCTCTCTTTTTGATGAAAGATTGCTAGAGAGGTAACTTTGATTCTCATAGAGCAATAATGAATGGAAAGTATATGTGGTTGTGTATCCCCAGTGTAGGAATAGCATAAGTATGTGGGTGTATGTAATCTTGATAAAAAAGCATGATAAGTTTCTCTACTCAGATCAACAAGGCTTGAAAAAACTCAAAACAAACAAGCAGCTTTTATAGTGGTTTTATCATGTATGAATATGTATTTGGCTCTAGTAGGAATTTATCACCATTGAGGAGCTTCTAGCAAAAGAGTTTTAGCATTTTGCAAAACAAACTCTAGGTTGTTTTTACCATTCCTCAGATAGGTTGAAAGAATTACTCTAATCTTGGCTACAACATTTCTCACAAAAACTTATACTTGGTTCTAGCATTTGCAACCCACAAAAGCATTCAACCTAAGATGAACTCTAAGTTATCATGCTCAAAACTTAAGAAGTTTTAGGTTGAATGACAAGCTTTTGCAAAGTATCATAGAGCAACTATTCATCATTTCCAAATATTTTATCATCATTTATTAGAGCAGAGTTTTTTGGATAAATTTCAAGGCATCTCCTCTCTACATTCTATGATCATGGATATTGACATGTAAAACAAACATGAGTGTAAAGAGAGGGTTTAAGATTTTTCATACCTGAGTAGGGAGAGATGTCTCCCCCAAGCTTGCCTTTTGCATAGGTTGGAATGTCTTCTAGTGGCTCTTTGATTCATTCTTTATTGGCTAACTACTACTAATAAAATGCATAAATGACTAAACCTATTACTACTAGATAACTTACTAATATTTATTTATTATATATGTTTTTTAGTTTATAGTTTATTTTAATTAAATGCAAACCCTATCCTATCATGTGTAGCTACTACTAACTTTATTTATTAACATAGAGTAGCTAAATGCAACTAACTAATCATGCAATGCAAAGCAAATTTATTTGGAAATTGAAATATGAGATGCAACTAATGAAATGTGGTAAATATGCAAGGGATAGAAAATTTACCATTTTGATGGGCTTAAGGTCATTCTTCCTTGAGTGGGGGTGTTTCCTCTTGTTGCACCTCAGAATGCCTTGTCAGGATTAGGGGATGACAAATTTGAGGACATATCTTTCTTTTTACGACATCTTTTCTATTCTACTTCTTCTTGATAGGCTTCTCTGGTTCTTCAATCAGCTTTGGTTTCTTCATCTTGATTCTCTTTGGATGCTTCTTCTTTTCCTATTTCTCATCAAAGAGGGGTTGTCCAGAGGTAAAAGAAAATATTTCTTTCTTTCTAGCAAAGTGGATTGGATTTGCCTAGATGCCACATATATGCAAGATTTTGCAGTCTTAAGGAAAGGATGACCAATGATTAAAGGTGTATCCTCGTCGTTGCCCATGTCTAAGATCATAAAATCTATTGGAACATAAGCACTCCTAACCTTGACTAACAAGTCAGTGGCTACTTCCTCAAGATAACAAATAGATTGGTCGGCTAGCTATAAGTAAACTGAGGTTGGAGCTAAGGTAGTGTAAAACAATATAACATAAGTTTCCTTAGACATAATGTTAACACTAGAGCCTAGATCACACTGAGCATTATGGAAGGTATGGGTTCTAATGGAGCATGTAATCACAGGGGTTCCAGGATGACCTTCCTTAATGGTAAATGGGAAATCTACTAAGTAGGAACCCCAAGAACTTAAAGCATAACAAGGTTGGTCGTCTCCATGGTTCCTTCAGGTTTGCTAGGAATTCTACCTTTTAAGAAGGATGGTATGGCAGTAGCTATTTGAGCTAACTAGGTTTCTATCATTTTATTGAAACTAAGTTGATTCTTTAAGGTAGAAGAAAACTCATCCAATTTAGCATTTATATTTTCCAGCATCTTGTCATGGGCATGCAACTTTTTATTTATGCTATCAGCCATTCTACTTTGACTATAAAAAGATATTTAAGGAAAGCATAACTATTATTACCTTGATTATTCATACGTTGAGAAGAGTAATAGTTGTTACCTCCTTGATTGTTGGAGAGCTGATTCCATCCTTGATGTTGTTCTAGATGAAACCCGTTGTTGGTGTTGACGAAGTTAAGATCCTCCTGGGTCTCAGGACAGGAATTTCCTAAATGTCCAACATCTCCACAGACTTCACAAGTCATGTGGGATTCCATGGCTTTGAGTGTCTCTTGGGCACTCATCTTTTCATAATGTTATACTCGCTTCGTGAGTAGATCCATCTTAGCTGCAAACATGTCAACTTCTTTAATTGAATTCATACCTCGTTTACGAGGTTGGAGTCGATCATCGCATCATCCTTGGTTGGAGACCATCTTCTCGATTAGCGTCTTTGCATCTGCAACACTTAGTGAAAAGAATGCTCCACTAGCAGCAGCATCTAAATGGCTCCTATCTAATGACACTAATACATGGTAGAAGTTCTAGATCAAAAGCTAGTCTTCCATGCCATGGTGTGGGCATGCAAAGACATACTATTGCATTCGTTCCCAAGCTTTGGGAATTGACTCATCTGCTAGTTGTTGAAAACTAGAGATCTTATTCTGAAGAGCATTAGTCTTACCCATAGGGAAAAAACTTGACTAGGAAAGTGTTTGAACACTTGTCCCATGAATCTACAATGTTGTAGTTAGAGTAAAACCATTGCTTAGGTTTTCATAACAAAGATAAGGGGAAAGGCGAAGATGTATAGCCTCTAGGTTCACTCCTTTAATGGCGAATGTGCTACAAATCTCCAAAAAGTGTTGGAGATGAGCATTTGCATCCTCGTTGGCTTTCCCACAAAACAGACTAGCTTGAACCATCATAATTAATGCTAGCTTAAGCTCAAAGTTAGCATCCCAATTGATAACATTGGGTTCGGTGGCTACATTAGCAGCCGAGGGTGCAAAAAAATTATGAATGGACTTGTCGCCATGATCGTGTATGGTAGTGATAGGATATGAGGAAAAAAGGGTAAACTACTTAGGATAACTAAAAGCCTAGTTAGCAAAGCAAGCAAAAATATAAATCTAAGGTCAGTTGCCTTCCCCGACAATGGCACCAGAAATGCTTGTTGATCCTTCTTAATGACTATTGGAGGAATTCTGCAAGTGCATAGAACTACCGTGTACACTTCGCTCAAGGAGTACCGAGTGCCAAATCTATATTTTCCCCATAGGAAGGCGAAAGGCTAGAACTTATATTTAGTGTTAGGTTTGCTAAAGTAAAGCCTAAGTGTATCCAAGGTAGGTGAACGATACTAGTGGTTGAGTGTGAACAACCTACTAAACTACTAAACAATCTACACTCTATATAGCTAGGTGGGAGAGCGAGCAACAAATCTTTCAGTAACAAAAGGCAAACTAATTGCTAGGAAAAATGCGTGAGTACCTCAGGGCATAGCCCGCCTACCAACTAGGAGAGTTAAATAGACATGGTCTGCCCCGAGCCCTATGATTTAATAACTAGACCTAACATGGCAGAATACAGAGGATGGACAATGTTGTCACCACTTGCCAACTACTACAATCTATCTGGAGGCCTAGCCGTATCCATAGGTAATCTATAGCCTAAGCACCTCGCTTAATCTTTATTCTTACTACTTCGATCCGACCTCTGATGAAATGAGATCAAAGTACCCTAACGAGATTGTGGAATCGGTACTAACGAAATACTACTAATAATGATATAACCTATGCTACTAATGCCAAGCAACAAGGACCTAAGCTCACTAATGATGAACAATAATGAACTAGAACTTGAA
Source organism: Miscanthus floridulus (assembly GCF_019320115.1). Taxonomy (NCBI): domain Eukaryota; kingdom Viridiplantae; phylum Streptophyta; class Magnoliopsida; order Poales; family Poaceae; genus Miscanthus; species Miscanthus floridulus. Next base: position 21,779,830 of record NC_089591.1, on the reverse strand, counting down.
CTAAGCAGAGCAATAATAATGAAATAAAGTACTAAAAGTAAAGTGAGAATAACTAAGTCTAACTTAACCCAGAGTAGCAACAAGACTTAAGATAATAGGAGTATAAAGGAGATGACTAAGGTCTTCTAGTTCTAACTTAAGTAAGCTATGTCTTCTATTGTTCAGTGCTAGGGATATTACTAAGGAAAACATAGATAGAATATGTTTCCTATAGTAACAAGGTCCTGCTCGGCCTACAAACGGGAGGTCATCTACAAAGGATTCAATGAGGCTATAAGAGTCACCCTCATGAGCTACCACTAATCGAGAGTGTAGGGTACATCCACAAGTAATTCGAGTCTAAGCACCATACTTACACTATGAATACTACTCTAACCCAAGAGCTACAAGGATTAAAGTACTCAAAAGAGTCACAAACCTAAAGAACAATATAAACATGTTAGTTACTTGAATTAGAAGTTGATGACCAGAGAAATCTCAGAAGCAAGCTCAAGAAGAGCTTGATTCCACCTAGGGTACGAGCCTGAAGAGTGAGCACCAACAGGCCGGCACTTCCTCCAAACTCTTCCCTCACACTCTCTCTTTCTCTAATACACAACTAGATCCTATCTTGGAGGACTAATCTTCTCTTGATTGCTAGCTCTAATCCTAGTGAAGATATGAATTAGGGTTTTTGGCTCTTAGAACTCAGGACCATTGCCTCTAGGAGGGGGTGCAGACAGGTATATATAGGGGGGGTACATCAATCCTAGACCCTTGGATCAAACTGGACTTAAAAGAATGGTGTAGATGTGATCTTAAAAGCGGTGGAGAACCGAACACAACAAGGAGGAGTTAACATGTGGGGCCCACTAGATGGCCAGACTACAGGTGGGGCCGGCTAGCCCCATATGTTAGAGATAGGTGGCTTGCTTCAGTGGAGTTCCCTCTGGAGTCTTCTAGAATCTTCCAATGTATGTACCGTTGGGGATTAACGTGATTTTTTTTGATGAATAGGTCCTCCTTGATGGTTTTTTTGATTAAATCCTATTCACAACACAGATTCACCAAAACTCATGAAATTTGTCAATTTAAACCCCTAAGTCTATGATGGTGATCCATTTTAGTCATTTATGCATGGCATATTGACGGTTTATGATTGCCATTAACTACTATCAACAAACTCCCCCACACTTAGGCTTTTTCTTGTCCTCGATAAAAGGATGGATTACTTGAGACAACCTTGGGACAAGACATCAACATAAAAACTATTCCTAGTCTTACATGTACTATGAGATTCAAAGTTTTGGGTGGTTGAAGAACAGAACAGCTTGAAACAGATCACCTTCTTCCTTTAGTCAAGTTAATTAGAGAAACATTTTAGAATTTTTGAAAACAAAACATAGCTTACCTTCTCCTCTTTGTGGTATTCTCTAATCACTCAATATATGTGGTATTTGTGGATCCTCACCAAGGTATAGATAACTTTGCCTTCTTTTTGCCTAGTTCTAAAAGTCTATGTGGAGCTCAGGCAGGGATAAATATGAAAACATACTTGCATTGCATGTATTGTAAAGTCAAAACAAGGATCCAAGGAAAAAATGTCATACTCTTAGATCAAGATGTGCATGTGCGTGGACATATATATGGTGGCTAACCTAATTCTACTACTGCTCCTTGAAACATATCTCTCTTGTTTGAAACTTGGAAAACTTTTGCGAGGGATCATGGGCTATCTTTCTTCTCTTTCTTTCTCTTTTTTTATTTTTTCAGGCAAGCATCTAAGTACCCATTGTTTTAGATATCTTGGACACTTGTCCATTTTTTCAATACCTTTTTTGCATAGCCCATGCCTCTTTTCTACAATTGGAAACTTTCAAGAGAGACATTTGCAAGAACTTGGAGCATTTATTTGGTGGAATCCTATCAAACACATTTTTGTGTCTGTTCCCAATGTAGGAGTAGAACATTTTTGGGTGGATGGACAACATGTTTTTGCATACCCCTATATGTGGAGTTTACATGATCTTGATCTTGAGAGCATGATAATTTCTCAACAAGGGTCACAAGGTTTGACCAAACTCAATACAATGACAAGTAGTATATATAGAAGGTTTCCCTAGTATATATATCATATTTGGCTCTGCTAGGATATTGCTTAACCACAAAGGAGAGGTGTAGCTATCCTTTCAACTTGTTGAAATAAAATTCTCCAATGATGAGACATCAAGTATCAAGTTCTCATTATTCTACTATATCTCATTCCACAACAACTTAAGTAACATGGGGTCCCTAATAATAAGTTCCCAATAGTAGCAAGACTTCCATGAAAAGTATTATGTGAATCTATCTTCAAGTAATGACTAAAATAATGTTTCCTCAGGTTTTAAAGTTATTTATCAAAGGATTTTCAATTTGGTTCGAAACAAAAAGCGAGATAGGTGAAAATAGATCATACAAGAAGCAAACCTGACCATGGACTGAAGCACGAGGTGAGGCGGTGATGAGCTGGGCTGGCTAGCCCATAGGGTTGCTCAGGCAGCCTACCACGGAGCCCGTGTCAGTCCAACTTTGGCAAGCATGGTTTTTGTTCCATTGCTTTCTAAAATTCATGATTTTCGCGATCGGATCTCAGTTTTGTTGTCACGGTTTGCTTCCCCCACACTTGTTTCCTATTTACATTTATGCACAACATGTGGAGAAAAAAAATATACTAGAAATATAGAGAACAGATAATAGCAATAAGATTTCATTGATATCATAAGGCACTTTTATTACAATCCAACCTAGACAAACTAGCTATCACAAACTTTAACCAACATAACAATTGAGCTAAGCAAATGACCTAAACAATAAACATAATCGTGCCTTAATCATCAACTGACCTAACTCTCAAGCTTGGTATTTTTCCTTATTAACAATATAGCGACGGAGGATATTAAGCTTGTATTCTAGATCCTTGTGATAGATATGATCTTTATCGATCCTATGCTGCAATGCATGGGTGTACTCGGTAAGGGTTTTGATCTTATCATTTAGAAGCATGATGGTCATCCATTGACACTTCTCCTCATACTCTAGGGCAGCGGGTGGCACCCTCTTCTTCTTCTCCTTCAGCGGCACGATCTTGACTTGCTCTGGCGCAGCACGAACACCATCAATGGTCACACGAGGTGTGACCATTGTACCTTGCACAAGCGACATCCCCAAACTTATTGGTCTTCACCCCTGTCAGTGTCTCGTTCAGCCTAGGTAGAAGGAGGTTGATCTCCTTCAGCACCTTGATTGACTTCAACGCCTCTAGCTAGGCATGGCTTGTCTTGAAGAAGTAGATGCGGTGGCAGCGGAGTGATCACTGAACGATGGATGGCATAGGCAATGTAGGACTGGCTAGGGATAGGAGCTATCTCTTGTGGCAGGATGATGCTCAGCGCTAGAGCATCAGGCTTCTTATCTAGATCAACTCCATAGGGGACGAGCTCTCTACCAGCCATTGGAACTTGGGAGGTGAAAAACCTTGCTGTCGCTGGAGATGAGAGGCTTGTCGGAATGGTTATGGAGGCAAGCGGTGGCTTGTTTATATAGGGGGGGAAATAGGGAGCAAGGATCAAGATCTATCCATTAGGGGTCTTGTATCGAGGAAAAATCGAATGGCACGGAAACAAGGATATTTCTACAAAAAAACTCTAGAAGGTTTGTGAGCCAATTGAGCAGAGGTGGGGTGGTTGACAAGTGGGCTAGCTTGGCCTGACAGTGGGGCCAGCAGCCCCATCTAGTGCCACCTCATGAGTATCTTTAGCATGATGATTTCTAATGCTTAACTAATCCCAAAGAATATGCTACCGTGTTACGAATCGTAATTAGGAGGGTAGAGATAAATATCTATGGCAAAATAATAAAATCTATTTCACCCAAATCTTTAGATGGTTTTTTAGGTTATAGAAAGAACTTGAGACAATGACCATTTACCTTGAATAATGTACCTTCATCATTTTGAAGTGTTACCTGCTCCATGTGACAAAGTGCTTATGACTTTGAATGGTCCTTCCCATTTGCTTCGAAGTTTCCCGTGCCCGAATAATTTCACCCTAGAATTAAAAAGTAATACCTTATCTCCTAGGGTGAACTCCTTCTTGATCCTCTTATCATGCCATCTCTTTGTTCTTTTCTTGTATATCTTGGCATGGTGATATGCTTTTTTAGTTCATCGAGCTCAGAGAGTTGCATCTTCCTCCTAGTTCCTGTAGCTTCCAAGTCCTTGTTCCATCATTTGATGGCCCAGTGAGCCCTGAATTCTAGCACAACAGGTAGATGATATGTCTTCCCATAGATGAGTTAGTATGTGACATTCCAAGTGGTGTTTTATAGGCTGTTCCGTAAGCCCATAGTGCATCGGGTAGTCTATCTTGCCATGTAGTTCCCATCTCATTGACTATCTTCTGTAGAATGTTCTTGATTTGTTTGTTTGATGTTTCTGCTTGGCCACTTGTCTGTGGATGATATGGAGTTGTGATGTTATGAAGAATCCATTGTTTTGACAAGTACTTGTGAAAGTTCTTGTCAATGCAGTGAGTGCCTCCATCACTAATCACCATTCTCGAAACTCTGAATCATGGAAATATTATTTCTTCAAACATCTTCTTGGAGTTCTTTGCATCAGCTGCTCTACATGGCATGGATTTAATCCATTTGGAGACATAGTCAACTGCCACAAACATGTACTCAAAGTTCTTCGACTTTGGGAATAGTCCCATGTAGTCGATACACCAGACATCAAAAAGCTCAATCTAGAGGTTGTTGGTGAGTGGCATGGCATCTCTTGAATTAATGTTCCCATGCCTCTGACACGATCGACACCTCCAAACAAAGTCCTTCATGTCTTCATACATGGTTGGCCAAGAGAATCCGCTTTGCTTAGATCTGTGAATGAGTGTGGAATGCACCATAATGTCCCCATATGGTGATGAGTGGCATCGTTCGATGATTTTGGTGCCTTCTTCTATCGGTACACACCATCTACGTAGGCCATCAGAGCATACTCTGAAGAGGTACGTCTCATCCCATATGTGGAGATGACTTTTGTAGATGAGCTTCCTTTGTTCTCCCCTGGTGGTACATAACTTGCAACCATAAAATTGATAATATTTGTGTACTAGGGGTCAGATCTTATGATCTTGAAGAGCATGCCATCCCAAAGTAAATAATTGATGGGCATTCCTGTGGATTTTCAAACTGCATTCTAGACAAGTGATTGGCAACATAATTTTCTACTCCCTTTTTATCTTTTATTTCTAATGTCAAATTCTTGAAGTAACAAAATCCATCTTATTAGTCTAGGTTTAGCATCTTTCTTAGTGAGCAGGTATTTTAAAGCAGCATGATAAGTATAAGCAATCACCTTAGCTCCTACTAAGTAAGGTCTAAACTTGTCAATAGCAAAAACAACAGCCAAGAGTTCTTTTTCAGTTGTTGCATAATGAAGTTGAGGTCCTATCAAAGTTTTGCTAGCATAAGCAATTGCATGATGCTTCTTATATTTTGTTTGACCCAAAACTACCCCATAGCATAATCACTTGCGTCACGCATAATTTCAAAAGGTAAAGACCAATCAGGGGGTTGAATGATTGGTGCAGAGATGAGTGCTTTCTTAATAATTTCAAAATTCAAATGGAAGAGCCTTGGCCAAATATTTGTAAGTGGTCTAGCAATATGTGAAAAATGTTTTATAAAGTGGTGGTAAAATCCCGCATGGCCAAGAAAGCTACAGATCCCTGTGATATTTACGGAAGGAGGTAATTGTTTAATTACCTCAATTTTAGCTCTATCTACCTCAATCCCTCGTTCTAAAACCAAGTGTCCAAGCACTATGCCTTCTCTAACCATGAAATGGCATTTTTTCTAATTAAGGACTAAGTGCTTTTCATCATATCATTGCAAAACCTTGTCTATATTTTCAAGACAATCATCAAAAGTTTTTCTATACATAGAAAAATCATCCCTAAAAACTTCCATGATTTCTTCAATCATATTAGAGAATATAGACATCATGCATCGTTGAAAAGAAGCTGGAGCATTACATAGTCCAAAAGACATTCTACGATAAGCATAAGTTCCATATGGACATGTAAAGGTGATTTTGCTTTGGTCATTAGGATGGATCGATATCTGGTGATAACCTGAATACCCATCAAGAAAATAAAAGAAAGAGTGATTTGCCAATCGCTCCAACATTTCATCAATGAAGGGCAACGGGAAGTGATCCTTCTTTGTTGCCTTGTTAAGTTTTCGGTAGTCAATACACATCCGCCATCCAGTGATAGTTCTTTGGGGATTAGTTCATTCTTTTCATTTTTAACAACAGTCATGCCTCCCTTTTTAGGCACAACTTGAACAGGGCTTACCCACTCATTGTACAGAACAAGATAGATGATCCTGGTGTGTAAGAGTTTCAAGACTTCTTTCTTAACAACCTCTCTCATTGCATTATTAAGCCTACACAGTGGCTCCCTAGAAGGTATAGAGTCAAGATCTATAGAGATGCGATGGGTGCAAAGAGCAGGGCTAATTCCCTTAAGGTCTTGGAGCGAGTAGCCAAAGGCAGAGCGATGCTTTTCTAAGATAGTTAGCAAGCGGAGGGATTCTTTCTAAGTAAGTTTATCACTTATGATCATAGGAGAATCATGATTATTATAGATAAAAGCATATCTAAGACCAGAAGGTAAGGGTTTAAGCTCAATGGTGGTCTTAGGTGGAGCTCAATGGTGGTCTTAGGTGGTTCTAGCAATTCATCTAAGGGTTTAGGCCCTATGGAACTTTTGTCTTCCTCTTCGATGAAGAACTGGGCATCATCTTCAAGGTTGGGTTCTATCAAGTCATCAATAGATGCAACCTTAACCTCTTCCATTTGGTCTTCCTCAAGAATTGGCTTAGTCTCAGCATTTAGAGAATGGGTAATGGGTAAAGAAAGTTTAAAGTTTTTCCTGAGACTTATTTTCAACTTCCCTATTTGTCCTTCCTGGATAAGTCTTTCAATTGGTTGTCCTATCAACAGGTCGAACTCCATGATATCAAAGATATAAAAGCTCAAATGAACCATGGTTCCTTTTACCTAGATAGGGAGGACATACAGTATCCCCAAACTTAGGAGAATGTGTCCTAAATGGTTTTTCAACAACTTTTTGTGGGGGTTCATGGCATGTGTTTCAATAAATCATGAGCAAAAGATGCAGACATGATATTAACACCCACAACTAGATTATAAAGAGCATCAAAAGGAGCTTTGCTAATTTGGCAATGAATTGATATAGAAGGTGAGTCTAGATGAATTACATGAGAGGAAAGGTCTGATTCTTCTAACCATTCATTGCTTATAATAGATACTAGCTCTTTTGTAGTCTTTTTAAGGAAAACTTGCTCAGAAGGGTCAAGAGTTTCTTCATGAAATGATGATTTGCTAGGGTTCTAGGGTCTCCTCGTAGTATGATAATGAGGTATTTCCATATTTGGCAAAAAGTTCATCCTTGAATTCAAGCATGAAATCCAAAATTGGAGTTTCCTCCTTTTTCGGTGGTTTGAAATTTGGGATAGGTGAAGTTTGTGATGGGTTCAGCAAAAGTTTTGGTTCAGCTATCTGGGATTCCTCCTCTAGCAGCTTCTTTTCTACTTCTTTAGGGGCCTTCTCTTGTATTTTAGTAAGATGTTTCTCCCCAAATTGGCAGAAACATGTAGGAATGATCCTCCTGAAGCTGTGTCAAGATACTTCAAGGTTTCCCTATCAAGACCCATATAAAAGTGTTGAGGAAGAATGGGGTCTTGAATGTCAAGGTCAGGGCCAATATTAATGAGAGCATTAAAATGATCCCATGACATGCCTAAAGATTATTTTCCTTTTTGTTTAAAAGATAAAACCTCTGAATGAAGGCTGACTACTCTAGAGATGGGAAAGAAATGTAAGCAAAAGCTAGAACACAAAGCTTCCTAGTCTCCTTGCCTACTCCCTATGGTTTGCTTATACCAATGTTTAGCTCTTCCTGTCAAAAAGAATAGAAAAAGCTTCCATCATAAGGTTTCATCTAACATGCCCACAATGCATAGGCATGCATAGGTCTGCTCAAACTCATTTAGGTGAGAATAAGGAATTTCATCATCTTCGCCAAAAAGGATTGATCCCAGACCATGTTGACTAAACACGGGCGCAACTCATAGCTAGGTGTTAGGATAGGCTTTGAGGATTCTGGTAGCTCTATAGGTGTGCTCGTAGGTGCAGCGTATTGTTGGATAGGGGTGGATTCTAAATCCATAGTGAAAAGAAAAGAAAAGTAAAAGATAAAAGAATAATGATACAAGGTTACGCTAGGTTTGAAGTTAACTCAGCAACCATTTCCCAAGCAACGGTGCTAGAAATGATTGTTCGTATATATTAACGCACAGAATAATCCGCAAACGCACGGATAGCAATGTAGCACTTCACCAGAAAGTATTCTAGAATATTGAACACAAGGAAACATGTGTGAGAATAAGTAGGTCTAACTTAACCTAGAGTAGCAACAAGACTTAAGATAACAGGAGTATAAAGGAGATCACTAAGGTCTTCTAGTTCTAACTTTGGTAAACTATGTCTTCTATTGTTCAGTTCTAGGGATAATACTAATGACTAGGAGAAATGCACTAGTACCTCAGGGCACAGCCTGCCTACCAACTAGGAGAGTTAAGTAGACAAGGTCTACCGCGAGCCCTATGATTTAATAACTAGACCTAACCTGTCGGAATACAGAGGATGGACAAGGCTATCACCACTTGCCAACTACCACAATCTATTTGGAGGCCTAGCCGTATCCATAGGTAATCTATAGCCTAAGCACCTCGCTTAATCTATAGGCTCACTACTTCAATCCGAAGCTGTCATGAAATGAGATCAAAGTACCCTAATGAGATGGTGGAACCAGTACTAACGAAAGACTACTAATAATGAGATAACCTATGCTACTAATGCCAAGCAACAAGCACCTAAGCTCACTAATGACGAACAATAATGAACTAGAACTTGAACTAAGTAGAGCAATAATAATGAAATAAAGTACTAAAAGTAAAGTGAGAATAACTAAGTATAACTTAACCCAGAGTAGCAATAAGACTTAAGATAACAGGAGTATAAAGGAGATGACTAAGGTCTTCTAGTTCTAACTTAAGTAAGCTATGTCTTCTATTATTCAGTTCTGGGGATATTACTAAGGAAAACACAGGTAGGATATGTTTCCTTTAGTAACAAAGTCCTGCTCGGCCTACAAATGGGAGGTGGTCTATTTATGAGGCTATAAGGGTCGGCCTCGCGAGCTACCACCGATCTAGAGTGTAGGGTACATCCATGAGTAATCGAGTCAAAGCACCATGCTTACACTGTGAATACTATTATAACCCTAGAGCTACATGGATTAAAGTACTAAAAAGAGTCACAAACCTAAAGAACAATATAAACATGAAACTTACTTGTATTAGAAGTTGATTACTAGAGAAATATTAGAAGCAAGCTTTAGATGAACTTGATTCTGCTAGGGTACAAGCGCTTCTTCCAAACTCTTCCCTCACTCTCTATCTCTCTATTTCTAATACAAGACTAGAACCTATCTTGGAGGACTAATCTTCTCTTGATTGCTAGCTCTGATCCTGGTGAAGATATAAATTAGGGTTTATAGCTCTTAGAACTTAGGACCATTACCTCTAGGAGGGGGTGCAGGCAGGTATAAATAGGGGTACATCAATCTAGGACCCTCAGATCAAACTAACTTAAAAGAACGGCATAGATGTGATCTTCAAGGCGGTGGTGAACCAACGTAGCAAGGAGCAGCTGACATGTGGGGCCCATTGCCTAGTTGGCCTATAGGAGGGGCTAGTTGGCCCCACATGTTAGAGATAGGTGGTCTGCTTCTATGGAGTACCCACTAGAATCTTCTATAATCTTCCCATGTTAGTACCATCACGGATTAACGTGATTTCCTTTGACGAATAGGGGTCCTCTTGATGGTTTTCTAATTAAATCCTGTTGACAACATAGATTCAACAAAACTCATGGAATTTATTAGTTTAAACCCCTAAGTCTATGATGGTGATCCATTTTAGTCATTTATGTAAGGTATATTGATGGTTTATGATTGCCATTAACTACCGTCAACAAACTACCCCACACTTAGGCTTTTACTCGTCCTCGACAAAAGGATGGATTACTTGGGACATAACCTTGGGACAAGACATCAACAAACTCCCCCAACACCACCTCTCTACCCCACCTTCATCATGGCAGTTCATTTAATGCTGCTGGGATAGTTGCATGCAGGATCTCCTCTGAATATGCTCTACAACCACCCTTAGCACTAGTATAAATAGATAGGGATGGGGAACTCTCCCAACACACACCATTTGGAGCAACACCTCAATTCCTCTCTTGTACTTCTACATTTTTGTAGTCATCTAGAGCAAGAAAAGCTACCTTGGAGGGCTTGACTCCTTGGAGAGAGATCTTGGTATGAATAAGATGAATTATTTCTCCAAAGTCTTGTTCCTTACTTATAATTATAGTCATACATATGAACTAGAGTAGTCTTTATGTTATACTCTTAGCATATGAACTAGCATATAGTTTATATGTCATGAGATTAGCATATATGACTTTATGCTTAATTATTCATATAACTTATATAATTAGATCTATAAGTAAGTTGAGGTGGTGGTTCATCATCCCTTTAGGTGTGCCCATGTCCTATGCTTGTCAATCCGTAGGTTCATAGTCCCAGAGGAATGTGGGTTGCTTGTTTGTGCACAAGTGTGGTGCTTGGGTACATAGGAGCAGGTGAATGCATTGTCCAACTCCATGGTTGAGGGGCAGGCAGCAGGTGGTGATAGCCCTGTGCGTCCCTTGTAATCCCCCACGTTCGCTTTGGGTGTAGAGTCTAAATTGTCACATGAGGTTGCTGGGAGACTAGTACTCAATGGCCTCATGACCTATCTCATACTTAGAACTAAATCTGATTATGTAACTTGTATGATCATTAACTATTCTTTGCATGACTATTTTAAAACATGCCTGCTCTACTTAGGATTATTCTTTTATTCTTTATTTCTATTTTATCTATGAGGAAAGCTCAAGTGTGTGTCCACTCTCTTAATCCATATCATATTTACCCCTATTATAAACATTGGTTCACTTTACTAGCATGTTAACTTGTTCACATCCATACCAGAGTCTTGATCAATTATGCCTTCCTTTCGGAAAATAAAAATAACGATACCCTAAATACTTTTGGGTGAAATGCTACGATGATAGATACATGCGCTTGCAGTTAAATAACAAAAATTATTAAGATATATTATTAAGACATTTCTAGCAGCATTACTAACTTTTAGTGATGACATTAAGAAATGCCAACAAGCATTTCTGGTGCCATTGCCGGGGAAGGTAATTGATTGATGAATCTAGTAGGACAGGTTGATGATAATATGCATGTATGGTAGCCATTGTTTATACATGCTAACTCTGCATGTTTTTCTCCTATTATGGATGGAAACAGGATAGTGTATGCCTAGTTTTGACCTACTAGAAAACTTCATTGATGACCCAGAGTCACTCCTAAGGAAGAGTCAGTCTAGCACTGCTTCTTCTTCTACTACTCCACCGACAGCTGAACCAGTCACCCCCGCACCATGTGCTACTTCCATCATGGTTAGGACCCTCCACAACTATTCCATCTCCGCTATTGCCAATGTGCCCATTGCTCCTGCTGTCAACACAGGCGCGGGAAACTTTGAGCTGAAGATCGGCCTCATTACGATGGTGCAGGCAAACCAATTATGTGGTTTGCAAAGTGAGGACATGAATGCATACCTACAACACTTTCTTGACCTATGCGACACTATCATCATCAAGGATGTCACACTAGCGAGCATCAGGCTCCGCTTGTTTTGCTTCTCCCTTATAGTGAAGGCAAAATAGTGGTTCTACAAGGACCGAAAAGCTGTCGACACATGAGACAAATATTCCATGATGTTCCTCACTAAGTTCTTCCCCATAGGCAAAACTAATGCCCTAAGGGGAAGAATTTCCAACTTCTAGCAAAACGCCATGGAAACTATTCCTAAGGCATGGGAAAGGCTGCAGGAGTACATCCAGGCATGCCCGCACCATGGGATAGAAAACTGGTTAGTGCTCTAGAACTTCAATGATGGGTTAACACCTGTGTTGATGGGGCATGTTGACGTTGATGCTGGAGGTGCCTTTCTCTCCCTCACCATCAATGGACCTACAACTCATTATCAAAAAGATGGTCTCCAATCAGAGCTGGGGATAAGAAAAAAAAACACAAAAACACATGCATACCGTAAAGGAGGCCGAACCTTCAATGAAAACACTAAAAGAAAAAATCAGCAAGAAGATGAGATGGCACCCCAAGACTTTGTTGACACCAACTACCTACCATTTCTGACAAGGAACCACAAACAAGCTGCGGCCAAGCACTTCGCTCATTTCATTGAGATGATCGAGAAGATACATGTAAGCATTCCATTAATGGACGTCATGCATGTACCTTCCTACGCCAAGTACATCAAGGACATCGTCAACCACTATCGTCAATGGAGGTCGTCTAGCTGATGGAAGAGCATAGTGCTGCTATAATCAACCGTCTACCTGAGAAGAAGGACCCTAGGTGCCCCACAATCACATGCTCCATCGGGACCCAGCAGTTCGACCACACCTTATGGGACCTTGGGGCTAGTGTAACAATTATGCCCTAGGCCATTTTCGACAAACTAAACTTCACACATCTCGCCCCCATGCCAATGATGCTCCAGCTAACTGATTCAACAGTCCGCTACCCAGTAGGAATCGTCAAAGATGTTCCAGTGAAAATTCGAGGTTACTTTGTCCCTATCGATTTTATGGTGCTCGACATGGAAGCCATCAAAGAATAACCCTTTATCCTCGAGTGACCTTTCTTGAGCACTATTGGTGCTTAGATTGATGTTGGAGCTAGAGAAATCTGCTTTAATATTGTAAAAGAACTGTCCAATTTATAAGAGCATAAGTACAATAGTAGCCCGCAAACGATCGCACTATCATACTTGAGCCCATATAAACTAGGTAGTCCGTCGAGTACCACGAAGGTTCTTGATTCAACCAACATACAATCAAGATCATACATAATTCAACATACATATCACATGTTATATAAAGTTCACAAATACAGTTCCATACATCAGAGTACAATTAAAAGTTATTACAAACCAAGTTTAGGTAAAATAGTAGCGGAAGCAATTAAAGTTTGAAACCAAAATCTCACATCATTGTTCAAATACTGTGCCAGCTCAGGATTACAACCACAAAAGCATAATAAATGAATTAATGAGAGAATCCATGCCCAGGGTCCTACTCCTCGTCCACAACAGGACAGAAGCAGTTCTTACTGTTGCCATGATAGACTGTACCATCTGCAACAAGTGGGAAATAAACCCTGAGTACGAGAAGGTAGTCAGCTAGACTTACCCATCATAAACCAAAAATAAAGTGACTCCAAGGATCATACAAGGCTTTATAAGTGGAGCTAGCTTGACAATATTTTGCATAAAAGCCACTAGTTGAGCTATACATTTTGTAATTCGGTAACCAAATTGATTATAGCTATTCATCTCTAGATTAGCAACTAACCTATGCCAAACATGTGGTATATCATTTAGTAGAATACAATAGTAACCAAAGATGGTGTAATATTTTCCATGTTCATCATAACCATCACATTCCATAGTTCAATTACTACGATGAAGGGGCTCCACCAAGTTTCTCACTATCCGGGAGAGATGGTGATTTGAATCGATTACATCCAGCTGGGCTATTATTCCTAACACAAACATAGGTCTACCAACCATGGTAGCCTTAGGTCACCTTTGGTACAATTAAGGTCCACATTTTGTGGGTTCGATCAACACCACACAACTAGGGACAATCAGCTGCTAGGACGATCAGGACTACCTTGCCCTTGGTCTCACATATGGCTTCCCACACATCCTTACTACCATCTAGAGTGCACACTTTGACACAACAAGGCCTGACCTGAGTTGAGCTACTCGACTTCATGGTTGGAACGAGTTATCCAGACAGCTAAGTGTGAGGCATGCATTCAAAATAACAAGAGGGCCTCCAACAGTATGGTCCTTAATCAACACAGACGGAATCACATGAGTCAACCTACACATATACTCTACCAGACCTCTAGTTACATTATCCCATGGTTCTTTTCCACGATAGCAAATATAGCCAACCGTGCTCTGGTATCCACCTATATTTCGCAGGTGACAGGAAATCACCTGACTTCTACCGATCTAAGAATGGCTAAGCATATATTCAATCCTAGACCTACACAGGGTTAAAGGTATATCTCTAAACAAGGTAGTTCTATGCATCAAGTGTTTCCAATTCAACTCTTATAACCTAATGCATCAAACATAAATGACTGAAGTGATATTTTCTAAAACATGGGAGACTTAGAATGCTCCGGGGCTTGCCTTTCAGAAAGGAAGTGGGTCGGTGGTCAGGGCACTCTAGAAGTTTGTCAATGGCTGGCTCCTTTGTTTCAGAAGCTGTGGTTTGGGGTGTCCCTTGTTTGTCCTCCGCCTATTCTTTGAATTCTAGTAGGGTTACTCCTTCGGGCGATCCTATATGCATGAGCACGAATAAGATATCCTGGATGCATAGGTAATGACATGGATGATATGATATGATGAAATGCATGATCATAAGTGTTCTTAACAGCAAGGTATTTGGGTGATAACAATATTAACTTCTTTTACTGAGTAGGTGCATATTCTCTTTCTAGTAATTAAACAAACACCTATTTAAACATTTTCTGGGCTGCAAGACAACAACCACTTGTTTTGACCATAACTGGAGTTTTATACATCAAAATAATATGGTTATGGACATTCTGGAAATCTAATGAAATTTCCTACAACTTTGTTTTAATCATCTTAATGCGATTCTTCATTTATCTAGGTGAAACAATTCAATCTTTCAGATCTGTCTAGAAAGCAAGAATTTCTGACAGCAGACTTCTAACAACCATAATTCTTAAACCATAAGACCTGTGACTATGAAAATTTAATACCAGGTAGATAAGTAAGTTATCTACAACTTTGTTATTAACAAGTTTTACATAAAAGATCATTATCATCATGAAATCATCACCACAACATAAACTATACATGTAGCCATCTAGTTGAATTATAAAACAATAATTAACTAGTTGCCTATAAACAAATACTTCTAAGCCTAACTAATAGTATCAACAGATTATATACATCACACACCACAAAAAACATCATGGTTAAGCCTAACTGATTTATTTATATTCATTTATTAATTTCCTTAGATAATAAGGTGACTTACAAAGAAAATATTTCCAGTGCTCAATAAATTCCTAGAAAATTACAGTAGGCTACACATGACCCTAATAGTCTACTATACAAATTTCATGCCATTTGGATAAGTATAGCTACCTCTACAACAATGACAAGTTACATATGCTTATTTTAGCAAAAATAGTTTAGCATAGTGAAAAGTGTCAAGCAATAGATTTAATATTTTTCTTACTTTTCTCCTAGCATGAGAATACTATGTAAAAATTTGTATGATCATATGTTATGTTACAATAGGAAGACCATATTACAAGTATGTGTACTGTAGGTTTAGTATTTTTCCTATCTAGAGCATGTCAACACAAGACCAGAAAAATTAGAATCACAATTTTATCACCTTCCTAGCTCAAGTGATGCATTTTACAAGATATAAACTACTTTAAAAGAACTTATCTTGCTCAATTTAATTCTCCTAGAAAAATACCCTAAGCAGTAGATTTCATATTTTTATGAAATAGTACTCTTCAAGATGAATCCAACAAAATTTGGTTCACCCCATTTGGATACTCCTAGCTCAAGATATAATTTTTCCAAGTTTGCTACAAAATTTGTGAAAACAAATAAAGCAAATCGAATTCACTCGGGGTCTGCTGCTAGGTACACCTGGTCCATAAACCCCGTCGTGACTGATGTGCGGGCCTAGAAGTCAATTGACACCACACATCAGTGAGACCGAGGTTGGGTGGCTCTTTAACTGGTAAGAACTCACTGACTGCAAGGTCACCGGCGATGAGGGCACCACCGACGTGTTCCCCTCCTCATTCCGCACCTAGTGAGCTAAGTGGGTGAACCCCTGATAGTGGTTGGCCACAGCAGCGGCGCTAAAGGCGGACAGCGATGGCGCTATGGTGGTGCTGCAGTGGCGCACCGATCATTTCCGGCCACATCAAGCTCTGATGAACATGACTACGGCTTCCTGGTGGCATAGCAGAGATCTAGGGTTAAGTTGTGGCTACGGTGGAGCAGTAGCAAAGCCTGGCCGCATGCATGGCAGCACGATGGCGTCAGTGCAACGGCGGCATGGCAGCGTTCTGCTCTGATGAGGCTGGCATCGTTCTTAGGCTCTTGCCTTGAGTTAGACCTAGCTCAAACCTAACCCTAATAAGAGGAACGCGCGAGCAAAATGGCTCGGTGGAGCATGGCCACACTGAGCGCAAGCTTGGTGATGCTCTGGCGATGGCATGGCTATAGTGAACACACCCTTAGGCGTTTACCTTGGCTCGATTGGCATGGCTAACTGGTTGGGAAGGTGGAGGAGGTGATGGCCTAGTGGTGCGCATGAGCAATAGGACAATGGTGTGGTGGCAACGGTGAGCAAGCTCGATGGAGGTCGGTGGTAGGGGTGATGGTGCTCGGTATCGCTCTGGCGCGGTAAGAGCATGAGCGAGAGCAAGGTAGAGAGAGTGAGCACGAGTGAGAGAGAGCAGCGGCGTCACTCGGTTTTGCTACCCAGCCCCGACCTGACACGTGGGCCTGACGCTAGTGGATGGCCTCCACATGGCGGCCATGGCCTGATGCCAGTCGGCCACGATGCGCGTGCAGCGTTAGTTCAGACACCACTAAACCCGACTAACGAAGCAAGTTCAAGCAATCAGTCCTCCTAATCCATGATGATTGAACAAAAACTTCGTTAATAAAAATTGTAGAACTATGTGAGTACTACAAGATTGCTTAAAGGAGTTTTGTCTAATTCACAATGGTTTTCTAACTACAAAGCTCTAAAGTGAGGTACCTTGAAACTGAAATCAGCATTCTACACTAAGAAAAATTTTAAGTCACAAAATAACATTTTGTTGATAATTATGAGCTGTATTTGACCATGTTAGACACTGATTTAGCTCATGACCCTTAAGCAAAGTTTGTTACCCATGACAAGAACTACAACTTTTATTTAGGTCACATAGCCATGCAAGCTCTCTAAACTACTGTTCAACTTTAGTCAATCTAGCATCATGAAAATGGCATTTCAAAGTAACCAACACTTAGAAGCAAAATTGGTTCATGTCATGAATACAAAAATTGTTCCATTTACCATCCTAGATGTGTCTAAGGTGTTTTCATGACCTCATGACCATTTCATACATTGGTCATACATGATTATAAGCATATGCATATATATAATCAACATCACATGTGATAATGTATAAAGAATGAAATCAAATTTCATATGCTCATGCTCATGAATGAATGGATGATGCATGTGCTCATGAAATGCAAGTATCAAATGCAATGCTTAACACTAGGGTGTTACAAATATCAATGGCAATGAAGAGAAGTTCACCTTCAGGCCTAGGCGGGAGCAATGCTCCATGATTCACATCAAGTACAGGCCAAATCCACAAGGCATAAGAGAAGTACAAATCTAGCCTCAATTGGTAGACAACCTCATTAGAAAGACAAAGAAATCAAAAAGAGGTCGGAGCAAAAGAAAATTAAACAAATCACAAAATGTCGATAGAATATCATCGGTAGTCCTTCGAGGGGTATCCCATGAAGGTAGATTGATCGGTAGAGAGGCATGTAATCAAGAACAAGAAGGCAATGGAGACACATGAGTTAGACAGGTTCAGGCCGTTAGTATGATGTAATACCCTACTCCTATGTTCTGTTGGATTGTATTGGCTATCGTATGATATTGCCTGAGTTTGGAGGGGGTCCCTGCCCGCCTTATATAGTCTGGGGGGTAGGGTTACAAGTCGGTTAGATCTGAGAGATAACTGGAAAGTAATAATAGATTACAGGAATTATGGGATCATACATATCCTAACATATCTCATAGTATCTTTCTGGTGTCTTATAGGAGATGCCGAGTAGTGTCGTGCCCTGCAAGGCTTTGTCTTGTGGGCTGGGCCGCCCCTAGGAGCGTAGCCCATGTGGTCCACCATGGGTATCTAGGGTCATACCCCCATAGCTAGTAACTGAGCACCTTGTACCCATTGTGCAACACTATCTTGAGCTTGTCCAAGTAGGTGCGAACAAAGCCGAGCAGTCAAACTCTTGGTTTGACCATCGTGATGAGTTGCCGAGTAGTTGTGAGCAATTGCCGAGTAGCATGAACCATCACCAAGCAACATGAACCATCGCCTGAGCAGTGCAAGCCATCGCTGAGCAGCATGAACCATTGCTGAGAAGCGCAACCCAAGTACGGCTTGCCATAAGGGTGTAAGGAGCTCAAGTTTAGAATCAAAAATTTCTTCGCAATGGACCAAGTGTGCCCACTTAGAGTCCAACCACAAGAAAGGGATATAGTCTTCTTCAGCTTCTAGAGGCGCAGAGTCTTCCATAATAAAGTAAACACATTCACTACAAGGTGAAGTGTGCCCACTTAGCCCCTGAGCCTGACAGTAGATGACGTAGTCATGTGGTGCTAGGGTCCAAAGTATAAGACCAGCCGAGCAGGCAGCCAGTCCCCAGGCGTAGCCCTAAAATATGAAAAGCACATTCATCACAAGGTGAAGTGTGCCCACTTAGTCCCCGAGCCTAACAATAGGTGACTTGGTCACATGGTGCTAGGGTCAGAAATATTAGTCAACAAAAGAAAATCCTCAATGCGGTGAGGAGCCAAGACACAATGCTGACGCAGTCCCCGAGCCATAAGAGGAAATCTTGGAGAAAACAAATCACAAAGAAAATACCAGAGTAATGGCTATACAGTAGTAATTACTGAGCTATAACTATTGGTAGAGAAGTCAGCGAATATTTGGTGAGCTATAAGAAATTTTGGAGATAAATGGGCGATACGTGCTGCGGTTGCGCAAAAGCCAAGGTAACGGCCCACCTTGCTATTATGGAGAATTCAGAGAAACGCCATTCATGGGAGTGGTTTGCCAAAAACCCTCGAATGTGAAAGGGTGGGGAGAGTGCTTTTATAACTGTGTCGCCGCACCCCGTGCTCCCACCTTTGCCATTTTTCTGTTTCAATTTCATCCTCAGCCCTTGCACTTCTCGATTCACATTCACACGTGCTTCCACTGCCAATCCCTAATGAGATCTAAGAGATGGCGCTGAAGAAGGGAGCTATGAAGCCGAAGAAGATGGCCTCCATAGCCAGCCGTGATGAGGAATGGGTGCTATCGAGGATGGGTGAGGCGGAGATCAACAGGATGGTGGAGGCGGGCATTCTTCCTAACCACGTCACCATCGGATGGTGGCTGGCTAGCGGTGAGCCCTTCCCAATGCCTCATACTAATGAAGTAGTGGTGTTTGAGGATTATATCTAGCATGGGTTGGGATTTCCTATTCATCCATTCTTGAGGGATTGGTTGGAGTTCTAGGTGATTAGTCTGTGGAATCTCCACCCAAACACCATCTAGCACATCTCGATCTTTATCCACTTCTACGAGGCGTATCTAGGGATTCTTCCACACTTCAACCTCTTTAGACACCTATTTTGGTTGAAGAAGAAGGATGGCTGGCAGTTCCAAGGTGGTCAGCAAGCGTATATCTACAACTCTAGGATGGAATGGTGAGCGAGTACATCACTGTACTACTAAATACTTCTCTAATGGGGTGGAACGCCAGGTGGTTCTACATGAAGCAGAGCCATCCTATAATCCGCTATGATGTCAACCACATCCCAAAGAGCCATAAGAGCTGGTCGGAGAAACTGAGCAGTGCCGACATGGAGCAGGTGAGGGAACTCCTCAACCTGATAAAAGGTGTGGAGATGAATGGCGGATAGGTAGCGGTGAGCTTCATAGTGCACCACGTCCAGCGCTGCAAGGAGAGGGCACTCCTAGGCTTTGACATCAAGGGCAACAATGATGGCACCTGGGAGAGACCAGAGAGGCTGACGAGGGATGATGTGCTAGAGCAGGGCCATAGAGCTATTCTCTCCAAATGCCTCATTCAGCATGTCAAGGCAGACAAGCGCCTTCAACAGTACAAATCCACCTCCTTAGGTAACCATCCCAATTGTTTCGTTCATGATGCTTAGTATCCTTGATTGTTGCTAATTAATGAATTGATTCACTTATGCAAAGATCTATTCATAGGAAAGAGTGGTATACTTCTCGGGCGTGCCGAGGGTGATTGGCCGTAGGCAGTAGACACCCTGGCCACCAAGTCGACCTAAGGAAGATGTGGCCTATGCCTCATCAAAGTCCAAAGGCATAGACTGGTCGAGCAGAGAGTACCCCACTAGTGTCGGAGAAAGTTTAGGGGAAGAGGGCAATGGTAGACGAGCTGGCCTAGAAAAAGAGGAAGACAGCGGGTGCTGCCCCCCGCAAGCTAGGCAGCTTCTTGCTTGGCAGTGACTAGACCACTCAGACATAGAGTGCAGCGATGCCTGAGTGGTCGGATGATGACAAAATGTTGGTGGCTTCCTCCACCGAGCACTGAAGTAACTCTGTGCAGCTTGTGCATGGAGAAGCAACCGAAGGAGAGGGAGAAAGTCCCTGAGCAGTAGGAGATAGGAGTCCCTAAGCAGTAGGCGAGAGCAGTCCTAGAGTGGTGGGGGGATGAGAGGCTAATGGCGGAGACCGCGAAGACCTCCACCCTAAGGCGTAGGAATTGAACCCAAGGGCGTGGCTGTGGGCTTGGGTAGGCAGCACCAGTTCTGAAAAGTGTATCAGTAGGCTAACATGTAAGTATCCTTGCCTTGGAGTTATTTTGTTTTCACATCCTTGTCTCAATTGGTGACTGACGAGCTGATCTGATGTAGTGCGAGGCATGTGAAGGATCTGATCCCGCCTGTCCAGACTAACGAGCAGCCAAGGGCTAGTACTGGGGTGGAGGCGATGCTGGCGGCTCCTATCCCAAAGTCCCTAGGTGCTCGGCAGCCAGTGGAGGAGTCAACCACCCCTGCTAGCGGACTTGGTGGTGGTGAACAATTTGCAGCGACGGTGGCTGAGTCAGCGGTGATGCCTGGGGCAACGGCAGAAGCCAGCGGGTCTTCAAGAGTAGAGGCTGGAGTCACCGACGACTGCGCCAGAGGCCAAAGCAGAGAACCCTGCAACACCCAAGGAGTAGATGATGCTCCCTGAGGTGTCAAAGGGTGTGGTCAGACATGCTATTCGGCCATGGAGCACCCTGATGGTGTGCCTAGCTGTGGCGAAGGAGGACAAGGAGGAAGAGATCAAACGTGAGGAATCTCGACCCCAAGCTATCTAAATCCTCCACAAGCATAGTGATGAGGTGGTGGTTGTTGAGGAAGAGGACACCACCAAGGAGCTTAGGAGACTGGAGTCTATCCTTGCCAGAGAGATGAAGCAGATCAAGGTCAGCAATGCATCTATAATGTTTATCTTTGACGTTGGAGATTGTTCTTCTTCATAATCTTGACATTTTTGCAGGGGATAACTCGGACTGCCGAGTAGCGGCACCAGCTGATAAAGAGGATGGAACCCCTTGCCGAGGAGAATGAAAAACTTAAGGAGGCATTGAAGGCAATGGAGAAAAATGTCCAGAGGGCCCAGCGTGAGCGTGATCTTGCTGAATCCAATGCTCGGGACTTAGAGTACCAGAAGGGTGTCCTATTCGAGCAGCTAGCGACCATATCCAAATAGCTGTGTGGCAGGTCCAAGCAGCTAGAATAGAGCTCCAAGCCAGGTGATGAGTCTTTGCGATTGGCTGGAACGCAAGTCCGAGCAGCTCAAAAGTGTCTCCGAGCAGAGAAAAGGTATGGCGTATCAACGAATGCACTTTTGTATTACTGAAGTATTATTGTTGATGACAACCATTGTACTTGTAGAGCAAGATATGAAGCTCAGCCAGCTGCGCCAGACCACCGAGCAACTCCGAGAGGAGAAAGCAAAGGAATCAGAGCGTGCGGAGAAGCTAACCAAGGAACTGCAGGGTGAGTACTTCTTGGTCAGGAGTTACTATTGAAGTAATTGCTTTGCTTAATGGATCCTTCTAATGCTTGCAGACTACCATCGAAGGGTCAAGGCATAGTTTGATGTGTTGGAGCAGGAGGCCAGGACCTAAAGGAACAAGTTTGAGGTCAGTAGTCGCTGGAGTCAAACCGGTGCTCGACTGCGTTGACCTGGAGGCAGCTCCTTAGCTCGATGGTAGGCTTGCCCCGTCTGGACACCATCATTGAGAGGTGCAAGGCGACATGGGAGAACTTGAAGAGCTGCAACCACGATGCCATTGTTATCCGCCATTACTCACTGCCCCTATGGTGGTTTGGTCCCACTACCCTAGCCATTGAACTTCAGGTGATAGGGGCTAGAGGGATGGGCGAGGTGGAGCACCAGCAGCTAGGAGGATGAGGTGGAAGATGCGGCGAAGAAGTTGGCCGATGACATTGACCTATTCAGGTGAGACAGACGGTGATGGCAAAGCCTAATAATCTAGCTCGGAGAACATGCTGTAATAACTAAATAGAGTAGTTAAAACATGCAAGGGCACAGATAGACATTTATGTATATGTATAAATGTTGACATGTGCATGTTTATGCAGTTTGCTGTTATTGCAATCAAAAAATTGTTGTAGTATTAACCCTAATGCAATTATATGCAGTATAAGTAGCATCCGAGCAGTTAGTTCATTACTGAAATCTATGGCCTTAGCTAGCCCATAGTCCATAACATCGAGCGTGGAGCCTGTGCACGTGTAGGAGGAATAGGCGTGACCAAGGAACCTACAGTTGACCACCCATAATGCAGAGTGCAGGAGCCCGTAGCACGTGTAGGGAGAGATCAGAGATAGGGTCCTCTCCATAGAGATCAGAGCAGGAATGTGTGCTGCTTGGCGGTTGGCAAATTAACTTGGAGATAAATGTAGTATAAGTGGCATTCGAGCAGTTAGTTCTTCACCATTAGCTCTCGGCCTTGGCTAGCCCATAGTCTATAACATCGAGCGCGGAGCCCGTGCACAGTGTAGGAGGAATAGACATGACCAAGGAACCGCAGTCGACCACCCATAATATAGAGCGCAGGGACCTATAGCATGTGTAGGGAGAGATCAGAGACTGGGTCTTCTCCATAGAGATTAGAGCGGAATGTGTGCTGCTCAGGTGGTCGGCAAAATATTTTAGAGATATGGAGAAATGCAGTGGAGTGTTTATGGCGATCACATGTTGGAGATATGGAGAAAGGTGGTGGAGTGTTTATGGCGATCACATGTTGGAGATATGGAGAAATGTGGCAGAGTGTTTATGGCAATCACATATTGGAGTTCATTAAAGAGCAGCTTAGAGCTCGACGACTGTAAGTGGAGATTAAATCATAATGGAGAAATAATGGAGACAAATTATGGTGACCAAAACTTTATTCATCATGGGGTGGAGAATACATATATGGAGTGTTTCAAGGATAGAAACGTATAAGGTGCTCGATGTGCCATGAATTGGGGATATCGATTGTGTCCAAGTCACATAGGCGATAAGACCCTAGTCAGGTAACCTCTTTGATGACATAAGGCCCCTCCTAGGGGGAGGAGAGCTTGTGCATCCCTTTGGTTTTTTGCTTTCTACAGAGAACGAGGTTGGCGATAGCAAATGAATGTCCTTTGATGTTGTAGTTGTAGTATCTCCGCAAGCCTGCTAAATATTTGGCTATGTAGATGCAGGTGATCAGGCATTCCTCCTCAGCCCTATCGACATCCTCTGTCCAAAAAGTTGTGGCTTGCTCTTCATCATAATGTTCCTCCCTTAGTGCTTGGAAGGCAATGTCCACTGGTAGTATGGCTTCTAAGCTATAGACCAAGAAATATGGAGACACACCGGTGTTGTGACTAGCTTGAGTGTGTAGTTCCCAAACCAAAGCTGGTAGCTCTTTGAGCCATTTGCCCAGATGCTTTTCTTCTTTCTGATATAGCCTCTTTTTGAGGGCATCAATGATCATGCCGTTCACCCGCTCGACCTGGGCGTTGGCTCTGGGATGGGCAACAGAGACATATTTAATGGAGATACATCGGTCTTCATAGAAGTCCCAAAAATGATGGCCAGTGAATGTGGTTCCGAGGTCCGTGATGATGCTATTTGGGAGACCGAATCTGTGGATGCTATCTTCGAAGAGCTCGACTGCTTTCTTTGTAGTGGTTGAGACTAGCAGTTTATACTTGATCCACTTGGAAAACTTGTCGATGGCAACGTACACGTACTAAAAACCACCTGGCGCTAGCTTGAAAGGCCCGATCATGTCCAGTCCCCAACATGCGAAAGGCTAGGAAGCTAGGATGGTGAAACGACCCTAATTTCCAGCGAAGGGAAATCCATAGCGTCGAAGTGTAACAAGATCGTTGTAGATCATATTACCCAGATTCCAGTCGAATATCACATCCATACAACGATAATATCAGAGTACAAATAGTGCGGAATTACATAATTTAATACATCGCCGTATTGGCAGAATCAAAAGTAGCACTCATTTAGAATAGCTTGAAGATAAGATCGCCAAACTCAAGCGTAGGCACGAACCCCTCATCCGTCAAACTCCTCAGAACTATACTCCTCAGCAGAACCTGTGTGCCCAAAATTTATCAGTACTGATTTGTACTAGCCACTCCCATCCCTATGAGCATTGCTTTGTGGAAATTGGATGCAAGTTGGATATAAGCAAAATGAACCTATAAGGCTGGGGTTT
Organism: Miscanthus floridulus; assembly: GCF_019320115.1. Lineage (NCBI taxonomy): Eukaryota > Viridiplantae > Streptophyta > Magnoliopsida > Poales > Poaceae > Miscanthus > Miscanthus floridulus. The sequence continues at coordinate 21,754,864 of NC_089591.1, read as the reverse complement.
CCTATGCAATAGCATATCAAGTAAATAGTAATAGTTCATCAAGTTTTAACACCATTCCCACACACATTCCACTCCATTCCCTTTTCTGAGCTAGGTTTTGATCCTAGGATCGATATACCACCATCTCCTCACCATCACCATACCATAACCATACCATCGCTCAGTCGACAGGCCAATTCCCTCTCGGCACTATCTCAAGGCCCGTAGCCCCTGGCTACGACCGACACTCTCTCACAGGGGAAGAAGAGAAGGACTCATCTCACTATCTAGTTTAAGGGAAACCCAGGAAAGGTCCATAGCCGACGAGTCGCACATGTATCGATCGATCAACCATACACTCTACAGAGGTTTTACATAACCACAAGATCCGCCTTCCTCGCTGACCGTCAGTCAACTAGGCTGATTCCGGCTGCTTGCTAGCCTAGGATAATGCCACTCTACCATTCAGCCCTGGTTCACCCCAAGTCAAGTCTAGGGTGGCTAAAACTGTGAGTCATGAGCCGGGTCCACAAGGTCTCCATAAAGTCTCGGAAGGGTGTGGGGGGAATCCTCTGCGCCCCGTACCTCCTTACACTGTCCGCTATCAACCTAGCAGTAGTGGCAATATCCTACCAAGTAGTCCAGCCATCCCGCACCATATAGGGCGAGTGGTATGTAAGGCTTCCCGGTGAATCTGAGTACTAGTAAGTACTTAGGGATGACCAAGCCAGAATGTCTCCATCGGGGTTTCCATTCATCGTGCCACCATAGCACCTCCATCCCGCGCTCCACCTGTCATAGGTTCACACCCAGGTCCACCTCATATACCATTTTACCCACCACAGGTATCCATTCTAGGGGTGCCCAGGTAGCACCCCATGGTAAGACTTGCCCCAGGCTTGTCATATACTCCAACTTGATCGACACAACCCTCACCCTCCACACACCCAAGTCACACACGCAGCACTCTCCCCATAGTCTAGGTAACACCAGTTCCCACCACGCACATAGTATAAGCATGGTAGAAGTACAAGTAATGAAATATATAGTAGCAAGCAGTGTGTCTAGCCTAATAGCAGGGTATGCAAGGGTAAGGTTGCGTTAAGGTAAAGGCTTTTAAGCAAGCATACTACCATGCAAGTCCTAGCATAATATGATTGTAGCAGTAAAGTAAAGCGATAGCAGTTCTATATTAGCCATGCATAATAGGTGCTATGAGATTTGGGTGGGATGTGGCACCTTCAGTGTATTCGTCTCCGTACTCCTCATGGTACTCACGGTCCTCTTCCATCAGGTTCTCCTCTGAGTCTGCAACGTTTGCATTATAGTCGCGTTAGCGACATCTATAGAGTAGCACAAAGAAACAATGAAATTTCAAAAGAGTCAAATGCACTCAAATAGGAGTTCATTGTGTAGAGCTTGATTTTAGATGAATTTTGGTCCTGGTCTCATATTTTTCTGAGGTCGTATGAATTAGTTATGAATTTCCAAAGATTAAATCTATTTCTGAAAATGGAAAAGGCTGAATTAATCCTAGGCTGACTCGTGTCACGGTGTCACTAGTCAACGTGGCATGCTAATGTTAGCATGACGTCATTGTCTCGGTTCCAAGCTGACAGGTGGGTCCTAGGGGCTCTTGGGTTGCAGACATGTGGGTCCTTCGTGACGTCATCATGACGTCAGCATCTGACGTGTGGGTCCAGCGTGTCTGTGCTGCTGACATGTGGGGCCAGGTCAATGGTCAATATGTGCCGGGTCTCAAACAGGCCTTGGTAGGCTCAGGTCGAGGCAGGTGTGGGCTGGGCCAGGCCGAACATGTGGCGTGCTGTGGCACAGCCACGTCACGGCCGGAGGCTCTTATTGGGCTTCGTCCGCAGCATGGCTCACACCATGTGGCTCACGGTGGACCAACGCTCTTGATCCATGGTCCTAAGGCAGGGTCCATGGTGGACCGAGCCGATCGTCATTTCTCCTTGGCTTGGCTCATGTGCACTGGGTGCAGGGCTGCGCTGCTCACCTTGCCCCTTCTCCTCTATTTCTTCCACGGCACGCTTCTGCCGGCAACATGCTCACCGGCAAGCTCCCGCAACGGCTCAGGCATCCAATTGAGGTGGGGAAAAGTCTCCCTGTGCCATGGCGACTATAATGGTGGAGTCAGGGTGACGGATGGTGCATCCTAAGTCACTAGTCATGGTGAACGGCGGCTCGAGCACAACCGGCATGCAGGGAATGGCGCTGGGTGCAGCAGCATTGGCCGGCTCTGTGGTGCGCGTGGGCGTCACAATGCTCCAGCAGGGCATGTTGGTAGGTCGAGGGGTCCTCTAGGGCCTCCTGGTGGCTTTGGCCACTGGCGGACAGGCCTTCCGATCACGTCGGCAGCGTCGGTGTGGGGGCTATGGCCTTGGAGGCGTCACAGTGGGGTGTGTAGGCTCCTACAGATCCGTGTGGACGCGGTGAGGGTGTCCAGAGCTCTGGGCAGGACTTCCGATTCCTAGGTGGCTGGTAGGGTCTTCTCGGTGGCCACGGCAACATGGTGATGACGGCGAGGCACGCTGGGTCACTACGGGCTCCTATGGAGTGGTCACGACAGTGCACATGAGTTACCCGTGGCTTTAGCAAATGGAATGGGCGAGTCAAGGAGGCGCCAGGCGCTCCCATCGGTACTGGCCACTGGTGGTCGGTGCTCGGACCAGGTGGTCTGGTGCTCGGACTAGTGGTCGGGTGCTCGGACCAGTGGTCTAGTGCTCGGACTAGGTGGTCAGGTGCTCGGACCTATGGTCTGGTGCTCGGACTGGTGGTCAGGTGCTCGGACCTATGGTCTAGTGCTCGGACTAGTGGTAAGGTGCTCGGACCTATGGTCTGGTGCTTGGACTGGTGGTGGCTGCATCATGGCGGCGGCGTTGCGAGCGTAGCATGCGTGCTTGGCTACGGCGTCTGGGGAACCTAGAGAGGCCTATAGCATCCAAGGGCTTAGGGATGGTCACGATCAATGTGAGTGTGTTGTGCTGGTGTGCCTAGAGGCTGGGGATGGCCTTGGCCTACGCGCTCACGGTATGGAGCGCCATGGCTGGAGTAGCAAGGTCCAGTGGCGAGCAGGGAATGAACTGGGGCTCACTGTGGGTGCTGTGGAAGAAAGGATGGTGGTGCAGTGTCGAGTTGCGGCCGTGTAGCTCTGGAAGCAGTGCCGTGCAGTGCCGACCTGCGATCGTGATGACGACGACAGCGTTGCCTTCGGCTTCAGTGACTTCGGCAGTGTGCGGGGGCTCCGATCCTCCTCTCACGATCTCCTTCTCGACCCTCTACTCTCGGTGTGGTGCGGCTGCTGGGCCACCAAGCGACGGCGGAGGCTGAGGGAGAAGCTAGGGCGCCGGGCGTGAGTGGTGTGCGGGCTGGCTTTATAGCCGAGCACCATGCCTCCTAGTGGCTGCGAGCGAGGCAGACGGGTGCGCGAGCGTGGGCGATGCGCTGGGCCAGCTCATGGGCTGTGTATGGGCGCACCGGTGCAAGGTGGGCGTGGTTGGGCTGGCTAGGCCGCGAAGCCGAGCTGCGTGGGCTGCGAGGCCTTCTTCCTCATTTTCTTTTTCTGTTTTTCATTTCATCTCTTTTGTTTGAATTCGAATTTGATTCTAGAATCTGAATTCCAAATTGGTTCACCTAATTTATTGGAGTTGTTAAGCATATCATAACTCAAATGGAAATCCAAATCACAATTTAATGTATGTAACACTTATTTGTTAGAATTTAAATAAATGCAATTAACTAATGACATGCCATGCTTATGTGTTAACTTGGGTTGGGGTTAGACCTAATGCATTTCTTAGGTTGGGTTACTATACATGACACTCATCATCACATGGAAGTTTTTAAGAAAAATTTTGTAGTTGGTATTTCCAGTGTGTGGATTTTTGGGTTGTTACAGATGGTCTATAGTTCTTGTGCTAACACATGTATTTGCTTGGTGAAAAATTGGCACCCTTCACAATGTCGGATGAGGTCTTCTACATCGGAGATGGCCATGGGCCAGTAAAAACCAGCTCAAAAAGCTTTGCCGACTAGGTTTCTCGAGGCCGCGTGGTTGCTGCAGGAACCAGAGTGAATTTGGAGAAGTAGCTTCACTCCCTTTTCTTGGGTGATGCATTTCTGTAGTATCCCTTCCTTGGCACTTTTCCTCATCAAGTTGCCGTCCACCAGCATGTAATGCTTGCTTTGATGGATTAGGCGTTCGGTTTTAGTGTTGTCGGCCGGTACTTCGGCGCTAGTGAGATACTTGATGAACTATTCCCTCCAATCTGTGGCCGGCGACGGTACGATAAGTACTAGTGCTCGGCATGGGGAATTTCCTAAATTTCCTTCTCTTCCTTAATGGATGGCGCCAAAAGATCTTGAACAAAGACCCTAGGTGGAATCCCGGTGCAAGAGGAGCCTATCTTGGATAGGTGGTCGATGAGCTAATTTTGATCTCGTACCACGTGGTGGTACTTGATACCGTAGAATTTTCCTTCAAGCTTCCTAATTTCGGTGCAATATGCATCCATCTTTTCACTAGAGTAGGACTAGTCTTTGTTGAGCTAGGTTGATGACCAGCGCGGAGTCCCCATATACCATGAGGTGTTTGACGCTGAGCTCAACAGCTATACGGAGTCTGTGGAGACACGCTTCGTATTTGGTGGCATTGTTGGAGGCCGAAAAATGTATTTGGAGAACATATCATAGCTTATGCTTGGTTGGTGTAATGAACAAAATGCCCACACCAGCACTATTGATGTTGAGGGCGCCATCAAAGTACATCACCTAGTGCTCAGGGCAAGTAGCAGTGATGGGTTCTTGGATCTTGGTCCACTCAGCGATGAAATCAGCGAGCACCTAAGACTTGATGGTAGGCTTACTTTTGAATTCGATGGAGTAAGTACCGAGCTCGATAGCCCACTTGATGATGCAGCCATTGGCCTCTTTGTTGCAGAGAATGTCCCCTAGAGGGAACTCGGTGACCATGGTGATCTTGTAATACTCGGTGACGTGATCAGAATAGCATATATCAGTTTCTGAACTTGAGGATAATGAGTTTTGGGCTTGTTAAGGACCTTGATGATGAAGTAGACTAGACGTTGCACCTTATAGGCATGCTTGGCCTCCTCGCGTTCAACAACGACAGCTATGCTAACGACGCGAGAAGTGGCGGCGATGTAGATTAGTAGAGTTTTGTCTGGTTGAGGTGTCGTCATGATCAGAGGCTTTGTTAAAAATAACTTGAGCAGCTCAAAAGTTGTATCTGCCTCCTCTGACCAGGAAAAGCGCTTAGAGCCCTTGAGGAGTTTGAAGAACGATAGTCCCTTTTCGCCAAGGCATGATATAAAGTGGCTGAGAGCAGCCATGCAACCTGTAAGCTTCTATATATCCTTGACACATGTTGGTCGTTTCATATTGGTGATGGCGGAGACCTTATCGAGGTTGGGTTCAATGCCACGTGCGCTGATAATGTAGCCCAGGAGTATACCAGATAGAACTCCAAAGATGCACTTTGAAGGGTTCAACTTCCATCGGTACCTTTTTAGGTTGGCGAACGTTTCTTCGAGGTCGGTGATGAGATTATCGACGGTCTTGGACTTGATGATCACATCATCAATGTAAGCTTCGACATTGCGGTGGATCTATTGATTGAGGCACATCTAGATGGCCCTTTGGTAGGTCGCCCCAGCGTTCTTGAGTCCAAAGGACATGGTGGTGTAGCAGTACGCACTGAAAGGCATGATGAACGATGTCTTGATCTAGTCTTCTTCCTTGAGGGAAATTTGGTGATAGCCAGAGTAACAGTCGAGGAAGGAGAGCAGTTCATAGCTGGTAGTGGAGTCTACAACCTCCTCTATCCAAGGCAGACTGAAGAGGTCTTTAGGGCAGTGTTTGTTAAGATCAGTGTAATCAATGCACATTCTCCATTCTTTATTCTTTTTTTGAACAAGAATAGGGTTTGCTAACCACTCAGGATGATACACTTCTTTTATGAATCCAGTAGCTAGGAGCCATTTTATTTCTACCCTAATAGCCTCCTTCTTGTCTGGCGTGAATCATCAGAGTTTCTGCTTGATTGGTTTGGCGATCGATGAGACATTCAAGGAGTGCTTGATCTTCTCCTGTGGTACCCATGACATGTCTATAGGTTTCCAAGCAAACATATCGGTGTTGGCACGTAGGAAGGAGACGAGCGCGCTTTCCTATTTGGGGTCGAGGTTAGACCCAATCTTCACTGATCTTGGAGGGGTCATTGAGGCCAAGGCTGACTTCCTTGGTTTCTTTGGACTTGATGGAGGCACATGGAGGCTCCAGCGATAGGATCTCTAGGTCATCGGCGGGCACCATCTTGGCGTCGATGACCACACTGGCCATCTAGATGGAGAGGTCGGTGGCTTCGATGAGGGCGAGACTCTCTGTCTCATAGGCATAGGCGATGGAGAGGTTGACCTATAGGGCCAGGACTCCTGTGGGTGAAGGCATCTTCAGCACCAGATAAGTGTAGTGCGGTATAGCCATGAACATGGCCAGAGCTAGCCGACCAAGTATGGCATGGTAGGCGGTATTAAAGTCAGGCGACGTAAAAGTTGATATACTCGACGTGGTAGTTGCTTGCCATGCCGAACTGTACTAGTAGGGTGATCTCTCCAAGAGGTTTGGATGCCCTACCACTGTACCACACCCAGAAGGAGGAGTCGGAGGGTGTGAGATCTGTCATCCTGAGGCCCAGCTCTTTTAGTGCTCCGGTGAAGAGGAGGTTCAGAGCGCTCCCACCGTCTATGAGCACTTTTCTAAAAGTGCTTTCTCAACGGTTGTGTTGAGCATGAGGGGGAAATTCCTTATATAGGGGATGTCCACCCATTGGTCGGCCCTGCTAAAGGTGATGGGGACCTTGGACCAGGGGCAATAGCTGGGGTTGGCGGCGGCATCTTCTACTGTTGACGGCGAGCACCCGGTGGGCGGTGAGCTTCCATTCCCTTCTGCTCTCGATGGAGGTGAGGCCCCCGAAGATGGTGGCAACCACCTTGTTGTGATCCTAGAATGCATTGTTATTGCCCCTAGGTGGTCGACAGCCTTCGACGCCATCATTGTTGTCGTCATCCAGCTTTTTGGCCTAGAATTCCTTTGCCAAGCCAAGGCAGTCCTTCATCTTATCCTTGGCGTTCTTATGGAGAGGACACAGGACTTTGAGGATCTTCTTATATTGCTCGTCGTAGTTGCGCTTGGCTTGAGGCTCGTCAACAACGGTGATGATATGATCTAGTTGGTGGAGATGATATTGACCAGACTTGGAGCCTTCTAGCCAATCATGGCCACTATCCTGATGGTGACAGCAATTGTCATAGCAGCGGTCATTGTACCGTCAGTCATCGGGGCGATTGTCGCTGCGGTGAGTTGAGCGATGAATGCCCACATCTTTGTTGAAGCATACTTTGGCTTCTTTGGTGTTGGTGTACTTGTTGGCGGTTGTAATCATCTTGCCAATCCTTGTAGGTGGCTTACGGTTGAACTTGGAGTGGAGATCGCAGTGATAGAGTCCTCGGACAAAGGCGGTAATGAGCTCAGCTTCCATGATGTTAGGAATAGAATTCCTCATCTCAGAGAAGCATCTAATGTAGCTATGGAGGAGCTCAGATGGCTTCTAATAGATGCAGTTTAGATCATGCTTGGTGCTCGACCAAGTACATGTAGCCATGTAGTTGTCGGTGAAGACTTTCTTCAACTCGTCCTAGGGTCCGATGGAATCTAGGGTGAGGCTTGTGAACCAGTTCATGACGGTTGGCGTTAGCATGATGGGAATATAGTTTGCCATGATACTGGTGTCTGCTGCAGTAGTGCGGACAACAATGGCGTAAGACTGTAGCCACTATGTGGGGTTCATCCTTCCCTCATAGGGCTCAACCCTAGTAATTTTGAAACCATGGGGCCACTAGAGTGTTCGGAGTGCCCTCATGGAAGCTAGGGGCCCTTCGAGGTTGTTGACGCCATGATTTGTAGTGTTGTCGGTGTTGAGCGGCTCAAGAGCTAAGTCTGGGTTATTGTACTCTTGCTCATACTCCTGGCGGTGGCGTACTTCTTCTTCATGGCGACCGAAGCAGTGTTCATCGATACATCATCACGCATCTCGGAGATTATTGAGGTGCACTCGGACATCCTGGTCAACCTCCTGGTGGTGTTGGTGGTGATGTTTGATGCAGTTGCCCATAGCTCCCCCCTAGAGGGGTTGTCTGTCATCGTGGTGCTGGTCGGTGAAGCGACTTGAGCGGCGATCGGATCTTGTCATGGCTGATCAATGAATCAAGGTTGTGGATTATGAAGGTCTCTTATCCTAGTGGATCTTGTTAACTTGATAGTGTGCCGCTTTAAGCATGGCAATGACCTTGGGGACCTCTGGTGTCTACGATAGCTAGGCGAGCTTGTTGGTGGCCACTACCAGATTGGTGCTTGGAGTATTGTAGATGTCGTTGCTGTCAACATGGACAAACTCATCATCGAGGTTATGTTGGAGTGGCCTTCCTTGTGAGTCAAGCTAAGCCTCAGGCCATCGCAAGGGTAGCCTCATTTGCTCAGCGCTGCTCACGGTTGATGTTCTTGTTGACACGAACAACACTATCCTCCTTGGTTTCCCCTTCCCACAGGGGGCTATCGACGCTAACATTGAAGATTGTGCCCCCATGGAAAGGAGGGAGAGGGAGTAGTTTGGTAGTGGTTTCGGTGACGGTCTCTATAGAGCCCTAGGACTTGGAGTCTGGATTCTCCTTTTGGATGGTTTGGAGGGATGCTCCAGGGCATCGGGCGATGTGCAACATGTTGATGGTCAGTGGAGGCTGGTCAGCGATCTAGTTGGTGAGACGATGGACATCTCCCACCTGGTCGGCGAATTTGCCCCTTAGGCCATCTTGGTAGGTGGCAGGTGACATTGGTGAACCCAAAGGGTAGGGCCGTAACCCCTGGGTTTGCCAAGCAGCCTCTGATAGATCTAGATCAGAGGGCAGTCGGCACTAAACGAGAGTGTCTAGAGCCAATTCGGAGATGGAGAGGCAATCGGCGAGCTTCTGACCAACCTAATCGATGGATGTGATCAGATCGTCATTGTTGATCTACCTCCTCTGGTAGAGAGGAAGCGGGCAGCGAGTTGTCGATGAAGGTGACCTCAGAAGTAGTTCTAAGATCGGATCTATAGTCACAAGTGTTGGGGTGGTTGGCATAGAATTGGTCTGCGCTAGCTCAATGAGCTCTCCAACTCAATCAGTGTTGATGATCCACGAGATCAATTCGATCGTGAAGATCTAGCTAGGCTATGGAAGGGACGAAGAGCCTATGGAATGTACCGTCTTGTTTGATATAGAAACAGCATGCACACCCCTACCTTGCACACCAACTATCAGTAGAGAGGTGTGTAATCAAGAACAAGAAGGCAATAGAGACACATGAGTTATACAGGTTCAGGCCATCAGTATGACATAATACCATACTCCTATGTTCTGTTGGATTGTATTGGCTATCATATGATATTGCGTGAGTTTGGAGGGGGTCCCTGCCCACCTTATATAGTCCGAGTGTAGGGTTACAAGTCAGTTTAGATCTGAGAGATAACCAAAAAGTAATAATACATTACAGGAATCATGGGATCATACGTATCCTAACAAATCTCATAGTATCATCAGGATATCTTCCCGATGTCTTGTGGGAGACGCCGAGCAGCGTCGTGCCCCACAAGGCTTCATCTTGTGGGCTAGGCCACCCCTGGGGGTGCAGCCCATGTGGTTCGCCATGGGTATCTGGGGTCGTAACCCCACACAAAAGAAGAAAAGCCAAAAGTAGCTCCCACACCACCGAAGAAGAACAAACCGGTGTGGAAACCAAAAGAGGAAGCTCCAAAATCCACCACCACACCACCAAGGAAGATCAACATGGTGTGGCGAGTAAAAGCACCGGCATCCACATCCACTTCTCCAGTATCAGGAGCTCCATCCACAAGCAACAAATGAATGGAGAAGAGTCCTGCTCATTGGACTTTAAAAAGTGAGTCCTTGCCAAAGGTAAATCGGTAGTTATGAAATTATTTTTAATCATAATTTGCTAAATTAAAAATTTCTAGTATATACATTAACAATGCTAAAATCAATAAAAAGTCTAAAAACCACTAAGTTTACTTTTCAAAACCTCCATTGAATAAATCTTAATTATCTTCCCATGTTCTAGACAAATATGTTTTGGTTTGGGTATGATTAGTGATCGATCACACTTTCATAGACTCATTAAATTAAGCATGGTGCTTAGGTTAATTAGTCTACCTTGATCAAACGAAACATGGCATCTAGCTTGATCATTGTACCAAAACTACTAAGTATAGACATTGGTTGAACTTAAATAAACGGAGGTATAAACTTATTAACCATAACATAAATATAATAATTTACCTCGGAGTCATTAGCAAGCGATGTCCAGGACCATAGACCTCGAGCTAGCTTGGGGGAGGACCCCCACAGAGGTACCTTGTATCTTGTATTTTTACATTTTTTATTTACATACACTTATTTAGTTATTAGCAATTAAAAAAATAAAAAATATGATAAAAACAACAAAAATATTTATTCCACTCCACAAAATGTGTATCAATAATGTTTAGTTTCTCCTATGTTGAAATGATGAATAGTTGCTCTATTTAAAATTCATTTTTGCCTAGGCTATAACTTAGTATTCCACAAGATTTAAGTTTGTTGGAAAAAATGTCTTATCCTAAAAACTTGAAAACTTGTGGGTTGCAAAAGCATGATCCTTTTCTAAGTTTTTGCTACTTATGATATGGTATAGATGGAATATGCTATGACTTTGTTCTAAGAGAAACTTGACATCTAGAGTTCTCAATTTAAAAATACTAAAATCAAAAGTTTCTCAATGATTATAAATTCCTACTAAGGCCATATGACAAATATTCAAAGATATACCTTAGTCATATGCTACTTGTATTTACATTGAATTTTGTCCAATTGTTTGTCACCCTTCTTGAGATTCTCATCATGCACCAATGATCAAAATTCACATACACCAACAAATAAAATGCTGACTCTTACACTGAGAGTTACCCAAAAACATGGTTTTCCATCCACTTAAATAAATACTCCATTCATTTGTCATGAGTTTTTCTCTCCAAAGTTTTCATGTGCCAAAAATAAAGTATGGGCCAAGTTAAAAAAAGAAAATATCCATGCTAAAAAGCATGAGAGAGAAAAAAATACATGCCAAAAAGCATGAGGAAAAAAAGAAGAGAAAAGAAAGAAATAAAGATAGCCCATATTTTGAAGACAATTATTCAAAAAGAGGGAGAGTCATGATCAAAGGAGCACAAAAATATTTAGACTTAGGAATATATTCCACACACTTGCACTTCTTGATCAAAGTGTATGACTTGCATCTCCTTGGATCCAGTTTTTGACTTAGCAAAATATGTGATGCAAGTATGCCTTATTTTCATACCTACCCAAAACTCAACTAAATTGACTATAGAGGTAGGATGAAAAAGAAGGTAAAATTATCAAATGCCTTGGTAAGGATCATACATATTTAGCGAATGAGAGAATCATTTGAGGAACTTACATTTACTTGCAGAACTCATAAAACCTCCGGATAGAAGGTTGATCAAAGAATGAATGAATTGTATTTTTGTTAAAACTATTCTATCTTGCAACCACTCAAGAACTTGGAAAAGCAACAAGCCCCATAGGGATTAAGTAAAATGGGTTGATAGAGTGCCAAACTTATTTGAATTGCAGAAGAATACTTCATTATAGGCATGGCACTTGTGAATTGTATTAGCATAGTAGCAACTCCTGATCAACAACCAAGGACTTAGCTATTTGCTAGGGACTAGCAAAGGTTAAGTTTAGGGGATGTTGGTGGTCCTTAATGACCAAATTTGACCACCAATTAAGACATAAAAGATGAGAAATTGACATACTTATTGTTGGTTGTTCTTAACTCATATTTTACACCACCAACACTTGTATAAAATTCATCAAAAGCAATCACAAAACTAGAAATAGGACTTTTAACTAATCATTTCCACAAGTTTTGGTGAAATATTTGTTTGAAGGTGACCAACATGGAAATACATCAAAATGGGCCCAAAGTACAACATTTGCATAATTCAACACAAGAGAAGAAGAAGAATGAGCAAAGGACACATACCTAACATGACTAGACCGATAGCACCATGGGTTCACGCACTAGGTCCAACCAGGAGCCCACCATGTGAAGGCGGTGGCGACCGTAGCCTGTCATGGGGCGGCCAACCCATGGGGGTGCCCAACCCCCACCAGACGCTGCTCATCCTCTCCTTCGTAAGGGGGTGTGTAGAAGCCATGCAGAGGCAGTGCATGCTCATATTCTGGGAAATATCCTCCCATGAATTGACATAGCTGTCCAATAAAATCAAAGGAAGCTCCTTCATAATTCATCAACACATTGATACACAAGAAGAGAAGTAGAAGGGTTTCATCCATCTTAGCTTTAGCTAGAATAATAGATCGAGTGAGAGAGGGGAGAGTTGGAGAAGTGTCAGGGTTGTCGACAACCTCCCTTAGTGTGCTCGCTACACTTAGTGGAAGGAGTGTTGGAGCTAGCTACTCCTCCACTTATACCTCTATGATCATCTTACTACTTGGAGTAAGAAGTTTGTGCTCAACTTTGGAATTGTTATCTTAAGAAAGTTATCTTTGTTCATTATTTACTTATAGGTTTATCGTCTTTCCTTGTGGTGGGTACTCTAGTAGAAGGGCCTTGATAAAGACACATAACCCTTGAGATGAGATGCTAACATATAGGTTTGTTAAGCCTCTGGTCCTATGGTTCACAAACGAAGAAGACCCCCTAACTGACCCCTTTAGGATCGCCCACGTGCTCAGGAGCTATGCCCATTAGGCCACGCTCACACGCACCCTTTGGCAAAGATACTTGGCCAAGCCTCACTCGACCACAACTTCCACCTGGGGCTCGGGGCTTCTTCAAGCCTTAGGCTCCCAATCTACGGCACCTCCGGGCCTAGGCCTTATCTCCGACCTGGCTAACGATGCCAGCCAAGGCCTATGCACAAGAAGAGAAGCCCTAGGCTACTGATGCCTGGGGGCACCCTAGCGTCACTCCTGAGGTGTGCCCCTACCAACTACTCCTCTAATAGGGTCATGTCTAGGGTGTGTTCATGACCTCCGGGGGCTTGGGGGCTTCTGAGCCTGCACGTTAGCCCCTAAAGCCAACCTCCTTTGCTACCAAGAAGACTCCAGAAGGTTTCACTCAGGGAGGCTAGTCCAAGCTGACACCCCTTGACTTGTAGAGTGTCAGAATAGAGCAGTCGTATGATGCACAGTCTTCTTTGGCTCCAATACTCCTCGACGGTCCATGGCGCACCGCTACCAGCCCATCTTGGACTCCGGCGCATGTAGACCATAGACTAGAACCCCCAAACCACCTTGTACATAACCTATCTCATTATATAAGGGATAAGGTCAGACATAGAGGGGGGAGGATCCCAATTTGGTCACTAGACACTTCATTCCATTCCATCAGCCTCTGCTCAGCACCAAGGGCAAGGCAACCTAGAGAGGGGCACTAAGAGACTCTCCTCCACTGTATCCCTCCATCTCTTTCCTCTCCAGCGAGGGGGAGACTCCACCGGCGGTGAGGCAACCTTAGGATTAGCATCGAGCTAAGCCCCTTCCAAACTCTCTTTACACTCTATTGTAAAACCCTAATTTTGGGTGCTCTTGAGTATAAGGATCATCAGCTGCTAGACGTAGGGACCGAATTATCCTAAACTAGGATAAACCATTGCATCTTCTCTACATGATTCTTGTGTTCTTGAGTCCACCAGAGCCACCGAAGACCCCGTACTCTGACACCAAGTTGAACAACTTGTTTGCTACGGTTTTGACCCTATGACAACTGGTGGGTAGGGGGCAGCATCAAGTGCAATTTTTGGCTCTACAGTGGTTGGAGCCACCCTCCTCAACATCAGAGCTAATGGCACCACTGTAGACTAGAGGCAGTCCGTTTCCCTAGTGTGTTCTCCATCACCACCATCACCTTCCCTCTAGGCCAGCTCTACAACTTTGGGAGCCCTAGCCTATGTCGCCGATTGCTATGGTGAGCTTTGTCCACTTCATGGGGCCATTGTCACAGAACCGACCAATTTATAAGAGCACAAGTACAAAACACAATCGCCAAAACGATCAAATTCTCGAACTTGAGCCCATATAAACCCGGTAGTCAACCGAAATCTCGAAGGATTTCAAGCCAACTTGCATACAACCAAGATCACAGTAATTCAACATAACATATCATACGTTACAACATTTCACAGACGTTCGCAAATAAATTACATCATCACAGAGTCATCGTTATTACAAAACAAGTCTTGTAAAACATGTGGAAGCAAATAGTTTAACTCACACACCCGAGTTCAAATACACATACTGGTTCACTGATCACAGCCCGCAAAAGCATTCAGATAAGAGAACAGAGATCATGCCCATGATCTAGTCTTCATCACCCACCGGGTGGAGACAATACTTACAGAATCCCTGATATAGGAGGTCATCTGCAACAAGAGGGAATAAACCCTAAGTATAGGAATGTACTCAGCTAGACTTACTCATCGAAAAACAAAACAAACGACACCAAGGATTATGCATAGCTTAATGTAGTGGATCTGGCTAACACTTTCTTTTTGTGAAAAAGCATAAGTAATAATGATAAACTCTTAACCTGAACTAGCAGTGACTTTTAGCCATTACCCTATCAACTATATTAGCACCTGTACTAAGCAATCATTTTATTAGGGTGCAAACATTAATAACCATATCAGGTATTCATTGTGGCAACCTTATCATCATCTTCCATTTAACCATATCACTAAATTAATTGAATCTACGTTGCCACTGCTCAGTCAAGTTCTCACTATCCAGGAGAGACGGCGATTCGAATCGATTCCTATCCAGCTGGAGGGGTATTCCTAAACACAAACCCTACTTCCCCCGTCAGGGTCGCAAATGAGTCACCTTTGGTACGATTCAGGAGTCGCGAGTCCGAACAGATCGACATTCTCAGAGAACCACTCTGCCAAGGTTGTTCAGGACTCTAACCCACCTTGGACTTATGCCAATGGCTCTCCGCACATCCTTACTACCTCCAGAATGCACGCCACTACTCGCGTCCCTGACCTGAGTCGAGCTACTAGGCTTCGTGGTCGGAACGACTTATCCGGCCAGCTAAGTGTTAGGCTACGTTCAACATGACATAGGGACGTACAGCGTATCGGTCCTTAAATGACTCAGACGGAGTCACTATGTCCAAACCTACACAAGACTCCGCCCGATCTTAATTCATTATTAACATGGTTCTTTTCCATGATAGCAAATATAGCCAACCATGATCCACCTCATCCTAAAGCTCATAGGTGACAGGAAATCACCTGACTTCTATTGCACTAAGCATGGCTAAGCATTTAACCCGTCCTGAACTTAAATAGGATTCCAGTGTGATATCTGGACAAGGAAGGATATATAATGCAGCAGTTGGTTCCAACCAATTCCTATACTTAATGCATCATCAACGAATAAAAGATACTCAATGTATTTGTGAAAACATGGGAGGCTTAATATGCTCTGGGGCTTGCCTTTCAGGAACAAGGAAGGCTGGTGGTCAGGGCACTCGGGCAACTCCTCCACGGCGGCTGCTTCGTCGGCTTCCTGCACCTCGGGATCCTCCTCCTGGTTGGCTCCCTTGAACTCCAGCAACATCACTCCCTCCGACACACCTATTGCATGAATGCACAAGATAAATATCATGGATGCATATGAATGAATGTCAGGGATGCTCGGGGAATGTGCATGTTCACTGTAGTTTGCATATTCCAACTTAAGCCCTATTCAAATCACTTTACTTATCAAGTTTATACAACCTAATGTATAATTTCTCATCTTCAGTTAATGACCTAGCACCTGCACCTAAGCATATTCTCAAGTTAGGCTAACCCCTAAATAATCAACGAGAACATTGCACAAGCATACACTCAAGCATTTGTATTTCAACAAAATGAAGACTATGTAGCGGTATAGTAAACTAGCCATAACTAGAGATTTATAAATCCAATTGACACGCAACAAGACAATCTGGAAAGCTTATGAAATTGTCTACAATTCATTTTCAGACCTCAAAGCATGATTCAAACCTTTACTAGGTCAAATTCATAAATCAATAGAACCCTGTCCACACAAGACAGAGAGTAGGTAAAACTGGAAGCTAACTTTAAACAGCTGTAGTTTCTAAACTACAGGGCCAAATGCCCTCAAATTTTGACAGGAGCTAGATACATAAATTATCTACAACTCTTGTATTCATCACATTCACAGAAAACCAAAATATCATGGGAAACTTCCTAAAGTCCTCAGATTTGTCCAGAGAGACATAATGCAAACGAAATAATTAATAACTTATGATGCAAACACATAATTGGACAAAACTAACTCTACTCACATATCACACATATCACAAGAACACCAGAAAGTAGGGTGTTCATCACCAAAACATTTCTTTTAATACCTTTCTTAATTTATTTAATTAATTAGAGGAAATGGTAAACATATATGAAAACTACATCATTAAATCTACAAAAATTACAGTAGATACTACATGCCCTAAGTAGACTACCATAAAAATTTCACACCCTTTGAGTAAGTATAACAGCCTACACAAAAATGATAAGACATAATGGCTTAAAATGGCATAATTAGGAAACCTTAGTGAAAAGTGTCAAGCAACAGATTTCATATTTTTCCTAGCCTCCTTAAGGTACTAGGATACTACCCACCAAGTTTCATGGTCATAGGATTCCTAGATAATTTACAAAAATTCATACAAGTATCCATCAATAATAAAAGGAAAATATATAACTCAAAAACTACACATACAATGACTCTTAAATTTTAACCAGAGCTTCTACTAAGCAAGACTAGCTTACCCACAAAATTTCACAATTTTTGGATCACAGAAACTCAAGATATGATTTAAACAAGTTTGCATGCATTCAAAATCACCTTTCAAGTTCCTATTTAATTCATCCAAAATTTCTACATCATATGCTCATATCATATTTTTCTTAAATACTAGACCTCACCGTGAGTCTAACGAAATTTGAATCATATCATTTGGATCTACACATTTGGAGTTACAAAATTCACAAAACAACATTCAAATCAGCAATTTTGAACTAGCCCTTTAAAAAACAGTCACTGATGCGTGGGACCCGGGTGTCAGCCAGACTCACTGGTCAGCGACAGCGAAACAGGGGAGGTACACGCGACGGCGCGGTAGCGGTGGAGCTCGCCGACGGCGACTCCTCCAGCGAAACCACGACTACCAGCATGTTCCCCAAAGTCTCCCGCGTCGATTGACCCCCTAAGCCTAGACCCTAGCGGCCCCTAAGCATGTCGGCCATGGCGCACGGCGGCTCGGCCATGGCGCACGGTGGTGCGCGGCCGCGATCTAGCATGTCCGGACCGGCGTGGTCGGTAGCGTCTTCATAGGAGCAACTACACAAGATGGAGAAGACAAGACGAAGGCTAGGGATGGAGGAGCGGTGCAGTGATGCGCTGGCCACGGTGAGCGCCAACTCTGGCGAAGCTCTGCCATGGCGGGCGGTGGTGGAAATGGACGGAGGCCCTCACCTAAGGACGATTGCCTCAGCTAGAAGGTGGAGAAGGTCAAGAAGAACACGGCGAAGCTATAGACGAGCTGGCCGACGCGTTTTTGCGGTGGTGCGTGAGCTAGGCGATGATGGAGCTCCACGGCAGCAATGGCGGAGCGGCTGCTCTGTTGCTGCTCGTGGGTGAAGGCGAAGAAACTGAAAAATAGACTGATGAGCTGGTCGGGCAGGCGTGTGGGGATGTTCACATCATGGCCGGCCGTGCCAGGATGCCCACGGCGCATGGCAGCACGGTCAGCCGACCGGCGACAGGTGGCGCCACGCGGTGTTCGTTTTCTAAAAACGGACATCACTGTAGCTTGCCTGAAACGCTGATTCAGTGATCCATCACCCAACTGACAGGCGATGTATGACAGGGATTAGCTCCTAAACCATGACATATTAGTGGAAGCAATGAACATGAAAGTTGTAGAGTTAAGCTAGGTCTACAACTTTGCTTTAGAAATCAACAGCCAGTTCTCCATGGATCAAGAGTTGTATCATGCCAAAGTTGGCTCAATCAAACTGAAATGGCATTTAGGACTTTGAAATATTTTCAAGTGTTGAATCAGCTTTCACTTCTGACTTATGGGTCCTTTTTGAACATGTTGTGCACATTTTCATGACTTGGCTTCTAAACAAAGTTTGTTCCTTATAAAATTTTCTACAACTTTGTTTTAGGTTGCTTAGACATGCAAACATCCTAAGCTACACTTTTTAAATAGTCAAACAAAAGGGTTTAGGGGCAAAATTGGTCAAACCATGACTTGGGAACCTAATTAGTCAAAATGATCAACACGAACATTGTCCCAAATGACATTCTAGGTGTAACTAAGTTACTTAAAAGAATTTTTAGCCACACCATACATTGGTCACACAAGAATCAAGCAAGGTATGTACTGAAACAATGAAAAACACATGAATTGTTTCAAATGTTTCATAGTCATGTTTCACATGTTTCATGATCTTGTTGCATAGTATTAACTAACTTTGTTTCACTAAAGTGAGTGGCACATGTTGCACTTAAGCGTTGCACACTTTTCATTTCATAATGGAAACAACACACATGAAACATAACGATACGTTGCAATGTTTCAAAGACATGTTTCATGTGATATAAGCTTGTGAATGAATGAATGATGCTCATGTCCATGAAATGCAAGTGCAAATATGGAAGTCAAACACCTAGGGTGTTACAGCCATGCCAATGGGCAATGAGCTCCCGGTGTCATCCCCACCGCCAAGACTCTTGGGACCAGATCTCAAAGTTCTAGCCTGCTAGATCCAATGTGGTCTGGACCTGAGCCCCAACATGTCAGATTGCCATCAGATGTTCTACATTCTAGCTAACGTCTACCACCTGATCACCACCGGTGAGGTGCTCATGTCGCCTAATCGCTTCTAGTACTACCTCCTAGACCTGCCTTTCTAGATACAAAATGTGGCGGTGTCCTTCTAGTTGGAGCTGGAGCACCTCATTAGTCGTGAGGCACTATGGAGCATCATCCTCTTTAGCCCAGTGAGGACCGATGTCCCCTTGCTCCGCGTCTTGCTCAAGGTCCTCTCAGGGGATGGATCAGAGTACCACTCTAATGACATCAACTACAATGCCCTACCGTGCATGTGCTACAACATCGATGGTAAGGCTCAGCCTGAGGAGGCACCCAGGCTCATGCCACTGGACTAGAGTCCCCATAGCCATGCAGCCTACCTTTCAGAGAAGGCAGACTACTTGCGCACTCAGAAGGTGGAATTGGAAGACACCGAGGTAGAGCTCGAGTGCCAAAGGGAGCACTTTGCGTGGCAACAAGCCCCACACCCTCTCGACGATGATGATGCCCGCATGGGGGCTCCTAGGGGCCTCTGCTTCCCCCATGCAGTGTACAACATGGCAGACACTGCTTGTCGCCTAGAAGACATCTCTAACATGCTAGACCCAAAGACCAATGAGTGGCTGAATGAGGCAAAGCGTCTCCTTCACGTCACCCTCGAGCAGTAGGTCAAGAGTTCAACCTCTTGGTGTCGTCCCACACTCTCCCGACCATCCTAGATGATGGTGACCACCAACAAGGGGAGCTCCAACGCTCACATGCTGTAGGTGGTGGGGAGCAGCGGTGACACCTTTGGTAACAGCTTCGACTAGCCATGGACCCATGGTGCGAAGCCTTAGCAGGAGCAATGGCATGACCTTTCCCCTCGGTGTCCCCTCGCAGGGCACTAGATCGGCGATGACCGCAGCATCCTTGACACCATTGAGGCCAGGTGCCGTGGTTAGGCGCTGTCCCATACCCCTAAGCGATCGGGTAGGGGCCCTGTCCTAGATTACTTTGCCCCCTAGCGTTTAGGGCAGCGATATGGGTGGCCCTCTACCCCATGCAATTTTGGCTACCAACGCACATCTCCAAGTACGACAGCAAGACCAACCCGGACCATTGGCTAGAGGACTACCCCCTCACCATGAAGGCTAGGGGGTCATATGATGACTTTGCCATCAAATACCTTCCTTTACTTCTATCAAGCTCAACCTGAGCTTGGCTCAAGCAGCTCGAGCCCCACAGCATCCGCTACTAGGGCGATCTCCATGCAATGGTCATCGGCCACTTCTAGGGTACCTACACCCTCCTGAGGAACTCCTAGGATCTTCGCAACTACAAGGAGAGGGCCGATGATACCCTCTAGGACTACATTCAGTGCTTCTCTAAGAAGCACAATAAGCTCCCCAACATCATCGACGTTGACCTGACCAACGCCTTCATCAGCAGCATGACTAGTGAGGCGCTCATCCACACGCTCGGCCGTGAGACCCCGTGCATGACATAGGAGTTCCTAGACATCGCCACCCAGTATGCCACCAGTGAGGAGGCCGTTTAGGCCAACTTTAGTGGGAAAGCCAAGGCCGCTGGACACCTCAGTGGTGGTGATGGCACCGATGATCCTACCTCATCCTAACAATGCCATGATAGGTGAAATAAGGACTAGAAGCACCATGGGGAGGAGATGGTTGCCATGGCCGACTACGCTGCCAGACCTCAGCCCTGCGGGCGCACTGCATGCCCAGAACACTTCAAGAAGGCACTCAATTCCCTCTGCCCATTCCACGGGGGGCAGGTGAAGCATCTTCTCAAGGACTATGCTACCATGAAGGGCTACATTCGTAGCACCCTTGACCAATAGGGCAAGGCCTAGAAGCCTGCCCCGAAGGCCAATGACCCGACAGATAGTGCCCAAGAGGAGGACAATGAGTTCCCCAAGGCTGAGTGTTGCCTCATGATCTTCAGGGGCTCCTAGGCATATGAATTGCACTAGTAGCGCCGCATCACCGAGCAGGAGGTGAACATTGTCCACACCGTCACCACCCCGATGTGGCTCCGATGGTCCTAGATGGCCATCACCTTCGACCAAGAAGATCACCCCGATTGTGTCCCCCATCCAAGGAGCTACCCACTCATGGTTAGCTCGATCATGGGCACCACACCCTCACCAAGGTGTTGATGGATGGGGACAGCGGCTGGGACAGCGGCCTCAACATACTCTACGCTGGCACTATCAATAAGATGGGCATCCCTCGGAGCAGCCTACGCCCCAACAAGGCACTATTCTATAGGATTGTGCTAGGGAAGGAGGTCATGCCCCTCGGGTGCATCTGACTAAACATAACCTTTAGTCGGCCGGACAACATCCACAAGGAGCCACTCACCTTCAAGGTCATCGACTTCCCCAGTGTCTACCACACCCTGCTTGGTAGACCATGCTTCACCAAGTTCATGGCTATCCCCAACTACACCTACCTCAAGCTCAAGATGCCTAGCCCAAAGGGGGTCACCACTGTCAAGGGTAGCTTCAAGCAAGCCTGATACTATGAGCAAGACTACATCACCCAAGTGGTTGCATTCGTTGGCCCCTCTACTCCTAATGGCCCTGGTCGTGATGCAGGGAGGGTGCCAGCGGAGGAAGCATCCAAGATGGTGGCGGTGCTCGACCGATCGAGCATCGATAAGGTGGTCAAGACCTCTAGCAGTAGTAGTGACTTAGCTAGCCCCACCATCCAGGCGCTTAGCTACTTAGAAGGCCATTGCTGAGCCATCCACCTAGAAGTGATGCCTCTCGAGCCATGTCCCACCAACCGACCTCCTTCGTTGGCCTATCTCTCCAACAACAAAAACCAAGATAAGTCATGTCCTTCTGACCCTCTTACTTTGTTTACCTTAGTTTGCTCTATTTGTTGTCTTCCTTGACCCAAGCTATCCTAGAGATGGCTTGGCTACACCAGAGGATCGACAGAGCTAACCACTTGCTGACCTTTTTTGAAGGAGGACCACTGTAGAAAGCCCCTGAGTGAGGCAAGGATGAGACAGACGGAGTAGGAGAAGTAGGCAAAAGATCGACAGGGCACTAACGGAGCAGCCCTGGCCATCACGTGACTAGCTATGTCCTCTTTCCCCTTTCTTGTGTCCACTCTATTTTTTCTGTAGATTTCTGCCTATCTCTTGATCCTTCATCGGATCATTCCACCCCCACACATGTCAGTCTGGGGGCACCATAGAAGGGGATCACCGAGGGTTTAAGGCTAGCCCACTAGGCATCAAGACTGCCCAAAGCAACTAAGTGGGAGGGACGCTCGAGAGATGAGCCCATGTGGCTATAGCTGGGATGCTTAGAAGCATCCCGACCGTTGGATGAGTGATGTCCGAGTATTGACTTGAGCCGCTTGTGATGACCCAACAAGGGAGGTAGCAAGCCCACAAGTACCGATAGACAGGCTTGAGAACAATATGAGTGGCTCTTTTGGGTAGCCAACAATCTCCCCTCTGGGGGACATGACTGGGGCATGGAACAACCATAAACCTAGGGTTCTCATGGACCTACTCGCTAGTAGCACAAGCGCTATGATCTTGGCCAATGAGGCCATCGTCGTAACAGCTCAGCCCAATGAGGGATCAAGTCTCTGAGCATGACTCAAGAGCATAATGGGATTGCACATGAAAGTAATTTCATTTCATTAATTAGGAATGACTCAATTACAATATATGGTGGCAAAACCGCTATTGACCCATCGCCATGGTTGCAAAGGCCATGATCGCTCAGTCAAGGCCCCTAGTCGAGCTTTCCTAGCATACAGATAGGCATAGTGAAGGAAGCGCCAACCTCGCCTCACTAGAGCTTAGGAGCCAACCCTCGCTCAAGACCGGTGGTGTTCAACCAAGCTCACTGGCGTGAAGGACCGCTGAGCCCCTAGGCCACTAACTCGTCCATTAACAAAATAGAAAGACCAAGGTAGCCTGAGGCACTGGGATCCTTCCCTTTTTTCAAGGAGGGGCAATGGTGCAGGGGCTCGATGGGCCTCAGCATCGAGGAGGTGTTGGCACTAGCAACTCATGGCAAGACCACGAACGCTCAGGCCGCTAACTACAATGGAGGTCCTAGTTTCCTGCCTAGTGTCATGGTTCTATAGCTGCCTCCATGCCATGCCATTGGCTCCTCACCACTGGAGTCCTTCCACCCTCAAAGACATAGTTGTCCGATGGACAACACCAAGCTCACTCGGAGGGAAGCGTTGTTAGCGATGCTTAAACTCATAATCCTGCCACCAACATATAAACAAAATGAACAAATGTAAACACCAAAACTTAGAATTAGGGATTTTAACTTACACTTTCCACAAGTTTTGGTACAAGCATGTTTTGTAGGTCACAAACATAAATCCATGGAGAAATTCATTGAAAAGCGCTTTTTGACATTGATTTGTGCAAAGGAACGACAAAGATGCCCATCAATTCAACTCAATCAGGGCAAAGCACCACCGGGGAGCAATCCAGGTCTTGCCCAAAGCCAAACACGTGAAGGCGGTGGCCAACGGCGGTGGTCAAGGTGATGAGGACATCACTTCTTCATCACATACAAGCCAAGGAGAGGAGGAGGTCCAGCATGGCCGTCCAATTCATCTTTCTCATGGTGGAGGCCTAGTCCAACTGAAGTTGGAGCCCATCTCGGGTTCTAGGACTAGTCTGCCTTAAACTGGTCACCTAGGATGCATCCAGACTAGATTTGAGAAATGTGTTTGTTAGACCTTATTAACTTGGGAATCATGCAGAGATGGTTAAAGATGAATTGTAGCTAACTTCATAAGTTTTCCAAATTGTCTTGTTGCATGTCTTTTGGGACAGCACAACTCCAGTTATGAATTAAACTAGAAGCTGCTGTCTGCAGCCTTGAATCTGTCGAATGCAGTGAATGACTTGATTTCTTTATATGAGTTGATGTGATGATTTAGATGCTTAGGCTGATTAAGATAAGTGGTTAGTTGCAGGTTTTAGACCTCTTGCTGAAGATGAACAACTCTACCTTAGGTTCTTGTTGCTTGGTGAGTGTGTAGTTCTTGTTTTCAAGAAAAGATGTGCACCTACTCAGTAAAGTAAATATTAATCTTGTATCATCATGTCATTCATGTGTCCATCTATACATGGTTGTACCTTTCATCATAACCTTCCATCTCTTATGCATTCATGACTCTTATGATGTGCATATGCATGCAATAGGTGTTCTAGGAGGTAGTCACTCTTCTGGAATTCAAACAAGAACTTTTGGAAGAGCAGTAGGTAGCCTAGGAGCAGGAAGTTTAGGCAGAAGGAGATGTCAACGTAGAAGATCTCCCTAAGTGTCCTAACCACCAACCTTCTTCATTCTTGAAAGGCAATCCCTAGAGCATTATAAGCCTCCTATGTTTTTGCAAATATCACTTGCGTCCTTTATGTTTGATGCATTTGGTTATAAGAGTTGATTGGAACCACTTGTTGCATATATTATCCTTGTCTAGATAAATATATCTTGAATCCTTGATAGGTCCAGGATCGAATATATGCTTAGCCTTGCTTAGTCCGATAGAACTTAGGTGATTTCCTATCACCTAAAACATATAGGAGATAACAGATCAGGGTTGGCTATAATTGCTATCATGGAAACAACCATGTGTTGATGAATAAAAAGGAGACCGGGTGGGATTGTGATAGAGAAGCACAAGACATGGAGGTCTTGGTACCTATTTATCCCCATCTGTGTTGGTTAAGGACCGATTCGCTATACATCCTCATGTCATGTTGAATGCATGCCTAGCACTTAGTTGGCTAGATAAGTCATTCCAACCACGAAGCCAAGTAGCTCAATTCAAGGCGGGCCCTAGTAAGTGAAAGTGCGCACACTAGAGGCAGTAATGATGTGCGGAGAGCCAATGGCAAGAGTCTAAGGGCAGATTTCGAGCCCCGATCTTCTTGGCAGATTGATAGAATGTCTGAGGGTGCGGCACTGATCAGACCCACAAAGTTGGTTCCTGAGTTGTACCAAAGGTGACCTAATGCGACCAATGAAGGGAAAAGTATGGGTTTGTGTTAGGAATAATTCCCCAGCAGGGTAGGAATCGATTCAAATTGTTGTCTCTCCCGAATAGTGAGAACTTGACTGAGCAGCGGCAACGTAGAGTAACTTAATGGATACTGGATGGTTATGATGATGCTCAAATTATTCTTATAACCGGATATGGTTACTAATGCTTGTTAGCTTAATCAAATGATTGCTCTAGTATAGGTGCTAATCTAGAGATGCTTAATTGAATAGGTGTAACACCCTAGGTGTTTGGCTTCCACATTTGCACTTGCATTTCATGAACATGAGCATCATTCATCCATTCATGAGCTTATATCACATGAAACATGTTTTCGAAACATTGCAACATATTGTTATATTTCATGTGTGTTGTTTTTATGAAATGAATAGTGTGCAACACCCAAGTGCAACATATGCAACTCACTTTAGTGAAACATAGCTAGTTAGTACTATGCAACAAGATCATGAAACATGTGAAACATGACTATGAAACAAATGTAACATTTCATTGGCTTTTTCCTTGTTTCAGTACATACAATGCTTGATTCTTGTGTGACCAATGTGTGATATGGCTAATAATTCTCTTAAGTAACTTAGTTACACTTAAAATGTCATTTGGAACATTGTTCATGTTGATCATGTTGCCTATTTATGATTTCAAATAGTGGTTTGACTTGTTTTGACCCCTGAACTCTATTGTTTGACTGTTTAAAAAGTGTAGTTAGAGTGCTTTGCATGTCTGAGCAACCTAAAGCAAAGTTGTAGCAAATTTTATAAGGAACAAACTTTGTTTAGAAGCCAAGTCATGAAAATATGCACAACATGCTCAAAAAGTTCCCACAAGTCAGTGTTGAGAGCTGATTCAACACTTAGAAAATTTTCTAAGTCTAAAGTGCAATGTCAGTTTGATCGAGCTGACTTTGGATTGATATAACTTGTGATCCATTGAGAATTAGCTGGTGATTTCTGAAGCATTGTTGTAGCCCTATCATAGCTCTACAACTTTCATGTATATTGTTTGCACCGATTCTTCTCGGTTTAGGAGATCAAATGCTGTAAATCTTTGTTGTCAGGCTTGATCGGGTTCACTGAAATGCTGCTATAGTGTCGACAGAGTTTAGAACTTGACGGCCACATGGAGGACACCCGTCGCTGGCCGCCTGACCACACAGGCCACACGCTATGGCCGTCCTAGTGCTGCTGGCCACTGCTTGAGCTCACGCCCATCTGCCCGACCTGCTCGCCATTCCATTTTGTGTTTTCCTTCGCCTTCCCTGCTCGCTGTAGTAGCGCAGAGCTCCGCCGTCACAAAAACATGACCTCCAGCTCGACCACAGCTCCGTCGTGTCCTCCTCTACCTTGTCGACCTTCTAGCTGAGCCATCCGAGCCTTAGGTGAGGGTCATTGGCTATTTTTCCAACGTTGTCTCCATGGCCGCACTTCGCCAGAGCGGAGCTCACCGCGGCCAACCACCACCGGGACCCTCTCGTCCTCCTTTCTCTACTTGGTTAGCTCTGTGGTGACCCCGTGAAGCTCATACCGAGCTCGGGAGGGGCATTGGGGGCTCACCGCCGTCTGTACCTCGCGCCAGAGCTCCGTTGTGCCGCCTTCATCGGCGACGAGCTACCTCCGGTTAGCTTTAGGCCTTGCCGGTAGTATCATCCGACGCATCTCGTCACGTAGACCATGTAGGTGCCCTCGGTGTTATCGGAGTCCTCGCCGTCGGCGAGCTTCGCCGCTGCCGCACCGTCGCATGCCGTCTCCCCTATTTCTGTCTCACTAACCAGCGGGCCCGGCTGACACGCGGGTCCCACGCGTCAGTGACAGTTTAGCTATAGGATAGTTCAAATTTGCTGATTTGAATGCTGTTTTGTGAATTTTGTATCTCCAAATTGGTAGATCCAAATGGTGTGATTCAAATTTTGGTAGAATCACAGTGAAGTCTAGTATTTAATAAAAATATGACATGAGCACTTGAAGTGGAAATTTTGAATGAATAAAATAGGAACTTGAAATGTGTTTGTAAATGCATACAAAATTGTTTAAATTATATCTTGTGTTTCTGTGCTGCAAAAATTATGAAATTTTGTGGGTGAGCTATTCTTGCTTATTGGAAGCTCTGGTAAAAATTTGAGAGTCATTGCATGTATAGTTTTTGAGTTATAGATTTTCCTTTTATCATTGATTGATACTTGTGTGACTTTTTGTAAATTATCTAGGAATCCTATGACCATAAAATTTTGTGGGGAGCATCCTAGTACCTAAAGGATGCTAGGAAAAATATGAAGTCTATTGCTTGACTACTTTTCACTAAGGTTTCCTAATTATGTCATTTTAAGCTATTATGTCTTATCATTTTTGTGTAGGCTGTTATACTTGCTCAAATGGTATGAAATTTTTATGGTAGCCTACTTAGAGCATGTAGTACCCATTGTAATTTTTGTAGATTTAATGATGAAGTTTTAATATATGTTTATCATTTCCCCTAATTAATTAGATAAATTAAGAAAGGTATTAAAAGAAATTATGTGGTGATGAACACCTTACTTTCTGGTGTTCTTGTGATGTATGTAATGAGTGAGTAAAGTTAGTTTTGTACAATTATGTGTTTACATCATAAGTTAATAATTATTTTGTTTGCATTATGTCCTTCTGGACAGTTCTGGGGACTTTATAAAGTTCCCCATGATAATAGGGTCTTCTATCAATGGGGTGAATACAAAAGTTGTAGATAATTTATGTATCTAGCTCATGTCAAAATTTGATGGCATTTGGCCCAGTAGTTTAGGAACTACAGCTATTCAAAGTTAGGTTCCAGTTTTGCCTACTCTCTGTCTTGTGAAGACAGATTTCTGTTGATTAAAGAATTCGACCTGGTAAAGGTTTGAATCATGCTTTGGGGTCTGAAAATGAATTGTAGACAATTTCATAAGTTCATAAGTGTAGACAATTTATGTAAAGGTTTGAACCAACTGCTGCATTATATATCCTTCCTTGTCCAGATATCGCACTGGAATCCTATTTAAGTTCAGGACGGGTTAAATGCTTAGCCATGCTTAGTGCGGTAGAAGTTAGGTGATTTCCTGTCACCTACGAGCTTTAGGATGAGGTGGATCACGGTTGGCTATATTTGCTATCATGGAAAAGAACCATGTTAATAATGAATTAAGATCGGGCGGAGTCTTGTATAGGTTTGGACATAGTGACTCTGTCTGAGTCGTTTAAGGACCGATACGCTGTACGTCCTTATGTCATGTTGAATGCAACCTAACACTTAGCTGGCCGGATAAGTCATTCCGACCGTGAAGCCTAGTAGCTCGACTCAGGCCGGGGACGCGAGCAGTGGCATGCATTACGAAGGTAGTAAGGATGTGCGGAGAGCCATTGGCATAAGTCCAAGGTGGGTTAGAGTCCCGAACAACCTTGGCAGAGTGGTTCTCTGAGAATGTCGATCTGTTCGGACTCGCGACTCCTAAATCATACCAAAGGTGACTCATTTGCGACCCTGACGGGGGAAGCAGGGTTTGTGTTTAGGAATACCCCTCCAGCTAGATAGCAATCGATTCGAATCGCCGTCTCTCCCGGATAGTGAGAACTTGACTGAGCAGCGGCAACGTAGATTCAATTAATTTAATGATATGGTTAAATGGAAGATGATGATAAGGTTGCCACAATGAATACCTAATATGGTTATTAATGTTTGCACCCTAATAAAATGATTGCTTAGTACAGGTGCTAATATAGTTGACAGGGTAATGGCTAAAAGTCACTGCTAGTTCAGGTTAAGAGTTTATCATTATTACTTATGCTTTTTCGCAAAAAGAAAGTGTCAGCCAGATCCACTACATTAAGCTATGCATAATCCTTGGTGTCGTTTGTTTTGTTTTTCGATGGGTAAGTCTAGCTGAGTACATTCCTATACTCAGGGTTTATTCCCTCTTGTTGCAGATGACCTCCTATATCAGGGATTCTGTAAGTATTGTCTCCACCCGGCGGGTGATGAAGACTAGATCATGGGCATGATCTCTGTTCTCTTATCTGAATGCTTTTGTGGGCTATGATCAGCGAACTAGTATGTGTATTTGAACTCGGGTGTGTGAGTTAAACTATTTGCTTCCACATGTTTTACAAGACTTGTTTTGTAATAACGATGACTCTGTGATGATGTAATTTATTTGCGAACGTCTGTGAAATGTTGTAACGTACGATATGTTATGTTGAATTACTGTGATCTTGGTTGTATGCAAGTTGGTTTGAAATCCTTCGAGATTTCGGTTGACTACCGGGTTTATATGGGCTCAAGTTCGAGAATTTAATCGTTTTGGCGATTGTGTTTTGTACTTGTGCTCTTATAAATTGGTCAGTTATGTGACAATGGCCCCATGAAGTGGACAAAGCTCACCATAGCAATTGGCGACATAGGCTAGGCTCCCAAAGTTGTAGAGCTGGCCTAGAGGGAAGGTGACGGTGGTGATGGAGAACACACTAGGGAAGCGGACGCCTCTGTCTATAGTGGTGCCATTAGCTCTGATGTTGAGGAGGGTGGCTCCAACCACTGTAGAGCCAAAAATTGCACTTGATGCTGCCCCCTACCCACCAGTTGTCATAGGCTCCAACCACTCGTTGATTGTTTAGGGGTTAGCCTAACTTGAGAATATGCTTAGGTGTAGGTGCTAGGTCATTAACTGAAGATGAGCAATTATACATTAGGTTGTATAAACTTGGTAAGTAAAGTGATTTGAATAGGGCTTAAGTTGGAATATGCAAACTACAGTGAACATGCGCATTCCTCGAGCATCCCTAACATTCATTCATATGCATCCATGATATTTATCTTGTGCATTCATGCAATAGGTGTGTCGGAGGGAGTGACGTTGCTGGAGTTCAAGGGAGCCAACCAGGAGGAGGAGCCCGAGGTGCAGGAAGCCAATGAAGCAGCTACCACGGAGGAGTTGCCCGAGTGCCCTGACCACCAGCCTTCCTTGTTCCTGAAAGGCAAGCCCCAAAGCATATTAAGCCTCCCATGTTTTCACAAATACATTGAGTATCTTTTATTCGTTGATGATGCATTAAGTATAGGAATTGTTTGGAACCAATTGTTGCATTATATATCCATCCTTGTCCAGATATTGCACTAAATCCTATTTAAGTTCAGGAACGGGTTAAATGCTTAGCCATGCTTAGTGCGGTAGAAGTTAGGTGATTTCCTATCACCTGCGAGCTTTAGGATGAGGTGGATCATGGTTGGCTATATTTGCTATCGTGGAAAAGAACCATGTTAATAATGAATTAAGACCGGGTGGAGTCTTGTGTAGGTTTGGACATAGTGACTCCGTCTGAGTCGTTTAAGGACCGATATGCTGTACGTCCTTATGTTGTGTTGAACGTAGCCTAACACTTAGCTAGGCTGAATAAGTCGTTCCAACCGTGAAGCCTAGTAGCTCGACTCAGGCTAGGGACACTGAGTAGTGGCGTGCATTCTAGAGGTAGTAAGGATGTGCAGAGAGCCATTGGCATAAGTCCAAGGCGGGTTAGAGTCCCGAACAACCTTGGTAGAGTGGTTCTCTGAGAATGTCGATCTATTCAGACTCACGACTCCTGAATTGTACCAAAGGTGACTCGTTTACGACCTTGACAGGGGAAGCAGGGTTTGTGTTTAGGAATACCCCTCTAGCTAGATAGGAATCGATTCGAATCGCCATCTCACCCGGATAGTGAGAACTTGACTGAGCAGCGACAACGTAGATTCAATTAATTTAACGATATGGTTAAATGGATGATGATGATAATGTTGCCACAATTTATACCTGATATGGTTATTAATGTTTGCATCTTAATAAAATGATTGCTTAGTACAGGTGCTAATATAGATGACAGGCTAATGGCTAAAAGTCACTGCTAGTTCAGGTTATGAGTTGATCATTATTACTTATGCTTTTCTGCAAAAAGAAAGTGTCAGCTAGATCCACTAAATTAAGCTATGCATAATCCTTGGTGTCATTTGTTTTGGTTTATGATGGGTAAGTCTGCTGAATACATTCTCGTACTCAGGTTTATTCCCTCTTGTTGTAGATGACCTTCTATATCAAGGATTCTGTAAGTATTGTCTCCACCTGGCGGGTGATGAAGACTAGATCATGGGCATGATCTCTATTTCTCTTATCTGAATGCTTTTGCGGGTTGTGATCAGCGAACCAGTATTTGTATTTGAACTCAGGTGTGTAAGTTAAACTATTTGCTTCTGCGTACTTTACAAGACTTGCTTTGTAATAACAATGACTCTGAGGTGTTGTAACTTATTTGCAACCATCTGTGAAATGTTGTAACATACGATATGTTATGTTGAATTACAATGATCTTGGTTGTATGCAAGTTGGTTTGAAATCCTTCGAGGTTTTAGTTGACTACCAGGGTTTATATGGGATCAAGTGCGAGAATTTGATCATTTCGGCGATTGTTTTTGTACTTGTGCTCTTATAAATTGGTCAGTTCTATGACAATAGGTATCCAAATTGATGCTAGAGATATTAAATCTCCAAGTTATGTTACTTATGCTTTTATGCAAAATGTTGTTAGGCTAACTCCACCAATAAAGCCTTGCATACTCCTTGGTGTCATATTATTTCTAGTTTATGATGGGTAAGTCTAGCTGAGTACATTCTCGTACTCAGGGTTTATTCCCTCTTGTTGCAGATGACATGATGTACCATGGGTACTGTAAGAACTACCTTCATCCTATCGTGGATGAGGACTAAACCATGGGGCATGGTACTCTTGAGTATCCCCTCTATTCTACTTTTGCTGGAATGACCATAGCACTGGTATGTATTTGAACTATGTGTGATGTTGTTGTTAAACTAATTTGCTTTCGCTATTTAAATTTGGTTTGTAATAACTATGTGAACTCCAATGTATGTGAGATACTTGTGAACTATTTGTGAACTGTGATGTAACATGTGACTGGTTGTGTTGAATCATGTACGATCTTGGATTGTATGTTGGTTTGTTTGAGATCCCTCATGATTTCATCGGACTACCGGGTTTATATGGGCTCAATTATGATGGTTTGATTGCTTCGGTGATTGCTATTGTACTTGTGCTCTTATAAATTGGACGGTTCTATTACAACTAGCATTAGAGCAAGGTTCAACACTAAACTAGTCATATGGGTATTAAAAACAAATGTTTTGTTTAATAAAATCAGTTTGACAACTTATAGCTATATAGGTGTGTTAAAAATCTATTTTTTTAAATACAGAGTATGCCTAGTGGTCGTATCCTTTATTCCTAGTTAAGGACTATCAGGTGGCTAATTAAGTACTAACATGGGGGTTTTACTTTTGCTTGTCCATACGACGTGCTATTGTATGGATGCCATTCACTTTAGTGGTAATGTATGGATCGAATGCCCCTATGCCAAGGTAAGAAGGTAAGTTGATAAGTGGCATAACCGCAAGATGTGAACATGTGGTCGGGGAGAGCTAGCTTTGATACGGCTGTATATGCATGCTTGCATGTGTGTATGGTGCGTATTTAATTGTGGGTTATAAATTGTCATCAGGTAGCTTTGGTATAGAAGTATATGTTTGGATATACATATATGGAAGTATTTAGTTGCAACCTAGAGCCCAAATTTACATTTTTGTATATATAAGTGTTGGGTTGGGCTGAAATGAAATTCTTGTGTAGGTACACTAACAACGAATCATGTAGCCGATTAGTTGCATATATTGAGAGAACATATGTATGCCACCAGTGTATGTCGCTAGAATTTTAAATTCTTCCTAAGATTCATGAGGACGTATGGAACGTGCATGCATCATGTTCACTCATGCACTTACATTGTTGCATCCCTCCCTTAATTATAATTGCTTACCCCATTAATTGATTTTCTTCTCATGTATTATATCCTCTCACAAGAGTTGCGCACTTTGCTATAGATGGAAGCACCAGGAGCCCCGCCTCACAGTGACACATTGCTGGCTATGTTTGGCACTCCTACCTTGCTATGGAGGGTGCTAAACTCAGGTTGGGTACGCTGAACCACCCTGCTACTTCTAGGGGGAAGTGGTAGCTGAGGGATAGCCGTGGTATGATGTGTGGATGACCATTCTAGCCTGTGCAAACAATCCACAATGGCAGGGTTGGAGTATTGAGTTAGATGGCAGTCTCCTTGGGAAGGTTCCCAAGTGGTAGCTTTGGAAGCACTGAGTGAGATCTATTAAGAGTTTGGTGATGAGCTTGTCAATGGTCTAGCCGGGACCTTTCCCTGGGTGGATCCGTCGATGACCGCTTGGATGTAGCCAGGCGGCAATGCACTGGTAAGAGACCATGATGAGTGAGCAGAAAGCTTTAGTGCTGCTATGAGTGCTATGTTCACCGTCTTGAAGAAGTTCTACTATCGCCAAGATAGTTATGTCAATTGCATGCTAGTGCTCCAATGAGCATAGGCCACACAACGCCAGCTATGAGGGTGTGTGCGTAGGCATCAAAGGGCAGCTAGAGAGGCTTAGCGGGAAACCAACAATGCTATTATAGCTTTAGAAGCTCGCCAGGTTCAGTTGGTGAATGCTGTTGCAGAAAGAGATGCAACGAGGGCTGAGTTATAGGACATCTGTGCTGAGAGGGACGAGGTCATTCACCTTGCTAAAACTAGGGAGGCAGCTAGAATCTAGACCATGTTTTAGGCTACTAGGCAGGCAATGGAGTTTGATCATAGAGAGCAGGAACTCATATGCCAGATTGAGGAGCTATAGCTAGATGTTCATCATCTCAATAACATGGTGAATCTAATTCTTCCTCCAGCTCCTGTGGTGGAAGAAGATCCTAATGTGTTGATTGCAGAGGATGATGGCATGGAGGTGGACACCGAGGATGAGCCTAAAGATGTGGAGATAAAGCCTTTTGAGGATGACCATGGTGATGGTGTGTCCGACATCGACAGCGACCACCCCGAGGAGTTGCTTAGCTATAGTATCTAGCTAGATGCATTAGCTCTCTATCTTCGATTATTTATGTAATGAACTCATAAATTACTTAGATCTCATGATGTACCCTTTGATGTACTCTTGAAACCTTGCATGTAATCCATGTTGTGGTTGCACTTTTAATGAATGCCCATTGTGTTGGCAAGCAATTTGGCATATACGGAATGCATTGTTAAGTAATATAATTGATGGTGTATGGTTGTGGAAATGAATTATTGTGCCTCTGTTTTATTGTATGAATATATATTCTCTCTAGTAAATTCAGTTTGGCATAATTATATAATTCCTCTACAATTTTTCTAGCATCATCAATAATTACTTGTGGTTGCAAATCTGCAGATGATGCACACTCGTAGGGGAGCTTGTGGAGATGATGCGGGTGGTAGTGGTGCCCGTGGCAATGGCAATGAGGACCTCCCACCACCACCACATCCTATGCTAGTGGAGATGATGGCCCAAGTCATGGAGACCAACTTTCCATGGGAGAAGTGTTGCATGGTCTCATGCAGAATGATGGCCATGGACGGAGGAAGGGACCAACACCAAGGACATGAACCTAACTAGTTTAGCACTTTTAAGGACTTCCTTGACACCAAGCCTCCTATTTTTAAGGATGCAGAAGAGCCATTGTAGGTAGATGAATGGATGAATACAATTGAGAAGAAGTTCCATCTCTTAAGGCTCACCGAGCACCTAAAGATAGAATACGGGTCACACTAGCTACAGGGGCTTGTAGGAATTTAGTGGAGTCATCATCGATCCACTTTGCTTGAGGATGCTCAAATTACCTAGAACCAGTTTAAGGCTACATTTAGGGTACATTATATTCCCCAGGTCTTATGAGTATGAAACATACAAAATTCATGAGGCTGACGCATGGAACCAAGAGTCTAACTGAGTATCTGCATGCCTTTAACAATTTGTCAAGTTATGCCACAGAGTTTGTGGATATCGATGCAAAGAAGATTGCTAGTTTCAAGATGGGGCTTAGTCTGAAGATGATGAAGATACTAGCTAATAGAAAATGTGCCACTTTCAATGAGTTTGTTAGTGATGCTTTAACCCAAGAGAATCAAAACAACATCTATTTAGCATCCAAGCCTCGCAAGAGAGTTTATGAAGTAGGTGCGTCTTAGCCAAAAGCTCCTACTACTGCAAGACCTTAGTTTTGCCCACCCGGTCCAAAGTATAGACCACCTCAGAGGAAGGTACAGACCAGTCAGAACCAGAAAGTGTATCGCAAGGCCTTTTGTATTGCCCTACCAAAGGGTAGCATAGGACAAGGAAGCTCCAACATTCCACCTAGCAGTATGCCATGCTGGAACTGCAACAAGACTGGCCATTGGTCAAGGAATTGCACCTATCCGAAGAACAACAACAACCTAGAAGCAGGGTAATCCAAATGGACGTTAGGGACACATGTACTATACCACCCTAGAAGAGATCCCTTCAAGTGAAGTTGTTACTTCAAGTACATTTCTTGTGAACCTAACATCCCACAGTTGTTTTATTTGATTCTGGAGCTTCACATTCATTTATGAGTCAAATATTTGGATCCAAGCATGATCAAAGGGTAGTTACTGTAGATAAAGGTGGTTATTGCATAAGTGCAACCGGAAATAATATCCCTTCCAACTAGATAGTCAGAGATGTGTGCATCTCAATAAGCAACTGAGAGTATACCTTAGATCTTGTAGTATTGCCAGGGTTGGGGGTAGATGTAATCTTGGGTATGAAGTGGATGAGTGGCCATGGAGTTCTCATTGACACTTCAACTAGAACCATCATGTTGAGAGAACCCTAGAGTAACAATGCTTTCTTAGTGCCACTTCCTAGAGAACTTGATCTCCAAAACTTCACTGGTGCTATTCAGACCACAATGCTACTTGATATTCTAGTGGTATGTGAGTTTCCTGGATGTATTTCTAGATGAATTGCCTAGGTTGCCACCCGACAGGGATGTAGAGTTTAAGATTGAGTTATTGCCAGGTACAACACCCATCTCTCGGAGGCCATATAGAATGCCACCAAATGAGTTAGCTGAGCTTAAGGTCTAATTACAAGGGCTCTTAGAGAAAGGTCTCATTTGACCTAGCTCATCTTCATGGGGTTGTCCCACCTTATTTGTGAAGAAGAAAGACAAATCCTTAGTGGATGTGTGAGGACTATAGACCACTTAATATCGTAATGGTCAAGAACAAGTATCCTTTGCCTTGAATTGATATCTTATTCAATCAATTATCATGGGCTCAGGTGTTCTCCAAGATCAATTTGAGATCTGGTTACCATCAGATTAAAATCAGACCAGAAGACATACCTAAAACTGCTTTTTCCACTAGGTATGGCCGGTATGAGTATTTGGTCATGTCCTTTGGGATAAAAAATGCACCTGCATACTTTATGTATCTGACGAATTCAGTGTTCATGCCTGAACTAGATAAGTTCATGGTTGTGTTGATCGATGACATTCTGATCTATTTAGAAATTGAGGAGGATCACGCAAAACACCTGAGAATTGTACTAACCAGACTAAGAGAACATAAGTTGTGTGCTAAGTTTAGCAAATGTGAGTTTTGGCTTTGAAAGGTACCTTTTCTAGGACACATGTTGTCAGATAATGGGATCTCCATAGACCCCTCTGAGGTATAAGAAGTCATGGATTGGAACGCCCTAACTTTAGTTCATGAAGTTCAGAGTTTTCTTGGTTTAGCAGGTTACTACTGTCGGTTCATTCTGGACTTCTCTGAAATTGCCAAGCCAATGACAAGATTGCTTAAGAAAGATGAGAAGTTTGTATGGACTCCGGAGTGTGAAGCTACTTTTCACACTTTACAGACTTTGTTGACTTCAGCTCCTATTTTGGCACAACCTGATATCAAGAAACCTTTTATTGTGTTTTGTGATGCATTAGGTACTGATTTAGGATGTGTTCTTATGTAGGAAGGCTAAGTCATTGCTTATGCCTCATGTTAGCTAAAGAAGCATGAAGTCAATTACCCAACTCATGACTTGGAATTAGCGGCAGTTGTCCATTCATTGAAGATGTGGAGACACTATTTGCTTGGCAATGTGTGTCATAACTACACCGATCATAAAAGTCTTAAGTATATCTTCACTCAACCCGAACTGAATATGAGACTAGAGAAGATGGCTAGAACTGATCAAAGATTATAATTTAGAAGTACATTATCATCCTGGCAAAGCGAATGTTGTTGCAAACGCTTTGAGCAGAAAGTCTCATTGCAATTCCCTATTAGAAGATGGTTTCAATTTGTTACATCCTGCTATGCTGCACAATATTATGATCAGTTGTTCTCTCAAGGGCAAGATCATCAAGCTTTAGAAGACCGATCTAGGTGTGTTCCACATCAAAAGAAAGATGAAAGAGCAAGAGACTAAATATTTTAGGGTAGATGAGAACGATATTCTATGGTTTAAAGATAGACTAGTAGTGCCAAAGGATAAGGAACTTAGAAACCAGATCTTAGGAGAGGCTCACTCTTCTAAACTATCCATTCATCCGGGTAGTAGCAAAATGTATCAAGACTTAAAGAACCATTTTTGGTGGACCAAATGAAGAAGGAGATTGTAGCTTATGTTGCTAAATGTGATAATTGTTGCTGAGTTAAGGCTATTCATTTGAAACCTTCTGGACTGCTTCAACCACTATCTGTTCTAGATTGGAAGTGGGAAGAAGTTAGCATGGATTTTATTGTTGGACTTCCACCTACTCATAAGAATTATGATACCATATGGGTGATTATGGATCGCCTAACTAAGTCTGCACATTTCATTCTAGTAAGAACCAACTATCGACCACATGAGTATGCTGAGTTGTATATATCCCATATAGTACAGTCTACATGGCATGCCAAGAACCATTGTGTTTGACAGAGGGCCTCAATTCACTGCTCATTTTTGGGAACATTTGCACAAAATGTTAGGCACCAACTTAGTCAGAAGTTCTGCCTATCACCTTTAGACCTCTGGGCAAACTGAATGTGTGAATCAAGTATTGGAAGACATGTTGAGAGTTTGTGTCATCTCTTCAAAAGGTTCATGGGAAAATGGTTACCTTTAGCTGAGTTTTCCTACAACAATAGTTATTAAGAGAGTATTAAGATGGCTCCTTTTGAAGCTTTGTATGGCCAGTAAATGTAGAACTCCTTTGAATTGGGTTGAACCCAGAGAAAGGAGATACTATGGTATTGATTTTGTCAAAGATGCTAAAGGGTAGGTGCATATCATTCAACAACATATAGAAGTTGCTCAATCAAGGCAGAAAAGCTATGTGGACAAGAGAAGAAGACCCATTGAATTTGAAGTAGGTGATTATGTATACCTAAAAGTGTCACCAATGAAAAGGGTACAATGGTTTGGGGTAAAAAGAAAGCTTGCACCTAGATATGTAGGTCCATATCCAATCATTGAGAAAAGTGGAAGAGTAGCCTACAAGATCTAGTTACCTACAGAAATGAGGGCTATCATCAATGTTTTTTATGTATCCCAATTAAAGAAATGTTTACGTGTTCCAGAAGAAAGAGTGGAGGTCAGTGATATCAAGTTAGAATCAGATCTAGCCTATGAAGAGAAGCCGGTGCAAATTATAGATAGCAAGGATAGGGTAACTTGAAACCATGTGATCAAGTTTCACAAAGTGATGTGGAATAATCATAGTGAGCAAGATGCTACATGAGAAAGGGAAGATTTCTTACATGAAGTTTATCCCTCCTTTTATGAAAAATGGTAGGTCTTTTAAATCTCGGGGCAAGATTTCTATAAGGGGGAGGGTCTGTAACACCCTAGGTGTTAGGGTTGCATAATTGCACTTGCATTGCATGAGCATAAGCATCATTCATTCATGCATAAGCATTTTCAAATGAAACATTGCTATGAAACATGTGAAACATACTATTGTTCTTCTATGTTTCATTGTATGTATGCTTTATGATCAAGTGTGGCTAATGCAAGTGGTGATGTTTGGTCACTAAAACACCTTAGCTACACTTAGGATGCCTAATAGAACAATGTTCATGTGGATCACCTTACCTAATTAAGCTCCTAAGTGATGACATGCTTAGTTTGACCTAGGAAGTACTTATGTGTGACAAATGTACGAAATGCTTGTGGGACCTTAGGCGTACCCTAGACATGTTTAGAATGTCACATGGAACCACTTTGGTACTCATGACTAGGATCAATTTGGCCTCTAAGTCATGGTTATAGTGTAAGTTACTATTTTCATGATGTATGTTTAACCTAAGTTGAACTATAGCATAGAATGTTTGCATGGTAGTGCACCCTTAAAGCAAAGATGTAGTACTTGACTAGAGTAACAACTTTTATTTTTGGGTCAAGAGCTAATTCAGTGCCTAACATGGTCAAATAGGGCTCACAAGAATCAACAAAATATTGTTTTCAAACTTAGAATTTTCTTTGTAAAAAACAATTTACAGTTTCATGTGCTCTACTTTGATGCTTTACAATTTGAAAACCAGCTCGAATTAGACCAAGCTCTCTTAAGCAAAGTTGGATTTTACATGTAGCTCTACAACTTTTATTAATGGAGTTTTTGCTAACTCATCATAGTTTAGGAATTAGGAGGGGGTGAATATGCGCTGTTAGACAACTGATGGTGGCCTAATGGCCATCTTAGCCTAGGCCATCGTGGCCGACCGGGCGCTGGTCATGCATGCCATGTGGTGTCCATACGCTGGTGCTGGGCCCACCGATCTGGTCGGAGGAGCAACAAAGTCGCCACGATGCGCTGCTGCCCTCGTTCGCTTCATCTGCATCGTATCGCTACCGCGCACGAGCCACAACGGCGTCACCGCCGTCACCTTAAGCTCTGCCACCACCCCATTGCTACCTCTAGCTAGCCAATAGCTTCACCATCTTACTCTCTACCTCTTCAACATAGTTGCAGGGCTAGGCAAGCCACGGTGAGGGTGAATTTGCCATTCTTGTTCTCACTAGAGTCACTGTCTCCATGGTTGCCTTCATGGCGAGCTCGCTGCTGCTCTGCTCCCTTGCTCCTTCTCCTTTTTTCTTCATGTTAGCACTAGCTATGGGTGTAACCTAGCCTTAGTGGTGACCCTATGGTGAACTGTGGTCTCACTGGAGTTGAATAGGATGGCTAGCATCATCGTGCAATCACCGCCGCACTGCCGCGCACGAGGACGAACCCCGCCGATGCTTCCAACCTAACCCTAGGTAGGCTCGGTAGGTCCATGTGGTCACCATGGAACCCTAGTGCCCCTTGTAGGGCCATGCCATGGCCAAAAATGGACTGATGCACCTCTACACAGCACCGCCCTGCCACCATGGTCAGTGACGAGACCTCTCCAGTGCTGTCCACGCTTCAACCTCCTACACATATCGATGCGGGAGGATGAGAGGATCACTGATGGTGGGGTCAATTTCACTAGAAAGCTCACCGTTGGTGAGCTAGCACCAATCAAACCTCCTCCCTTGCCTCTATCTGACAGACAAGTGGGGTCTTTTGACCTCTGGGTCCCTCGCATCAGCGGCTGTAGCTTTAGGGTTTTGTTTTATTCTTTTCCAGAATTTTGTGCTAATTTTGGAAAATCATATCTAGAGCTATAGGTGTCCAATTTGATTGAACCAAATTTTGTTGGATTCCTCATGATGTGTAGTATTTGATAAAAATATGAAATGTACTACTTCTTATATTTTTCTAGGAGAATAAAATGTAGCTTGATAAATGCTTTTTAAATGGTGTCAATCTTGTAAAATGTATAACTTGAGCTAGAAAAGTGCTAAAAATGTGATTCCAATTTTGTTGGTCTTATCTTGTCATGTACTACCTAGGAAAATATTGGTTGCATAGTGTTCTTACTAGTAAATAGGAGTTTGCTATTTATCTTGAATAAATGCTAGATTCTTGTGCTATTTTTCATGGTAAAAACATGTATCCAATGAGCATGAAATTTATTGCACAGTGTTCTTGTGCTATGATGAATCTAAGAAAAATATGAAATCTATTGCTTGACACACGTCACTAAGATTTCCTATTTATGTTATTATTAACCCTGCTAGCTTGTCATTTTTGCATATGATGTTCTACTAGTTCAAATGATATGAAATTTATACAGTAGCCTATTGGAGACTGTGAATAAGCTACTGTAATGTTTTTGGAATTTACTGTACAATTTTGCTATATGTTTATTATTTTACCTAATTATCTAAATAAATTAATAAAGGCATGAAAAAAAATTATTTAGGAATGGCCACTATATTTTCTAGTACTCATTTGATGTATGTTAACTGTTGGTAACATTGGTAGTGCTCAAAGTACCATTCATGTATGTAGTGAAATATTAATTTCCCTAAAATTCATTTATAGTGACTTTTCTGGATAGATTCTAGAGTTAAGCAAGTTACATGGTGAAGATGATGTTTGCTATGAATCTTGTCTATAACAAAGTTGTATATAACTCACTTATCTAGCTCATGTTAAATTTTCATGGCATTTGGCCAAATGATTTTGTGAGTTATGACTGTTCAAAGTTGGTCTTTAGAATTAGTTGTTCTCCAGAATTTTTGGACCAAATTTTAGAAATATGACTGTTTGACCTTATTAACTTGGGAATCATACATAGATGATTAAAGATTAATTTGAGCTAACTTCATAAGCTTTCTAGATTGTCTTGCTGTATGTCTTTAGGGTTAGTACAACTCTAGTTATGAATTAAACTATCAGCAGCTGTCTACAACCCTGAATCTGTTGAATGCAGTGAATGACTTGATTTCTTTATATGAGTTAATGTGATGATTTAGATGCTTAAGTTGATTAAGATAAGTGGTTTGTTGTAGGTGCTAGACCTCTTACTGGAGATGAACAACTGTACCTTAGGTTGTTAGAGCTTGGTGAGTGTGTAGTTGTTGTTTTTAAGAAAAGATATGCACCTACTCAGTAAAATAAATATTAATCTTGTATCATCATGTCATTCATGTATCCATCTATACATGGTTGTACCTTTCATCATCACCTTCCATCTCTTATCCATTCATGACTCTTATGCTATGCATATGCATGCAATAGGTGTTTTGGAGGGAGTCATTCTTCTAGAATTTGAAGAATAACTTCTGGAAGAGCAGTAGGCAACCTAGGAGTAGGAAGTTTAGGCAGAAGGAGGAGTCAACAGTAGAAGATCTCCCTAAGTTTCCTGACCACCAACCTTCTTCATTCTTGAAAGGCAAGCCCCAGAGCATTATAAGCCTCTGATGTTTCTACAAATATCATTTGCGTCCTTTATGTTTGATGCATTAGGTTATAAGAGTTGATTGGGACCACTTGCTACATATAATATCCTTGTCCAGATAAATATATGTTGAATCCTTGGTAGGTCCAGGATTGAATATATGATTAGCCTTGCTTAGTCTGGTAGAACTTAGGTGATTTCCTATCACCTAAAACATATAGGAGATAACTGATCATGGTTGG
The DNA here is from genome assembly GCF_019320115.1 of Miscanthus floridulus. Lineage (NCBI taxonomy): Eukaryota > Viridiplantae > Streptophyta > Magnoliopsida > Poales > Poaceae > Miscanthus > Miscanthus floridulus. Next base: position 21,712,308 of record NC_089591.1, on the reverse strand, counting down.
CTATAATTGCTATCATGGAAATAACCATGTGTTGATGATTAAAAAGGAGACCAGGTGGGATTGTGATAGAGAATCACAAGGCATGGAGGTCTTGGTTCCTATTTATCCCCATCTATGTCGGTTAAGGACCGATTCACTATACATCCTCATGTCATGTTGAACGCATGCCTAGCATATAGTTGGCCGAATAAGTAATTTCGACCACAATGCCAAGTAGCTCAATTCAGGTCGGGCCCTAGGTAAGTGAAAGTGCACACACTGGAGGTAGTAAGGATGTGTAGAGAGCTAATGGCATGAGTCCAAGGGTAGGTTCAAGTCCCAATCTTCCTAGCAGATTGGTAGAATCTCTAAGGGTATGGTGTTGATTGGACCCACAAAGTTGGTTCTTGAGTTGTACCAAAGGTGACTGGATGCGACTCTGACGGGGGAAGTATGGGTTTGTGTTAAGAATAATTCTCTAGCTAGGTAGGAATCAATTTGAATCACCGTCTCTCCCGGACAGTGATAACTTGACTGAGCAGTGGCAACATAGAGTAACTTAATAGATACTGGATAGTTATGATGATGCTCAAATTATTCTAATAACCAGATATGGTTACTAATGCTTATTAGCTTAATCAAGTGATAGCTCTAGTACAGGTGCTAATCTAGAGATGCTTAATTGAATAGGTATCCAAATTGATGCTAGAGATATTAAATCTTGCAATTATGTTACTTGAGCTTTTATGCAAAATGTTGTCAAGCTAACTCCACCAATAAAGCCTTACATACTCCTTGGTGTCATATTATTTTTGTTTTATGATGGGTAAGTCTAGCTAAGTACATTCTCATACTCAGGGTTTATTCCCTCTTGTTGCAGATGACATGATGTACCATGGGTACTGTAAGAACTGCCTTCATCCTACTATGGATGAGGACTAAACCATGTGGCATGGTACTCCTATGTTACCCCCTCTATTCTACTTTTGCTGGAATGACCGTAGCACTAGCATGTATTTGAACTACGTGTGATGTTGATGTTAAACTACTTTGCTTCCGCTATTTAAACTTGGTTTGTAATAACTATGTGAACGTCGATGTATGTGAGATACTTGTGAACTATTTGTGAACTGCAATGTAACATGTGACTAGTTGTGTTGAATCATGTACGATCTTGGTTTGTTTGAGATACTTCATGATTTCACCGAACTACCGGGTTTATATGGGCTCAAGTGTGACGGTTTGATCGCTTAGGCGATTGCTATTGTACTTGTGCTCTTATAAATTGGACTAGTTCTATTACAGGAACTCCTTGTCGACAAAATCTAGTTGGCAGTCTATCAAGGGGTATACCCATGGTAGTAGATGATTGGTGGAGGTGTGCATAGTAGGAACCGAATGGTGACACGGGCGGAGAGACAATGATTTAGACAGGTTTAGGCTATCTGATCGACATAATACCCTATGTCCTGTGTCTTTGGTGGATTGTATTGAATATCAGATGAATTCGAGGGGGCCCTACCCGCCTTATATAGTCTAGGGGGTAGTGTTACAAGTCAGTTTAGGCCTAGTTCTATTCGTTTATATGGCGAGTATTTACAAGGAATACAATATCTATCATATCCGAATAGATCTTCCTTCATCACCAAGATGTCTTCTGGTTGCCTTGCGGTGCACACCGACTAGAGCCGAGCACCACAGGCCTTGATCTTATGGGCTAGACCTCCCCTGGTAGTGTGGCCCATGTCCATTGCCATGGGTACCTAGGGTTATACCCCCATAGCTAGTCCCCAAGCGCCTTGTATTCGCTAAGCAACATCATCTTGAGGAGGTCCAAGCAGTTTGACATGAAGCAAATCAGTTTAACCGGTGATCTAAGCATTGAAAGTCAAAGCTGACCAGTTTAACTAGTGAACTTAGCGGTGAAAGTCGAAGTCGACCAGTTTAACTAGTACATAGATCTTGGACTTAGCCATGTAAGGCTTGCTAGAAGGATGTAAGGGGCACAAGATAAAAATTTCAAAATTCTCCACCTTAGGCGAAGTGTAGCCACTTAGACTCTGTTTGTGAGAGAATCATCCATGATTTAGTCAATAAGGAGGGTAAATCAAGAAAAAAGCACTACATTCACCGCCAGGTGAAGTGTAGCCACTTAGTCCCCGAGCATGCTAGAAGATGAAGAATGAATCTTGTAGCAGGGTCAAAGAAAATAAATTTGAAAGCTTGTCGACATCATCTAACATGTGTGTATCAAGACCAAGATGTGTTGCCCAAGATTAGCACCCTAATCCAAATAGCATAGAGCAAGTTGATAGCACACCAATGAGACATATCAAGATTTGACCACCAAGGGAGTACCTAGCTTAGCTGGCGACTCTTGCACGAAGAAGCCGAACACTGAGTTCCCAGCTTAGCTGGTGATGAAGCAATGAACAATCCAAATGTTGTGGAGTCCCTAGCTTAGCTGGCGAGCCCCAACATAGTAGACGATGAAGCGATGAACAATTCAAAAGTCGAGGAGTCCCTAGCCTAGCTGGCGATGAAGCAATGAACAATCCGCCCAGTCGGTTGGCAAAGAAACGAGCACCAACCAGCCCAACCAAATGGTCAGTGGTGAAGTGAGCACCGAACAGTCCAACCAGCTCGTTGGCGATGATGGTCATGAACCTAGTGGTCCGACCAGTTGATTGGCAAAGAAAATAGCAGCAGGAGCTTGCCGGGGACATTGACCTTAGGTGGTGTAGACACTTAGGCTTCATTGGCAAAGAAATATGATGTTGACACCAAAATTTGGTAAGCTTACCCTAGAGAGGAAGAGATCTGCCGATGATGTCAAAAACAAGAAAATCTCTTAATTAGTGGATATTTGGGAGCCGGCCAGGAAATATTATTCAATTTTCGAGAAGCCCGACGTCCAAGATATCCTCATGTGAAATAAGAAAAAGTCAAAAGGATCGATGAAAGTGCATGTGTCATGACTTGAGAGAATTATTAGAGATATTCTCACACACGGCTGATTATTATATTCGGCCAAGTTTGAAAGATTTGCTAATATATGGAATATTTGAGAAAATCGGTGTCGGCGTACCGCATCTTGAAGTTGGCCTGATAGAGATACCACATTAAGCAACAACGAAATATCATCGGTAGGATGATGTGTTTGGAAAGCTCTAGATGCATCACGTATATGCAACAAAGGAAAGGGAATATTATTCTATTCTGGATATGCCATCCAGATGCACATCAACAATGCAAGAAGCAAGGACATGTATCATATACATGTATGTACATGGCCAATTATATGTTGTGTCCATATATGGCTCGATAAGGTGGCATGTCTACGTACTGAATCTGTGCCGGTTGAGCCAAACGGGATAAAGGCATGGATCAAACAAGGAAGCTTCAGTCAGTGAGGACTCTGCATAAGGGAAATTAGAGTCTATGTATTTTAATATTTCCTTTCATTTAGATATCATTATTAGGTAAGATACATACGTAGCTCATCAAGATCATTACTATAGGGTACAAATATGTACCCCCTGCTCCTTGTAAAAAATCATCCACACATCAATCAAAATCAATTTTTACTTTTTGGGCTTCACGCCAACCCTTAGGAGTAGGAGTAATGTAGCTTTTCAGTGAGTGCTTCAGCAAATAGGGCTGCATCGACTGATTGACCTCCAGCTTGCTTGTGAGTATTATCATGACTTGTATTGTGCTTGTAAAGCTGCATCAGCTGATTGATATTTTATGAGCCATAATATAAGATAGTTATCGATCTGTATTATAGTTTGTAAGGCTACATCAGCTGATTGATCTCTTACGAACCATAATATAGATCAAAGTTATTGATCTTGTGTTAAATAACTTGTTGTTTAATACAATATCACCAGTTTTCCTTACTATTTTTGGTTGATTTACTAGTTATCAATTTTGCTATAATTAATGGTTTATTAATTATAACAAAATCACCCAATTGAGATAGAGATAGATCGGCATCATATCATTTTAATTGGTCATCCTCTGATCTGGTCATGCTTCAAATTTTATAATCAATGGCTTAATTCTGCTTAGATCGGTTGTTTTATCTCTATTCTAGTCAAACATAGTATGCATCCAAAGACATGTTTCAATCTTGAATAAACTCACTAGTTAATGAGATCTAATCTAATGACACTACCATAACTTGCATCGATCCGATCGAACCTCACTAGTAAGACTTTAGATTAGAGATTATCGATTAGTGGCTTTGTTCATGATCGAGATATGTACTATGTTTGTTTGCTATGCATGCATCGGCTATTTTAGCCGATTCGCCTATGCTTTCACACATATAGCATGTTTTTCATGAATCTATTGATATATAGATGGTTCTATAGATTCCTTGGCTTTAGTTTATTATTATTATCATAGCTATATCGATCCAATCGAACCTCATTGTTGGTGGTAACAGATTAGATTCAGAGCGTTTGTAGATTCATTTGTACTAGACAGTCGATTGTTCACATGCTATAATCCTTTTTCTACCTGAATGGGTTATTTTAGATGAAAGATTATGCTTCCAGGCTAGATCTATGAATATCGGTTATGAAAGGCTTTTACAATTGTACTTGTTTTGGTTGATTAGACTTTATTAAATCATCATGATCTATGAATATCGGTCATTATCCTCATGCCATCATCATTCAACAATGGTCGATTGCTTCTATTTCAATATATTTTTTATTCATGAACATGCTGGAGATTTACTCTTTAGTCGATAGCCTTATACATCGGCTATCTAGCCACATATTGGAACTGTCTAGTGCAACACTGACATGTTTCCACCTTAAACTACTGATTATTCAATCCTTGTCAATTGTAGGGTCAAGTTGACTGGCACGCCTTTGGTCCCAAAACTAACCGTTCTTGTGTTGAAGCTAAGCAGGTCTTCGGATTCACTCTATCAAGATCATCTAGCTTGCTGTGTGTTAATCACATCACCATATTTTTGTGTCAACATACTTTTTGGCACGCCCGGTGGGACCACAATCATTTGATCAGAAGTCAGAGGTCGATGTTAGCATTTATTCGGTCATCATCAAGATGCTACGAGTTAATTCTACATCGTAAAATAAACAAGGGATAGGCCTAGATGAGTAACACATACCATGGATTATTTGACTGGCTTGGTCATAGAGGTGCAGCGTTTAAGACGAAGGATAATCTATCTAAAGGGAAGCGTATACACGTCTATAGCTAATCAGCTAAATAAAGCCGATGATGGAGGAGCCGAGGCAAGTATGGATGAAAATTTGCATGACACTGACATGCATTTGGATGAAAAGCTGCTGCACTAGATTACCGTCTTTGGCTTACCAACTGATTAGCATGAGAGAAATTCAATTCTTGTCACATACATGTTAGCAAGTCCTGATGATGCATCAGAAGTTGACACATTGACAACACATGGTGGTTTATGTAATTTAGCTGTTGCCACAATGCCACCAAGGACACCAGCAGATCAAGTGGTTGATGGACTTACTAAAGTACTGAGGATCCCCAATTGATTAGACTCATGAAAGAACTACAGGCCATGCCACCAGTTGGCATAGTGACGGAAACAAATGTAGGACACCATCGGCTAAGTTTGACGTGTGCATCAAAGATACAAAGATACTCATTAGCTTAGAATGCGAAGATCTAGCTAATAGTCGATTGGGCATTTTATCAAGCAACATTGATTGGTGCAAGTTCTATAAGATAGCTTTAAAAAGATTCTTCAGTCCTTGGCCCTTGCTGAGGATCTCTTGATAGATAGCAACCAGTTACTTTGACAAGTCGACATCTTCTACCAAGACAATGATAGATCAATACCTGCTCAAGAGTCGATGCATTAAACCTTCATCGGCTCCTCATTCTACCCTATATAAGAACTAGAAAGAAACAAGTCACCAACCAGGAAATTGGAATATATATATACAACATTGATGATCCAATGATAAAAAAGAATATAAACTATATCGTGAAAGTTGTTGGAACATCGGCCTGTGAAACAACCAATACAGTTAGCTATGCAGGAAGATACAAGGCAAGATCAGGATGAACGAGTCCCATACAAGGCGAAAGTGGCCACCCCTGATGACTTCTTCTCTAGCTTCCTTGCCAAGCCTAACGTCACCAACAATGCAATCAGCTTATCACAGGATCCAACGCTGAGAAGATCCTAGAGATGAACATGCTCGATGTCTCGATCCCCTACATCGACTATGCATCAGGGGGCTATCAGGCCTGAACTCATGCATGTCGATTCTCCAAATATAGGAGTCATGGTGGATGAAGAGTGCAGGCACCTCCAAGATCACACTAGTAGTTCCTTCAGGTTCTCTAGCAAACTTCCTACGGAATCAAATCGGAACAGGAGGAGACTCTATTGACATGGTCATATACATCTAGAATTAGCTTCTCCCAGTAGTAAATTCATCGGCTATGGATGCATCTAACTACAGGTGTTTCTGAAGGTTCATGTTACAAGGGTAAAACAGCTGATGATTATATTCTAGAATAATGATATTGGCTTGGAAGATCTTGGACAAATTCTATCGACTCATCAGCTCGCATGAAATCCTAAGTGGCCTCCTGGTTGCCTATCGGCTTGCATAAAATGAGTATAGCTCATTGGCTGTAAAAACTAAATAGAGTTATTTTATTGAGAAGCTAATAGCTGATGAAGCATGGTCACGTAATGAAGTTCGAAAGAAGAATGATGCGGACCTTGAGCAGATCATCAGCTGTGCTGGATGAACAAGAGTGGCGAGGAAAAGATCCACATGCTAATCAGCAACTACATTGGCTGGGAAAAGGAAATCGCTTATGAACCATGGCAGTTCATCGGCCCCCTACCACTGTTTGATCCACTACAACATGACATTGTGGAGAACAAGGCCAGTGATGGACAGTCCAATCAACAAGGTATATGGATCCACCGGCATGTTCCTAAAGTGCAAGTATGAGATCATGAAGTGGCTAGACACATCTACAGCATACCAGTGATGGCGTGAACAACATGTCAGCGCTGAGGAAGATGGACATCAACATCGCAGTGAACAACATAATGGATATGACACTGAGTGCGTTGGACATCATACCAACGACTTTGGGTTGAGCATGATCTTGAGTACCATGTTTGCCAACTTCAGCGAGGATGAACGAGAAGCGCTGGCGCTATACAAAGAATGTCGCATGGCCTCAACCAGGCTACCACCAATCCTATCTCCTTCGGCGAGGACACGAGGACCACCACGAGCTATTAGAGCTCGACAAGCAGGTTGCAAAGTATGCCGAGGTAGTTAGGTGCAGGGAGCTACACACGTTCAAGGTGCACGACAAATCCATCGTCAAGCTCAAAAACTTCAACTTATGATAGCCGATGGCACTCATGTTAATAAAAGTCGATGAGGTCTTTTACTGCAAGTAGCCAAGAATCAAGAGTCCAGATATATAGAGATCGGCTGGGGGATCAGTACTAGACCAGTTTCCACTTTAGCTGATGCATCAGGTGATGAAGCCATTTGGCCTGGCAGACATGACGTGGCTGACTCAAGTAGAGCTACCACCAGCAATGGTATGTTAGGTGGATGTCCGTGTGTGACGTGAAGAGCTTGGATACGCAGGTGGTGCTCTGAACGCACAATCAACTATGTATAGCCGATGCAGCCACAATCGACTAAATTTGCTGCTGAAACAAAAAAGGAAAGGATCAGAGTGCAAATAGGAATCACCAAAGACTATCACATATGTAAGTATTGATATGATGGCCAAGAATCAGGACTCCAAATATATTGTGACACAGGATGCATATATGAAGAAATAAATAAAAGGAAAATTTGCATGTGTGCGTCTACAAAGAGAGGTGGAGTCCGAACTTAGGTTTTTCGTAGGTCAGGTTTGCATGCTGTTATAAATAGATGGTAGGTTAAGGAGATATTTCTTCAAATTATCCCACCATCATTATCTGGATAATTTTTGAGCAGTAACCATCGGCTGAATAATTTTGAGCAGTAAATGTCATATTCCTATTTCTCCATCTCATAGCGAAGGAGAGATATCAGCTGAGAAGGTTTATAAAAGCAAAAGCCTAATATTCTTTGTATGAATCAGCCAAGGCAGCCTACATGTTATAGGTGATTTTAATATGGAAAAAGAATTAACGGAGTCCATAGAGCAATAAGCTCATGCTAGCTAGGAGTTCACGCATGAAGGGAAAGCAAGCTAGAAAGGCTCTGAAAAAACTTGCATGACCACCAAGCTCATCAGCAACAAAGACCACTGTGTGTTCGTCGGTGGTTGAGGTAACTACTAGAATACAATGCAAGCACATCGGCAATGCATGCACATGGTCTAGTGCTAGAATCACCGACAACGGCCAGCTCATTGTCACCACCTATACCATCGGCATCGTCACTACTGTCATCGTCTTACTAGCTACAGTTATCCTTGACCATGCCGGTAGGTGATTGCTGATATTGATGAATCCATGTATCATAGTTGTTGAAATCTCAATCATCCTGTCTGATTTGTAAAAATTGAGGGATCCACAAATCATGGAGAAAAACCAAAGGAGGATTAATCATGAAGCCAATGAGGCTGATCTATCGGCTCTGTCTTTTCCTGTGGGATATAAAGCTCAATCTGATGATGGAAGTGAGAAGAGCTCAATCTGATGATGGAAGTGAGAAGCAGCTCAGAAAGCTTGTTCTAAATAGGGGACAATAGAGTAATATATTTTTCAATTGAAAAAGTCATCATTGGAGGTTGCATCAGGGATATGAAAGAAGTTGGCAACCGTAACAGCCGATAGGAGACAATCGGCTCACAAATAGCCAATGAACTCCTAAAAATAGAATGGGCACATGGGTTCTCCTAAAAATAGAATCTGCATCAAGAGGATTTCCATAAGTCAACGCCGTTTCAACCCGAACTACTGATGCATATGCTCATGATTCATCACATATGTCATTTCATCTAGGGATGTCCCCCTAGAAGGATGAAGGAGTTAAACAAATTTATCAGGAGGACAAAGAGGAAAGGGGAGGAAAATAAAAGTTGATGGCCATAAATTCTAAACATACATAAAGATGAAAAATATTACTTCTGACTGGCTCAACATGTGGAGAATAATTTGATGGCCCACTAAAGCCGATGATGCAATAGGCAAAGCAATCGACTAATTAACATTTGGAGTAATCTTCAACCATTGGCTCCTCTGGAGTGATCCATGAAGCCGATGTAAATATAACAAAATGTTATTTGAGCTAGCTCAGAATTTAAAGCATGAAGTTGTCATCTGCAAGTCTTGGATTGTCGCTCTACATATAATTAATGCCCAACAAGCAAGGAAGACGCCGATGTCTATAAAATTTCAAGCAGAGGCACTCATTGGCTCAGAGTGGAGGAGCATACATGCAGATATGAGGTACATGCCTTTCTATGGTTGGCTCGTATATTCTTTATTCCTCGCTTTTCCTACTACTTGTGAACAATCTATCATAGAGAAAGCATACCATCTAAGTAGTTGATGAATGAGATATGGTATAAGGAACCTTGCTTCTTTTTGAAAAGTGCTTGGGAATTTTCTCACAAAAATTTAAAATCAATAGCTTGTCTCCTCGATGATGTTGAATTTCTTACCAAGGCCATATGTTATCATCAAAAGCTTTCCAAGCTGCTTGTTTTGTGATGAGTTTTGTGAAGTCTTCTTGACCCTTGTTGAGAGATTTATCATGCTCTCAAGATCAAGATCACAGTACACACCATATATATGTGCTGCTTCTACACTGGGAGTACGCAAAAAAACATGCTTTTCATCCACCCCAAAATGTTCTGCTTCTACACTAGGAGGCAAATAAAAATACATTTGTTAGGTTTGTCAGAATAAATGCTAGAATTAGGTTACCACTAAATATTCCACACACATGCACATCTTGATCTAAGAGTATGACACTTCTCTCCTTGGATCCGGGGTTTGACTTTACATTATACACAAGGTAAGTATGTTACATATTTTATCCCTATCCGAACTCCACATAAGCTTTTCAGAAATAGAGTGAACAAAGGCAAAACAATGTCTTGGTGAGGAACTATACACATTGAGTAATCTGAGAGAATCATTTGAGGAGCAAAGCTATGTTTTAAGTGGAAAATCTTTCAAAACCCCATGTTTTCTGAGTAGGAGAAGCGAAGATGACTGGATTCTAATCCGTTCTATTCTTCAACCACCCAAGATGGTGTGGTAGACACTTCAAAGTTCACATGTGTAGGTGAGGCTTGGAAGAAGGTAATATTGCTACCAGTAAAATCCTCAGCTCCTTGGAAGAAGACCATCGGCTAGAAGTTATTGGATTATATTTTTCTGAACATTTATATGGTGATTAGCTGATGGATTGAATTATGGGTAACGATGCTACCGATGTTGAATTCATGATGCAACAAGCCAACAAAGAAAGCTTTGCATAAAAAGGTGGACAAGAGTTTCAATTATCTACTGGTCACATACAAATACTTAATGGTCAGTAGCAAGGAAGAGGGTGATGTTTATGATAATTTTCTCTAGATAGCCAATTATATAATTATAGACCTTGTGGCTAGCTCCTAATTGGCTAAAGTAGATTAACAGTCAGGAGTTCAAGAAGATGGAATCCAAGCAAGACATCAAAAGTATCGGCTCATGAAAGCCGATTGCAAGATACATAGGAGGATTAATTTTGAAGATGATTTATCGAGAGCCGAAGCAGATCAGATATCGTTGATTCAGGAAGGAAGACCATCGGACCAAAATAGTTCGAAGCATGAAAATTCATACTCTAAACTACCGGGGCTGTGTTGGCACAAAAATTTGGTACGCTTGCCTTGGAGAGGAAGAGATTGGCCAATGGTGTCAAAAACAAGAAAATCCCTTAATTAGTGGATATTTGGGAGCCGGCCAGGAAATATTATTCAATTTTGGAGAAGCCCGACGTCCAATATATCCCTAATGTGAAATAAGGAAAAAGTCAAAAGGATCAAAGGAAGTGCACATGTCATTAATTGAGAGAATTATTAGAGATATTCTCATGCACGGCTGATTATTACATTCAGCCAAGTTTGAAAGATTTGCTAATATATGGAATATTTGAGAAAATCGGTGACGGCGTACAACATCTTGAAGTCGGCCTGATAGAGATATCACGTAAAGCAACAAAAGAAATATCATTGGTAGGATGATGTGTTTGCAAAGCTCTAGATGCATCACGTATGTGCAACAAAGGAAATGGAATATTATTCTATTCAGGATATGGCGTCAAGATGCACATCGACAATACAAAGAAGCAAGGACATGTATCATATATGTGTATATACATGGCCGATTAGATGTTGTGTCCATATATGGCCCGGCAAGGTGGCATGTCTACGTACTAAATCTGTGAAGGTTGAGCAAAACGGGATAAAGACATGAATCAAACAAGGAAGCTTCAATCAGCAAGGACTCTGCATAAGGGAAATTAGAGTCTATGTATTTTAATATTTCCTTTCATTTAGATATTATTGTTAGGTAAGTTATGTACATAGCTCATCAAGATCATTACTGCAGGGTATAAATATGTACCCCCTGCTCCTTGTAAAAAATCATCCACACATCAACCAAAATTAGTTTACTTTTTTGGCTTCACAACAACCCTTAGGAGTAGGAGTAATGTAGCTTTTCGGTGAGTTCTTCAGCAAATAGGGCTGCATCGACTGATCGACCTCCAGCTTGCTTGTGAGTACCATCACGACTTGTATTGTGCTTGTAAAGCTACATCAGTTGATTGATCTTTTATGAGCCATAATATAAGTTAGTTATCTATCTGTATTGTAGTTTGTAAGGCTGCATCAGCTGTATTGATCTTGTGTTAAATAACTTGTTATTTAATACAATATCACCAGTTATAGAATCTGCTAAGATGACTACGGCTTTCCTTGCTGTGTTTGGTTGATTCACCAGTTATCGATTTTGCTATAATTAATGTTTTATTAATTATAACAAAATCACTCGATTGAAATAGTGATAGATCGGCATCATATCATCTAATTGGTCGTCCTCTGATCTGGTCATGCTTCAAAATTTATAATCGATGGCTTAATTCTATTAGATCGACTGTTTTATCTCTATTCCAGTCAAACATAGTATGCATCCAAAGACATGTCTCAATCATGAATGAACTCACTAGTTAATGAGATCTAATCTAATGACACTACCATAGCTGCATCGATCTAGTCGAACTTCACTTGTAAGACTTTAGATTAGAGATTATCGATTAGTGGCTTTGTTCATGATCGAGATATGTACTCTGTTTGTTTGCTATGCATGCATTAGCTATTTTAGCCGATTCGCCTATGCTTTCACACATATAGCATGTTTTTCATGAACCTATCGATATATAGATAGTTTTATAGATTCTTTTCTTTAGTTTGTTATTATTATCATAGCTGTATCGATTCGATCAAACCTCACTATTGATAGTAACAGATTAGATTCAGAATGTTTGTAGATTCATTTGAACTAGACAGTCAATTGCTCATATGATATAATCCTTTTTCTACCTGAATCGACTATTTTAGCAGATAGATTATGCTTCTAGGCTAGATCTATGAATATCGGTTATGAAAGGCTTTTACAATTGTACTTGTTTTGGTTGATTAGCCTTTATTAAATCATCATGATCTATGAATATCAGTCATTATCCTCATGCCATCATCATTCAACAATGGTTGATTGCTTCTATTTCAATATATTTTTTATTCATGGACATGCTGGATATTGACTCTTTAGTCGATAGCCTTATACATCGGCTATCTAGCCACATATTGGAACTGTCTAGTGCAACACTGACATGTTCCACCTTAAACTACTGATTATTCTCTCCTTGTCAATTGCAGGGTCAAATTGACTGGCACGCCTTTGGTCCCGAAACTGACCGTTCTTGTGTCGAAGCTATGTAGATCTTCCAATTCACTCTATCAAGATCATTCGGCTTGCTGTGTGTTGATCACATCGCCACATTTTTGTGTCAATAGATGATCATCATCCATGACTTAGTCAAAGAGGATGTTAGTATTGATACATGCGCCACAAGGTGTATTGTACCTAGTGTTAGCATTGTAGTCCTCGAGCCTGATAGTAGGTGAAGAATGCACCTGGTGTTAGGATCAAAGAATTTCAACGATCACTTAGTCAAAACAACCAATTCCCAGCATAGCCGAGCACATAGCTAGTCCCCTAGCTTAGCTTAAAAACCAGTAAGAAGAAAAAATAGTACATTCACAGCAAGGTGAAGTGTACACACTTAGTCCCTAAGCCTGCTATAAGATAGAGAAACATCTTATAGTAGGATCAAAGAATTAAGTGTAAAGGACAAAGTCCCCATACTTAACACTAGGCATATGGAGTAAAACTTGATAATATCAAGCAGTAAAATGTGGAGAAAATGAAAAGTGCTTAGCACTAGATTGCTACAATAGATATACTTATCAAAACCCCTGAAGTGCCGCCCAGGATCAGCACCCTGATCTAGATAGCATGGAACACCTTTGATATCACACATGACATGCAACATCTGCAAAACACAGTAAGCCAATAGGCAAATCGACAGACAAAGTCCCTAGCTTAGCTGGTGAGCCCATTGCATAACTGACGATGAAGAGACAAACAATCGAACCAGTTGGTTGATGAAGAATCAAGTATCGAGTAGCCCAACCAACTAATCGGCGGTGAAGTGAGCGCCGAATAGAAGAGAACACCAATAGTCTGATAAACTGGTCGGTGATGAAGTCATGAACCTAGTGGTCCGACCAGTTGATCGGTTGAGAAATCTGAAGGCCAGATGGTGCAACCACCTAGATGATGATCCTACAATACAAATATGTAGATGGGTAGTACATGATTTAAAAATAAAATATATGAACTCGGTGATGATGAAAATAGAGCGGATTTTATCAGGAGCAATGTATCAGTGAATTTTATATCATGTAGAGTAGTATATGCTTATTTGGAGTTTATTCATATTTGTATAAAGGATGAAATCCCCGTGGTTAGCATTGGACATAGGAGTAAAATTTGGAGAGTGCTGAGCACTTAAAAATGGAGAGAGTACTATACCATGGCAAAATTGGAGAACATAGAGAGTGCTTAGCACTATACCATGATGAAATTGGAGAACTTGGAGAGTGCTTAGCACTATACCAGTGGTGAAATTGGAGAACATGGAGAGTGCTTAGCATTATACCATGGCGAAATTGGAGAACATGGAGGGTGCTTAGCACTATACCATGGTGAAATTGGAGAACATGGAGAATGCTTAGCACTATACTATGCCAAAATTGGAGAACATGGAGAATATTGGAGAACATGGATATCATTGGAGAGTGCTTAGCACTTAACCATAGCGAAATTGGAGAACATGGAGAGTGCTTAGCACTAAACCGTGGTGAAATTTTGAGAACGTGGTGAAATTTGGAGAACATGGCGAAATTTGGAGAACATGGAGAGTGCTTATGACTTAGGTGGCTCACTTTGTAGCTCGTTTGGTGGCTTGGGCGTCTTGCTTGGTAGCTCGCTTGGTGGCTCGGGTGACTCGGTGGCTTGGTAGCTTGAGCAGCTCGGTGGCTCGAGCGGCTCGGTGGCTCAAGCGGCTATGCAGAGTCATAGGCAAATGGGCGTAATTGGAGCCTGACGGAGTCAATTCACGTGGGGAGGCGAAGTCCTTGGGCATGTCTGACTGAGGCGAGGGCATAGTTTGATTTGAATTGTGATAGAATGCGTTGTCTCAAAGATGTTTAGCATGGAGAAATAAGTAATTCAAGAAAAATTATGGAAAACAAATGGAGAAAACATCATGGATAAAATCATTATTGAAATGCATATATACATAAAAAGGTACATATCTTTTGTAGAACGTCTCAAGGATAGAACCACCTAAGGTGTTCGATGTGCCAGGAATTACAAATGTCAATGCCGTCTTGATCACAGAGCCTATTTGACCCTAGTCGGGTCATAGCCTTGACGATGTATGGACCTTCTTGGAGTCAATGATGCAAGCCTCCATTCTGGCTGAGATGCCTGTTGCTTCGGTGATGGCGAGTCCTTCTCTTTCATAGTCATAGGCGGTGGAGACGTTGGCATGTAGGGTGAGGATGCCCTACTCTGTTGGAATCTTCAACACTAGATAGAAATAATGGGGCACGGCCATGAACTTGGCGAGAGCTAGTCGGCCAAGGATGGCATGGTAGGCGGTGTCAAAGTCTACCACAAAGAAGTTCACATACTTAGTATGGAAGTGGTTCATGGTGTCAAACTAGACTGGCAAGGTGATCTACCCTAAAGGATGGGATGCTCTACCAGGTTCAATACCCTAGAATGGAGAATCAATAGGAACAAGATCATCCTTCATGAGTCCTAACTCAGTTAGGGATCTGGCGAAGAGGATGTTGGGGGCACTCCTACCATCAATGAGTACCCCCTTGAACCGCATGCTACTAATGATTAGATCTAGCATGAGTGGGAAACACCATGGGTATGGGATATTTGCCCACTAGGTCGACCCTACTGAATGTGATAGGATGCTTTGACCAGTCTAGATATTTGGGATTGATGACTATGTAGTACTTGGTGATCGACATGACCTGCCGAGCAATGAGCTTCTGGTGGCGTTTGCTCTTAGAGGTGGCGTACCCTCCAAAAATTGTGGCAATGGTCTTGTTGGCATCTTGGAAAGTGGGTCAGTGCATCCTTAGGATGCTCCTCCCCCTTGCCATCATCTAACTCATCGTCCTTGCGCGTCTACCATTTCTATTCCTCATTGCGGAAAGCTTTGGCCATGCCATAGCATTGCTGCATGGTGTACTTGCTATTCTTGTGAATTGGGCATGGACCATCAAGGAGCTTTTCATAGATAGTGTAGAAATTGCACTTTGTGCATGGCTGCTCTGCCTTGTTAATGAAGTTTTCTGGTCGATGGTGACATGGTTGTGCAACCCTCGATCCCTCTGGTTGATCACTATGACGGCAGTTTGCGATCGTCGTAGCTCCTATCAGAATCTTCATAGCACCATTCTTCATGGTGATCATCATCATGATGTGGGTGGTGATCTGAGCAGGAAGCATGAGCAACGTTGTCCTTAAACAACCAATCAACTTCTTCGGAGTCTGCAGTACGAGTTTGCAACCTTGAGGAGTTCACCGATGGTCTAGGGCCTCTTGTGGTAAAGTTTGGAGCCCAACTCCTGATGGTGATGGAGTCCTCTAGTGAAAGCGGAGATGGCCTCACTGTTCCCAATTTTGGGGATGGAGTTCCTTGTTTTTGAGAAACGCCTAATGTAGCTTCACAAAGGTTCCCCAGACGACTGATGGAGTTTCTCCAGATCATACTTCATGCTAGGCTACTGACATGTTGCCATCTAATTCATGATAAAAACTCTCTTAAGATCATCCCAAGATTCTATGGAGTCCTCCCACAAGCCCATAAGCCAATTATTGGCAGATTGGGAGAGCATAATAGACAGATAGTTTGCCATTACGTCATTGTCCCCCCTGTGGCATGTACGGCAATCTCATAGAGCCACATCCACTGCTTGGGACTTGCCTTGCCATTGTAGGGATTGACACCAAAGACCTTGAAGCCTATGGGCCACTATACAGCTTGTAGCCTTACTGTGAAGGGGCGAGGTCCCATCGGCTCAACAATGGGGAGCAGTTGGAGGCCGATGGGCTCGCCATGTTGGTCATCATAGTCCTGTCGGCATTGGAGTTATGCCTGATGCCGCTGGGCATGATGGTTCTCGATGAGATTGTGGGCATTGAGATTGGCATTGATATGGTCATGGGCATCACCGCATAGGGGTTCAATAATCTCCTGGTTGGCGTCACAAGCTAGTTAGGCCACGCTGATTTTGTGGTCCTTGTGATCCAGGGTTGATGGCAACATTGCCCCTAGACCCCCATGGATGATCTAGCCACTATGATAACAGCTTCTACCCTCATGGCGAGAGCCACGGGGGTTTCGACTATGAGCCGATGCGGTCGAAAAAGATGGAACTGGGTTCTAGATATCGTTGACCTAGACCTAAGCTGCTTTAAGGAGTGCTTGAATCTTGAGTACCTCCAGCGTTGGTGGGAGTCTAGCTAGCTCATGGGTGGCCATAGCTAGATTGGCGCTTGGCGTCAGCTCCACTTGCTGGTTGTTCACCATGAGGAACTCTTGTTGGAGATTATGAGCGAGAGGTGAGAGGCATTTTTTGCTTCTTCATTATGATGTCATTGGCGATTAGTGTTCCTAGCTTTCGCACTCACGACACTAGACACTAGTTTCTCCATCGATAAGCAACACTGTCATGGCTAACCATGAAAAGCTCTCTCCTAAAGCCTTGAGGGAACGGGGGGTAGCTGCTGGTAGAGCCCTCAAAATATGGCTCGAGGCTTTCCTCTAGTATTGTGTAGAGCATTTCATCTAGAAGCTGCTAGATTTGCACCATGTTTACCATTGGCATAGGTTGGTCGGCCCTTAGGGAAGTCGATCTAGTAGAGGTCATTGATGTAGCTGCGCTTGGTGTGGTCAGTAAAAAGATGGTGCAGGGTGTCCCAATAGATCGGATCCACACCCACTAGCCCAAAAGAATAGGGCCTCGGCATGTTCTCTATCTAGAATAATGGTTGAACAAAGAACTTGAGACATAGTGCTTAACTTGATTGTTCTGTCTTTCAATTTATCAAGACCCAAGTGAAGGCTAAGAAACCCCATGGTTGAAGGTAATATGGGTAAGTTTGAAGGATATATTAGTTTATTCTAATTCGAAGGAGAATTCTTGTATGAACGCATTTGTACTTTTAAGGAGTTGTTACAATGTTTTCAAAAATCTTAAAACTCCTGATCCATTGCTGAGTTTAGCATTGCTCAGGGACGAGCAAAGGTTAAGCTTGGGGGAGTTTGTTGATGGTAGTTAACACCCATTATGAACCAGTCAATATAACTTTTATAAATGCATGAATATGATCCTCAACATAGGTTTAGGGGTTCAAACTAATAAATTCCATAAGCTTTGGTGAATCTGTGCTTTTAGGAGGGTTTATCTAGAAAACCATCAAGGTGGACCCAAACACCAGAATTAATCATGCTTATCCATGGTGAAAACAACTCTAGAAGACTTTAGAAGACACCAAAAGGCAAACCACTGAAGCAGAGAAGGGGGACGCTACTAGGTGGGGCTGACTAGCCCCACTTGTAGGCTGGTCGGCCTAGGTGGGCCCACTTGTCATCCTCCCCTTGCTACGTTGGATCCCCACCACCTCTATGTTGTTGATTTAAGTTGGTTTGATCCAAGGGCTTAGGATTGATGGTTCCCCCAATATATATCAGCCCCTACACCTCAGGGAGAGTCCTAATTCAATCAAGAGACCAAACCCTAATTAGAGAGAAGAACCTCAGAGTTCTACAATATTTAGGGAATAGCTTTGCTTGGTTAGATGTAGAGGGAGGCAAGCTTTGCTTGGATTCCTGATCGTGTCAAGAGCAGTGGCTTGGTAGCCCCTTGTGTCCTCTCTTGTATCTTTCATATTCTATATGTTAGCTACATATGATTTGACATTCTTCTTAATATTATTCATGTTCCTAGTTATCAAGTTCATCGTTTACTTTGATTATATGCTTAGTATAGCTACATTGTCTTTATGTTCAAGCATAAGCTCATATAGCGCTCACTCTAAAGTACATGGGGTGAGTGGTTGACATTGGGTAAGCATGGTGCTTATACGTTGTTTACCTATCGATACACCCTATATTCTGGGCCATGTGGTAGATCGTGAGTGTGACACTCTCATTGAGTCCTTTTTAGTCCACTCCCCGAATATAGGTTCAAGTAGGATCTAGTTACGAAGGAAGTCATGCTCTGTTCTTCATCTTCCTTAGTAACATCCCTTATGTGTAGATATAAAGTTGATCTTAGCCATGATTATTAAGTGTAATTGCACTAATCATAGTATGTCTTGACTTGTAATTAAAAATGACTTATGAATTATTTCTCTATTATCTACTTAGCCATGCTAGTGCCATCTAAAGGAGTACTCTGAGTGTTCATTATCATTTATCATTCATATTACATTTATCTCTTGATTTACCCCTGTTGTGAGTAGTAGTTTGGTTATGGTTTATCTCTCCATCATACGTACAAGTTATCAATATATTTCCTTTGCTCGTCCTTCCCTAAGGTAAAAAATATAAATAACGATACTTGGAATACTCCTAGGTGAAGTGCTATAATGCTATATTAGTCTATGCTCTTGCAGACCCTTCATTTATATGTATTCTTTCTAGTCACAACAAAATATCAAAGTATTCCTTAGTGTCATTCTAGTAGTGATGCTAAGAAGTACCAACAAGAGTTTCTAGAATCATTGCTAGGGATGAGAACTTAGTAAAAGTGATGTCAAGAAATGTCAATAAACACTAGGTGACTACTTAATCAAGTGATATGTTAATAAATACCAACAACTGGATGGTGAACCAAATGCTAGAGTGCCAGTGGGATGTGCGCTCACCTCTAGCATTGCAGCCATACATCATGGCTTTGGTGCTCTGTATAGTTGATGACTTTAGAGGCGTGTTGGAGATTAAGCATCTGATCTATCGACCATTACCTGATTAGTGGGGATACTAGGAGAGGGAGTTGTAGTCGATGTCTTGTAGGGTTATAGCTCCACTATTTTCTAGGTATTGCTGCCCTTTCTATCCTTCTTGCTTACATGAGTTTACTTGCCATGACTGCTTGTATCCTAACTTATCCAAGTTTAATTTTGTGCAAAGCCCATCCCATTAGAGGTAGTTTCTCCTGATAGTCCAGTACAACTCAAGGTTGTCCCACTTTCACCTATGGCATATTGAGGTCCTCCCTTTGCTTCCAGTTCTCAAGCCGCAGGTTACGTCCTATACCTCTAGTTTATAATTCCATCCTTGGTTTATAGGTCAATACCATGTATTTACCGTTGTCTTGCTATTCATAGGTACTTCTTTGTCTGGGCCTTCTGCTCATGCTGCTCGTCGAAGTAGAGGTGCTTCTCGTCGCCATGGGTTTGATGGTTGAAAGCTTTACTGTTTACACCAAAATTTGGAGGAGTCATAGGGACCCAGAAGCTCCTAGGATCGTATCATCAAGGGATTGGGCGGATCAGAAACAACTAATTCAGATGCAAAAATCTAGGAATCGGCTTTCTTCGGATAGTGCCAGCAGAAAACGACGGAGGCTACGCTCGACTGCCAAGACAAAAACATGTTGGACTCTACAAAAAGGGAAAGATTAGAGTCCAAGTTATCTTAAATTAGGAATGTTTTTCATTATGCCAAAGATTGTATTAAGTCATACTCGAGTAGGGTTCGTTTTAGGCTCCGGGTATAAATACCAAACCCTGGCTATTGTAGAGAGGAACGAATCAATCAAATACAAGTCAATTACTTTTTTGGCTCCGGCCACCCCTTAGGAGTAGGAGTAGAGTAGATCTCGGTGAGTTCTTTAGCGAGTACGGCTGCATCGATCCAGTCAACCTCCACTACTTGTTATAAGTACCATCATGGTTTATACCTCTGTTCATATGGCTACATCGATCCGGTCAACCCCCACTATGGCTCTGGTATAAGCTAGTTATCGACTCTTGCCTAATTCAAGTATGGCCTGTGTGATTCTGCCTCACACCCCACTGCTTGAATTAGATCAAGGTCAAGTTATTGGCTCTACCTTTGAATGGCAGTCTTTGGTAGATTCATTAAGTTACTGATATTGCTTATTGCTTTCATTGTTTATCTAATTACAGCAATATCACTCTGCCCGATTGAGATTGATCCGGATCGGCCTTATATCTTATTTAACCCATCATTTGCTAATCTTAAACTGATCTAATCTACATCTTAAATGATGAGTTATGTTTTTATTGGCTGTTTCATATTAATCTTAATCGTGCATAGCGTGCGGTTAAGGCATGTTCGATCTTGAGTAGAACTATTGGAATCAGAAGAATCCTAGGAAGAGGACGGAGACTGTCATTCACAACAAACCCATAGGTGGATCAGAACTATTCATCATCATGAACAAGAAATGTCAATCTCACCTCATGCGCCGGAGGCGCTGATTCATCGGCATATTCTCTTTTGGGGTTTCCTCCTGCCGCGCGCTTGCCTCGGTTATCTTCGCCAGCCATGAAGAATGATTGGATCTAACTACTACACAGTTTTGGCATGTGGGGGAGAGCAAAGGAATAGTTGCAGGATGGAAATGTGTTTCGAGGTGAAAGACATTGGCTGGTATTTGAAGACATGAAGCGAAGGGACAGACGCCTCCGGATGCGCAAAAGGCAATCCGCAATTAATAGGAGGCAAAGCGCCACTTCACTAATGCCAATGGAAATACAGCACTGAGCAACTGGAAGGCAGGAAATCTAAGGGTTCTCTTAATAAAGTCCGTGTTTTCAGACTTGGTTAAACCAAGGGCCTAGATCGGCTATATCAAATCGGCTCTTTAGCCGAAAGAAGGAAGCATGAGTAAACAACAGGAGAATATGATCGGTTCTACACAAGATCCATGATGACATGCAAATCTTGAGTCTGGGGCACCATGGGTCGCTCTCGATATTTCTAGTCAAATGACATCAGCTCCCACAGGCTATTGACTTCTCTAGCTGATCTAGAAATGCTCTCAAAGACACACTTATGACTGATCGAAAAGCGAGACAACCGGTATGGTCGCCTAATCAGGGGAAACCTTATCGGCTTAGGCATTGCATGCCTGGTACATTTTGGAGATGCTAGGAGGAGGAGAAGGATTCAGTAGATCAATAGGGAATATTTGAAGGAATATTACCCTAACGTTTGGATTAATACTCAATGACCAATTCGCTCGATTGACAACTCTAATGGCCGATACCAGAAAGGTATCACTACTGGTGCGAAAATAGATTCAGAAGAGTAAAAGCCGGTACAATGCGTATCATCCATAGGGGAAAAGCAAACATAAACAAAAGTAATGTGCATGGTGCCAAGACAGGAAAATTATCTACTAAATCTCACCTATTACAAACTATGGGACGAGGAAAACCTTGCCTACTATGTCATTGGCCAAGGTATTAAAAGCTACAGAATTAGCGGCACTCATGAAATCCTCAACCAAGTGCTCCTGCTCCCTAGGGTATGCTGCGTCTGGAAAACCATGGGGAAGAAGCTAAAGATTTTGGCCCAAACAGGCTTGGGTGGCAGCCAATGCCATGGTAGCGCCATGATGAACGCCATGGAGAGCAACCTCCCTAACATGATTCGGGATGTCATGCAAACAAACCACCGGAACGGTGCCCCTGGCATTGACAAATCCTGCCGCATGATCCACAACTAATCGAAGGCTCTCTAGTTGGACAGATAAATCTAAAAGATTCAAAAGGGGAGGTGATTAGAGTCTTAGAGACAAAATTGAAAAGAAAGCAGAGGTTATGACAAGTATATCACCCACAATTTTGGCCTCGGCCTTGGCCAACCTATCCTCCACCGAATCTACTACAGGAGGTGATCGGCATCAAACCATGGCCAGGGCTGATTCTGTGAGGGATAAACATTCAGCGCGACTCTGGCCATGTTGATCAATGGAGGCAAGCCAATCATCATTATCAATCTGCCTCATCTGATGACAAGGGGCTGACGGTAAGCCATTCGACAAAGAAGGCCTCGAAGGCCGAACAGAGTCGGCCCTGTTCCTCGAGGCAGCGGAAGGCATCATGGGATATACCCTCCTGATGATGAAGGCATTGACACGATGATGCAGACCCGATGATGACCTTCTCTATAAACCTCTTGCTGTTCTCCATGATCTCTAACCTACAGAAAAGTAGGAACTATGCTAAGGGTGCAGAAGGTTTGAGGCAAAGTGAGTTATCCTTAGATCAACTGCTGAGGCCCATTTATATAGCCCAGGAAGGCGAGGAGATAGATTTCGCTAGGGGTGTGAGGTTGGAATCAGAAACGAAAGCGGAACGACACTCTGGAAGTTCAAGAGATGGATAACAAAGAAATAACAGATTCAGACTTATTGCTTCCTCAAATTACAAAAGATCTAAAAAAGATTCAGAGATTTTACCAGAGATCAGCCTATCCAGTTTATTTTGGATTGAAGGGAGTTCGGGCCCCAACAAGGCCAAAGTTCATTGCGAGGCGAGTTGATGTTGGCCAATTGCTTACATTATGCCCAAGGAGAAAGGAAATCGCCTGCCTAAACATAAATTCAACCGATTTTTTGATAAATCAGAAAACTGTGGGGAAGAAGCTTGTGGCTTTCCCAGTGGGCATTTAGTGGAGTAAACAAGGGGAAGGTGTCCACACATTTTAGCCCTTGCAAACACTAGGACAGCTTTGTGAGCATGGAGAGAAGACTCAGGTGATATCACAAGAATTCTCCTAACTGTAATAACTGATCCTCTTGCTCGATAGGACGCTAGAATGAGCGACACAATCACCCTATGCACAAGAATTCTCCTAACCTGCTCAAGATCTACATAGCAGAAGGATAAACCATGGAGGATCCAGCGGGATCGAAAGACACCCGAGGAGGCAGATAGAAGTAAAACATGGCTAAATCTTTGAGTTTGCTTTCACCAAGGTCGGATAGCCATTTTTATAGCTGGCTTGGAAGGATGAATCCAAAATGCCCATGAAGCAATAATGCTCTGAAAAAGTTTTGAAGCATGGGCTCATGAGTTGATATGGACTGGCGATGAATAGTGGACCCCAGATCAAGATTCCTTACCCATGACTATGGGCCTATCGGGAGCATGGACATGATAACTTTGGAACAAAATTTCTTTTGTCCTAAAATTGGGGGGCATGTGTTTACACCGAAATTTGGAAGGAGAGTCACAGGGACCCAGAAGCTCCTAGGATCGTATCATTAAGGGATTAGGAGGATCAGAAATAGCTGATTTAGATGGAAAAATCTAGGAATCGACTTTCTTCGGACAGCGCTAGCAGATAACGACGGAGGTTACGCTCGACGCCAGGACAAAAACATGTTGGACTCTACAAAAAGGGAAAGATTAGAGTCCAAGTTATCTTAAATTAGGAATGTTTTCATTATGCCAAAGATTGTATTAAGTCGTACTCGAGTAGGGTCCATTTTAGGCTCCGGGTATAGATACCAAACCCCGGCTATTGTAGAGAGGAACGAATCAATCAAATACAAGTCAATTACTTTTTTTAGCTCCGGCCACCCCTTAGGAGTAGGAGTAGAGTAGATCTCAGCGAGTTCTTCAGTGAGTACAGCTACATCGATCCGGTCGACCTCCACTACTTGTTGTAAGTACCGTCATGGTTTATACCTCTGTTCGTATGGCTTCATCGATCCGGTTGACCCCTACTACGGCTCTGGTATAAGCTAGTTATCGACTCTTGCCTAATTCAAGTATGGCCTATGTGATTCTGCCTCACAACCCACTGCTTGAATTAGATCAAGGTCAAGTTATCGGCTCTACCTTTGAATGGCAGTCTTTGGTAGATTCATTAAGTTACCGATATTGCTTATTGCTTTCATTATTTATCTAATTACAGCAATATCACTCTGCCCGATTGAGATTGATCCGGATCGGCCTTATATCTTATTTGGCCCATCGTTTGCTAATCTTAAACTGATCTAATCTACATCTTAAATGATGAGTTATGTTTTTATTGGCTATTTTATATCAATCTTAATCGTGCATAGCGTGTGGTTAAGGCATGTTTGATCTTGAGTAGATCTATTGGTTAGCGAGAACTGTTCCATGGCCCATCATCACGGCCTATGGGATTCTGCCTCTCACCCCACTATTGGCACCATGGAGTGGGGATTGTTAGTTGGTAGATCCGTTCCTGAGAAGGCATGACCTTAACTGTGTGCTATGCCTGAATTGGCTATTTAGCCTATATCGAATGCTTTCACGAATAGTTCACATCACAAGATCGTTGAAGTAGAGACAAGTTGAAAGATGTGTTAGCCTCATGATCTTGTTATTGTATTATGGCCTGCATGATTCTGCCTCATGCCCCACTGGTCATGGTGATAGATGAGATCTAACATGTTCATTAGATTTATCTTTACTAGATGGTTGAGCGGTGATGAATTGTTTCTTTACATAAACGGGAGTTCGGTTACTTGTAATCATTGGCTCAGTATAAACCAATCATCATCGATATCTTATTGCCATTGATTAATGTTTGCTTAAATGATATTTATTCTGAATGATAACCGATTCTTCTTCACACGACCCCATGAACTCTAACTGACTTATTCTCATGAATATACTGGGATCGGCTATTTATCCAATTTCCTTCCATATTGGCTCTCATAGCCATACTTTTGGAACTGTCTAGCAAAATCGGCAAGTTCCACCCTTAATTACTGATGAATTTTCTCTCCTTGTCAATTGTAGGGTCAAATTGACTGGCACACCTCAGGAGGATTGCGTAGGATTGACCACCCCTACGCTAAAGCTAAGCAGATCTACTCCATTGAGCGGACCCTTCCGGCTTGTTGCATGTGTCCTCGACACAGGACGAAATTCGGTGTCGACATTTACTTGGTTGCAGCTGTTTCTAGTCTTTGTAAGGATTGGTGGCATCACATGTTATCCTTTCTGTTTGAACTTTCACTATGGTTGTGGTAGTTTTTGAACTTGTTTGGCTGGTTATGTAGTGTGGTTAACTTCCTAGGTTCATGTGTTGCCCATCCATCAAGATGGAGTGTTGGTAGTTTTAAACTTGTCGCTATCTGGTTTGATTATCCAAAGCTATCTGGTGTGCTTGGTATGATATTTGTTTTCACTGATGTGAACAATGCTTGTACTTTTCATCTATCCTTGTTGTGATTGGAAGATAAGGCTAAGATACAAAGGAGTTTCTACAAAAACTCTTGGGCTAAAATAAAGGATAAAGGATACTCTTAGGTTCTATGGGAGATTAGGAAATCCTAGTGGCCCAAAGAAAAGTTAGAAACATGTCGACAATTGGGAAGATAAGGGCTCAAAAGATAGAGAGATAACTAGCAAGATCAAGATCCTTTGACACTCTTTAACCTAACATGCCTATTACATAGGGCGAACTACATTACGAGTTGTGGTTCCTCACATAGGTGATTTCCTATCATCCCATCCCATGATCTAGTCGCTATCAAGTTAACCTACCTCTAACTTTCTAAAGATATTTTTTATCTCAAACATTAGTTACTAACTTCAATATTTAGCAATGAGAGGGTAAGTGGCTAGATTAGCTAAAGAGTTAAGGGTTAATATAAATCATAGGGTTTCTACTGAAGCATAGGAGTTTTCATTTTAGAGAGATTGGTATGGCACAGTAATCGGGTTATATAGGGCCTTGACAAAAGGATTGTTTGTCAAAGTCAACCATCGCTTTGATACCCATCTTCTGCCATGAGGCGGCTATGAGGGAATGTTCCCATACCTGTCAGACTAACATAGGCATCATCCTCTTTACCAAACTGCACTAATCACGACCGACATGAGCCCCCCAGGAGAATGGCATCTGCATCTCCTCTTTAGGATCTTTTTACGGTTGAGTGACACAAAACCATCCAAATGGCAAACCAATACATAACATGAGCATCATGCTACTAAACTTGAAGTTCCAATAAAATTAATAACATAATTTATGGTAAGAAATAGTGACAATAGTATTACAAAATTTTATATGATCAACCCTCTATGGTGACTCTCCATTAATTCACTCGAATACATATTAGAGTTAATGTGTAGCTCATCTTGGAATCGTCCATTCTAAGGTCTACTAATCATCGGTGAATTAAGCTTGGCACAGGTCAAACCGAATCAAGAATACCTACAAAACAACTTGACGGCAGCACCGTGAGAACGTTGCGTACTCACATGACTTAATTCCAACATAAATATTTGGTGGATGCAAGGGATTTATTAGGAATTTGTACATTTACTAAAAAAGCATGGCATTTATTAAAGGATGTCATGCTCATGATTCTTATATAATTATCTAGCGAATATAAATCTATGAGACTAGTAATAGTAAATCAAGTTGACAGAAATTGACTAATCAACATTATAATCCTTCTCATATTCAAAATGACTATTTCACCTACAGTGGGTCTAGAAGCAAGAACAATTGAAGGTTCCATCCCTAAGGACTTTAGGATTTCAATTATACTCTACAGAGGTGTACAACTATACCCACATGGAAGAATGGGAATTAACCACCATACCCTGTTGTTTACGGTAGTTAACACCCATCATAAAACCATCAATATAACTTGTATAAATGCATGAATATGATTACCAACAGTGGGTTTAGGGGTTTAAACTAACAAATTCCATGAGATTTTGGTGAATCTATGTTTTCAACAAGGTTTATTTAGAAAACTGTCAAGGAGGACCTAATCGTCAGATCAAAACATGTTTATCCACTGATGAAACCGACTTAGGAAGACTCTAGAACACTCTAGAAGGCAAACCACCAAGACATGTCCTCAGCCACTGCCTTGTGGGGCCAGCTAGCCCCACCTATAGGCTGGCCGACCGGTGGGGCCAATGTGTTAGCCTCTCCTTCGAACGTCGGTTCTCAACCGCTTTAAATATCAAATATATGTCGATGCTCAAGGTCGATCCAAGGGTCCAAATTTGGCGTTGCCCCCTATATATATCACCCCCTACCCCCATGGCATAATCCTCCTCCATCATCAAGAGAGATCATCATAAGAAAAAGAAGAACTTCTGTAGGACCCGGTTTTAAGAACAAAACTAGATACACACCATATGTGAGACCAGGAAGTCAAATCTCACATATAGCTACAAATAAGGGTAATATCATAAGACAGTGCTTATTACATATCATATTAGTATAAAGAATACAACCTTAGAGTATAGACAACGGAAAGATAACTTCGATCTTTAGGTGAAGACTCCACTTCCATAGGGACAACTGACTGGTTGATCACAAGCCTAATTCCTCCAAACTCTAGCAATATGGTACCCATCCAGGATTTTTCCAAAGATTTAAAAAGTAAAGCAAGCATAAGTACATGTCGTACTCAACAAATATAACATGGTGTTCATGAGGCTCAATAGGCTGACATTGGTTTAACTGCAATTAGCTTTTAATTGTCACAATTTTAGCATAGGAGTAGCAACATGTTTAGCACAAGCCCATATAAACACATGATCAGGTAAATAAGAATAATGAATAGCATAAACAATAATCATTAATGAGCATCTTTATCATCAGTGTTCATCATCTATTCCATAAATGTTCCAAGGTCGCTCGTGACCGTGAGCGCGACTGTTATAATAGTTTTACACTCTATAGAGGTTGCACACTTTCACTGTGAGTCATGATTTACCCTTTCGCCCGAGGTAATCAGCCTCTTGACCCACTACCAAGGAAGGTCGGCTGGGTTCACTATGAAGCCTTTCAAAGGTTTGTCTAATAAGTTAGGGCCATTAGATTCACTCAGCAAACAGATATAGGAAACCCCCTATCGAATGGAACAATTCCATCACGGCTATACACATAAGAGTAGAGGATAACCTATACCCGATTCGGCAAGCCATTCTTACACCAATAAAGGTAACCTCTAACAAGCTAGAAAGGTCTTCATATTGAGCTAAAGCCAGAGCCATGTAGCCCTCATAGCTATACTATAAGTCTCGGATGATCACTTATAGATAAGTCCTTAGGGAGAGGAATCTAGAGCACCATAAAATAGCCTAATGCTCTAGCCCCCTTGTTCCATGTTGCTAAAAAGCATCTTTTAGTGTTTATTCCATATACCATTAGTCAAGTTACAAGATCATGGCCTTAGTTGAGCAATAGCATCATACTACCCAATGCAATAACCCATAGGAATCAAGGCACAAGGTATAAAGTACTAGAATATCCTTAGTGGTAGTCAAGGTAGACACATGCAATATGAATATGATGATTAAAGGTGTATAAGACAACAAAGAAGATCCCATGCTATACTTACCTTAAACTTAGATCCTTCTTCTATTGATTCATAGCCTCCAAAGAACTTCTTCTCGATCACTAACTTCTTTTATATCACCAACGCAAAGCTCACTGACTGGACAAGATCATAAAGCACCACACAAGCATCCATGCAATCATACACCAAGCAAACAATAGATCGAAATTAGAACAGTACACCAAACATAAAATAAAGATGAAAATTTTGTAAAGCGAATCTATGTCTTGCTACAAACACACAGACGCAAAAAGCACTCTAATCAGGAGCTACAATTTGAAAGAAACGGCTACTAAAAGATCTACTTATGAGAGACGTGAATTAAACAAGATTTTCATTAATAAAATAATAGATTAAATTTAACCTCAAATTTTAAAAGTTGAAATCATATCTAATAGTAGTATGAACATGTAGATTATGGAATTATGAACCTAACGTAAGTTGAACGGATCTAATCAGAGTTAAAACGGAGAAGATAGTGGCAATTTTGTAATTAGATGGAACTTGATTTTCGAGTTTAAAATAAATAAAAATCAGATTTTAAACCGGCCAAGGACTGTGGGCACTATTTAAAGAAAAAGTAGGGATCCTTTTGAAAGAAACCAAGGATGGCGGGTTTATACTTGAAAAGATGGACGGGGTTTTCTACAAAAGGCCATGGCGAAGGGGTAATAGGCTCTATCAGCCGTTGGTTCTGGACTAGGACAGTGGAGATTAGATCGGGAGGGGGAGGAGTGGCTAGTAGGCGAGCCCAAGTAGTGGTGCCCAACCGGAAAAATAGAGGAGGTCACCAGTGTGGTTGGTTATTTACCGATTCCGAGCATCACTGGCCAAAGCAAAAGCTTAGGGAGAGATAGGGGCACATGGCAAACTCGAAGTGGGGTTCGAGAGAGACCGTGAGGGCAGGGTGATGGCGTAGGGCTCACCCAAGCAGCTTAGGAGTGATGACGATGCTACAACGAGCTCATGTATGCATAAAGGAGTGAGAGGGGAAGCATACAAGATACCTGGTGGCTTTCTTACCTTCACGCGTAGCTCGGGAACATGGTCGTAGCAGGCAGAAGAGTAGTGGCGATGGAGATCAATGTGGCGGCGGCGCTTCTAGGGTTTTATGGCTGTTGTGGCTCAAGTGATGGTAGTACTAGCGTCGGAGAGAGGCGCGGGCATAGCCACTATTTATGGCGTGATTCGGCTTGGGCCGCATAGCATGGAGAAGACGTGAGTGGTGCGGCGTCAGTGGCGTGGCGGAGTCTGGCCTCGCTATGTGAGGTAGGAGAAAGGCCTGACCTACGGGCCCAGACTATTAGTGAGTGTGGGAGGGAGAGGTAGCTTCGCTATGGCATTAGCTGGGCCGACGCCAATGGGCCAGGGCTAAGGCAGAGCGGTCTGAGGTGAGGATGGGCTATGGTCTTGAGGAGCTAAGTGGCCCACACAATGGAGAAAGGGAGAGATGGGCCATGGCTTCTAGGAGAGAGGGAAGTGAGGCGGGGGAGAAAAAGAGCTGGGCCAGGCCGAAGCAGCTTGCTGGGCTAAAAACAGAGAGACGAGTAAAGAAATTCTTTTTCTCATTTTCCTTTTTCAATCCAAATGCAAATATGATCCAAATCAAATTCAAATAGAGTTTCAAATATACTTTTAAACTCAAGTAAAAAATGAGAAATTTTGATAAGTTTTCCAAAAATAAATTTTACAACTTTGTAAATTCTTTTATTTTCAAATTTTCTTTTTTTCTTTTACTTCAAAGCCATTTTTAATTTATTTCCAAAATCAATTCAAACCATTTTGAATTTTAATCAAAACCACTCAACCAAATAAATCAAATGCACCAACATGTATGCACATCCATGTTGCTACCTTATGATGAGTTTTAATATAATGAAAAATATTCTTTTTCCTATATTTCATGGGCACAAAATTCATAAATAAATCATTTTATTCTATTTTCAAAGGAGCAATTTTAAGGGTGTTACAACTTCATAGCTCCACAAATATTTAAGCATAGCTACATAAGTTAGATCTAGGGAGAGGCAAGCCACCTGCTTGGATTCCTAATCTTGTCAAAAGCGTGGCAATGTAAAGCCTTTGTATCCTCTCTTGTATCTTACATATTTATATGTTTGCTACATTTGCTATGACATCATTCTTAATATTATTCATGTTATTAGTCATTTTGTTCATCATTTACTTTGATTATATGCTTAGTATAGCTAGATTATTATTATGTTTGTGCATAAGTTCATATAGTGCTCTCTCTAATGTACATGGGTGAGTGGTCGACATTGTGTAAGCATGGTGCTTATACGTTGTTTATATGCGGATGCACCCCATATTCCAAGCCATGTGATAGATCACGAGTGTGACATTCTCATTAAGTCTTTTGTAGTCCACTCCCTGAATGTAGGTCAAGTAGGATCTAGTTGCGAAGGAACTCATGCTCTGTTCTTGATCTTCCTTAGTAACATCCCCTATGTGTAGGTATGAAGTTAATACTTAGCCATGATTATTAAGGATAATTGTACTAATCAACGCATGCTTTGACATGTAATTAAGAATAGTTTCTCTATTGTATCTACTTAGTCTTGCTATTGCAATCATAAGGAGTACTCTAAGTGTTCATTTTTCATGGATCAACTATCAATTAGTCATTTATATATTATCCTATCTCTTGTTTTACCCCTGCTCAGAGTAAATGGTTGGTTTATCCATCATAAGTATAAGTTATCAATAATTTCCCTTTGCCTAGTCCTTCCCTGAGGTAATATATAAATAATGATACCTAGAATACTCTTGGGTAAAGTACTACTAATGGTATAATATCTATGCACCTGTGGAATCCTTAATATTTATATTCTTGCTTAAAACCAAGTGTCAACAAGCATTTCTAATGCCATTGCCTGAGGAAGGTAGCTAGGCAATCAAAAGGAATACTGATAAACTTTTACTTATAGATGTGATAGGAAAACCATTTTACCTCTGCTTGAACAGGTTTACCCTTATTTTGTCTACTTTCATATCTTATGCAGGGTAATTTATGACTAGTTTTGACCTTCCGACAAATTACGTTGAAGATCTTGTAACATTATTCAGGATGACTAAAGCTAAACTCAAGAAAGTTTCAGCTTTAGAATCAGAAGACAACCAGACAAGGCATAGCTTAACACCAGTTTTGAAACCATGGCTGACAAGACTCTCCGTAAATTCTCTACTCCAACTACGGTCAACATCTGTACTGGATCGGTGATTAACATTGGAGACAATGCTTTTGAGCTCAAGCCTGCTCTCATCAACATGGTGCAAGCTAGCCAGTTTTGTGGAAAGGCACATGAAGATGTGAGTGCTCATCTCTAACACTTCCTAGAGATTTACAATACTTTCACTATAACAGAACCGACCAAATCATAAGAACGTAAGTACAAAAACAATCACCGAAGTGATCAAATTCCTAGTACTTAAGCTCCCATAATCCCGGTAGTCCGAAAATCACGAAGGATTTCAACCAACTCTCGACATACAAACCAAGATCATAGTGATTCAACACAACACATCATCCGTTACAACATTTCACAAGTAGCATTCGGATTACATCCATCAGAGTTGAAATAGAATATTACAAACCAAGTTTGAGTGTGCGGAAGCAACATAGTTTGGTACAAACATCATAGTTTTCAATTACATTGCCAAGTCTGAGTCATGTCCCACAAAAGCATTATCAGATACGAGAACTAGTAGAGACCGTGCCCAACGGTCTAGTCTTCATCCCAGCTGGGAGAAGGTAGTACTTGTAGCAACCAAAGTAGAACTAGTCATCTGCAACAGGTGGGAGATAAACCCTGAGTACGAGAAGGTACTCAGCTAGACTTACCCGTCAAAACTAGAAATAAAAGACACCAAGGATCATGCAAGGCTTTTCAGGTGAGCTAGCTTGACACAGTTGCATAAAAGAGCTTATGATTATAGTAACCAATTTAAACTTAGCATCAAGCTTATCATTATTTACCTGTCCACTAGATTAGCACCTATACTAGAGCACTCACTTATTAGGAGCAAACAATATTAACCATAGCAGGTATCATAAGGCTATCATCATCATATCATCATTTCCGAACCATTATGTTATTAAGTGTATCTACATTGGAGATAAGCCCGTCAAGTTCTCACTAATCGGAAGAGACGGCGACTCGAATTGAATTACAACTCAGCTGAGGGGGGTATTCCTAACTCTCACCCTGGCATACTTAGCAAGGGTAGCCGTGGGTTACCTTTGGCATAACTCAGGAACCAAATTCACTGGGTTCGATCAGCGCTAGCGCTCTTAGGGATTACCCTTCTGCCAGGACGATCAGGACTTTTAAATCACCTGCCCTTGGACTCACGCCTACGGCTCCCTTCCGAGGCGTACTTTATACTTATCGACTCCCAGCCTGAGTTGAGCTACTCGGCTTCACGGTCGGTCTTTGGGCCAGGCCAACTAAGAGAGAGGCATGCGTTCAACATGAATAGGAAAGGCTCCAAGAATTAGTCCTTAAGCGACGCAGACAGGAGTCACTGCAAACCGGCAAGCCTCCGCCCGGTCTTTATTTCAAATTAAGACTGGTTCTTTTCCATGATAGCAAATATAGCCAACCATGCCATATGTATCTTCCTATATCTCGCAGATGACAGGAAATCACCTGACTTCTACTATGTTAAAGCAGGGCTAAGCACTACATGAGCCTGAGCTACATAGGATTCAGGGTAACAATATCTGGACAAGGAATTGGGTAACCAATGCAGCAAGTGTTTGCATCCAACACCTAAACTTAATGCAACAATATATATATGTAACAATAATACTTTAACTGCATTTTAGAAATTAGGAGGCTTAATATGCTCCGGGGCTTGCCTTTCACAAAGTTGCAAGGACGGTGATCCGGGCACTCAACGGCGACCTCGTCTGGCACTTCTCCTGAAGGCTGCTCCTCCTGAATCTCTGGTGTCAGCTACTGCTGCTCGCTCGGTTCCTCGAATTCCAGCAGGGTCACTCCTTCCGGTACACCTATTGCATGCCGATGCAAAAGATAAATACCATGGATGCATAAGGAATGACATGATGCTCATGATGAATGAATCACAGTAAGTGTTTACCGAAAACATCACTGGACACTCGTTTACCGAGTAAGACTAGCCCTATTCAAATCACTTTAAGCATGTATCTAACTTAACTTAAAGAATAAGATCAACTTACCTAACTTGCATAACCTAAGATAAAGATGCTCATCTTCGGTTAAAGGCCTAACACCTAAGAACATTACCACAACTTAGAAATAGTAACGGTATACATAATTTAACATTTAAAGTTTCATATGCATTCAAGTATTCCCGTAATTAAATCACAACAAGAGTTATACAAATCCAAATGACTTGTATGAGGACATTCTGGAAAGCTTATGAAATTTTCTACAAATCAATGGTAAACAGCAAAGCATGATTCTGATGTTAACCAAATCAATTTCCAGCAAACCTAGAATCTGTCCAGAATGACAGGGTTACTAACTTAATTATTTAATGATTGTGCAAAAGCATAATTTGATCAAACCAAGTTTACCAACTTGTTTTTCATACCTAAGAAACATCAGAAAGTATAGTGCCAACTTCTAAATAAATTATTTAATATCCTTTTCCAATTTATTTAGTTAATTAGGTGATTTAAGCAATATATAGTAAAACTATACATAAAAATCTACAAAAATTACAGTAGCTATCTCATGCTGCACATAGACTACCATAAAAATTTCAAAGCCATTGGGCAAACATAACTTGCTGTATCCCAAAATAAAAGATGACATGTCTAATTTGAGCATAATTAGGAAACCCTAATGAAAAGTGTCAAGCAATAGATTTCACATTTTTCCTAGCATCATTCTTGCATAAGAACCTTACTCACCAAATTTTACCTATACTGGATCTATAGAAAAATTATGAAAATTCACACAACATCCATCCATTAATAAAAGGAATTTCTATAAGTTAAAAACTACACATGCACTAGCTCTGAAATTTTAACCAGAGCTTCTAATAAGCAATAATAGACTACCCACAAAATTTCATAATTTTTGGACCATAGAAACTCAAGATAAAATTCAAACAAATTTGCATGTATCCAAAAACACATTTCAAAGTCCTATTTAATAAATCCAGAATTTCTAAAACAGTGTGCTCATATAATATTTTTATTAAATACTAGACAATACTAGGAGCTCAACAAAACTAGAACCATAGCATTTGGATCTATATACTAAGAAATACAGATTTTTGCATATCAATACAAATCTATGAAATAATAAAACAAAACAAATAAGGAAACAAAACTCAGCCACAGTTGGGCCGGCCCGAAGGAATAACGGCCCACGAAGCATACAGGCGAAGCCCAAGACACAGCACAGCCCACGCTGGGCTCCCGCCTTAGCCTCGGTGGCTAACAGCTGGGTCCTGCGTGACAGTGAGATAGGCAGGGGAGGAGGAGGAGACGGCGGCGAAGCTCATCGCCGGTAGCTTCTCCAGCGAAGGCAAGGGTGTCTACGTGCTTGCCTCATCCTAGCGGACCTAGGGGAACCCTTATTCGCAGCTATTGACGCAACTAGGAGGGGTGGCGATGGCCACGGCGGTGCTCGGTCGCTGCATGGCCGGCTCCGACGACGCTACGGCGTCACAGCCCTAATAGGTGGCTCTACGGGCTTCCGTAGGGTTCACCGGACCTAGCTCAAGTCAGAGGAGGGATGGCAATGGCGCGAGGAGAGCTGGCCACGTGGAGCGTCATCTCCGGTGAGAACAGCCACGGCGGCGGTGGAAAGGAATGACGAATTCGTCCTTACCACAGCACAATCGACCTGGCTGAGGGGTGGGGGTGGCAGAGGGGATCACGGTGAGGCTATAGGTGGATGGGGCAACACGTTTTCATGGTGGCGTGCGCACATGGTGGCGGCGATGCTTGGTCGGCAATGGCGGGCGGCTGCTGTGAACACGGCGCTGCGCGCGAGGAAGGCGAGAGGGAGAAATGGAGTGGCGAGCGTGTTCAGTAGGCGCTGGCCCTCTTTAGGAGCGCGGATGTGCAATGTGGTGACCTTGGCAATGCATGAACACCACGCAGCGAACGTCGCCTAAGCCGATCGGCCATGACGGTCACTGACCGATATCTGAAAACAGCGATTCAGTGATCATCAAAGGTGACTGACAGAGCGAGTTGGACGGCTAATTGCTCCTAAACCGTGATGTTCTAGACTATGCCATAGTTAACAAAGTTGATCATCTATATGTGAACTACAACTCTTGTTATTGGAGCTCGAGCTGGTTTGGCTCTGTTAGGGAGATACAAGGTGAAACAGTTGGGTACACTGAAACTGCAAAACACATAAAGACTTAGGAAAATTTCTAAGTATGAAATCAGTCTGAAATTCTGACTTTTGGGCCATGTTTGACCATGTTCCACACATTTTCATGGGTTGGTCATAAAACAACTTTTGTTCCTTGATAAATTAGCTACAACTTTTGTAAAGAGTGCACAGCCATGCAAAGTCTCTAAGTTGGTCTTTTGAATCAGTCAAACAGTGGCACTCTAGGGTTCATTTCAAGTCAAACCTCCATTCAAAGGCAATTTTGTCATTTTGACCTACATGAACAATGTCCAAACAATTACTCTAAGTGTAGTTAAGGTGTATTAGACCATGATCAACCACTTTACACAATTGTTATACCATTTCAATTGATCACATGTGATGAAACAATCAAAACCAGCAATTTACCCAATGTTGCAATGAAATGTTTCGCATGTTTCATGACTTTGTGATTATTTTATACTTGGCACATTACTACCATATTGCCATGTTTCAAGGTATGAGAGTTTCATGTTGCATTCACATGTTGCACTACTACCACTCTAAGAAATCAAGCATGAAACACATACAATTTAAAATGTTGCATATGTATGTTTCAATGATAATGGCATGATGACATGGATAATGCACATGTTTATGAAATGACATGCAATTTAGTGGAAGCCTAAACACCTAGGGTGTTATAGCCCTCCCCCCTTAGAAAAATCTCAGTCCCAAGATTTGGAAAGCGTACCAATCAGTATAGAAAGCTGGATAGTTTTCCTTTAAATAATCTTCCCGCTCCCAGGTTGCATCCCATTCACTCTGATTACTCCAAACTACCTTGTATAACTTAACCACTCATGTACGAGTCACTCTTTCTTGTGTATCCAGAACTTGCACGGGCTTTTCCTCATAAGAAAGATTAGATTTCAAGTTGACTTTCCTTGTTGCTATTCTTTCCTCAGGAATACGAAGACACTTCTTCAGCTGGGACACATGGAATACCGGGAATATAGCTCCCATCTCACGTGGTAGATCAAGCTTATATGCTACTCTTCCACTTTTCTCGATAATGCGGTAGTGTCCAACATATCGAGGCTCAAGCTTCCTTTTAATTCCAAAACACTTGACTCCTTTCATAGGGGATACCTTCAAATAAACATGATCACCTACTTCAAACTCAATAGGTTTCCTTCTTTTGTCAGCATAGCTCTTTTGTCTAGCCTGTGCGGCAGTCATATTCTTCTGTATAGTTCGGACTTGCTCTTCGGCTTCTTTTACAAAATCAATACCATAGAATCTTCTTTCTCCGGGTTCCACCCAGTTCAAAGGAGTTCTACACTTGCGGCCATAAAGAGCTTCAAAAGGAGCCATTTTGATACTTTCTTGATAACTGTTGTTATAAGAGAATTCAGCGAGAGGTAACCAGTCTTCCCAAGAGCCTTTGCAAGAGATAAGACAAGCTCTAAGCATGTCTTCAAGAATTTGATTAACACGCTCAGTCTGTCCTGATGTTTGCGGAAGATAGGCAGAACTACGGATTAGATGAGTGCCAAGATTCTGATGTAAGCACTCCCAAAAGCGAGCCGTGAACTAAGGTCCTCTATCAGAAATAATGGATTTGGGTACACCATGGAGATGTACCACTTGTTGAAAATAAATCTCAGCATAATTGTGAGGATGATAGGTAGACTTGACCGGAATAAAGTGAGTGGATTTAGTTAGACGATCTACGATAACCCAGATGGAATCACAACCCTTTTTGGTAGTGGGTAGTCCAACAATAAAATCCATGCTAATTTCTTCCCACTTCCAGCCAGGAATAGAGAGTGGCTGCAATAGTCCGGGCCTTATGTGAATAGCCTTGACTCTGCAACAGTTATCACACCTTGCCATGTAAGCTACAATTTCTTTCTTCATCTTGGTCCACCAATAATACAGCTTGAGATCTTGATACATTTTACTGCTACCAGGATGGATGGACAATTTAGAAGAATGGGCTTCAGCCATAATTTGATTTCTAAGTTCTTTGTCTTTGGGTACCACAAGCCTATCATTAAACCAGAGAATTCCCTTGTCATCGACCCTAAAGTGCTTGGTCTCTTTCTCTTTCATTTTCCGCTTGATGTGAAACACACCCACATCAGTCTTCTGGAGTTCGATAATTCGACTTCTAAGAGAGCAATCCACAGTGATATTGTGGAGTACTACAGGATGAAGGAGGTTGCTAGATGAAAGTCTTCACTAACCAAGGAATTGCAATGGTCCTTTCTGCTTAAGGCATCAGCAACCACATTTGCCTTACCAGGGTGGTAGTGCACTTGAAGGTTGTAATCTTTGATTAATTCTAACCATCGTCGTTGATGCATGTTCAACTCGGGTTGAGTAAAGATGTACTTGAGGCTTTTATGGTCAGTATAGATGTTGCACACATTACCCAGCAAGTAATGTCTCCAAATCTTCAGGGCATGAACAACTGCGGCTAGCTCTAAGTCATGGGTAGGATAGTTGACTTCATGCTTTCGAAGCTGGCGTGAAGCATAAGCAATTACTCGGCCCTCCTGCATAAGAACACACCCCAAACTGGTGCCACATGCGTCATAGTAGACATCAAAAGGCTTCTCGATGTCAGGTTGTGCTAATACAGGAGCAGAGGTTAGTAAGGTCCGCAAAGTGTGGAAAGCCTCTTCACACTTCGGAGTCCACACAAACTTCTCATCCTTTTGAAGTAGTCGAGTCATGGGCTTGGTGATTTTTGAGAAATCCGGGATAAAGCGACGATAATAGCCAGCCAATCCCAGGAAACTTCGGACTTCTGTGACCGTAGTAGGTGCCTTCCACTCAAGGACTTCTTGCACCTTAGTAGGGTCAACCGAAATTCCATCACCAGATAATACATGACCTAGAAAAGGTATCTTGTTCAACATGAACTCGCACTTGCTGAACTTAGCATAAAGCTGGTTGTCACGTAACCGAGTTAAAACAATTCTCAGATGTTCAGCATGCTCTTCTTCATTCTGAGAATATACCAGGATATCATCAATGAACACGACAACAAATTTGTCCAATTCTGGCATGAATACAAAATTCATCAGGTACATAAAGTGTGCCGGAGCATTTGTCAACCCAAATGACATGACGAGGTATTCGAACAAGCCATAACGAGTAGAGAAAGCTGTCTTAGGTATATCTTCAGGACGAATTTTGATCTGATGGTAGCCAGACCTCAAATCGATCCTAGAGAATACCTTAGCCTTGGAGAGCTGATCAAACAGAATATCGATGCGAGGAAGAGGGTATTTGTTCTTGATAGTAACAACGTTTAGGGGGCGATAATCCACGCACATGCGTAGAGACTCGTCCTTCTTCTTCACAAATATAGCTGGACAACCCCAAGGAGAAGAACTAGGCCGAATCAACCCTTTCTTCAATAGCTCATTCAACTGACTCTTCAGCTCGGCCAACTCATTGGGCGGCATTCTATAGGGCCTTCGAGAAATAGGAGCCATACCTAGAATGAGTTCTATCTTGAATTCTACATCACGGTCCGGAGGTAATCCAGGCAAGTCATCAGGAAAGACATCTGGAAACTCACAGACAACTGGTAGATCCTTAATGGCTTTGGCTAGGGTAGCATTGGCTGTATTGTGGATAGAGATATCACGAGGTAACTGTACTAGAAAACCCTTCTTATCCACAGGATCCCTCAACATTACCACACGGGTTGAGGTATCGATCAACACTCCATTCCCGCTCATCCACTTCATTCCTAGGATTATATCAATTCCTACCCCCGGTAGAACCACAAGATCCATACGGAACTCTCGATCCCCAATCTCAATCTTTACATCTTTAACTACTTGGTTAGTCAGGATATTATTTCCAGCAGCACTAATACAATAACCACCCTTGACAATTGTAATCACATTCATATTATGCTTAGATGCAAAAGTAGAACTCATAAAGGAGTGCGAAGCACCCGAATCAAAGAGCACAACTGCAGGGTGATCATTAACAAGGAACTTACCAGCGGTGACCACTTCACCAGTAGGAATTTCCTCCACTGTAGTATAGTGAACACGCCCCTGATGGACGTTTCCTTGAGCATTCTTGGGAGGATGGGGACATCTATTTGAACAATGACTAGGCTGGTTATAGTTCCAGCATGGCTTGTTTGCTGGTGGAACATTGGAGCTACCCTGCCCAGAGGTATTCTTCGGCAAGGAAATTGTATACCCCTTGCGGAAACCAGTTTTAGCTTGGTTCTTCTTCTGAGGTGGGCAGTACCGGACATTAGCATTGGGTGGATGGTATGGGGTCTTAGATACCATTGGAGCCTTGGACTGGGAAGCACCAGCCTCAAAGTTCCTTTTACAGTTCTTGGAAGCAGCATATATCTTGTCATTGTTCTCCTGAGTCAGAGTGTCACTGATAAACTCATTGAAGGTGACACACTTGCAGTTGCCCATTGACTTCATCAGTTTTGGGGAAAGTCCCCTCTTGAAGCTAGCTATTCTCTTGGCGTCAGTATCGACGAACTCGAGAGCATACCTTGCTAGGTTGTTGAATGCCTAGAGGTACTCATTGAGACTCTTGTTGCCTTGGGTGAGCTTCATAAACTCAGTATGCTTAATGGCCATGAGACTAGGAGGGATAAAGTGTCCCCTGAAGGCTGCCTAGAACTGGTTCCAAATGATCTCAATGTTAGCAAGGAA
Organism: Miscanthus floridulus; assembly: GCF_019320115.1. Classification (NCBI taxonomy): domain Eukaryota; kingdom Viridiplantae; phylum Streptophyta; class Magnoliopsida; order Poales; family Poaceae; genus Miscanthus; species Miscanthus floridulus. The sequence continues at coordinate 21,671,216 of NC_089591.1, read as the reverse complement.
GGTGGTCCTATGATGGGTCCACCAGATGCCTGCAGGGCCTTGGAGTTGGTGTCCTGCATACGAAGCCTTCATGCCTTCAGTCAAATGGAGCAATCCAAACCTTTGCTCTATCGTGCTCAACCATTCATCCGCTTGTAAGGGTTCTTCTACCTCACGAAAGATAGGAGGCTTTGTGTCCATGAAGTCTTTAAAGCTGCTGTACTGGTTCGGCTCGAGTCCCTAGCAGACATGCCAATCCTCACGGTTAGCCATCTGGTGCATAGCCTCAGCTAGCATGCGCTGACTTTCCACGACCGTCTGCATTAGCTCAGCTGGTGTGGGCGGTGGAGGAGGTGGTTGTTCCTCATCTCCCATGCTACGACCGCGACTAAAGGTTATAAGCCATCTGCAAAAGGTATAGCCAATGAGCACTAATGATGTGGAAACTTTTGTAGATGAATTGTATAATTATGCCAAACTGATTCCATCGGAGAGAATGCATTTAAATAATCAACAGGGGCACAATCATTCATCACAATCACACCACTCATCAAGCGCATTAATTGACACATAAATGCGATGAACTTAACCAACAACGAGATCCATAGACCGCAAGGCGAAATTCATCAAAAGCTCACATACGTGGAGCATAATACGTTCGATAGGTTACATCCAAGCCATAGTGGTTCCAACTTACATCAAGGGTAACATAGGGTTTGATATTACATCCCAACGATTAACTTGCTACAAAGCTACTCGTTCATGCATGAGGATCAACAAAAGACTAGATCTAGCGCATTAGCTAAGTAGTAAGCTAAACTACGCATCATCCTCGGAGTCAGTGTCGAAGATCTCTCCTCCATCTTCATCACTAGTAGGCTCTAACTCCTCATCTTCCTCCTCATCCGGTGGAACGTTCTTAGGTCCATTGACCTCCATGTCATCATCACCTTCAGCCATGATGACACCAGAACCCATCTCATCCTCATCATCAGGTGGCAGGAGAGGGTGAAGTTGATTGTGTAACAGGTGAACCTCCTCATGGAGATTGTCATTGTACTCCTCAGCAACTGCCACTTGCTGCTCTAACTCCACCTGTCGTGCTCTCAACACATTCTCTTCGTGCCAGGCTTCATTCCGTTGGTTCATCACGTGAATCAACATATGTTCACAGTTGCGGTGAGCAACTGTCAACCTCTGAACCTCAAGGGTCTCTTGGTCCCTTTCCTGTGTTACCTGCTCCAAATGGTGCTGAGCTGCAGTCCTCTCCGCAGTCACCCGGGCCAGCTCTGTCCTCAGCCTTTCCACCTCAGTAGGCTCAGGACGGGGCTCACGAGGAGCTAAACGGTGACGAGGCGCCCTGCCTCCAGCGGACTTGCAAGCAGTGAGTTTTGTGCGCGCCATCTGTAGCAAAAAGTTGCAACATAAGGGGAGAATCATTTAAGGGATACAAAATTTAATTAGTCGGGACAATCAAATTTTAAGGGAGGGAATAATGCAAGAAATGCCATGTATGCTTGAACATGATGCATGCACGATCCATACGTCCTCACAAACCTAGAAAAATTTAAAGGCTAGCGAAATATACGGTGGCATACATACGTTCTCTCATACACGGTAGCTAGTCGATCTACAACGATACGTTGTTAGTGTACCTGCAGAAAAATCATTTCAGCCCAATAATTTCCCAAAAAGCATAGAAAACAAGCAGTAAACTAAATACTTTCATACATACATCCCCTGATGCATATATTCTAGTATCACAGCTACCCAGTCAGAGATACCCACAATTAAGTACTCTCATAGATACATGATCGAACATGTAAGTATGCGAGCAACCACAACTACTCTCCCCTAGACCGACGGTCATGCTCTCACAACTCCCACTTACCAGAGCGTAGAGGTATTTTGATCCATATATTACCACCCAAGCGGATGGCATCCATACAATAGCACGCCGTATGGACAACAAAACAGAAACAAGCAGGAACCCCCGAGTTAGTACTTTATTAAGCCACCTAAGAGTCCTTATTTGGGCATAAGGGATATGACCACCGGCAATACTTAGTGTTTAATTTAGGATTTTCACAAATACTTTTGTTTTAAATACACAAATGACATGTTTAGTGTCAAATCTTGCTCTGATGCCAGCTGTAACAGAACCGACCAAATCATAAGAACGTAAGTACAAAAACAATCACCGAAGTGATCAAATTCCTGTACTTAAGCTCCCATAATCCCGGTAGTCCAGAAATCACGAAGGATTTCAACCAACTCTCGACATACAAACCAAGATCGTAGTGATTCAACACAACACATCATCCGTTACAACATTTCACAAGTAGCATTCGGATTACATCCATCAGAGTTGAAATAGAATATTACAAACCAAGTTTGAGTGTGCGGAAGCAACATAGTTTGGTACAAACATCACAGTTTTCAATTACATTGCCAAGTCTGAGTCATGTCCCACAAAAGCATTATCAGGTACAAGAACTAGTAGAGACCGTGCCCAACTGTCTAGTCTTCATCCCTAGCTGGGAGAAGGCAGTACTTGTAGTAACCAAAGTAGAACTGGTCATCTGCAACAGGTGGGAGATAAACCCTGAGTACGAGAAGGTACTTAGCTAGACTTACCCATCAAAACCAGAAATAAAAGACACCAAGGATCATGCAAGGCTTTTCAGGTGGGCTAGCTTGACACGGTTGCATAAAAGAGCTTATGATTATAGTAACCAATTTAAACTTAGCATCAAGCTTATCATTATTTACCTGTCCACTAGATTAGCACCCTGTACTAGAGCACTCACTTATTAGGAGCAAACAATATTAACCATAGCAGGTATAATAAGGCTGTCATCATCATATCATCATTTCCTGAACCATTATGTTATTAAGTGTATCTACATTGGAGATAAGCCCGTCAAGTTCCTCACTAACCGGGAGAGACGGCGACTCGAATCGAAATTACAACTCAGCTGAGGGGGGTATTCCTAACTCTCACCCTGGCATACTTAGCAAGGGTAGCCGTGGGTTACCTTTGGGACAACTCAGGAACCAAATTCGCGGGTTCGATCAGTGCCAGCGCTCTCAGGGATTACCCTTCTGCCAGGACGATCAGGACTTTTAAATCACCTGCCCTTGGACTCATGCCTACGGCTCCCTTCCGAGGTGTACTTTATACTTATCGACTCCCGGCCTGAGTTGAGCTACTTGGCTTCGTGGTCGGTCTTTGGGCCGGCCAACTAAGAGAGAGGCATGCATTCAACATGAACAGGAAAGGCTCCAAGAATCAGTCCTTAAGCGACACAGACGGAGTCACTGCAAACCAGCAAGCCTCCGTCCGGTCTTCATTTCAAATTAAGACTGGTTCTTTTCCACGATAGCAAATATAGCCAACCGTGCCACATGTATCTTCCTAAATCTCGCAGGTGACAGGAAATCACCTGACTTCTACCGTGTTTAAGCAGGGCTAAGCACTACACGAGCCTGAGCTATATAGGATTCAGGGTAACAATATCTGGACAAGGAATTGGGTAACCAATGCAGCAAGTGTTTGCATCCAACACCTAAACTTAATGCAACAATATATATATGTAACAATAATACTTTAACTGCATTTCGGAAATTTAGGAGGCTTAATATGCTCCGGGGCTTGCCTTTCACAAAGTTGCAAGGACGGTGATCCGGGCACTCAACGGCGACCTCGTCTGGCACTTCTCCTGAAGGCTGCTCCTCCTGAATCTCCGGTGTCGGCTGCTGCTGCTCGCTCGGTTCCTCGAATTCCAGCAGGGTCACTCCTTCCGGTACACTTATTGCATGTCGATGCAAAAGATAAATACCATGGATGCATAAGGAATGACATGATGCTCATGATGAATGAATCACAGTAAGTGTTTACCGAAAACATCACTGGACACTCGTTTACCGAGTAAGACTAGCCCTATTCAAATCACTTTAAGCATGTATCTAACTTAACTTAAAGAACAAGATCAACTTACCTAACTTGCATAACCTAAGATAAAGATGCTCATCTTCGGTTAAAGGCCTAACACCTAGGAACATTACCACAACTTAGAAATAGTAACGGTATACATAATTTAACATTTAAAGTTTCATATGCATACAAGTATTCCCGTAATTAAATCACAACAAGAGTTATACAAATCCAAATGACTTGTATGAGGACATTCTGGAAAGCTTATGAAATGTTCTACAAATCAATGGTAAACAGCAAAGCATGATTCTGATGTTAACCAAATCAATTTCCAGCAAACCTAGAATCTGTCCAGAATGACAGGGTTACTAACTTAATTATTTAATGATTGTGCAAAAGCATACTTTGATCAAACCAAGTTTACCAACTTGTTTTTCATACCTAAGAAACATCAGAAAGTATAGTGCCAACTTCTAAATAAATTATTTAATATCCTTTTCCAATTTATTTAGTTAATTAGGTGATTTAAGCAATATATAGTAAAACTATTCATAAAAATCTACAAAAATTATAGTAGCTATCTCATGCTGCACATAGACTACCATAAAAATTTCAAAGCCATTGGGCAAACATAACTTGCTGTATCCAAAATAACAGATGACATGTCTAATTTGAGCATAATTAGGAAACCCTAATGAAAAGTGTCAAGCAACAGATTTCACATTTTTCCTAGCATCATTCTAGCATAAGAACCTTACTCACCAAATTTTACCTATACTGGATCTATAGAAAAATTATGAAAATTCACACAAGATCCATCCATTAATAAAAGGAATTTCTATAACTTAAAAACTACACATGCACTAGCTCTGAAATTTTAACCAGAGCTTCTAATAAGCAATAATAGACTACCCACAAAATTTCATAATTTTTGGACCATAGAAACTCAAGATAAAATTCAAACAAGTTTGCATGTATCCAAAAACACATTTCAAAGTCCTATTTAATAAATCCAGAATTTCTAAAAATGTTGCTCATATAATATTTTTATTAAATACTAGACAATACTAGGAGCTCAACAAAATTAGAACCATAGCATTTGGATCTATATACTAAGAAATACAGATTTTTGAATATCAATACAAATCTGTGAAATAATAAAACAAAACAAATAAGGAAACAAAACTCAGCCACAGTTGGGCCGGCCCGAAGGAACAGCGGCCCGCGAAGCATACAGGCGCGGCCCAAGACGCGGTGCGGCCCACGCTGGGCTCCCGCCTCAGCCTCGGCGGCTGACAGCTAGGTCCCGCATGACAGCGAGACAGGTAGGGGAGGAGGAGACGGCGGCGAAGCTCGTCGCCAGTAGCTTCTCCGGCGAAGGCAAGGGTGTCTACGTGCTCGCCTCATCCTAGCGGACCTAGGGGAACCCTTATTCGTAGCTATTGATGCAACTAGGAGGGGTGACAATGGCCACGGCGGTGCTCGGTTGCTGCACGGCCGGCTCCGACGACGCTACGGCATCACATCCCTAACGGGTGGCTCTACAGGGCTTCTGTAGTGTTCACCGGACCTAGCTCAAGTCAGAGGAGGGATGGCAATGGCGCGAGGAGAGCTGGCCGCACGGAGCGTCATCTCCGGCGAGAATAGCCACGGCGGCGGTGGAAAGGAATGATGAATTCGTCCTTACCACGGCACAATCGACCTGGCTGAGGGGTGGGGGTGGCAGAGGGGATCACGGCGAGGCTACAGGTAGATGGGGCAACACGTTTTCACAGTGGCGTGCGTGCACGACGGCGGCGATACTCGGTCGGCAATGGCGAGCGGCTGCTGTGAACACGGCGCTGCGCGCGGGGAAGGCGAGAGGGAGAAATGGAGCAGCGAGCATGTTCAGCAAGCGCTGGCCCTCTTTAGGAGCGTGGACGCGCGACGTGGTGACCTTGGCAGCGCATGAACGCCACGCTGGCGAACGTCGCCTGAGCCGGTCGGCCATGACGGTCACTGACCGATTTCTGAAAACAGCGATTCAGTGATCATCGAAGGTGACTGACAGAGCGAGTTGGACGGCTAATTGCTCCTAAACCGTGACGTTCTAGACTATGCCATAGTTAACAAAGTTGATCATCTATATGTGAACTACAACTCTTGTTATTGGAGCTCGAGCTGGTTTGGCTCTGTTAGGGAGATACAAGGTGAAACAGTTGGGTACACGAAACTGCAAAACACATAAAGACTTAGGAAAATTTCTAAGTATGAAATCAGTCTGAAATTCTGACTTGTGGGCCATGTTTGACCATGTTCCACACATTTTCATGGGTTGGTCATAAAACAACTTTTGTTCCTTGATAAATTAGCTACAACTTTTGTAAAGAGTGCACAGCCATGCAAAGTCTCTAAGTTGGACTTTTGAATCAGTCAAACAGTGGCACTCTAGGGTTCATTTCAAGTCAAACCTCCATTCAAGGGCAATTTTGTCATTTTGACCTACATGAACAATGTCCAAACAATTACTCTAAGTGTAGTTAAGGTGTATTAGACCATGATCAACCACTTTACACAATTGTTATACCATTTCAATTGATCACATGTGATGAAACAATCAAAACAAGCAATTTACCCAATGTTGCAATGAAATGTTTCGCATGTTTCATGACTTTGTGATTATTTTATACTTGGCACATTACTACCATATTGCCATGTTTCAAGGTATGAGAGTTTCATGTTGCATTCACATGTTGCACTACTACCACTCTAAGCAATCAAGCATGAAACACATACAATTTAAAATGTTGCATATGTATGTTTCAATGATAATGGCATGATGACATGGATAATGCACATGTTTATGAAATGACATGCAATTTAGTGGAAGCCTAAACACCTAGGGTGTTACAGCCCTCCCCCCTTAGAAAAATCTCATCCCAAGATTTGGAAAGCGTACCAATCAGTATAGAAAGCTGGATAGTTTTCCTTTAAATAATCTTCCCGCTCCCAGGTTGCATCCCGTTCACTATGATTACTCCAAACTACCTTGTATAACTTAACCACTCGTGTACGAGTCACTCTTTCTTGTGTATCCAGAACTTGCACGGGCTTTTCCTCATAAGAAAGATCAGATTTCAAGTTGACTTTCCTTGTTGCTATTCTTTCCTCAGGAATACGAAGACACTTCTTCAGCTGGGACACATGGAATACCGGGAATATAGCTCCCATCTCACGTGGTAGATCGAAGCTTATATGCTACTCTTCCACTTTTCTCGATAATGCGGTAGGGTCCAACATATCGAGGCTCAAGCTTCCTTTTAATTCCAAAACGCTTGACTCCTTTCATAGGGGATACCTTCAAATAAACATGATCACCTACTTCAAACTCAATAGGTTTTCTTCTTTTGTCAGCATAGCTCTTTTGTCTAGCCTGTGCGGCAGTCATATTCTTCTGTATAGTTCGGACTTGCTCTTCGGCTTCTTTTACAAAATCAATACCATAGAATCTTCTTTCTCCGGGTTCCACCCAGTTCAAAGGAGTTCTACACTTGCGGCCATAAAGAGCTTCAAAAGGAGCCATTTTGATACTTTCTTGATAACTGTTGTTATAAGAGAATTCAGCGAGAGGTAACCAGTCTTCCCAAGAGCCTTTGCAAGAGATAAGACAAGCTCTAAGCATGTCTTCAAGAATTTGATTAACACGCTCAGTCTATCCTGATGTTTGCGGATGATAGGCAGAACTGCGGATTAGATGAGTGCCAAGATTCTGATGTAAGCACTCCCAAAAGCGAGCCAGTGAACTGAGGTCCTCTATCAGAAACAATGGATTTGGGTACACCATGGAGACGTACCACTTGTTGAAAATAAATCTCAGCATAATTGTGAGGGATGATAGGTAGACTTGACCGGAATAAAGTGAGCAGATTTAGTTAGACGATCTACGATAACCCAGATGGAATCACAACCCTTTTTGGTAGTGGGTAATCCAACAATAAAATCCATGCTAATTTCTTCCCACTTCTAGCCAGGAATAGAGAGTGGCTGCAATAGTCCGGGCCTTATGTGAATAGCCTTGACTCTGCAACAGTTATCACACCTTGCCATGTAAGCTACGATTTCTTTCTTCATCTTGGTCCACCAATAATACAGCTTGAGATCTTGATACATTTTACTGCTACCAGGATGGATGGACAATTTAGAAGAATGGGCTTCAGCCATAATTTGATTTCTAAGTTCTTTGTCTTTGGGTACCACAAGCCTATCATTAAACCAGAGAATTCCCTTGTCATCGACCCTAAAGTGCTTGGTCTCTTTCTCTTTCATTTTCCTGCTTGATGTGAAACACACCCACATCAGTCTTCTGGAGTTCGATAATTCGACTTCTAAGAGAGCAATCCACAGTGATATTGTGGAGTACTACAGGATGAAGGAGGTGTGCCAGATGAAAGTCTTCACTAACCAAGGAATTGCAATGGGCCTTTCTGCTTAAGGCATCAGCAACCACATTTGCCTTACCAGGGATGGTAGTGCACTTGAAGGTTGTAAGTCTTTGATTAATTCTAACCATCGTCGTTGACGCATGTTCAACTCGGGTTGAGTAAAGATGTACTTGAGGCTTTTATGGTCAGTATAGATGTTGCACACATTACCCAGCAAGTAATGTCTCCAAATCTTCAGGGCATGAACAACTGCGGCTAGCTCTAAGTCATGGGTAGGATAGTTGACTTCATGCTTTCGAAGCTGGCGTGAAGCATAAGCAATTACTCGGCCCTCCTGCATAAGAACACACCCCAAACTGGTGCCACATGCGTCACAGTAGACATCAAAAGGCTTCTCGATGTCAGGTTGTGCCAATACAGGAGCAGAGGTTAGTAAGGTCCGCAAAGTGTGGAAAGCCTCTTCACACTTCGGAGTCCACACAAACTTCTCATCCTTTTGCAGTAGTCGAGTCATGGGCTTGGCGATTTTGAGAAATCCGGGATAAAGCGACGATAATAGCCAGCCAATCCCAGGAAACTTCGGACTTCTGTGACCGTAGTAGGTGCCTTCCACTCAAGGACTTCTTGCACCTTAGTAGGGTCAACCGAAATTCCATCACCAGATAATACATGACCTAGAAAAGGTATCTTGTTCAACCAGAACTCGCACTTGCTGAACTTAGCATAAAGCTGGTTGTCACGTAACCGAGTTAAAACAATTCTCAGATGTTCAGCATGCTCTTCTTCATTCTGAGAATATACTAGGATATCATCAATGAACACGATGACAAATTTGTCCAATTCTGGCATGAATACAGAATTCATCAGGTACATAAAGTGTGCCGGAGCATTTGTCAACCCAAATGACATGACGAGGTATTCGAACAAGCCATAACGAGTAGAGAAAGCTGTCTTAGGTATATCTTCAGGACGAATTTTGATCTGATGGTAGCCAGACCTCAAATCGATCTTGGAGAATACCTTAGCTTGGAGAGCTGATCAAACAGAATATCGATGCGAGGAAGAGGGTATTTGTTCTTGATAGTAACAGCGTTTAGGGGGCGATAATCCACGCACATGCGTAGAAGACTCATCCTTCTTCTTCACAAATATAGCTGGACAACCCCAAGGAGAAGAACTAGGTCGAATCAAACCTTTCTTCAATAGCTCATTCAACTGACTCTTCAGCTCGGCCAACTCATTGGGCGGCATTCTATAGGGCCTTCGAGAAATAGGAGCCGTACCCGGAATGAGTTCTATCTTGAATTCTACATCACGGTCCTGGAGGTAATCCAGGCAAGTCATCAGGAAAGACATCTGGAAACTCACAGACAACCGGTAGATCCTTAATGGCTTTGGCTAGGGTAGCATTGGCTGTATTGTGGATAGAGATATCACGAGGTAACTGCACTAGAAAACCCTTCTTATCCACAGGATCCCTCAACATTACCACACGGGTTGAGGTATCGATCAACACTCCATTCCCGCTCATCCACTTCATTCCTAGGATTATATCAATTCCTACCCCTGGTAGAACCACAAGATCCATACGGAACTCTCGATCCCCAATCTCAATCTTTACATCTTTAACTACTTGGTTAGTCAGGATATTATTTCCAGCAGCACTAATACAATAACCACCCTTGACAATTGTAATCACATTCATATTATGCTTAGATGCAAAAGTAGAACTCATAAAGGAGTGCGAAGCACCCGAATCAAAGAGCACAACTGCAGGGTGATCATTAACAAGGAACTTACCAGCGGTGACCACTTCACCAGCAGGAATTTCCTCCACTGTAGTATAGTGAACACACCCCAGACGGACGTTTCCTTGAGCATTCTTGGGAGGATGGGGACATCTATTTGCCCAATGACTAGGCTGGTTATAGTTCCAGCACGGCCTATTTGCTGGTGGAACATTGGAGCTACCCTGCCCAGAGGTATTCTTTGGCAAGGAAATTGTATATCCCTTGCGGAAACCGATTTTAGCTTGGTTCTTCTTCTGAGGTGGGCGATACTGGATATTAGCATTGGGTGGACGGTACGGGGTCTTAGATACCATTGGAGCCTTGGACTGGGAAGCACCAGCCTCAAAGTTCCTTTTACGGTTCTTGGAAGCAGCATATATCTTGTCATTGTTCTCCTGGGTCAGAGTGTCACTGATAAACTCATTGAAGGTGACACACTTGCAGTTGCCCATTGACTTCATTAGTTTTGGGGAAAGTCCCCTCTTGAAGCTAGCTATTCTCTTGGCGTCAGTATCGATGAACTCAGGAGCATACCTTGCCAGGTTGTTGAATGCCTGGAGGTACTCATTGAGACTCTTGTTGCCTTGGGTGAGCTTCATAAACTCAGCATGCTTAATGGCCACGAGACCAGGAGGGATAAAGTGTCCCCTGAAGGCTGCCTGGAACTGGTTCCAAATGATCTCAACTGTTAGCAGGGAAGGTGGTCCTGTGATGGGTCCACCAGATGCCTGCAGGGCCTTGGAGCTGGTGTCCTACATACGAAGCCTTCATGCCTTCAGTCAAACGGAGCAATCCAAACCTTTGCTCTATCGTGCTCAACCATTCATCCGCTTGTAAGGGTTCTTCTGCCTCACGAAAGATAGGAGGCTTTGTGTCCATGAAGTCCTTAAAGCTGCTGTACTGGTTCGGCTCGGGTCCCTAGGCGGACATGCCGATCCTCACGGTTAGCCATCTGGCGCATAGCCTCAGCTAGCATGCGCTGACTTTCCACGACCGTCTGCATTAGCTCAGCTGGTGTGGGCGGTGGAGGAGGTGGTTGTTCCTCATCTCCCATGCTACGACCGGACGAAAGGTTATAAGCCATCTGCAAAAGGTATAGCCAATGAGCACTGACTGATGTGGAAACTTTTGTAGATGAATTGTATAATTATGCCAAACTGATTCCATCGGAGAGAATGCATTTAAATAATCAATAGAGGCACAATCATTCATCACAATCACACCACTCATCAAGCGCATCAATTGACACATAAATGCGATGAACTTAACCAACAACGAGATCCATAGACCGCAAGGCGAAATTCATCAAAAGCTCACATACGTGGAGCATAATACGTTCGATAGGTTACATCCAAGCCATAGTGGTTCCAACTTACATCAAGGGTAACATAGGGTTCGATATTACATCCCAACGATTAACTTGCTACAAAGCTACTCGTTCATGCATGAGGATCAACAAAAGACTAGATCTAGCGCATTAGCTAAGTAGTAAGCTAAACTACGCATCGTCCTCGGAGTCAGTGTCGAAGATCTCTCCTCCATCTTCATCACTAGCAGGCTCTAACTCCTCATCTTCCTCCTCATCCGGTGGAACGTCCTCAGGTCCATTGACCTCCATGTCATCATCACCTTCAGCCATGATGACACCAGAACCCATCTCATCCTCATCATCAGGTGGCAGGAGAGGGTGAAGTTGATTGTGTAACAGGTGAACCTCCTCATGGAGATTGTCATTGTACTCCTTCAGCAACTGCCACTTGCTGCTCTAACTCCACCTGTCGCGCTCTCAACACATTCTCTTCGTGCCAGGCTTCATTCCGTTGGTTCATCACGTGAATCAACATACGTTCATAGTTGTGGTGAGCAACTGTCAACCTCTGAACCTCAAGGGTCTCTTGGTCCCTTTCCTGTGTTACCTGCTCCAAATGGTGCTGAGCTGCAGTCCTCTCCGCAGTCACCCGGGCCAGCTCTGTCCTCAGCCTTTCCACCTCAGTAGGCTCAGGACGGGGCTCACGAGGAGCTAAACGGTGACGAGGCGCCCTGCCTCCAGCGGACTTGCGAGCAGTGAGTTTCGTGCGCGCCATCTGTAGCAAAAAGTTGCAACGTAAGGGGAGAATCATTTAAGGGATACAAAATTTAATTAGTCGGGACAATCAAATTTTAAGGGAGGGAATAATGCAAGAAATGCCATGTATGCTTGAACATGATGCATGCACGATCCATACGTCCTCACAAACCTAGAAAAATTTAAAGGCTAGCGAAATATACGGTGGCATACATACGTTCTCTCATACACGGTAGCTAGTCGATCTACAACGATACGTTGTTAGTGTACCTGCAGAAAAATTCATTTCAGCCCAATAATTTCCCAAAAAGCATAGAAAACAAGCAGTAAACTAAATACTTTCATACATACATCCCCTGATGCATATATTCTAGTATCACAGCTACCCGTCAGAGATACCCACAATTAAGTACTCTCATAGATACATGATCGAACATGTAAGTATGCGAGCAACCACAACTACTCTCCCCTAGACCGACGGTCATGCTCTCACAACTCCCACTTACCAGAGCGTAGAGGTATTTTGATCCATATATTACCACCCAAGCGGATGGCATCCATACAATAGCACGCCGTATGGACAACGAAACAGAAACAAGCAGGAACCCCCGAGTTAGTACTTTAATAAGCCACCTAAGAGTCCTTATTTGGGCATAAGGGATATGACCACCTGGCAATACTTAGTGTTTAATTTAGGATTTTCACAAATACTTTTGTTTTAAATACACAAATGACATGTTTAGTGTCAAATCTTGCTCTGATGCCAGCTGTAACAGAACCGACCAAATCATAAGAACGTAAGTACAAAAACAATCACCGAAGTGATCAAATTCCTGTACTTAAGCTCCCATAATCCCGGTAGTCCAGGAAATCACGAAGGATTTCAACCAACTCTCGACATACAAACCAAGATCGTAGTGATTCAACACAACACATCATCCGTTACAACATTTCACAAGTAGCATTCGGATTACATCCATCAGAGTTGAAATAGAATATTACAAACCAAGTTTGAGTGTGCGGAAGCAACATAGTTTGGTACAAACATCATCAGTTTTCAATTACATTGCCAAGTCTGAGTCATGTCCCACAAAAGCATTATCAGGTACAAGAACTAGTAGAGACCGTGCCCAACTGTCTAGTCTTCATCCCTAGCTGGGAGAAGGCAGTACTTGTAGTAACCAAAGTAGAACTGGTCATCTGCAACAGGTGGGAGATAAACCCTGAGTACGAGAAGGTACTCAGCTAGACTTACCCATCAAAACCAGAAATAAAAGACACCAAGGATCATGCAAGGCTTTTTCAGGTGGGCTAGCTTGACACAGTTGCATAAAAGAGCTTATGATTATAGTAACCAATTTAAACTTAGCATCAAGCTTATCATTATTTACCTGTCCACTAGATTAGCACCTGTACTAGAGCACTCACTTATTAGGAGCAAACAATATTAACCATAGCAGGTATAATAAGGCTGTCATCATCATATCATCATTTCCGAACCATTATGTTATTAAGTGTATCTACATTGGAGATAAGCCCGTCAAGTTCCTCACTAACCGGGAGAGACGGCGACTCGAATCGAATTACAACTCAGCTGAGGGGGTATTCCTAACTCTCACCCTGGCATACTTAGCAAGGGTAGCCATGGGTCACCTTTGGGACAACTCAGGAACCAAATTCACAGGTTCGATCAGCGCCAGCACTCTCAGGGATTACCCTTCTACCAGGACAGTCAGGACTTTTAAATCACCTGCCCTTGGACTCACGCCTACGGCTCCCTTCCGAGGCGTACTTTATACTTATCGACTCCCAGCCTGAGAGAGGCATGCGTTCAACATGAATAGGAAAGGCTCCAAGAATCAGTCCTTAAGCGACACAGACGGAGTCACTGCAAACCGGCAAGCCTCCGTCCGGTCTTCATTTCAATTTAAGACTGGTTCTTTTCCACGATAGCAAATATATCCAACCGTGCCACATGTATATTCCTATATCTCGCAGGTGACAGGGATCACCCGACTTCTACCGTGTTAAAGCAGGGGCTAAGCACTACACGAGCCTGAGCTACATAGGATTCAGGGTAACAATATCTGGACAAGGAATTGGGTAACCAATGCAGCAAGTGTTTGCATCCAACACCTAAACTTAATGCAACAATATATATATGTAACAATAATACTTTAACTGCATTTCAGAAATTAGGAGGCTTTATATGCTCCGGGGCTTGCCTTTCACAAAGTTGCAAGGACGGTGATCCGGGCACTCAACGGCGACCTCGTCTGGCACTTCTCCTGAAGGCTGCTCCTCCTGAATCTCCGGTGTCGGCTGCTGCTGCTCGCTCGGTTCCTCGAATTCCAGTAGGGTCACTCCTCTCGGTACACCTATTGCATGCCGATGCAAAAGATAAATACCATGGATGCATAAGGAATGACATGATGCTCATGATGAATGAATCACAGTAAGTGTTTACCGAAAACATCACTGGACACTCGTTTACCGAGTAAGACTAGCCCTATTCAAATCACTTTAAGCATGTATCTAACTTAACTTAAAGAACAAGATCAACTTACCTAACTTGCATAACCTAAGATAAAGATGCTCATCTTCGGTTAAAGGCCTAACACCTAGGAACATTACCACAACTTAGAAATAGTAACGGTATACATAATTTAACATTTAAAGTTTCATATGCATACAAGTATTCCTGTAATTAAATCACAACAAGAGTTATACAAATCCAAATGACTTGTATGGGGACATTCTGGAAAGCTTATGAAATTTTCTACAAATCAATGGTAAACAGCAAAGCATGATTCTGATGTTAACCAAATCAATTTCCAGCAAACCTAGAATCTGTCCAGAATGACAGGGTTACTAACTTATTTATTTAATGATTGTGCAAAAGCATAATTTGATCAAACCAAGTTTACCAACTTGTTTTTCATACCTAAGAAACATCAGAAAGTATAGTGCCAACTTCTAAATAAATTATTTAATATCCTTTTCCAATTTATTTAGTTAATTAGGTGATTTAAGCAATATATAGTAAAACTATTCATAAAAATCTACAAAAATTATAGTAGCTATCTCATGCTGCACATAGACTACCATAAAAATTTCAAAGCCATTGGGCAAACATAACTTGCTGTATCCCAAAATAACAGATGACATGTCTAATTTGAGCATAATTAGGAAACCCTAATGAAAAGTGTCAAGCAATAGATTTCACATTTTTCCTAGCATCATTCTAGCATAAGAACCTTACTCACCAAATTTTACCTATACTGGATCTATAGAAAAATTATGAAAATTCACACAAGATCCATCCATTAATAAAAGGAATTTCTATAACTTAAAAACTACACATGCACTAGCTCTGAAATTTTAACCAGAGCTTCTAATAAGCAATAATAGACTACCCACAAAATTTCATAATTTTTGGACCATAGAAACTCAAGATAAAATTCAAACAAGTTTGCATGTATCCAAAAACACATTTCAAAGTCCTATTTAATAAATCCAGAATTTCTAAAATGTTTGCTCATATAATATTTTTATTAAATACTAGACAATACTAGGAGCTCAACAAAATTAGAACCATAGCATTTGGATCTATATACTAAGAAATACAGATTTTTGCATATCAATACAAATCTATGAAATAATAAAACAAAACAAATAAGGAAACAAAACTCAGCCACAGTTCGGCCGGCCCGAAGGAACAGCGGCCCGCGAAGCGTACAGGCGCGGCCCAAGACGCGGTGCGGCCCACGCTGGGCTCTCGCCTCAGCCTCGGCGGCTGACAGCTGGGTCCCGCATGACAGCGAGACAGGCAGGGGAGGAGGAGACGGCGGCGAAGCTCGTCGCCGGTAGCTTCTCCGGTGAAGGTAAGGGTGTCTACGTGCTCGCCTCATCCTAGCGGACCTAGGGGAACCCTTATTCGTAGCTATTGATGCAACTAGGAGGGGTGGCAATGGCCACGGCGGTGCTCGGTTGCTGCACGGCCGGCTCCGACGACGCTACGGCGTCACAGCCCTAACGGGTGGCTCTACGGGCTTCTGTAGGGTTCACCGGACCTAGCTCAAGTCAGAGGAGGGATGGCAATGGCGCGAGGAGAGCTGGCCGCACGGAGCGTCATCTCCGGCGAGAACAGCCACGGCGGCGGTGGAAAAGGAATGACGAATTCGTCCTTACCACGGCACAATCGACCTGGCTGAGGGGTGGGGGTGGCAGAGGGGATCACGGCGAGGCTACAGGCAGATGGGGCAACACGTTTTCACGGTGGCGTGCATGCACGGTGGCGGCGATACTCGGTCGGCAATGGCGGGCGGCTGCTGTGAACATGGCGCTGCGCGCGGGGAAGGCGAGAGGGAGAAATGGAGCAGCGAGCGCGTTCAGCAAGCGCTGGCCCTCTTTAGGAGCATGGATGCACGACGTGGTGACCTTGGCAGCGCATGAACGCCACGTGGCGAACGTCGCCTGAGCCAGTCGGCCATGACGGTCACTGACCGATTTCTGAAAACAGCGATTCAGTGATCATCAAAGGTGACTGACAGAGAGAGTTGGACGGCTAATTGCTCCTAAACCGTGATGTTCTAGACTATGCCATAGTTAACAAAGTTGATCATCTATATGTGAACTACAACTCTTGTTATTGGAGCTCGAGCTGGTTTGGCTCTATTAGGGAGATACAAGGTGAAACAGTTGGGTACACGAAACTACAAAACACATAAAGACTTAGGAAAATTTCTAAGTATGAAATCAGTCTGAAATTCTGACTTGTGGGCCATGTTTGACCATGTTCCACACATTTTCATGGGTTGGTCATAAAACAACTTTTGTTCCTTGATAAATTAGCTACAACTTTTGTAAAGAGTGCACAACCATGCAAAGTCTCTAAGTTGGTCTTTTGAATCAGTCAAACAGTGGCACTCTAGGGTTCATTTCAAGTCAAACCTCCATTCAAAGGCAATTTTGTCATTTTGACCTACATGAACAATGTCCAAACAATTACTCTAAGTGTAGTTAAGGTGTATTAGACCATGATCAACCACTTTACACAATTGTTATACCATTTCA
Source organism: Miscanthus floridulus (assembly GCF_019320115.1). NCBI lineage: Eukaryota > Viridiplantae > Streptophyta > Magnoliopsida > Poales > Poaceae > Miscanthus > Miscanthus floridulus. The sequence goes on along the minus strand of NC_089591.1, from coordinate 21,653,948 downwards.
ATTGATCACATGTGATGAAACAATCAAAACCAGCAATTTACCCAATGTTGCAATGAAATGTTTCGCATGTTTCATGACTTTGTGATTATTTTATACTTGGCACATTACTACCATATTGCCATGTTTCAAGGTATGAGAGTTTCATGTTGCATTCACATGTTGCACTACTACCACTCTAAGAAATCAAGCATGAAACACATACAATTTAAAATGTTGCATATGTATGTTTCAATGATAATGGCATGATGACATGGATAGTGCACATGTTTATGAAATGACATGCAATTTAGTGGAAGCCTAAACACCTAGGGTGTTACATTCACCATCAAGGGAGTTTCTAGAGATGCCATATTACTTATCTTCCCATTTTCACTTTTGGGGAAGGTGAAGCATTGGTTCTACGCCAACAAAGAGAAGAATACTACATGGGAATCTGCTCCACTACCTTTCTAGCAAAGTTCTTTCCCATAGACAAAACCAATGCTCTATGTGGAAGAATTTCAATTTTTTAGCAGCAACATGATGAATCTATCCCTGAGGTATGGGATCGCTTTTAGGACGACATATCAGAAAGTCCTCATCATGGGATGGAGAATTGGCTACTCATAAAGACTTTCTATCATGGGTGGACTAACAGTACCTATGAGAATGTGGATGTTGCTGCTGGAGGTGCATTTTTATCACTCACAATCACACAAGCAATGACTCTCACAGAGAAGATGGCCTCCAACTAAGAATGGATTGAAGAATGTCTTTAACCCCATAAGAAAGGTGGAGATATGCATTAACTCAAGGAAGTAGATATGCTATCTACCAAGATGGATCTACTCCTCAGCCATTAAAAACCAGCATAGCTTTAATAAAATGATAGAATCACAAATAGCTCAGTTGGTGGTTGTTGTTCCTTCGACCAACAAAGATAAGATTCTAGGACAACCAGAATATCCTGAAACTACAAATCTTATCAATATTCACAATGCAGGATTCTACATAGAACCATCAAGCTAAGGATGGGAGGATTACTCCTTGCCTGTAAAGAAAGGTGATCCAGGAAGACCTGCCATCCCCATAGCCATTGGACCTCATGTGTTCCAAGAAGCTGTCTGCAACTTTGGAGCAAGTGTTAACATTATGCCAAAGGAAATTTATGAGAAAATTAATGGAGGTACTTTGTTATACACAAATATGTGTTTACAGCTTGCAGACCAGTCACTCTACTACCCCAATGGGATTCTAGAAGACATTTGCGTATGAGTTTGATAGTCATATGTACCCATAGACTTTGTGGTTTTGGACATAGGTGGAGATATAAGGGCACCCATTATTTTCGACCGACCTTTCCTAAGCATCGCAAAAGCCATCATCTACGCGGACAGTGCTAAAATCTGGTTCACAATTAAGGATAGAAATGAGAAATTTACTTTCAAGAATTGTATACTACACTCTCCTAGTCATCTACAGATGCCATATCTACCTAAGGATACAATAGTAGACAAGAAGAGAAACAATCGAAGAAGCAAGAATAGAGCTAGGCAACCAAGAGAAGAATGAGTAAAGATGATCAATACAATTCGATCATAGTATGACCACCACCTCGCTTCACCATTCCTTACCAAGAAGGAAAATCCAGGAGTACCAATGATCGAGTGTACAATCAGACAAAGAATCTTTCACAACATCTTCTGCGATATTAGATCGAGTGTCAACATAATGTCCAAGGTAACATGTGACTATTTGTTTGGAGAGCCTTTGTTTCCTACATATATGCAATTACAGATGGTGGACCAAACAATTTAGTTTCTAGAGGGAATAGCAAAAGACATCATGGTCAAAATACAAGATCACTATGTCCCTACTGACTTCATGATTCTTGACATGGGAGAAGAACAAGATGTACCTATCATCCTTGGAAGACCATTCCTAAACACTACCAACATGATCATCTACATCGGATTAGGACAAATTCACTTCTAGTTTCCAAGACAAAAGGTATGATGCTATTTCAATAGACAACTTATGGACAACCGAAGAAGACCTGTTCCAAGAAGAGACGTTGATCTTCCCAATGCCGAAGGAATCAACTCCTAAAGAATGAAGATGAAGGAGAAATTGTGAATGACGAACCAACTACGCTGAAATCAAGTCCACAACCCAAGCATGTGTTGAAGGAAAAGGTGACATCCTCATCAGAGTCACCATCACAAGAGGTGCAACAATCAAGGTCTCCATCTCTGGGACTAATTGATGCTCCCAAAGAATAACTAAGATATGAGGAGTCCTGTTTGCAGGACTCAAAACAACGAACCCTCGTCTAGAGATAAAATCGGTAGTTATCCATATTTACTTTTACACATTGCATGAATTATTTTTACTTTAGTATATTTACTTTTATGCATTTGCATTGCATCTAGAAAAAAGAAAACAAAATTTTCATCACTGCATTATAAAAACCTTAAGCCCCATGTGAATAAATTTTACAGTGTGTAGAAACCGGCAAGAATATTAACTGTGGTGGCATAAAAAACAGCATGCATACATCTAGTTATATTTCACTATATCATAAAGTATTTTATGCAAAACATGTATAAGAAAATCCAAAAATATCAGATAGACATCCTACTAAAATTTTGCCAATTAAAAAAATATGTTTAACTCCAAGGATGACTAACCCCTAGACTGCTGATCGCTAACCCTCCTATTCTAATCCATTCCACGAGTTTTGTTGTTCTTGTTGACATTTTGTAGGATGATGTACAAGATCAAGAGCAAGTTTATACGGTCGCCTTCATCTCACTCCTCCCAAAGTGCATTCTCACATAAGAGAAACCCAACTTCCTGATGGACGAGAGGGACATCCGATGGCAAACCGCTCTAAGAAGGATCCCACAACTTTGAACATTCAACCACGACAACAACTAGCTTGGGGGAAGGGCATCCCCATGTATCTAGATAAGTATTTCTTTTCCTTTTGTTTTTATGTTTGTTATATATTTGCTATAAAAAGATGATGCATAACTATAAACAAAATAAAGATTTATCTTTATATTAGATGTATATTAGTAATGTGTGATCTAAGAAAAATGAAAATAAAATAAAGAGTGTGTACAAAATTTATTTTCTATTTTTTAAGAGCTGAATAAAACAAAAGGAACTATCTATGATCTCTTAGAATGGAAATGATGAATAGTTGCTCTGTTGTAATTCCTTTCAAGTACCTAGTTTTCAGCCTTAAATTCTCCTGAGTTTCAGAGAAGACTATTTTGATATAAGAAATTACTCTGAACTTGAAACTTGAGGGTAGCATATGCTTGATCTAAGTCTAGGTAATTGACAAATATGATATGAAAAGGTCTGAGCTGCTGTTTATCCTGTTCTTAGTGATACTAAAGTTTTGGAGATTTATCTTTTAAAAAACATAAAAATGCTACACGATGAGTTCTTGTATGACAAAGGTTGAATTCCTACCAGAGCCAAACATGTTATTTAGGCTAGGAAAACTTCCACTCATATATGCTGCTTGTTTTGCATTGAGTTTGGTCAAGCTTTATTGACCTTTATGAGAGATTTGTCATGCTCTTAAAATCAAGATCACGTACACACCACCCACATATGCACTACTCCTACACTGGGGTAGGTGCAAAAACATGTTTTCCATCTAGATCCATCCAAAAATGTATTACTCCTACACTAGGAGTGAGCAACAAAAATATGCTTGATAGGTTTATCCACCAAATAAATGCTCCAAGTTCTTGTTGCTATCTCTCAAAAGTTTTGCTGCGGAAAAGAGGCATGGCTATAAAAAATTTATTCATAAAAAAGAGTTGAGAATAATGGACAAGTGTCCGAGATATCTAAACCAATGTGTACTCATATGCCCGCCTGACAAAAAAGAGAAAAAGATGAATAAGATAGCCCATGTTCTCTAAGAAAATATTTCCAAGTTTCAAAAGAGAGATACATTTTCAAGGAGTATAGAAGAATTAGGTTAGCCACCATATATATCCATGCACATGCACATCTTGATTTGATTGTATGACTCAACTCTCTTTGGATCCGAGGTTTGACTTTATAATATCTGTATTGTAAGTATGCTATTTAATGCGATTTCCCCTCTTGTGAGCTCCACATAAGACTTAGTTGTAGGAAGAGAAAGGCATAACATAATTATTTCCTTATTGAGGATCCACAAATACCACATATATTGAGAGATTTGAGGGTGTCATACAATGCAAGCTCTGAGTTATATTTTTGAAAAACTTACAAAAACTCTAGAATAATGGTTGAGCAATGAACTTGAGATATAGTGCTTGACTTGTTTGTTATGTATTTCAATTGCTCAAGGCCCAAGTGAAGGCTAAGAAGCCCCATGGTTGAAGGTAATATGGGTAAGTTTGAAAGTCAGATCAGTTTATTCTAATCCAGAGGAGAATTTTTATTTGAACACATGTGTACTTTTGAGGAGTGAAAACATTGCAGCACCTCCTGATACATTATTGAGTTTAGCATTGCTTAGGGATGAGCAAAGGTTAAGCTTGGGGAGTTTGTTGATGGTAGTTAACACCCATCATAAACCGACAATATAACTTGTATAAATGCATGAATATGATCACCAACATAGGTTTAGGGGTTTAAGCTAACAAATTCTACGAGTTTGGTGATCCTGCATTTTTAGCAGGGTTTATTCATAAAACTATCAAGGAGGACCTAATTGTCAGATCAAGCCACATTTATTCGTGATGAAACCAACTTAGGAAGACTCCAAAACACTCTAGAAGGCAAACCACCATGCAGTGGCCTAAGCCACTGCCATATGGGGCTGACTGGCACCACCAGCAGGCCAGGCAGCCTATGGGGCCCATGTGTCAGCCTCTCCTTTGAATGTCGGTTCTCCACTGCCTTAAATATCAAATGTACACCATTGCTCAAGGTCTGATCTAAGGGTCCACATTTGGCATTGCCCCCTATATATATCACCTCCTACCCCCTGTCATAATCCTCCTCCATCGTCAAGAGAGATCTTCAGAGCTCCACAAATATTTAGGCATAGCTAGATAAGTTAGATCTAGAGAGAGGCAAGTCATCTGCTTGGGTTCCTGATCTTGTTAAGAGCGTGACTTGATAAATCCTTTGTATGCTCTCTTGTATATTCCATATTTTATATGTTTGCTACATTTGCTATGACATTATTCTTAATATTATTCATGTTCTTAGTTATCATGTTCACGTTTACTTTGATTATATGCTTAGTATAGCAAGATTATTATTATGTTTATGCATAAGTTCCTATGGCGCTCGCTCTAATGTACATGGGGTGAGTGGTCGACATTGGGTAAGTGTGGTGCTTATAAGTTATTTACCTGCGGATGCACCCTATATTGTGGGTCATGTGGTAGATCGCGAGTGTGACATTCTCGTTAAGTCCTTTGTAGTCCACTCCCTGAATTTAGGTCAAGTAGGATCTAGCTGCGAAGGAACTCATGCTCTGTTCTTGATCTTCCTTAGTAACATCCCTTATGTATAGGTATGAAGTTAATCCTTAGGCATGATTATTAAGTATAATTGCACTAATCAACGTATGCTTTGACTTGTAATTAAGAATAACTTAGGAATTAGTTTCTCTGTTATATCTACTTAGTCTTGCTATTGCTATCATAAGGAGTACTCTGAGTGTTCATTATTCATGGATCAACTATCATTTATCATTTATATATTATCCTATCTCTTGAGTTACCCCTGCTCAGAGTAGATGCTTGGTTTATCCATCATAAGTATAAGTTATCAATAATTTCCCTTTGTCAGTCCTTCCCTGAGGTAAAAATATAAATTACGATACCTAGAATACTCCCTGGATGAAGTGCTACAATGGTATAATATCTGTGCGCTTGTGGAATCCTTAATATTTATATTCTTTCTTAATTACAAGTGTCGTTAATAAATACCAATAATCATTTTTGGCGCCGTTGCTAGGGATACAAACCTAGTAGCAACATTAAGAAGTGTCAACACCCGTGCGGAAGGGTAAGTGTTGCCTCATGTATCCAACCTTTCACTAATCCTAGCCAGACTGTCCATGAAAGGGTTGATAAGTTCTTGGGTAATGGTACCACCATCTACCCGGCGCCACCTCATGCTAGTTTCACAGATAGACCAGTCACAATTAGTTAATTGGCTTGTCGCCCACATTTGTGACATGTGGTCAGTACGGATGGTTTCATAGAGTCGCTATACCAATGAACGGTCCTTAATCACTCCGCGAGCTACATCACTTGAGATCCAACACTCTAAGTGATCTTTCCCCTTGCGTGAGTAAAGAATATCAAAATGATCATCAAGATTATATTTCAAATTAGGGTTGTGTCACAGAACTGACCAATTTATAAGAGCACAAGTACAAAAACAATCGCCGAAACAATCAAATTCTCGCACTTGAGCCCATATAAACCCGGTAGTCAACTAAAACCACGAAGGATTTCAAACCAACTTGCATACAACTAAGATCACAGTAATTCAACATAACATATCGTATGTTACAACATTTCCCAGATGGTTTGCAAATAGGTTACAACACCTCAGAGTCATCGTTACTACAAAATAGGTTTTGTAAAGTATGTGAAAGCAAATAGTTTAACTTACACACCCATGTTCAAATACAAATACTAGTTTTCTGATCACAACCCGCAAAAGCATTCGGATAAGGGAAACAGAGATGATGCCCATGATCTAGTCTTCGTCACCCGCTGGGTGGAGACAATGCTTACAGAAGCCCTGATATAGAAGGTCATCTGCAACAAGAGGGAATAAACCCTGAGTATGAGAATGTACTCAACTAGACTTACCTGTCGAAAACCAAAAAAAATGACACCAAGATCATGCATAGCTTAATTTAGTGGATCTGGCTGACACTTTCTTTTTGCGGAAAAGCATAAGTAATAATGATCAACTCTTAACCTAAACTAGTAGTGACTTTTAGCCATTACCCTGTCATCTATATTAGCACCTGTACTAAGCAATCATTTGATTAAGATGCAAACATTAATAACCATAGCAGGTATAAATCATGGCAACATTATCATCATCATCCATTTAACCATATCGTTAAATTAATTGAATCTACGTTGCCGCTGCTTAGTCAAGTTCTCACTATTCGGGAGAGACGGCGATTCAAATCGATTCCTATCCAGTTGGAGGGGTATTCCTAACACAAACCTTGCTTCCCCCCATTAGGGTCGCAAACAAGTCACCTTTGGTACAATTCAGGAGTTGTGAGTCCAAACAGTGCTGCAAAATTAGAGAACCACTCTGCCATGAGTGCTCGGTGACTTAACCAGCCCTTGGGCTTATGCCAATGGCTCCCTGCACATCCTTACTTCCATCCAGATTGCGAACCCCTGCTCACATCCCCGGCCTGAATTGAGCTACTAGGCTTCGCAGGTCGGAACAAGTTATCTGGCTAGCTAAATGTTAGGCTACGTTCAACATGACATAAGGACGTACATCATATCGATCCTTAAATGACACAGACAGAGTCACTATGTCCAACCCTACACAAGACTCCGCCCGGTCTAAATTCATTATTAACATGGTTCTTTTCTACGATAGCAAATATAGCCAACCGTGATCCACCTCATCCTAAAGCTCGCAGGTGACAGGAAATCACCTGACTTCTAACGCACTAAGCATGGCTAAGCATTTAACCCGTTCCTGAACTTAAATAGGATTCAAGTACGATATCTGGACAAGGATGAATATATAATGCAACAATTGGTTCCAACCAATTCCTATACTTAATGCATCATCAACAATAAGAGATACTCAAGGTATTTGTAAAAACATGGGAGGCTTAATATGCTTTGGGGCTTGACTTTTAGGAAAGATGAAGGACGGTGGTCAGGGCACTCGGGCAACTCCTCCTCGGCGGCTGCTTCGTCGATTTCCTGCACCTCGGGCTCCTGCTCCTGGCTCGCTCCCTCGAACTCCAGCAGCATCACTCCCTCCGGCACACCTATTGCATGAATGCACAAGCGAAATATCATGGATGCACTTGAACGAAGTTAGGGATGCTCGGGGAATGCACATGCTTACTGCAGTCCGCATTTTCTGACTTAGGCTCTATTCAAATCACTTCAACTTACCAAGTTTATACAATGTAATGTACAATTGCTCATCTTCAGTTAAGGACCTAGCACCTGCACCTAAGCATGTTCTCAAGTTAGGCTAGCACCTAAACAATCAACAAGAACATCGCAACTGAGCACACACAATCATTCGTATTTCAGCAAAACAGGAACTTATATAGCGGTGTAGTAAACTGACCAAAACTGAAGATCTACAATTCCAAATGACATGCAACAAGACAATTTGGAAAGCTTATGAAATTACCTACAATTCATTTTTAGATCTCAAGGCATGATTACAACCTTTACCAGGTCGAATTTACAGAATTACATGATCAGGTCCAAACAAGACAGAACAAGCAACTCTGTGATCCAACTTTGAATGACTGTAACTCCTAAACTACTAGGCCAAATGCCACAAAATTTTGACAGGAGCTCGATACATAAGTTATTTACAACTTTTGTATTCACCACATTCCCAGCAAACCAAAATATCATGGGGAACTTTGTAAAGTCCCGAGAACTGTCCAGAAAGACATAATGCCAGGAAATATTTATTAACTTATGTTGCAAACAATTAATTGGACAAAACCAACTCTACTCACTTATTACCCATGTCACAAGAACACCAGAAAGTAAAGTGTTCACCACCAATTCATTTCTTTTAATGCCTTTCTTAATTTATTTAATTAATTAAGAGAAATGACAAACATATACGAGAACTACACCATTTAATCTACAAAAATTACAGTAGGTACTACATGCTCCAAGTAGACCACTATAAAAAATTTCACGTCATTTGAGCAAGTATAACATCCTACACAAAAATGATAAGACATAATGGCTTAAAATGACATAATTAGGAAACCCTAGTGAAAAGTGTCAAGCAACAGATTTTATATTTTTCCTAGCCTCCTTAAGGTACTAGGACATCCCCCACAAAATTTATGGTTATTGGATTCCTAGATAAATTACAAAAATTCACACAAGGATCATTCAATGATAAAAGGAAAATCTATACCTCACAAACCATCCATGCAATGACTCTCAAATGTTTACTAGAGCTTCTACTAATCCAGAGTAGCTCACCAACAAAATTTCATAATTTTTGGAGCACAGGAACTCAAGATATAATTTAAACAAGTTTGCATGCATTTAAAAATACATTTCAAGTTCCTATTTAATTCATCCAAAAATTCCACTACAAGGGTTCATGTTATATTTTTACTAAATACTACACTTCACTATGATCCTAACAAAATTAGAACCACTCACTTTGGATCTACAAAACTGGATATACAATTTTTACAAAACAGCATCAAAATAGGAAATATTTGAACTAGCTTCTAATACTCAGTCACTGACAAGCGGGGCCCTCGGGTCAGATGACCCCATAGGTCAGCGAGAGGAAACAGGGGAGGCGACTGCAATGGCGTGGCAGCGGCAAAGCTCACCGACGGTGGCTTCACCGACGACAAGGAGGGTACCTTCGTGCTCGCCATGATCTCCCACATTGATTGACCTACTAACACTAAGCTCTAGCGGACTCTAGGTAAGGCGACCATGGCACACGGCGGCTCAGTGGAGCTCTGGTGGCAGTGCTTGCGACGGCAAGCCCCCATTGCCTCTTCTGAGCTCGGTACGAGCTTCACAAGGTCACCATGGAGCTAGCTAGGTAGGAAAAGAAGGATGAGAGGGACCCTAGCTATCCCGACCATGGCGGCCTTGAACTCCGGTGAGGTCACGCTCATGGCGGTGGCGGCGGAAGTGACAAATGTGCCCTCACCTCGACTCAATAGGCTTAGCTAAGAGGTGGAGGAGGTATAGGAGGACACGATGGAACTTTGGGCTAGCTAGAGGTAGCATTTTCTGGTGGCGAGGGAGCTAGGTGACGGCGTGTGCTCGGCGGCAATGGTAGAGCCGGCGCGCTACTGCTGCTGCTGTGAGCGGAGGGGGCGAAGGAGAGTGAATGCGAGCGCTGGGAGGGCAGAGGGACGTAGCTTCAAGCTGAGCACACTGAGCAACGACATCAGGTCGGCCACAGCACGTGGTGGCCATGCGGCGGCCGGTCTCTGTTGCCGGTCGGCACTGTAGCTCTAATTCAGTTAAGAGATCAAGGTCTGCTAGCAAGAATTGACTATGCTTGATCCCCTAATCCATGATGAATCAGTGAAAACAATATAAATGAAAGTTGTAGCCCTTCATACCATATTCAATTCCTATTATAAGACCAAGACCTAATTCTCAAAGGATCATGAGAAAAATCATGCCAAAGTTGAGTACACGAAACTGAAATCCTGGTTTATGACTTAGAAAATTTTCAGAGTTTCCAAATAGACCTCAAACTGACTTGTGGGTCCCTTTTAAGCATGTTCTGCAATTTTTATGACTTGGCTCCTAAACAAAGTTTGTTCCTCATAAAATTTGCTACAACTTTGCTTTAGGTTGCTCAGACATGCAAACACTCTAAGCTATTCTTTTTAAACAGTCAAACCCAGGAGCTCTAGGGGTCTAAAGTAGTCAAACCATGACTTGGAAACCTAATTAGGCAAAATGATCAACATGAACATTGTTCCTAATGACATTCTAAGTATAACTAAGTTGCTTAAGAGGATAATTAGCCACACCACACATTGGTCACACCAAATCAAGCATCACATGCATTGAAATAAGGAAAAACAAGTGAAATGTTACCTTTATTTCAAAGTCATGTTTCACATGTTTCATGATTTTGTTGCATAGTACTAACTAACCATGTTTCACTAAAGTGAGTTGCACATGTTGCACTTGAGTGTTGCACACTATTCATTTCTTAAAACAAACACACATGAAATATAACAATATGTTGCAATGTTTTGAAAACATGTTTCATGCAATATAGGCTCATGAATGGATGAATGATGCTCATGTTCATGAAATGCAAGTGCAAATGTGGAAGCCAAACACCTGGGGTGTTACAACCCTCCCCCCTTATAAAAATCTCGTCCTGAGATTTGACAAGCGTACCATTGTTCATAGAATTCCTTATAACCGTCCCTCAAATAATCTTCTCTTTCCCAAGTTGCGTCGAGCTCACTACCCTGATTACTCCACATGACCTTGTAAAACATGACCAACCGACTTTGAGTCACTCGCTCATGAGTGTCAATTACTCAGACCGGTTTTTCTTCAAAAGTCAAATCAGATTTTAACTCGATATCCCCCAGTGGAACTCTCTCTTCAGGGATGCAAAGACATTTCTTCAACTGGGATACGTGAAAGACATTGAAGATAACACTCATCTCAGGAGGTAATTGGATCTTGTATGCCACCTTACCACTTTGTCCAATGATTTGAAATGGACTGACATATCTCAGCGCAAGCTTTCATTTCACACCAAAGCATTGGACACTCTTCATAGGTGAGACTTTAAGATAAATGAAGTCTCCAACTTTGAATTCGATAGGCTTTCTATGGCAATCAGCATAACTTTTCTGACTAGCTTGAGCTGCGGCCATATGGGTTTGGATAGTACACACTTGTTCTTTGACTTCTTGAACAAAATCAATTCCATAATATCTCCTTTCACCGGCTTCTACCCAATTCAATGGGGTTCTACACTTTCGGCCATACAAAGCTTCAAACGGTGCCATCTTGATACTCTCTTAATAACTATTATTGTACGAGAATTCAGCTAGGGGCAACCACTTTTCCCATGAACCCTTAGCCAAGATGACACATGGTCTCAACATATCTTCTAAGATTTGATTCACTCGTTCAGTTTGCCCATTGGTTTGTGGATGATAGGTAGAACTTCTTACTAACTTAGTTCCTAGTAATCCGTGTAAGTGCTCCCAAAAGCGAGCAGTGAACTATGGTCCTCTATCAGAGACAATAGTATGATTAAAGTACAACTCTGCATAGTCAGTTGGACGGAAATCTATGCAGACAGGAATGAAGTGTGTAGACTTGGTCAGATGGTCTACAATCACCCAAATGGAGTTAAAATTCCTCTGAGTAGTAGGGAGTCCAACAATAAAATCCGTACTTATCTCCTCCCATTTCCAACCTGGAATAGAGGGTGGCTGAAGCAATCCAGCTTTCATGTGCACCGCTTTGACTCAACAACAAGTGTCACACCTAGCCACATAAGCGGCTATCTCTTTCTTCATTTTGGTCCACCAAAAGTGAGGCTTCAAATCATGATACATTTTGCTACTACCAGGATGAATAGATAATTTAGAGGAATGGGCTTCGGATATGATTTGGTTTCTAAGCTCTCTATCCTTCGGAACCACCAACCTATCCTTGAACCATAACATGTCATTCTCATCTACCCGAAAATGTTTGGTTTCTTGCTCTTTCATCTTACGCTTGATGTGGAACACACCTAAATCTATCTTCTGTAGCTCGATAATTCGACTCTGTAGAGTACAATTGATAGTGATGTTGTGAAGGACTGTCGGATGTAAGAGTTTTGACAAATGGAAGTCACTTTCAATCAAAGAGTGGCAATGAGATTTCCTGCTTAAGGCATCCGCAATGACGTTTGCCTTGCTAGGATGATAGTGCACTTGGAGGGTATAATCCTTGATCAACTTGATCCATCTTCTCTGACACATATTCAACTCAGGTTGAGTGAAGATGTACTTAAGACTCTTATGATCAGTGTAGATATTACACACATTGCCGAGCAAACAACTGTAGCAAGTTCTAAGTCATGCGTTCGGATAGTTCACCACATGCTTCTGAAGTTGGCGAGAGGTATAAGCAATGACTCTACCCTCTATCATAAGAACACCTCCTAAACCTATACCTAATGCATCGCATAACACATCGAAAGGTTTCTCAATATCCGGTTGTGCCAAAACTGGAGCCGAAGTTAGAAGAGTTCGCAGGGTGTGGAAAGCCGCATCACACTCGGAAGTCTAGACAAACCTCATGTCTTTTTGCAGCAACCGAATCATAGACTTGGCTATTTTAGAGAAATCTAGGATGAAGCGACGATAATAGCTAGCCAATCCTAGAAAACTTCGAACCTCGTGCACCGAGATGGGAGGCTTCTAGTCCAACACTTCTTGCACCTTGGTGGGATCCACCATAATTCCACCATCGGACAACACATGTCCAAGAAAAGGTACCTCACAAAGCTAGAATTCACACCTGCTGAACTTTGCATAAAGCTAGTGTTCCCACAATCTAGTGAGAACCACTCGCAAATGTTCAACATGATCTTCTTCATTCTCAGAATAAACTAGGATATCATCTATAAATACCACCACAAATTTGTCCAACTCGGGCATAAACACCGAATTCATCAAATACATGAAGTGTGCGGGGGCATTGGTCAATCCAAAAGACATAACAAGGTACTCATACAGACCATATCTTATGGAGAATGCAGTTTTTGGAACATCCTCAAGCCAAATTTTGATTTGATGATAACCAGATCTCAAATCAGTCTTGGAAAAGACTTTTGCTTTAGACAACTGATCAAATAAGATATCTATGCGTGGCAGAGGGTACTTATTCTTGATTGTAACTGCATTCAAGGGCCTATAATCTACACACATGCGTAGTGATTGATCCTTCTTCTTTACAAAGATAGCTGGGCACCCCCATGGAGATGAACTAGGACGGATAAGGACTTTCTTTAGAAGTTCATTCAACTAAGTCTTAAGTTCGGCTAGTTCATTGGGAGGCATCCAATATGGCCTTCTAGAGATGGGCGTTGTACTAGGGTAGCAACTCTATCTTGAACTCCACGTCTCGATCCGAGGGCAATCTAGGCAAATCATCAGGAAAAACATCTAGAAAATCACACACAACAGGGATATCTACCATAGCCTTTACTTGCACCGCATTAGCCATACAAAAAAGATTGATGTCCCTAGGTAGCTATACTAGAAAACCCTCCTGATTACCAGGATCTCTAAGCATGACTACTCTAGACGATGTATCAATAAGCACTCCATGACTGCTCATCCAGTTCATTCCCAATATCACGTCGATACCCAGCCCCGGTAAAACTACCAGATCAACCTAATAACTTTACCCCTCTATCTCAAATTGTACGTCCCCAACTACAAGCTTGGTTGGGATAGTGCCACTGGTAGCCCTAATACAATAACCCTCACCATCAACAGTGTATGTTTTCTACATAAACTTGGATGCAATGCAGGACTAATAAAAGAATGTGAAGCATCCGAATCAAATAGTACAACTATGGGGTGTTGATCCACCAGAAACTTACCAGCCATTACTACCTCTCCTGACGGAATATCAGCAATATTAGTGTGGTTCACCTGTCCCTGACGGCCACCTTGGTAGTTATTCTTCTTGGGGTAAGGACACTTCCTCGACCAGTGAGCTGGCTTATTGTAGTTCCAACATGGCATGTTGCTTGGTGGAACATTGGAACTGCCTTGACTGGTAGTGCCCTTGGGAAGAGCAACTATAAAAGCCTTGTGAAACCTAGTCTTGCCTGGATTCATCTTTAGCGATGGGCGGAACTTAGTAGCTGATGCCAGGGGACGGAATGGAGCCCTTCGGGTGACTAGAGCCTTGGATTGTGAGGCACCCGCCTCATAGGCCCTCTTACAATTCTTTGAAGCAGCATATACAGCATTATTGTTCTCTTGAGATAAAACATCACTCACAAACTCATTAAAATCAGCACACTTGCAATTTCCCATGGGCTTCATCAATTTGGGGCTAAGTCCCCGCTTGAAACTAGTGATCTTTTTGGCATCAATGTCAACAAACTTAGTAGCATACCTTGCAAGATTATTGAAAGCCTATAGGTATTCATTCAAGCTCTTGTTCCCCTGGGTCAGCTTCATGAACTCTGTATGCTTGATTGCCATGAGACTAGGAGGAATATAATTTCCCCTGAAAGCAGACTTGAACTGATCCCAAGTGATTTGGGCATTAGCGGGCATAGTGGACCGATGATGCCTCCACCAAATACCAGCTGGCCAATGTAGTTGGTGAGATGCATACTCAGTCTTTAGCACCTCATTCAAGCTGAAGAAGATGGAACTTCTGCTCGAGAGTGTTCAACCACTCATTAGCTTGGAGGGGCTCTTTAGCCTCCTTGAAGATCGGTGGTTTAGTGTCAAGGAAATCTTTGAAGTCGCTATACTAATTTGGTTTGGGTCCTTGGCGTGCACCATGACCTTCATGATTTGCAATCGTGCAGAGAGCCTCAGCCATAGTGTGTTGTCCTTCTACAAGAATTGCCATCAATTCTGTTGGTGTGGGTGGTGGTGGCGGTGGAAGATCGTCATCATCACCAGCCGCACCAGTGGAACGAGTGCGAGGCATCTGCAACCATGCGCAACCAGCAATTATTGATGATGTTAGCACATTGGAGAGGAACAATGTAATTATGTGAAACTGAATTTACTTGAGAAAATGAAAACTTCATACAATAAACAGAGGCAATAATTCATTCTCCTAATCACCACATCATCAATTAGATTACTAGTGCCATACGCAGTGCATTCCAACATGACAAGTTTTTAAACTTAACCAACAAGATACGCATCCCGACGGGAGCAGAATAAAGTACATTACATGCCAAGTTTGAATTCAAAGGTACATCCCACATCAGTCATAGTACTAGGTCCATTACACCAATGACTGCAAAAGCTTAAACTAGTGAGACTTGCTAACTAACTACTCATCGAAGTGATCGCTGTCCACATCAGAGATGCCTTGGACTTCTTCCGGATCTTCCTCCTCTTCTTCATTTGCAGGTTCAGCTGCATTGTCATCCATGTGCACGTCCTCTTCTTCTTCATCAGCCTCAATCACTTGAGGTCCACCCACATTTGGATACCTTGGTATGGGGTGAGGAATAGGAAATAGACTGGTTGTTCAGTTGATGGTGCTCAACCTGAAGCTCTTCAAGTTGCTCTTGGAGCTCATGCTCCCTTTGGAAAGCATTGTGGTTAGCCATGATCTAGCCCTAACGTCTTTCTTCTGACAACTCTAAGGCTGCATCTCTATGATGGGTCACATGATCCAACTCCTATGCTGCCTCATCTCTCTCTATGGTGAGGTTCATAAGCTGGTTATGAAGCTCGTCTCTCTCGCGTGCTGTTTGACCCCACTGCTGCAGGCAATAATTTGCAATACCTCGAATCTCCTCTACTTCTTGCTAAGCTCACCCACATGCATCCACCCTACGGCGATACTTGTGGGCACGCAACCTGAACTTGTGTTCGGTTGCCATTGCCTTGCCAGCTTCTTCTAACACACTAGAAAGGGTGTCCTGCCTGACTCGACAAAGCTTCAAGACGGCCATGATAGCACTCATTCCTAGCATTGTCGCTCTGAACACGTTCACCACGGCCTCAAACCAAAGCTTGACCAACTTCTTGAGTCCACTCAGCCTCAGTAGGAGCCACTCGGGTAATGGATGAAGCTGGTCCACCCACTAACTCATCCCTGAAGCTCTATGCTATATCCATTAGCACATCAAGGGCAACCACTTGAGCGGCTTCCCATGGGCTTTGCCCATCAGTCTCAATGTTCCACCCATGCCACAATGGTCTCGTGGGGTTCTGCGGCACTATAAAGGTCACAATGTACCATGGTACATCTCCCAATGGTACCGCCTGCCTCCACGTGTAGCGAGGTGCCTTTGGGTACCCAACTGAACTGAGCACCCTCCAGAGCAAGGTGGGTGCATACCGAACTGGTCCAAAAAGGTGCTGCTACTAGTAGGAAACATGGGTGCGACCATCTGTATCAAAAAGGGATGCAACTCATGTGAGAGAATTATTTTGTTGAGAGATGGAACTTAATACTTGGGATAAGCAATTATAAGGGAGGGAGTAATGCAATATGAATGACATGAGTGAATATGATGCATGCTCGTTTCGTATGTCCTCACAAACCTAAGAAAAGTTAAGTTTTAGCGGAATATACGGTGGCATACATACGTTCTCTCAATTAGCGGTAACTAGTCGATCTACACGGTGTGTTGTTAGCGTACCTACAGAAAACTTCATTGCAGCCCAACCCAACAAGATATAATGCTAATAATGAAAGTAGTAACTAAGATACTCTCCATACATACATCCCTAGATATATATACTTTGGTATCCAAACTACCTGACAGATGTACCCACAATTAAGTACCTTCATATATACATGTATGCAACATGTAAATACTCCAGTAACCACAACTAACTCTCCCCTAGACCGACAGTTGGATGGTCATGCTCTCACAGCTCACACTTACCTTGGCGTAGCGGCAATTGATCCATACATTACCATTCAAGCAAATGGCACCCATGCAATAGCATGCCGCATGGACGACAAAATAGAAACAATCAATTTCCCCCAAGTTAGTAATTATATATAAGCCACCTAGAAGTCCTTAAGTGGGCTACAAGGGATGTGATCACCAGTACACCATAAATTTTTTTATTTTTGAACACTTATATATAACTATAAGTTGGAAAACCGTTTTCACAACAAAAGCTTTTGTTTTAAATACCCGTATGACATGTTTAGTGTTGAATCTAGCTCTGATACCAGCTGTCACAGAACCGACCAATTTATAAGAGCACAAGTACAAAAACAATCGCCGAAACAATCAAATTCTCACACTTGAGCCATATAAACCCGGTAGTCAACTGAAACCATGAAGGATTTCAAACCAACTTGCATACAACCAAGATTACAGTAATTCAATATAACATATCATATGTTACAACATTTCCCAGATGGTTTGCAAATAGGTTACAACACCTCAGAGTCATCGTTATTACAAAACAGGTCTTGTAAAGTATGCGGAAGCAAATAGTTTAACTTACACACCCATGTTCAAATACAGATACTAGTTTTCTGATCACAACCCGCAAAAGCATTCGGATAAGGGAAACAGAGATCATGCCTATGATCTAGTCTTCATCACCCGCTGGGTGGAGACAATACTTACAGAAGCCCTGATATAGAAGGTCATCTGCAACAAGAGGGAATAAACCCTGAGTACGAGAATGTACTCAGCTAGACTTACCCATCGTAAACCAAAACAAATGACACCAAGGATCATGCATAGCTTAATTTAGTGGATCTGGCTGACACTTTCTTTTTGTGGAAAAGCATAAGTAATAATGATCAACTCATAACCTAAACTAGTAGTGACTTTTAGCCATTACCCTATCATCTATATTAGCACTTGTACTAAGCAATCATTTTATTAAGATGCAAACATTAATAACCATAGCAGGTATAAATCGTGGCAACATTATCATCATCATCCATTTAACCATATCAGTTAAATTAATTGAATCTATGTTGCCGCTGCTCAGTCAAGTTCTCACTATCCGGGAGAGACGGTGATTCAAATCGATTCCTATCCAGTTGGAGGGGTATTCCTAACACAAACCTTGCTTCCCCCAACAGGGTCGCAAACAAGTCACCTTTGGTACAATTCAGGAGTCGCGAGTCCAAACAGTGCTGCAAAATCAGAGAACCACTATGCCATGAGTGCTCGGTGACTTAACCCGCCCTTAGGCTTACGCCAATGGCTCCCCGCACATCCTTACTTCCATCCAGATTGTGGACCCCTGCTCGCATCCCTGGCCTAAATCAAGCTACTAAGCTTTGCGGTCGGAACGAGTTATCCGGCCAGCTAAATGTTAGGCTACGTTCAACATGACATAAGGACGTACAACAGTATCGGTCCTTAAACGACATAGACAGGAGTCACTATGTCCAACCCTACACAAGACTCCGCTCGGTCTTAATTCATTATTAACATGGTTCTTTTCCACGATAGCAAATATAGCCAACCGTGATCCACCTCATCCTAAAGCTCGCAGGTGATAGGAAATCACCTGACTTCTAACGCACTAAGCATGGCTAAGCATTTAACCCATTCCTGAACTTAAATAGGATTCAAGTACGATATCTGGACAAGGATGAATATATAATGCAACAATTGGTTCCAACCAACTCTTATACTTAATACATCATCAACAATAAGAGATACTCAAGGTATTTGTAAAAACATGGGAGGCCTAATATGCTCCGAGGCTTGCCTTTCAGAAAAGAGGAAGGACGGTGGTCAGGGCACTCAGGCAACTCCTCCTCGGCGACTGCTTCGTACGATTTCCTACACCTCGGGCTCCTCCTCCTAGCTCGCTCCCTCAAACTCCAGCAGCGTCACTCCCACCGGCACACCTATTGCATGAACGCACAAGAGAAATATCATGGATGCACATGAACGAAGTTAGGGATGCTCGGGGAATGCACATGCTTACTGTAGTCCTCATTTTCCAACTTAGGCTCTATTCAAATCACTTTAACTTACCAAGTTTATACAATCTAATGTACAATTGCTCATCTTCAGCACCTAAGCATGTTCTCAAGTTAGGCTAGCACCTAAACAATCAACAAGAACATCACAACTAAGCACACACAATCATTCGTATTTCAGCAAAACAGGAACTTATATAGCGGTGTAGTAAACTGATCCAAAACTGAAGATCTACAATTCCAAATGACATGTAACAAGACAATTTGGAAAGATTATGAAATTACCTACAATTCATTTTTAGACCTCAAGGCATGATTCCAAACTTTACCAGGTCGAATTTACAGAATTACATGATCAGGTCCAAACAAGACAGAGAACAAGCAACTCTGTGATCCAACTTTGAACATCCTGTAACTCCTAAACTACTAGGCCAAATGCCACAAAAGTTTGATAGGAGCTCGATACATAAGTTATTTACAACTTTTGTATTCACCACATTCCCAGTAAACCAAAATATCATCGGGAACTTTGTAAAGTCCCGAGAACTGTCCAGAAAGACATAATGATAGGAAATATTTATTAACTTATGTTGCAAACAATTAATTGGACAAAACCAACTCTACTCACTTATTACACATGTCACAAGAACACCAGAAAGTAAAGTGTTCACCACCAATTCATTTCTTTTAATGCCTTTCTTAATTTATTTATTTAATTAAGAGAAATGACAAACATATAGGAGAACTACACCATTTAATCTACAAAAATTACAGTAGGTACTACATGCTCCAAGTAGACCACTATAAAAATTTCACATCATTTGAGCAAGTATAACATCCTACACAAAAATGATAAGACATAATGGCTTAAAATGACATAATTAGGAAACCCTAGTGAAAAGTGTCAAGCAACAGATTTTATATTTTTCCTAGCCTCCTTAAGGTACTAGGACATCCCCCACAAAATTTCATGGTTATTGGATTCCTAGATAAATTACAAAAATTCACACAAGGATCATTCAATGATAAAAGGAAAATCTATACCTCACAAACCATACATGCAATGACTCTCAAATGTTTACCAAAGCTTCTACTAATCCAGAATAGCTCACCAACAAAATTTCATAATTTTTGGAGCACAGAAACTCAAGATATAATTTAAACAAGTTTGCATGCATTTAAAAACACATTTCAAGTTCCTATTTAATTCATCCAAAAATTCCACTACAAGGGTTCATGTTATATTTTTCCTAAATACTACACTTCACTATGATCCTAACAAAATTGGAACCACTCACTTTGGATCTACAAAACTGGAGATACAATTTTTACAAAACAGCATCAAAACAGGAAATATTTGAACTAGCTTCTAATACTTAGTCACTGACAAGCGGGGCCCTCGGGTCAGATGACCCCATAGGTCAGCGAGAGGAAATAGGAGAGGCGACTATGATGGCATGGCAGCAGCGAAGCTCACCGATGGTGG
This sequence comes from Miscanthus floridulus, assembly GCF_019320115.1. Lineage (NCBI taxonomy): Eukaryota > Viridiplantae > Streptophyta > Magnoliopsida > Poales > Poaceae > Miscanthus > Miscanthus floridulus. The sequence continues at coordinate 21,633,092 of NC_089591.1, read as the reverse complement.
CTTCACCGGCGAGAGGAGGGTACCTCCGTGCTCGCCATGATCTCCCACATCGATTGACCTACTAACACTAAGCTCTAGCGGACTCTAGGTAAGGCGGCCATGGCGCACGGTGGCTCGGCGGAGCTCTGGTGGCAGTGCTAGCAATGGCGAGCCCCCATTGCCTCTTTCGAGCTCAGTACGAGCTTCACGAGGTCACCACAGAGCTAGCTAGGTAGGAAAAGGAGGATGAGAGGGACCCTAGCCATCCCGACCACGGCGGCCTCGAACTCCGGCGAGGTCGCGCTCATGGCGGTGGCGGTGGAAGTGACAAATGTGCCCTCACCTCGACTTGATAGGCTTAGCTAAGAGGTGGAGGAGGTATAGGAGGACACAGAGGAGCTTTGGGCTAGCTAGATGCAGCATGTTCATGGTGGCGAGGGAGCTAGGCGATGGCGCATGCTCGGCGGCAATGGTGGAGCCGGCGCGCTACTGCTGCTGCTGTGAGCGGAGGGGGCGAAGGAGAGTGAATGTGAGCACTGGGAGGGAAGAGGGATGCGGCTTCAAGTGGAGGTGGTCATGTGGTGGCCAGTTTCTATTGCCGGTCAGCACTGTAGCTCCGATTCAGTTAAGAGATCAAGGTCTGCCAGCAAGAATTGACTGTGCTTGATCTCCTAAACCATGAAGAATCAGTGAAAACAATATAAATGAAAGTTGTAGCCCTTCATACTATATTCAATTCCTATTATAGGACCAAGACCTAATTCTCAAAGGATCATGAGAAAAATCATGCCAAAGTTGAGTACACGAAACTGAAATCCTGGTTTATGACTTAGAAAATTTTCAGAGTTTCCAAATAGACCTCAAACTAACTTGTGGGTCCTTTTTTGAGCATGTTCTGCAATTTTTATGACTTGGCTCCTAAACAAAGTTTGTTCCTCATAAAATTTGCTACAACTTTGCTTTAGGTTGCTCAGACATGCAAACACTCTAAGCTATTCTTTTTAAACAGTCAAACCCAGGAGCTCTAGGGGTCTAAAGTAGTCAAACCATGACTTGGAAACCTAATTAGGCAAAATGATCAACATGAACATTGTTCCTAATGACATTCTAAGTATAACTAAGTTGCTTAAGAGGATAATTAGCCACACCACACATTGGTCACACCAAAATCAAGCATCACATGCATTGAAACAAGGAAAAACAAGTGAAATGTTACCTTTGTTTCAAAGTCATGTTTCACATGTTTCATGATTTTGTTGCATAGTACTAACTAACCATGTTTCACTAAAGTGAGTTGCACATGTTGCACTTGAGTGTTGCACACTATTCATTTCTTAAAACAAACACACATGAAATATAACAATATGTTGCAATGTTTTGAAAACATGTTTCATGCAATATAAGCTCATGAATGGATGAATGATGCTCATGTTCATGAAATGCAAGTGCAAATGTGGAAGCCAAACACCTAGGGTGTTACAGGTTGATCTTTAGTCATAATTTGGAAAGCTAGATAAGTTGTCATGCTCATAAAACTTTAGTAATTAATTAACCCAATGTAGCATCCTACATGTGCGAGAGTGAGTTCCCTTCTTAAACTCGACTTCTAACAAAGCTAAGCAACTAAGAATAAGCATATAACGAATCCCAACTCAATTATTAAATGTAGGCTAGGATTAATTAGATGAGTAATTCTAAGTTAATGGAACAATATTAGGTTTTTAATCACATTCAAATGAAATGAAAACTCATAATGAGACAAGTAATAAGTATCCAAAATAGGGTTCATACTAGTGGGGGCTATTCGAACAACTGAAGCTGACAATGATGACTTATACACGATCCTCACATTCGTAACGAATCTTGAAAGACAAGATGGATGGAATTGGGGTGATTGATAAAGAGATAGAGATAAAGATTGAGAGTTGATTTGGAACTTGGGAAGAGACATCTAAACTAAGCTCTACAATTGCATTACTTCTAATCTATGTGTGGTTTAGTATTGTTGATCGCTTGGGTAAGATTCTAAGAAACTAGACACCTTCTATTAACTAGGCAGACCCTCCGCTACAAGTGGCAGACACTGCACTGGGTTAGACTTCAAGGTTACTTGGTTCTGGGTTGGCTCTATTAGAGTCTACAAACTCTCCATTGAAGGTGATTTAGGACTTACACATTTTTGTTGACTCGGTACTCAATGGATGCTCCGTATCATTTGATGGACACTCTAGTAAGAACTAGAAAGTCTTGGTGTTCTAATCAATTTAGGTTTATAAATTGGTGAACACTCCAGTGGCTGTCACAGACACTCCATAGAAAATAGGGTACTCTTAGGTTGACTAGGGAACATTTTATAATTTAGTGGACACTCTAATGAAATCGGCGGATGCTCCGACATTGCACTCAGAGAGGGTGTAAAGGTTCTAGCCATCTATTTTGGCTAAGCTTGTGGGTTATCAGGACTCTCCATCAGTTTTGATGGACTCTCTATCAAATGGTCGATAGAACCTATGTTCATGATTTTCATGGGTTTTCTTGGGATTCAAATTTAGATGTGCTAAGCTGTGGTTCATGCACATGCAGGGGATTCTTAGGGTAGCTTAAGTGACTTGCTAGGCTTAGGGTAGCTAAGTTTTGAGCTAGATTTCGCAAGTGCATCTATGGGTTTGGGATTAAACCAAAAATATGAGAAAAGAGAGAATAAATCTTGGGATTGAGATTAGGTACTTAGCTCTGAGATTTGAGAGTTTCCATGAAATCTAACTCGGAGGTACAACTTCCTCAAATCCTTGTTTCCACAACCAAGATATGGATTGGTCACTCTTGAGCTTCATCTTGCAAAAATTCCAAAAAGATGCATCTCAAGAAAATCCAAGGGGTGCATGGGTGATTGAACTAGATGAAGACCACTAGCAAGAAATCATCAATCTTGCACCAAAAATCACAAGTTAGGTGTTTGGGGAAAAATCCAAGAAATAAGAAAAAAATTTCTTGAGCTAATCATTGATCAGGTTGAAGATGTTGAAGAGGTCCATGAGATGATGCTGGTGCTTCTCTTCTTCCTCTTCTTCCTTTCCTTCTCCAATCCATTCTCCCATTCTTTCTCTCTAGTTCTAGGTTTCATCCTTGCTCTTGAGTATAGAGAGAGGGAGAGTAACAAATGAATGAGTGAGTGTGGGAGGGGGTGAAGTGGAGTCGCTTCAGCTGATGAAAGAATCCAATTCATGCTAAAATGTGGGTCCAAGCAAGGCAAATGGAAAACAACTCATTTTCCACTTTCCTTCACTGTTCTGTGATTCAGCGGACTGTGCGGTAATCCTGGCGGACTCTCCGCTAAATCATTGTCTTTGCTGAATTATTTCAAGTGTTGGGGTGATATAAGGATCAAGACTCTATATTCAAGAGGTGATTTCAAACATTGGGAGGATGTCGATGATATCCGTTAGTTGCCTTTGAAGCCGAGTAAGAGTCTTCCACTTCTTTGGTTATCAACCTGACCGCGGTCTTCTGGAGAGGTTTCACGGGGTTAGTTAGCAAATTCATAGCAACTATACTGGCTCAGGGCACTTGGGATCTCCGCAAGTGAACAACTATGTAGACTCAGGGCTTCCGATAGAATTCCCATAGAGCTAGGGTCAAGGTTCGAATTGGAACAACATTTTGGGTTGTTACAATCAAGGTCAAGAGAGCATCTCCTATGAAGCCAAGAAGTGAGCTGAGATCTTTTCATGTAAGATAAAACTCTCTATAAAAATGGAAAGATATCCCATTCTCAACTTGTTTTATGAAGCATAAAAACTGAATAGTCAGAAGGCGAGAACCTTCCTCCCAGACATGGGGAACACCCTCCTATCCAACAACTTTCTAGACAGTAATGAAGTCAGCATCCATAGCTATTTTCTTGAGAAGGTCCGGGTCATATGCCGGCGTGTGGTCGAAGTCATGATCCTTGATGAGGGTGTACGCTTGCATTTCCCGGTCTCTTTCCAAGTCGAGGTAGGGTGCATCATCCTCCATTTCCATCGACTCCGCTTGCGATCCTGTTGGCATACTTCTTCATGCATCAGGCTTTCCGTGCTTGAGCTACCATGCGTACGTCTTGAGCTTGTGGCCTTCTTGAGCGCACCAGAAAGCCACCTCCCTAGCTTGTTCAATGTGACAACAAAACAACGACAAAGCAAACAAAACTCGAGAGCGGGTTACGTTAGCAAAAATCAACTCGAGAGCTTGACTTGGGACCTTAGGCTTGAAATTTTTGTAGAGTTTTCTTGCACTCAAACTTTGTGGGAAAGTTTTTGTAAAGAAAACTTACAGAAAGTTTGAGAGATTGAGAGAGTGTGGAGAGTAGACTGTGAGTGACGAGCTCATACCCCAACCCTCTATTTGAATCTGAGCTCCAACAGCCGAGACTGGGGAGGGGCAACGGCTAGTTACCGTTTCAAAAACCTGGGCACTAGCGGCTACCAGGTAGGGTGGGCTGACCCCACGGGTCACCCAACCCACTGGTGGTCCCGTTGTTTCCCCCTTGGCAAGTTGCTTCCAACTGCCATTTTGAAGATAGCCATTGGGGGCTTGGTCAGGTTTTGAACCAGAACTTGCTCAAACTGGTTTTTCCAACAAAGTTTTATTACTTTTTAAATTTTTATAAAAAACATTTTTAAAAAAAATTGATGCATCTGCAATAATTAAATTTTAAATTTTAAATACGCATTTGAAACTAAATATGAGATAACTACCGATTTACCTTTGGTAAAGGCTCACCATTTTAAGTCCGTTGAGCGGGACTTTTTTCCTTTCATTTCTTGCTTAAGGAGGAGGCAGCCGGTCCAGGAGAAGTAGACGTGGATGACTGTACATCTTTCACTTGCCACACCTTCTTGATCTTCTTTGCTGGTGTGGGAGTTGCTTCTTTAGACTTCGGAGCTTTCGGGGTTTGTTTTGTTTTCTCGTGCGCCGGCCTCTTCTTTGCTTCTTTGTTTATGAATTTGATGAGGCTGTCTATCTTTTGAGGCTGGATTTCAACCTCTCTAATGCCTTGTGGATTCGGTCCATACTTAATCCTTATCTTGTTGTGAGATTTAACTTTATAAGAGATATAGATTTTTATGTCATACTCTAGAACAAATCAGGGGGCCAAAAAAGCCAAGTGGCCTCAATATAATTAAGTTTTTTTTTGCTATCAACCCTATAAAATAAAGTTAGTCACATTTGCTCGTGTTTATTTATTGATCACTTAAACCCAAACTAGAGCCAGATACATTCACATGTTACGAGACCAGCTATGTTCCTATCTAGCGATAGATCAGGTGCATATATTAGCGATCATGCATGCATTCAACGGGATAGATGGTGGAGGTACGTAGCTAGGTGCATGCACCATTTTGTTTGCATATGTCAAGACGAACTCCCGTAAATATCTGAACATATATATAATACTGTTCAGCTGCTCTGCTGCCACATGTTGCACAAAAATGTAGCCATGTAGGGGTTTGATCGACGGACTAGCTACTACAGGGCTATATTAGGTCGGTCAACGTACACATAACAAACTCAGTACCGAAATGGTAGAAGGTGTGTAAAGCGTATGGCAAGGTGCTGGGAACAATGAACTCCAAGAAATATTTTTATATCCTTGTGGCTGTGAAATAAGCGAAAGATTTAGTAGTTTCGGGTGCGGACAATATCCTGCACTCGATCTCATGGCTATATCTTATAAGCTTGCGGGCTCCAAGACAGATGCATGCATGAACAAGAGGCAACAAATGTATGAGAGGACGAGTTCGAATTGTCATCTGCCCTCTCAACGTTTCGTGCATCTTATTCTATAGTACCATTGTACCAGCCAGTATATATTCCACCTCGGCAAAAAGCGTCCGGCTGTGCTTCGCTGCTTATAACGGCCAAAGATAGTACTCTGTAATTCACAAGTTATATATTGCGTCTACTAAGTGGAGCATTCGTTAGGAATATTAGGTACGCTACAGTTCGTCCTGGAAAAGCGCCATTTAATTTACTCCTTCCATATTAAAATACAAGAGATACAAATTTATCATAAATCAAAGTATACCATGTTTTAAATGTATTTACAAAGAAGATTAATAACTTCTATCACATCAAATAGGTAAACTATTAAAACGAACCAGAATTTCCAAAGCATATGGGCTATCATGGGCATCAAATTTTCAATTGATTACAAAGTCATACAACATCAGAGTGCATAAATAAAAGTACTATCTTTATAAAAAAACTGAAAAACAAAATAAATAGTTATAGTTATTTATAGTAATAATGTGTAGAGTGTGACTAGTTTACTTTAAATTCTTTTAAGTGCTAAATAAATAATAAAGACTATGAGGACAAACTCTTAAAATGAAAATGATGAATAGTTGCTCTGTCGTAATTCCTTTCAAGTACCTAGTTTTCAGCCTTGAATTCGCCCGAGTTTTAGATAAAATTGTTTTGATATAAGGATTTACTCTGAACTTGAAACTTGTGGGTAGCATATGCTTGATCTAAGTCAAGGTAATTGACGAATATGATATGAGAAGGTATGAGTTGTTGTTTATCTTATTCCAAGTGACACTAAAGTTCTGGAGATTTATCTTTTGAAAAACACAAAAATGCTACATGATGAGTTCCTGTATGACAAAGCTAGAATTCCCACCAGAAGCCATACATGTTATTTAGGATAGGAAAACTTTTACATATATGTTGCTTGCTTTGCATTTTTTCAAGCTTTGTTGACCCTTATGAGAGGTTTGTCATGCTTTTCAAATCAAGATCATGTACACACCACCCACATATGCACTACAACTACGGTGGAGGTAGGCGCAAAAACATGCTTTCCATTTAGATTCACCCAAAAATATTTTACTCCTACACTGGGGGTGAACAGCAAAAACATGCTTGTTAGGTTTGTCATCTACCAAATAAATGCTCCAAGTTTTGTTGATATCTCTCTCAAAGTTCTGTTGTAGAAAAGAGACATGGGGCAACGCAAAAGTTATTCATAAAAAAAAGAACAACAACAACAAAGCCTTTAAGTCCCAAACAAGTTGGGGTAGGCTAGAGTTGAAACCTAGCTGAAGCCATCAAGGTTTAGGCACATGAATAGCTATTTTCCAAGCACTCCTATCTAAGGCTAAGTCTTTGGGTATATTCCATCCTTTCAATTCTAGTTTTATTGCCTCTACCCTAGTTAACTTCGGTCTTCCTCTGCCTCTCTTCATGTTACTATCCTGGCTCAGGATTCCACTATGCACCAGTGCCTCTAGAGGTCTCTGTTGGACATGTTCATAAAAAAAGAAGAAGAAATGAAAAAAGAGAGAATTGAGATAAATGGACAAGTGTCTGAGATATTGAAAACAATGGGTACTCAGATGCCCTCCTGAAAAAAATGAATAAGATAGCCCATATTCTCTTGCAAAAATATTTCCAAGATTTAAGAGAGAGATATGTTTTCAAGGAGCAAAGTAGAATTAGGTTAGCCACCATATATATCCACCTCATACATCCACACATGCACATCTTGATTTGATTGTATGACTCAATTCTCTTTGGATGCGTTGTTTGACTTTATAATATATGCAATGCAAGTATGCTCTAGCTTTCTCCCTATCTATGAACTCCACATAAAACCTTAGTGGTAGGAAGAGAAAGGCATAGCATCATTATTGCCTTGGTGAGGATCCACAAATACCACATATATTGAGAGACTTGAGAGTGTCATACAATAGAATCTCTGAATTTTATTTTGAAAACTTATAAAAACCCTAGAGCAATGGTGAAACAAAGAACTTGAGACATTGTGCTTGACTTGATCATTCTGTCTTTCAATTGCTCAAGACCCAAGTTGTTGGCATATTTGACGCACATAGATAAATCCGCAAGCGCACGGATACTACTGTAGCTTTCACCCGGAGGTATTCCAAGTATTGTATCCACAGGAAAATGTGTGAGACTAACTATGGTCTAACTTAACTAAGGGTAGCAACAAGGTTAGGATAAATAGGAGCGTAGAGAGGATAACTAAAGTTCTCTAGTTCCGACTTGGGTAAGCATATGTCTTCTACTATTTAACTATGGACATTACTAGGGAAGGACACCAGCAGAGGATGCTTTCCTTCGCAACCACGTCCTACGTGCACCTATAGACGGGAGGTGGACTACAAAGGATTAACGAAGCTATATAGTACATGCTATATAGAACTTATGTCACTCACACGATCTACCATCTTCTAGAATGCAAGGTGCATCCATGATTAACCCAAGTCTAAGCACCATGCTTACACTTATGATTAATACTCTACTCCCTCTAGAATAGGAATAAAGCACTCAAAAGAGTCATGATCCTGATGAATAATATAAACAAGATGCTTACTCGAATTAGAAGTTCATTAGCAGAGATATCTCGAAGGCAAACTCAAGTAGAACTTGGATCCGCCTAGGTACAAGACGTAAAGAGAGCATCGACAGGCTGACACCTCCTCCAAACTCTTCCCTCACTCTCTATCTCACTATTTCTATTCATAAGACTAGATCCTATAGAGGACTAATCTTCTCTTGATAGCTGGCTCTGATCCTGATAAGGAGAATATGAATTAGGGTTTCAGGATGGCTCTAGGGAGGGTGGCAGGGGCTAGTATATATAGGCCAGAGCGTCCAACGTGAGCCCTTGGATCAAACTAACTTCGAGGATGTCATAGATGCAACCTAGGAGGCGGTGGAGAACCGACATAGCAACAGGAGGCTGACATAGGGGGCCCACAGGTCTGGCGGCCTCTAGGTGGGGCCGGCCGACCCCATATGTCAAAAACACGAGCTTCACTTCGTTGATTTTCCTTCTGGAGTCTTCTAGAGTCTTGCCACGTTGATTACACGGCGAAATTCCATAATTTCCTTTGATGAATAGGTCCCCCTTGATGGTTTTCTCGATAAACCCTGCTAAGAACATAGATTCACCAAAACTCATGGAATTTATTAGTTTAAACTCCTATGCTTTTGTTTGGTGATGGAATTAAGTATAAATATAGGTTATGTTGATGTTTTATAATTGATGTTAGTGACCATCAACAATTTCCCCCAAGCTTAACCTTTGTGAGCCCCTAAGCAAAGCTAAACTCAGTAATGGATCAGGAGTTGCTACAATGTTTTCACACCACAAAAGGACACATATGTTCAATAAAAAATTCTCCTCTAGATTAGAATAAACTAATCTCACTTTCAAAGTTACCCATATTACCTTCAACCATGGGGCTTCTTAACCTTCACTTGGATCTTAAGCAATTGAAAGACAAAACGATCAAGCCAAGCACTATGTCTCAAGTTCTTTGTTTCACCATTGTTTTGGAGTTTTTATAAGTTTTCAAAATAAAACTCAGAGATTCCATTGTATGACACTCTCAAGTCTCTCGATATATGTGGTATTTGTGGATCCTCACCATGGCATTAAAGATGTTATGCCTTTTTCTTCCTACCATTGAGGCTTATGTGGAGTTCATAGGTAGGGAGAAAGCTAGAGCATACTTGCAATGCATATATTGTAAACCCTATGGATCAATAGGTAAAGAACTTGGGCACACCTAAATGCACAATGAACCACCACCTCAACTTTGCTCTAATTCTGATTATATAAGTTATATGAGTGTTTAAGGATAAAGTTAGGGGTGCTACTTTCATGACACATAAACAATAGACTAATTCATACATCAAGATTATAACACAACAACTATACTCTAGTTCATAAGTAGGACTATAAATATCATATGAGAGCATAACTTTGGAAGAACTCATATCTCTATTCATACCCAAAGGTCTCTTCTTCCAAGGAGCCAAGCTCTCCAAGGTAGCTTTGCCTTGCTCTAAAGCTACTAAAAAGTAAAGCTACTACAACTAGAGAGTGAGGTGTGTGAGGTGATGCTCAAATGACATGTGTTGATAGAGGGAGGGGTACCCCTCTATTTATACAAGAGTAAGGCGGTGCTTTTGTCTATCTTTGGCGCAAAAGCATGGGATTCACTACCTCAGCATGGGGGCATGCCATCGCCAAAGCAAGGCACAACTGAGTAGCGCTGGCTGGGGTGTCCCGCCCATAGGGGTCAGCCACCCCTTGACTGTGGCCACTCACCACCGCCTTCGCGTGGTAGGCCATGGGCTAGACATGGATCCCTGCTCTATGGTGTTTTGCCCGGTTTTGCAGTAAGTTGATGGGTGTCTCCCTTCTTCCTTTTGCGCAAATCAGCATTGGAAAGTGCCTTTCGGTGAATTATTCCATGTATTTGTATTTGTGACTTGCAAAATAACGTTCTACAAATACATATGTGATCAAGATTGCTTATTTCTCCTCTTTTTGTGTCTTAAATTGGAGGTCAGATTTGATCGGTAATGACCGCCAACAAGATCCCCTAAGCTTAACCTTTGCTCGCCCCGAGCAAATAGCTAAGTTAATGGTTGTTGATCAGGAGTTGCTATAATGCCAAATATAATTTACAAGTGCCATGCGTATAACAAAGTATTCTTCCTCAATTTAAATAAGTTGGCATTATATCCATCCTTTTAACTTAATCCCTGTGTGGCTTATTGCTTTTCCATGTCTTAGGTAGTTGCATGATAGAACGGTTTTAATAGAATTACCAATCATTCATTCTTTGATCAACCTTCTATCCAGAGGTTTTATGAGTTTTGTAAAATAAAATGTAAGTTCCTCAAATGATTCACTTAATCGCTCAATATGTATGGTCCTCACCAAGGCATTTGATTGTTTTGCCTACTTTTCATATTATACCTAAAAGGCTTTGAGTGGAGTTGTAGGTAGGTATGAGTGAGAGGCATACTATAGCAGAAACGTCCAATTTATAAGAGCACAAGTATAATAGCAACCCACAAGCGGTCACACTGTCATACTTGAGCCCATATAAACCCTGTAGTCCGTCGAGTACCATGAAGGGTCTCGATTAACCATCAACATACAACCAAGATCATACATGATTCAACATACATATCACATGTTACATAAAGTTCACAAATACAGTTCATCCATTAGAGTATGAATTACAGTTATTACAAACCATGTTCAGGTAAGATAGTAGTGGAAGCAAATTAAAAGTTTGAAACCAACATCTGCAACCTTGTTTAAATATAGTGCCAGTTCACGATCACACTTCCACAAAAGAATAAGAGATGGATTAATAAGAGATGCCTGCCCAGGGCTTACTCCTCGTCCATGATGGGACATAAGCAGTTCTTGCAATAGCCATGGTAAACTATACCATCTGCAACAATGGGAATAAAACCCTTAGTACGAGAAGGTACTCAGCTAGACTTAACTGTCATAAACCAAAAATAAAGTGACTCCAAGGATTATGCAAGGCTTTATAAGTGGAGCTAGCTTGACAATATTTTGCAGAAAAAGCCACTAATTCAGCTATACATTTAATAATTCAGTCATCAAGTTAATTATAGTTATTCATCTCTAGATTAGCAATAACCTATGCCAAACATGTGGTATATCATTTAGTAGCATAACAATAGTAACCATAGTAGGTATAATAATTCCATGTTCATCATAACCATCATTCCATAATAAAGTTACTATGATGTTGGTACTAGCCAAGTTCTCACTATTCAGGAGAGACGACTATTCGAATTGATTTCAATTAGCTAGGAATTTATTCCTAACACAAACCTAGGTCTACCAGCCATGGTAGCCTTAGGTCACCTTTGGTACAACTCAGGTCCACATTTTGCGGGTTCGATCATCGTCGCACAATCAAAGACAACCAGCTACTAGGACGATCTAGACTACCCTACCCTTGGGCTCATGTTTGGCTCCCTGCACATCCTTACTACTATCAAGAGTGCACACTTTTATAGAATAGGGCCTGGCCTGAGTTGAGCTGTTTGGCTTCGCGGTCGGAATGAGTTATCCGTCTAGCTAAGTGAGAGGCATGCGTTCAATCTTTTCAGAAGTGCCAACAACAGTACGGTCCTTAATCGATATAGACAGATTCACATGAGTTAACCTACCCAATGAATCCACCCGGCCTCCATTTACATTGCCCCATGGTTCTTTTCCATGATAGCAAATATAGTCAACCGTGCTTTGGTATCCACCTATATCTTATAGGTGACAGAAAATCACCCGACTTCTACTGGTCTAAGCATGGCTAAGCATGTATTCGATCCTAGACCTACATAGGGTTAAAGGTGTATATATATCTAGACAAGGTAGTTCTATACATCAAGTGGTTTCAATTCAACTCTTATCACCTAATGCATCAAACATAAAAGGACTCAAGTGAAGTTTTGTAAAACATAGGAGACTTAGAATGCTCCAGGGCTTGCCTTTGAGGAAAGAGGTTGGCCTATGATCTGTGCACTCAGGAAGGTTCTCAAGAGTTTGCTCCTCTCCTTCTAGAGCTACAGCCTGAGGTTTCTCCTGCTATTCCTCCTCTTCTTCTTCATTAAACTCCAAAAGAGTTATTCCCTCGGATGATCCTATATGCATGATCATGGAATAAGATATCATGGATGCATATATAACGACATGTATGATATGGTGGGGTATGATGAAATGCATTCTCATAGGTGTTTTCAATAGCATTGTATCAAGGTGATAACAAGTTACATCTTATTTTACTGAGTAGGTGCATATCTCTTCCTAGTAACTAAACAAATTCTTATCTAAGTAATTTTCTAGACTACAAGATAACAACCACTTGTTTTAACCTTAACTGGAGTTATACACATCTAAATAATATGTTTGTGGATATTCTGAAAATCTTATGAAATTTTCTACAACTTTGTTTCAATAGTCTTAATCTAATTCAATAGTTTTCTAGGTCAAACAATTCAATCTTTGAGATCTGTCCAGAAAATAAGCATTTCTGATAGCAGACTTCTAACAGCCATAATTCTTAAACCATAAGGCCTATCACTATGAAAATTTAACACAAGGTAGATAAGTATGTTATCTACAACTTTCTTGTTAACAAGTTTTACAAAAAATATCATTATCATCATGAATTTATCACTACAACAAAGACTATACATGCAGCCATTTAGTTGAATTATAAAGAAATAATTAACTAGTTGCCTACTAATAAGATCAACAGATCACATGCATCAGAAGCACCACACAAAATATCATGGTTGAACATAACTAATTTATTTATATTCATTTATTAAGTTCCTTAGATAATAAGGGGATTTACAGAGTAAATACTTTAGTATTCAATAAATTCCTATAAAATTACCATAGCCTACAAATGACCCTAGTAGTCTATTGTACAAATTTCATGCCATTTGGATAGGTATAGCTACCTATACAAAAATGACAAGTTACATATGCTAATTTTAGCAAAAATAGTTTAACATAGTGAAAAGTGTCAAACAATAGATTTAATATTTTTCTTACTTTACTCCTAGCATGAGAATACTGTGTCAATTTTTTTATGCTCATATGTTATGCATTTTTACCTCATTTAATTTCACTAGAAACTAGCAATTAATTAGGATTAAATATGAAGACCAATTTTCAAGTATGCATACTATAGGTTTAGTATTTTTCCTAGCTAGAGCATGTCAACACAAGACCAGAAAAATTGAAATCACAATTTTATCACCTTCCCAAGTCAAGTTATGCAATTTACAAGATATAAACTATTTTAAAAGCACTTATTTGCTCAATTTAATTCTCCTAGAAAAATACCTTAAATAATATATTTCATATTTTTATCAAATAATACACTTCATGATGAATCTAACAAAACTTGGTTCATTCAATTTGGACATTCCTAGCTCTAGTTATAAATTTTTGAAGTTTGCATTCAAATTTGTGAAAATAAATCAAGAATAAAGTGACTCCAAGGATTGTGCAAGGCTTTATAAGTGGAGCTAGCTTGACAATATTTTGCAGAAAAAGCCACTAATTCAGCTATACATTTAATAATTCAGTCATCAAGTTAATTATAGTTATTCATCTCTAGATTAGCAATAACCTATGCCAAACATGTGGTATATCATTTAGTAGCATAACAATAGTAACCATAGTAGGTATAATAATTCCATGTTCATCATAACCATGATTCCATAATAAAGTTACTATGATGTTGGTACTAGCCAAGTTCTCACTATTCAGAAGAGATGACTATTCGAATTGATTTCAATTAGCTAGGAATTTATTCCTAACACAAACCTAGGTCTACCAGCCATGGTAGCCTTAGGTCACCTTTGGTACAACTCAGGTCCACATTTCGCGGGTTCGATCATCATCGCACAATCAAAGACAACCAGCTACCAGGACAATCTAGACTACCCTACCCTTGGGCTCATGTTTGGCTCCCTACACATCCTTACTACTATCAAGAGTGCACACTTTTATAGAATAGGGCCTGGCCTGAGTTGAGCTGCTTGGCTTCGCGGTCAGAACGAGTTATCCGTCTAGCTAAGTGAGAGGCATGCGTTCAATCTTTTTAGAAGTGCCAACAACAGTATGGTCCTTAATCGACATAGATAGATTCACATGAGTTAACCTACCCAATGACTCCACTCGGCCTCCATTTACATTGCCCCATGGTTCTTTTCCATTATAGCAAATATAGTCAACCATGCTTCGGTATCCACCTATATCTTATAGGTGACAGAAAATCACCCGACTTCTACCGGTCTAAGCATGGCTAAGCATGTATTCGATCCTAGACCTACATAGGGTTAAAGGTGTATATATATCTAGACAAGGTAGTTCTATACATCAAGTGGTTTCAATTCAACTCTTATCACCTAATGCATCAAACATTAAAGGACTCAAGTGAAGTTTTGTAAAACATAGGAGACTTAGAATGCTCCAGGGCTTGCCTTTGAGGAAAGAGGTTGGCCTATGATCTGTGCACTCAGGAAGGTTCTCAAGAGTTTGCTCCTCTCCTTCTAGAGCTACAGCCTGAGGTTTCTCCTGTTGTTCCTCCTCTTCTTCTTCATTAAACTCCAAAAGAGTTATTCCCTCGGACGATCCTATATGCATGATCATGGAATAAGATATCATGGATGCATATATAACGACATGTATGATATGGTGGGGTATGATGAAATGCATTCTCATAGGTGTTTTCAATAGCATTGTATCAAGGTGATAACAAGTTACATCTTATTTTACTGAGTAGGTGCATATCTCTTCCTAGTAACTAAACAAATTCTTATCTAAGCAATTTTCTGGACTACAAGATAACAACCACTTGTTTTAACCATAACTAGAGTTATACACGTCTAAATAATATGTTTGTGGATATTCTGAAAATCTTATGAAATTTTCTACAACTTTGTTTCAATAGTCTTAATCTAATTCAATAGTTTTCTAGGTCAAACAATTCAATCTTTGAGATCTGTCCAGAAAATAAGCATTTCTGATAGCAGACTTCTAACGGCCATAATTCTTAAACCATAAGGCCTATCACTATGAAAATTTAACACAAGGTAGATAAGTATGTTATCTACAACTTTCTTGTTAACAAGTTTTACAAAAAATATCATTATCATCATGAATTTATCACTACGACAAAGACTATACATGCAGCCATTTAGTTGAATTATAAAGAAATAATTAACTAGTTGCCTACTAATAAGATCAACAGATCACATGCATCAGAAGCACCACACAAAATATCATGGTTGAACATAACTAATTTATTTATATTCATTTATTAAGTTCCTTAGATGATAAGGGGATTTACAGAGTAAATACTTCTAGTATTCAATAAATTCCTATAAAATTACCATAGCCTACAAATGACCCTAGTAGTCTATTGTACAAATTTCATGCCATTTGGATAGGTATAGCTACCTATACAAAAATGACAAGTTACATATGCTAATTTTAGCAAAAATAGTTTAACATAGTGAAAAGTGTCAAACAATAGATTTAATTTTTTTCTTACTTTACTCCTAGCATGAGAATACTGTGTCAATTTTTTTATGCTCATATGTTATGCATTTTTACCTCATTTAATTTCACTAGAAACTAGCAATTAATTAGGATTAAATATGAAGACCAATTTTCAAGTATGCATACTGTAGGTTTAGTATTTTTCCTAGCTAGAGCATGTCAACACAAGACCAGAAAATTGGAATCACAATTTTATCACCTTCCCATGTCAAGTTATGCAATTTACAAGATATAAACTATTTTAAAAGCACTTATTTGCTCAATTTAATTCTCCTAGAAAAATACCTTAAACAATATATTTCATATTTTTATCAAATAATACACTTCATGATGAATCTAACAAAACTTGGTTCATTCAATTTGGACATTCCTAGCTCTAGTTATAAATTTTTGAAGTTTGCATTCAAATTTGTGCAAATAAATCAAGAATAAAGTGACTCCAAGGATTATGCAAGGCTTTATAAGTGGAGCTAGCTTGACAATATTTTGCAGAAAAAGCCACTAATTCAGCTATACATTTAATAATTCAGTCATCAAGTTAATTATAGTTATTCATCTCTAGATTAGCAATAACCTATGCCAAACATGTGGTATATCATTTAGTAGCATAACAATAGTAACCATAGTAGGTATAATAATTCCATGTTCATCATAACCATGATTCCATAATAAAGTTACTATGATGTTGGTACTAGCCAAGTTTTCACTATTCGGGAGAGACGACTATTCGAATTGATTTTAATTAGCTAGGAATTTATTCCTAACACAAACCTAGGTCTACCAGCCATGGTAGCCTTAGGTCACCTTTGGTACAACTCAGGTCCACATTTCGTGGGTTCAATCATCGTCGCACAATCAAAGACAACCAGCTACCAGGACGATCTAGACTACCCTACCCTTGGGCTCATATCTGGCTCCCTGCACATCCTTACTACAATCAAGAGTGCACACTTTTATAGAATAGGGCCTGGCCTGAGTTGAGCTGCTTAGCTTCGCGGTCGGAACGAGTTATTCGTCTAGCTAAGTGAGAGGCATGCGTTCAATCTTTTCAGAAGTGCCAACAACAGTACAGTCCTTAATCGACATAGACAGATTCACATGAGTTAACCTACCCAATGACTCCACCCGGCCTCCATTTACATTGCCCCATAGTTCTTTTCCATGATAGCAAATATAGTCAACCGTGCTTCGGTATCCACCTATATCTTATAGGTGACAGAAAATCACCTGACTTCTACCGGTCTAAGCATGGCTAAGCATGTATTCGATCCTGGACCTACATAGGGTTAAAGGTGTATATATATCTAGACAAGGTAGTTCTATACATCAAGTGGTTTCAATTCAACTCTTATCACCTAATGCATCAAACATAAAAGGACTCAAGTGAAGTTTTATAAAACATAGGAGACTTAGAATGCTCCAGGGCTTGCCTTTGAGGAAAGAGGTTGGCCTATGATCTGTGCACTCAGGAAGGTTCTCAAGAGTTTGCTCCTCTCCTTCTAGAGCTACAGCCTGAGGTTTCTCCTATTGTTCCTCCTCTTCTTCTTCATTAAACTCCAAAAGAGTTATTCCCTCGGACGATCCTATATGCATGATCATGGAATAAGATATCATGGATGCATATATAATGTCATGTATGATATGGTGGGGTATGATGAAATGCATTCTCATAGGTGTTTTCAATAGCATTGTATCAAGGTGATAACAAGTTACATCTTATTTTACTGAGTAGGTGCATATCTCTTCCTAGTAACTAAACAAATTCTTATCTAAGCAATTTTCTGGACTACAAGATAACAACCACTTGTTTTAACCATAACTAGAGTTATACACATCGAAATAATATGTTTGTGGATATTCTGAAAATCTTATGAAATTTTCTACAACTTTGTTTCAATAGTCTTAATCTAATTCAATAGTTTTCTAGGTCAAACAATTCAATCTTTGAGATCTGTCCAGAAAATAAGCATTTCTGATAGTAGACTTCTAATGGCCATAATTCTTAAACCATAAGGCCTATCACTATGAAAATTTAACACAAGGTAGATAAGTATGTTATCTACAACTTTCTTGTTAACAAGTTTTACAAAAAATATCATTATCATCATGAATTTATCACTACAATAAAGACTATACATGCAGCCATTTAGTTGAATTATAAAGAAATAATTAACTAGTTGCCTACTAATAAGATCAACAGATCACATGCATCAGAAGCACCACACAAAATATCATGGTTGAACATAACTAATTTATTTATATTCATTTATTAAGTTCCTTAGATAATAAGGGGATTTACAGAGTAAATACTTCTAGTATTCAATAAATTCCTATAAAATTACCATAGCCTACAAATGACCCTAGTAGTCTATTGTACAAATTTCATGCCATTTGGATAGGTATAGCTACCTATACAAAAATGACAAGTTACATATGCTAATTTTAGCAAAAATAGTTTAACATAGTGAAAAGTGTCAAACAATAGATTTAATATTTTTCTTACTTTACTCCTAGTATGAGAATACTATGTCAATTTTTTTATGCTCATATGTTATGCATTTTTACCTCATTTAATTTCACTAGAAACTAGCAATTAATTAGGATTAAATATGAAGACCAATTTTCAAGTATGCCTACTATAGGTTTAGTATTTTTCCTAGCTAGAGCATGTCAACACAAGACCAGAAAAATTGGAATCACAATTTTATCACCTTCCCAAGTCAAGTTATGCAATTTACAAGATATAAACTATTTTAAAAGCACTTATTTGCTCAATTTAATTCTCCTAGAAAAATACCTTAAACAATATATTTCATATTTTTATCAAATAATACACTTCATGATGAATCTAACAAAACTTGGTTCATTCAATTTGGACATTCCTAGCTCTAGTTATAAATTTTTGAAGTTTGCATTCAAATTTGTGAAAATAAATCAAGAAAAACATTTCAAATACTGACTGAAAGCTAGGGACCCGCGGGTCAATGGGACCCACGTGTTAGTGACATACACAGTAGGGGTGTGGCTTGACTATCGAAAAGCTCACCAACGATGAGGTCACCGACGACGAGATCACTCCCGTTGTGTTCCCCACACCCTTGCACACCTACTAGTACCCTAGGTTGGCCCAACATCTCACCAAAGCAACCTCGCCGGTGAGCATGGCGGCTTGGTCACGGCGTGCAGTGGCGAACTCGCTATCTTTGATGAAGATGTGACCAAACAAGCATGGCTATGACTTCTATGAGCCCTAGCGGAGCTCTACGGCGTGGATCAAGTCACGATGAAGTGGCGGTGAAGCATGGCCGCGTGCATGGTGGCATGGCGGTGCAAGCACGGCGGCATCACGGTGATGTTTCAGTGGGAAAGGTAATGCAAGCATGCATCTATCTTCCCCATGAGCTTCACCATCCTAAGGCTAAACCCTAATGCCTAACTATGAGAGGGAATGTCAATGGGACAAGCGTGGCCAGGGTGACGTGCACGACGGTGGCGTTCTCGGCTCATGGTGGTGCAGCTTGCGTTCTAGCACCGATGACATGGTAGCGGCTCTAGGAGCTATAGCTTTAGCTTCTAGGGTCTACAACGAAGATGAACTAAGAGAGGGAGATCTGAGAGGCATTGGTTGGGGCCGGCCATGAGCGAGCTCGAACTCGGCTACTATAATGGTGGTCACGGTGACATAGTGGACCAATGGCCCTCACCCCGACATGGGAGTTGGCAATGGTGGGTCGGCGAGGTGGAGCAAGGCATGGTGGAGCTATGGGTGTGAGGGATTGAGCAGCGGGGCTACATAGACAGTGAGTGCTATCGATGGAGGCGCGATAGTGATGCTGTTGCTGTGTCGCTCCACTCTAGAGCAGCACTCGGGAGAGAGAGGAAGTGAGAGCGAGAGTGAGTGCATGGGTGCATGGAGAGCTGGGTGCTCTCCCTTTTGGCATGATAGGGCGAGCCGATGCTGGCGGACAGCCACCATGCGATGAGCACGGCCTGCGTCGGTCGGCCAAGACACGTGGTGATTGAATCAGCTAAGTGCTGATATAGTTGACTGACAGCGCTACTTCATGCCTCTATATCTCCTAATCCAGTTCAAGTTAGCAAAAACTTCTTCAATATAAATTGTAGAGATATGTGAGTACTACAACTTTACTTTAATGATCCTGGTCTAATTTGAACTGGTTTTCAAACTACATTGCTCCAAAGTGGGCTACATTGAAACTAAAATTCAGTTAAAGACAGCGAAATTTCTAGTTTTGAAAACAACATTTTGTTGATACTTGTGAGCCAATTTGATGTAACACCCTAAAATTTGCCTCTTTTGAAAATAGGATTAAAATGATTTAATTCTATATCTTGTGCTCATGAAATATAGGAAAATAAAAAAAATTCATTAATATAAAA
Source organism: Miscanthus floridulus (assembly GCF_019320115.1). Taxonomy (NCBI): domain Eukaryota; kingdom Viridiplantae; phylum Streptophyta; class Magnoliopsida; order Poales; family Poaceae; genus Miscanthus; species Miscanthus floridulus. The sequence goes on along the minus strand of NC_089591.1, from coordinate 21,612,778 downwards.
CTCATCATAAGGTTTAGTAACATGTTGAGCATACATGCCATTGCATTTGTTTCTTTGTATTGTGTGAATTTCATTCAAATGGAAAATATTCAAAATTTCTTTTGCAAACAAAAAAATGACTGTGAAGGAAAAGAAAAGAAAGAAAATAAAATTTGAAAATAAAAGAATTTAAAAGGCTGTATAATTTATTTGTTTATTTTTTAAAAAAAAACTTAACAAAAGTCCTTATCCTATTTTTGAATTGAAAGTGCATTCGAAACAATATTTGAATTATATTTGGTTCATATTTGAAATTGGTTTTGAAATAGAAAATAAAATTTGAAGATGGAAAATCCTTTCCCACTCTCATTTTGGCCCGAGCAGCCACATAGCCTAGCTCCCACTCCCGCTAGCCCAGCAAGCTAGGCCGTAGTCCAGTCGACGTGCAGCCCGCTCCCACCTCCACTCGTGAAGCCAGCAAGCAGGCAGGCCCAGCACCAAGCCGCCCCTCCTGCATGGCCTAGTTCGCCCAGCCTAGACCATGCCGTACCGCGTCTCCTCTCCCTTGCGCATAGTCGCTAACCGATAGGGCCCACATGTCGGGGTCATCCCTTTCCTCCAGTCGTCCCCGAGCTGGACTCCGTCGCCGCCATCGCCTGGGAGTCTGCGCACACCCCGCCCTATGTCGTTGTCGTGCCCACCAAGCATCCAAGGCTCATAAATAGCCGGACGAGCCACACCACCTCCCTACTCCTCCCTCCAGCACCGCAGCCACCTTCGCCGAGCCACCTGTGCCCTAACTCACACCGCTGTGAGCGCCACGCCGCCTAACCACGCCTGAGGTCGCCACCGTGCTGTCGTAGTTTTCCCCGAGCCCTCCATCGAGCTCGCCTCGAGCCACTCTTGCCCCCCTAGTCCTCCCATGCCCTGTGGTGACCAGGAGCATCGAAGCCAACATCACCAGCAAGGTCCAGCCATGGCGCCACCGTCTGGATGCAGCCGCCGACGACCTCATCTTCCCCAACCAATCACAGTCGTCTGATTCGCGATCAACATCCCAGATTAGAAGGTACCCTTCGTAGGCACAATTGTTAAAGAGTCCCCATGCTTTTCAATAATTGAACCCGCAGTCAAAAACATTTTCCCTAAGTCCTTTTTCTTATTTTGAAAGCGTATTTCTCTTCGGTTATATTGAAATACGTTTTTAGCTATTTATAGATTTGCCACTGATTTTGTTTTAGCCATAACTTCTCCGTTTTAACTCTGATTTGATCCGTTCAAATTGCGTTAGGTTCATAATTTCATAATCTACATGTTCATACTACTGTTATGTAGGTTTTCAACTTTTAAAATTCGAGGTTAGATTTAATCTATTATTTTATTAAAGAAAATCTTGTTTAAATCATATCTTCTATGTTTTAATTCCATTTTAGCCCATTCAAGTTGCGTTGGATTCATAACAACATAAACTACGCATTAGTAACAATGTTTACCATGTTACTATTTCTAGAATTTCATGGTTTAAACTCTAATTTGAATAATAATTATGCAACTAGATTTTATAAATAAAATATGATTTGTTTTACTTTAGTTTTATAATTCGAATCTAAATTTGACTTAATTCAAGTTATCTAAGTTTTTATATAGTTAAAATAAATGAAGCTTATAGTTTTCTTTTCTGTGTATAGAGCAAATCAATCGGTAGTTGTATCTTTTCAACTGTATCTTCGATTAGTGTGCTTTTCGAGTCTGTGTGTTCGTAGCGAGACGTAGATTTGTTTTACAAACTTTTCATCTTGATTTAATGTTTGGTGTACTATTCTAATTTAGTTCTATTGTTTGCTTTGTGTATGATTGTATGGATACTTGTGTGGTGCTTTTTGAAGAATAAAGCTTACCGAAGGATTGGTGTTCTAAGGCAAGTATAGCATAGGATCTTTCTTGTTACCTATTCATCTTTAATCATTTAATTCATACTGCGTGTGTCTACCTTGACTACCACTAAGAATTTCCTAGTGTTTTGTTACCTTGTGCCTTGTTACCTATGGGGTATTGCATTAGATAGTATGATGCTAGTGCTCAATTAAAGACCATGATCTTGTAACTTGACTAATGGTATATGTAATAAACACTAAAAGATGCTTTTTAGCAACATGGAACAAGGGGCTAGAGCATTGGGCTATTTATGATGCTCTAGATTCCTCTTCCTAAGGACTTATCTGTAAGTGATTTATCCAGGACTTACAGTATAGCTGTGAGGGCAACATGGCTTTGGCTTTAGCTCAGTATGAGGACCTTTTCTAGCTTGTTAGTGGTTACCTTTATTGGCGTAAGAATGGCTTGATGAATCGGGTATAGGACAACCTCTACTCTTATGTGTATAGCCATGATGGAATTGTGCCATTCGATAGGGGGGTTCCTACATCTATTTGCCGAGTGAATCTAATGGCCCTAACTTATTAGACGAACCTTTGAAAGGCTTCATAGTGAACCCTGCCGACCTTCCTTGGTAGTGGGTCAAGAGGCTGATCACCTCGGGCGAAAGGGTAAATCATGACTCATAGTGAAAGTGTACAACCTCTGCAAAGTCTAAAACCGGTATATCAGTCGTGCTCATGGTCACCAGCGGCCTTGGAACCCTTACGGCATAGATGATGAACACTGATGATATTGATAATAAAGATGCTCACTAATGATTATTGTTTATGCTGTTCATTATTCATGTTTACCTGATCATGTGTTTATGGGCTTGTGAATAAACTTGTTGCCACCCAATTGTTAAAAGATGACTCATTAAAAGCTAATCACAGTTAACTAGTGTCAACCTTTTGAGCCTCATGAAACCCATGTTATATTTGTTGAGTACAACATGTACTTACGCTTGCTTTACTTTTAAAATCTTTGGAAAAATCCCGGATGGGTACCAGATTGCTAGAGTTGGAAGAATTAGGCTTGTGATCAACTAGTCAGTTGTCCTTGTGGATGTGGAGTCTTCACCTGAAGATCAGAGTTGTCTTTTTGCTATCTATACTCTGAGGTTATATTCTTTATACTAATACGTTATGTATTTAAGCATTGTCTATTGATATTACCCTTATTTGTAGCTATATGTGAGATTTGACTTCCTGGGCTCACATATGGTGCATATCTGATTTTGTTCTTAAAACTGGGTGCTACAAAGTGGTATCAGAGCAATGCTGACTGTAAGACACAAGCCTAGTTAGAAATTGGCCGTCTTAAGGTTTTGAAATTGCTATAAAATCCTTGCTCTATGAACCTTGATATTTTCTTCTCTACTATATCTCTATCATTGATATTTATCTCCTCCTTGATGCTTGTTTTAAGCCTTTGTTCTCATCTTCACTCCTTGATTTGATATGCTTTTAGAACTGTTCCTCATCACCTTCTTGCGTAATCTAAAGACGAGTCTTAGGATTGTTACCCCTAGTACAATGAGGACGATAGTATCGGAAGTTGAGTCAATGATTGAGTTGTGCACTTTTAATGTTTGTTGAATTGTCATTGTGCTTATGATTATTTTGAATCTTTGTGATGATTGCAATGATCTTGTTGGTGTTCCCATAATTTCATTTAGTTTATAGGCCTAAGGTATAAGGATTAATAAAATAAATAGTTGGGATATGGTTTTCTTCTGTTTTCTCTATCCTGTCTTTTTGGAGCAGTCTGTACTCTTCATTTTATATCTCTGATTTGGACAATCATAAATCATGAGAAAATTCTGGACAATAGTAGACTTCAATATCTTTCTTTGAGCATAAGAATCACCTTGATAGCTATTTTGGTTATGTAGATACGAAATCACAAGGCGATGCATCTGTGCTGTTTGTAACCCAGAACAGTTTCTGTTGTACACTGTTTTCAACCAAGTTATCTGCAGAATTTGGAAAAGTGTTCTATAAGGAAGGTGTGGAGAATTTTATAAGCTTTCCAACGGTATAAGCTATAACTTCATTGGATTAACGGAATGAGAGTTACAGCTGTTTTACTGTGCTGCTGTTTTTTTATCTCGTGAGGAATTTCAGATTTCTTGTTCTTGCCCATACACAAGAGTATCGTTGGGATGTCAGAACATCTTGATACTAGTTAGCACCTCTGGAAGGAAGATGCAAGCTACCTCTTTGTAATCCCTAGTTTATCTTTTCTTAAGGGGGTAGCCAAGTGGAAGAATTTGTAAGGTGAAGTATCCTACGTTCTAGTTTGCGCAGCGGAAGCGTGGTGGTACCCAAAGATGTGAAAGAAGTTCAGAGTCTCAATGAGGTTGATTAAAGGTTCAAGGAAAGTTTATCCAAGGTCATCAAGATTTTGGTAGAGCTACTAGAGAAGTTTTTAAGTCAGTTTGGATCAAGAGACCTCAGCTAAGTGCTGAAGGAATCCAAGAAGAGGTTGAAGTAAAATCTAAGTATTAGTTTTGCCAGATCCAGACAAGAGCTTCATAACTACGATGATGCACCTTGTCAAGGTGTGGAATGTGTCCTTATACGAGATGAAAAGAAGTGGCTTGTTCATTAAGTCAATTAAGGAAGCATGAGTTAAACTACCTAACATGCATATGGAGTTATCCATTATGGAGTATCTTCTTGGAAGTAAAAGTGACATATAGGAGGGTCACAAGAATCTATAGGACATCTTCACTAGGTTGGTCTTGAGCTTGTGATATCCTTGTTGGAATGAGAATTGATTATGACTTGGAAAAGTGCTATTACTTTAAGGAGCAAAGTCATGGCCGATACCCTTAGCAATGGAGAGTTGTGCTAAGAAGGTTCGGGTGACACAAAGGACTAAGAATGGTATTCCAAGTTTGAGCAACTTGATCGGAATCATTAATGTTTTGAAGATTGGTAGTAGAATTTCATTCTGACCAAGAGATTTGTCAGGCTTCATTGGAAGGTGGATATTTTAAGGAAGAGAATTGGTACTAAAAGAAAGGTGACCTAGTAATTAGAGTTACCTAGGAATTTCTCAAGGTACTTGTCATAATCTTGGAGTTAGTTTGACAAGTTACTTGAAGTAAGATTTACATGTATGCAAAGTAAAGTGGGATCCTTATCAAGATGATGGAACTGCACTGAGGAAGTAAAGAAGAATTCAAAGGCAGAGTATTCCTATCTCCTAGTCGACGTCTTCCGAATCTCAGGGACGAGATTCATCTTAAGGGGGGTAGAATTGTAACACCCTAAAATTTGCCTCTTTTGAAAATAGGATTAAAATGATTTAATTCTATATTTTGTGCTCATGAAATATAGGAAAATAAAAAATTTTCATTAATTTAAAACTCATCATAAGGTTTAGCAACATGTTTGAGCATACATGCCCTTGCATTTGTTTCTTTGTATTGTGTGGATTTGATTCAAATGGGAAATATTCAAAATTTCTTTTGCAAATAAAAAAATGGCTGTGAAGGAAAAGAAAAGAAAGAAAATAAAATTTGAAAATAAAAGAATTTAAAAGGCTGTATAATTTATTTATTTTAAAAAAACTTAACAAAAGTCCTTATCCTATTTTTTAATTGAAAGTACATTCAAAACAATATTTGAATTATATTTGATTCATATTTGAAATTGGTTTTGAAATAGAAAAGAAAATTTGAAGATGGAAAATCCTTTCCCTCTCTCATTTTGGCCCGAGCAGCCGCATAGCCCAGCTCCCACTCCCGCCGGCCCAGCAAGCTAGGCCGCAGCCCAGTCGACGCGCAACCCGCTCCCGCCTCCACTCATGAAGCCAGCACGTAGGTAGGCCTAGCAGCAAGCCGCCCCTCTCGCACGGCCCAGTTTCGCTCGGCCCAGACCACGTCATACCGTGCCTCCTCTCCCTTGCGCACAGTCGCTGACCGGTAGAGCCCGCATGTCAGGGTCGTCCCTTTCCTCCAGTCGTCCCCGAGTAGGACTCCGTCGCCGCCATCGCCTGAGAGTTCACGCACGCCCCGCCCCACGTTGTTGCCGTGCCCGCCAAGCATCCTAGGCTCATAAATAGCCAGACGACCCATGCCGCCTCCCTACTCCCTCCAACGCCATAGCCACCTTCGCCGAGCCACCTATGCCCTAACCCACACCGCCATGAGCTCCACGTCGCCTAACCGCACCTGAGGCCGCCACCGTGCTGTCACAGTTTTCCCCGAGCCCTCCATCGAGCTCACCTCGAGCCACTCTTGCCCCACTAGTCCTCCTATGCCCTGTGGTGACCGGGAGCATCGAAGCCAACATCATCGGCAAGGTCCAGCCATGGCGCCGCCATCTGGATGCAGCCACCGGCAACCTCATCTTCCCCAACCAATCACAGCCGTCTGATTCGCGATCAACATCCCAGATTAGAAGGTACCGGTTCGCAGGCACAATTGTTAAAGAGTCCCCGTGCTTTTCAATAATTGAACCTGCAGTCCAAAATGTTTTCCCTGAGTCCGTTTTCTTATTTTGAAAGCGTATTTCTCTTCGGTTATATTGAAATACGTTTTCAGCTATTCACAGATTTGCCACTGATTTTGTTTTAGCCATAACTTCTCCGTTTTAACTCTGATTTGATCCGTTCAAATTGCGTTAGGTTCATAATTTCATAATCTACATGTTCATACTACTGTTATGTAGGTTTTCAACTTTTAAAATTCGAGGTTAGATTTAATCTATTATTTTATTAAAGAAAATCTTATTTAAATCATATCTTCTATGTTTTAATTCCATTTTAGCCCATTCAAGTTGCGTTGGATTCATAACAACATAAACTATGCATTAGTAACATTGTTTACCATGTCACTATTTCTGGAATTTCATGGTTTAAACTCTAATTTGAATAATAATTATGCAACTAGATTTTATAAATAAAATATGATTTGTTTTACTTTAGTTTTATAATTCAAATCTAAATTTGACTTAATTCAATTTATCTAAGCTTTTAAATAGTTAAAATAAATGAAGCTTATAGTTTTCTTTTCTATGTATAAAGCAAATCTATCGGTAGTTGTATCTTTTCAACTGTAGCTTCGGTTAGTGTGCTTTTCGCGTCTGTGTGTTCATAGCGAGACGTAGATTCGTTTTACAAACTTTTTATCTTGATTTTATGTTTGGTGTACTGTTCTGATTTAGTTCTATTGTTTGCTTCATGTATGATTGTATGGATACTTGTGTGGTGCTTTATGATTAAGTCCAGTCGGTGAGGTAAACATGGTGATCAAGAAGAAGAAGAAGAACATTGAAGATTAAAGCTTACCGAAGGATCGGTGTTTTAAGGCAAGTATAGCATGGGATCTTCCTTGTTACCTATTCACCTTTAATCATTTAATTCATACTGCGTGTGTCTACCTTGACTACCACTAAGAATTTCCCTAGTGTTTTGTTACCATTGTGCCTTGTTACCTATGGGGTATTGCATTGGATAGTATGATGCTAGTGCTCAATTAAAGACCAAGATCTTGTAACTTGACTAATGGTATATGCAATAAACACTAAAAATGCTTTTTAGCAACATGGAACAAGGGGGCTAGAGCATTGGGCTATTTATGGTGCTCTAGATTCCTCTTCCTAAGGACTTATCTATAAGTGATTTATCCAGGACTTACAGTACAGCTATGAGGGCTACATGGCTCTGGCTTTAGCTCAGTATGAGGACCTTTTCTAGCTTGTTAGTGGTTACCTTTTCTAGCTTGTCAGTGGTTACCTTTATTGGCATAAGAATGGCTTGACGAATCGAGTATAGGATAGCCTCTACTCTTATGTGTATAGCCGTGATGGAATTGTGCTATTTGACAGGGGGGTTCCTACATCTGTTTGTCGAGTGAATCTAATGGCCCTAACTTATTAGACGAACCTTTGAAAGGCTTCATAGTAAACCCACCCAACCTTCCTTGGTAGTGGGTCAAGATGCTGATCACCTCGGGCGAAAGGGTAAATCATGACTCATAGTGAAAGTGTACAACCTCTGTAGAGTGTAAAACTGGTATATCAGCCGTGCTCATGGTCACGCGCATCCTTAGAACCCTTATAGAATAGATGATAAACACTGATGATACTAATAATAAAGATGCTCACTAATGATTACTGTTTATGCTGTTCATTATTCATGTTTACCTGATCATGTGTTTATGGGCTTGTGAATAAATTTGTTGCCACCCAATTGCTAAAAGATGTCTCATTAAAAGCTAATCGTAGTTAACCAATGTCAGCCTTTTGAGCCTCATGAACCCCATGTTATATTTGTTGAGTATGACATGTACTTACGCTTGCTTTACTTTTTAAATCTTTGGAAAAATCTTGGATGAGTACCAGATTGCTAGAGTTTGGAGGAATTAGGCTTGTGATCAACCAGTCAGTTGTCCCTGTGGATGTGGATTCTTCACCTGAAGATCAAAGTTGTCTTTCCACTATCTATAGTCTGAGGTTATATTCTTTATACTAATACGTTATGTATTTAAGCATTGTCTATTGATATTACACTTATTTGTAGCTATATGTGAGATTTGACTTCCTGGGCTCACATATGGTGCATTTCTGGTTTTGTTCTTAAAACTGGGTGCTACATTTGACCATGTTAGGCACTGATTCAGCTCATGACCCTTAAATAAAGTTTGTTACTGATGAGAAGAACTACAACTTTTATTTAGGTCACATAGCCATGCAAACACTCTAAACTACTGTTCAACTTTAGTCAAACTAGCATCATGAAAATGGCATTTCAAATGAAACCAACACTTAGAAGCAAATTTGGTCTATGTCATGAATACAAAAGTTGTTCCATATATCATTCTAGATGTGTCTAAGGTATTTTGGTGACCTCACAGCCATCTCATGCATTGGTCACATATGATTACAAGCATAAGCATATATATATATAATGAACATTTCATGTGATAAGGTATAAGAATGAGATGAAATTTCATATGCTCATGTTCATGAATGAATGGATGCTGCTTGTTCTCATGAAATGCAAGTGCCAAATGCAAAGCTTAACACTATGGTGTTATAGCCCCTCCCCCTTATAGGAATCTCGTCCTAAGATTTGAAAGACCTACCATTACTCATAAAAGGCAGGATAAACCTCACTTAAATAATCCTCTCATTCCCACGTGGTGTCTTCTTCACTGTGGTTATTCCACACCACCTTGTAGAACTTAATGACCTTGCTCTAGGTTACTCTTTCCATTTCTTCAAGCACTCAGATTGGTTTCTCTTCATAAGTCAAATCCGATTGGAGCTTAATGTTGGTAGGTGCAATAGTTTCATCAGGTATGCAGAGGCATCTTTTTAACTTGAGAAACAAAGAAGACATTGAATATGGTACTCATCTCTAGAGGAAGTTGTAACTTGTAGGCAACATTTCCTTTGCGTTCAATAATCTGGTACGGGCCTACATACCTAGGCGCAAGCTTCCTTTTTACTCCAAATCTCTACACTCCTGTCATGGGTAACACTTTTAAGTACACATAGTCTCCCACTTCAAAAGTTAGTGGTCTTCTTCTTTTATCAGCATAACTCTTTTTGTCTAGACTGGGCTACTTTCATATGGTGTTGGATAATGTGTACTTGCTCTTTAGCTTCGACGACAAAGTCAATGCCATAATATCTTCTTTATCTAGGCTCAATCCAATTCAAGGGAGTTCTACATTTCTCACCGTACAAGGCCTCAAAAGGAGCCATCTTGATGCTCACTTGATAACTATTGTTGTAGGAGAACTTGGCTAAAGGTAGCCATTTCTCCCATGAACTCTTGGAAAATATAACACAAGCACTCAACATGTCTTCTAAGATTTGATTCACTCGCTCGGTCTATCTAGATGTTTGTGGGTGATATGCTGAACTTCTGATAAGTTTAGTTCCCAAGGCTCGGTGCAAGTGTTCCCAAAAATGAGCTATAAACTGTGGTCCTTGATGTGAGATTATGGTCCTTGATACTCCATGTAGCTTCATGATCTGGGAAACATACAGTTCAGCAGTACTTTCTAGCTAGATATGTTGTGTTAACTAGTACAAAATGTGCTGACTTGGTAAGGTGATCTACAATGACCCATATGGAATTGTGACCTTGTTGTGTCAGCGGGAGGCCTGTAATGAAGTCCATATTTATTTCCTCCCATTTCTAGCCTAAGTCAGATAAAGGTTGTAGTAATCCAGCAAATTTCAAATGAATGGCCTTGACTCCATTGCAATTATCACACCTAGCAACATAAGCGGTGATCTCTTTCTTCATCTTGGTCCACCAAAAATGGGTTTTCAAATCTTGATACATTTTTCTACTACCCGGATGGATAGACAACTTGGATGAATGAGCTTCATCTAAAATTTGATTTCTAAGTTCTTAGTCTTTCGGTAGCACAAGTCGGTCCTCAAACTATAGCACACCTCTTTCATCCAACCTAAAATGCTTGGTTTCCTATTCTCATATTTCTCTTAATGTGAAATATAGCTACATATGTCTTCTGCAGTCCTATGATTTTGCTCTTAAGTGAGCAACTGATAGTGATATTATGTAGCACAACAGGATGTAACAAATGAAATCCATCTTCCAACAAGGCTTGCAAGGTGTTACAATGAGATTTCTGACTAAGTGCATCTACTACAACATTAGCTTTTCCTAGATGGTAGTGCACTTCCAAATTATAGTCCTTGATCAGCTTTAACCATCTACATTGTCTCAAGCTCAGCTCAGGTTGAGTGAAGATGTATTTGAGACTTTTGTTGTCAGTGTATATGTGACATATGTTTCCTAACAAATAATGTTTCCATATCTTCAAGGCGTGAACCACTGTTGCAAGCTCCAAATCATGTCTAGAGTAATTGACTTCATGCTTTCTCAATTGTCGAGAAGCATAGGCAATAACTCGACCTTCTTGCATGAGCACACACCCCAAACCTGTACCCAATGCATCATAGAACATATTGAAAGGCTTCTCAATGTTGGGTTGTGCTAAAATAGGAGTTGTAGTTAGCAAGGTTCTTAAGGTGTGAAAAGCAGCTTCACACTCTGGTGATCCAAATGAACTTTTCATCCTTCTGGAGTAGTCTAGTCATGGGCTTAGCTATCTTGGAAAAATCCTAGAATGAAACGGTAATAGTAGCCTACTAACCCTAGAAAACTCCAAACTTCATGAACCGAAGTCGGGGCCTTCCAATTCAAGACCCCTTGTACTTTAAATGGGTCTATAGAAATTCCATCTTCAGATAAGATGTTACCCAAGAAAGGTACTTTCTTCAACCAGAATTCACATTTGCTAAACTTGACATATAATTTATGCTCCCTCAATCTAGATAAGACAATCCTTAGATGCTCTGCATGATCTGCCTCATTCTTTGAGTAAATCAAGATATCATTGATAAACACAACCACTGAACTTGTCGAGCTCGGGCATGAATACCGAATTCATTAAATACATGAATTAGGTAGGAGCATTTGTTAGTCCAAAAGACATGACCAAATACTCATACAGGTCATACCTAGTGGAGAAAGTTGTTTTAGGTACATCCTTTGGTCCTAATCTTAATATGATGATAGCCTGACCTCAAGTCAATCTTAGAGAATACCTTTGCTTTTACCAGTTGATCGAGTAGGATATCGAATGCGAGGCAAAGGATACTTATTCTTAATGGTCACAACATTAACCGACCTATAATCCACACACATCCGTAAGGATTTGTCCTTCTTTACAAATAAAGCTAGACAACCCATGGAGATGAACTAGGTCGAATGAGACCTTTGTCCAATAGTTCCTGTAGCTGAATTTTAAGTTCAGGCTAACTCATTTGGTGGCATCTGATAGGGTCTTCTTAAGATAGGTGACGTACCTAACTCGATCTTAAATTCCACATCCCTATCAAGCAGTATACCCAACAACTCATCTAGAAATACATTAGGAAATTTACAAACCACTAGAATATCACATAGAGTAGTGGCTTGGATAGCACAAGACAAGTTTTGGACATCAAAACTTTGGGGAAGTTGTACTAGAAAAGCATTACCTCCCTTTGGTTCTCTCAACATAATTGTTCTAGCAGCTAGTGTTAATGAGAACCCCATGTCCACTCATCTATGGCTAATCCTAGCAATACTATCAGATCCATAGTGTACTCCCTCTCTTGTATGGAGATGAGCACACCTCTCACTAATTGATTAGTAGAGATAGTGGCCCCAGCTAAACTTATACTATAACCACCATTGTCTACCTCAATTATCTTCTGATTATGCTGAGATGCAAATGTTTGTCTCACAAATGAATGAGAAGCTCCAGAATCAAACAAAACAATGGTGGGATGTTTGTTAACAATTAACATACCGGCAGTAACAACTTCTCCCATAGGAATTTCTTCCACATTTGTATAATGCACATACCCAGAACGTGCCTTAGGATTGGCCTGCTTCTGACTACCCTAGTTTTGATTTCCATTCCTCTTGGGATAGGGGTAATCCTTGGACCAGTGACTCATCTGATTGCAATTCAAGCACAATTGGTCACTTCTTGGCCCTGCTGAGCTTCCTTGGCCTGCGTTACCCTTGGGCAGGGCAATGGTGAATGCCTTGCGTAACACCTTCTGAGGTCGGCTGACCTGGGCTTTCTGCTGAGGAGGCCTAAACTTAGGCGCTGGAAGATGGAACTGTGACCAAGCTACCACTAGAGCTCTAGACTGAGATGACACTAAGTGTAGCACTCAGTTTTAAGAACAAAACTAGATACACACCATATGTGAGCCCAGGAAGTCAAATCTCACATATAGCTACAAATAAGGGTAATATCGAAAGACAATGCTCAATAAATAACATACTTAGTATAGAGAATATAACCTTAGATAGCAAACAGCGGAAAGACAACTCCGATCTTTAGGTGAAGACTCCAATTCCACAAGGACAACTAACTGGTTGATCACAAGCCTAATTCCTCCAAACTCTAGCAATCTGGTACCCATCTGGGATTGTTATCCAAAGATTTAAAAAGTAAAGCAAGCATAAGTACATGTTGTACTCAACTAATATAACATGGGTTCATGAGGCTCAAAAGGCTAACACTAGTTTAACTACGATTAGCTTTTAATGAGTCATCTTTTAGCGATTGGGTGGCAACAAGTTTGTTCACAAAGCCGACATAAACACATGATCAGGTAAACATGAATAATGAATAGCATAAACAGTAATCATTAATGAGCATCTTCATCATCCGTATCATTAGTGTTCATCATATATTCCATAAGGGTTCCATGGCTGCTCATGACCGTGAGCACGGCTGATATACTAGTTTTACACTCTGCAGAGGTTGTACACTTTCACTCTGAGACATGATTTACCCTTTCGCCCAAGGTAGCTAATCTCTTAACCCACTTCCAAGGAAGGTCAGTAGGGTTCACTATGAAGCCTTTCAAAGGTTCGTCTACCAACTTAGGGCCATTAGATTCACTCGGCAAACAGATGTAGGAACCCCCCCTTCCCAATGGCATAATGACATGTAGCCTATACACAAGGGGACAGAGGCTGTCCTATACCCAATTCTGCAAGCCATTCTTACAGCCAATAAAGGTAACCACTAACAAGCTAGAAAAGGTCCTCATACTAAGCTAAAGCTAGAGCCATGTAGCCCTCATAGCTATACTATAAGTCATGGATGATCACTTACAGATAAGTCCTTAGGGAGAGGAATCTAGAGCACCATAAAAATAGCCCAATGCTCTACCCCCTGATTCCATGTTGCTAAAAAGCATCTTTTAACATTTATTGCATATACCATTAGTCAAGTTATAAGATCATGGCTTTAGTTGAGCACTAGCAAAGCTACCCAATGCAATAACCCAAAGGTATCAAGGTACAAGTACAAAAGACTAGGATATCCTTAGTGGTAGTCAAGGTAGACACATGCAGCATGAATAAAATGATTAAAGGTGTATAGGACAACAAGGAAGATCCCATGCTATACTTGCCTTAAACTCAGATCCTTCTTCTAGTCCAAAACTTCAAAGATCCGCTTCTTGATTCACCACGTATAGCTCACCGACTGGACATGATCATAAAAGCAACAAACAAGCATCCATGCAATCATACATGAAGCAAACAATAGATCTAAATTAGAATAGAACACCAAACTTAAAAACAAGATGAAAAGTTTGTAAAACAAATCTACATCTTGCTACGATCACACAGTCGTGAAAAGCACGCTAATCAGAGCTACAGTTTAAAAGAAATGGCTTCTGAAAGATCTACTCATAAGAGAAAATATAAAACTATAAACTTCATGTGTTTTAACTATATAAAAGCTTATATAAATTGAATTAAATCAAATTTAGATTATAAAACTAAAGTAAAACAAATTATATTTTATTTATAAAATCTAGTTGCATAATTATTACTCAAGTTAGAGTTTAAACCATGAAATTCTAGAAATAGTGGCATGATAAACATTGTTACTAATGAGTAGATCTCGTTGTAATGAATCTAGCACAACTTGAATAGGTCAAATCAGAGCTAAAACATAGAAGATATGATTTAAACAAGATTTCCTTTAATAAAATAATAGATTAAATCTAACCACGAATTTTAAAAGTTGAAAACATATCTAACAGTGGTATGAACATGTAGACAACATAAATAACCTAACACAATTTGAACGGGTCAAATCGAAGTTAAAATGTAGAAAATATGGCCTAATGAAGATAGAGGAAATTTTGTAAAAATTTTGAAATCAATTTCGTATTAAAAATAATTAAAAACTGAATTTAAAATGCCTAATGGACCTAGCCTCATTTTTGGAAAAATACAGGGGCCAAAACATAAAAAAATAGGGGCACGGTTAGAATTAGTTCAGAATTGAGGTGGATGGTGGGTTAATTTTGCAAAACACTGAGGTCTCTTTTGCAAAAGTGCGGTGGCTATCGGTGCTGACCCGGTCAGAGGATGACATGGCGAAGTAGGATTGGTTGGAGATGGTGCGATAGTCGTGGACTGGAGCTGTGGACCTAGTCTATACTGTGCTCATGGATCAGTTATGAAGGGGTATGTGGGGTTCTAATCTAGCAGTTCATCTAAGATCAAACGGCTGAGGATGTTTTGGGAGGTTATGTGCCACCAGAACAGTGAACCCAATGATGAAGGCCATGGTAGAGTGAGCTCGTCCTCATGGGAGTTCACATAAAACGTCCTAAGGGCCTCGACAGAGTGAACCAAAAGCATTGGGGGTAGATGAAAGCGAGGCAAAATTGGCTAGTCAACTTACCATGGTGTGGAGTGAGAGGAGACAGCGCACGGTGCAATGGGGCGGACGCCATCGACGATGATGCTATGAACTCGAGGTGGTGGTTGTGCTAAGGTTCGGCTCGGTGGTCGTTGCACAAGATGGGAGTGGAGCACCTTGGGCTAGGTTATATAGGGCCTAGGCGTGGCATGCACGCAAAGACCAAGGCGTGGTGGTGGGGCAGATGCGGACACCTTGCGAGTCCTGGCAGGACACGACGAAGGTGGGAGACGGGCCTGATAGGGTGGCCCCACTTGTTGGCGCAACGAGAGAGGGAGGGGATGCGTGGCATGGGCAGCTGGGCCATGACTTGGGCCACTCGTTTGGAAGCCAGAGAGAAGAAAATGCTTGGGGCGGCTCGGGATTGGGTCGCTGGGAACGGGGACAGGCGACGCGGCGCTGCAGGCTTCGTGAGAGAAAGGATATGGGCTACCGGGGAAACAAGAATGAGCGGGCTAGATTGAGTGGGAAAAGACTTTCCATTTTCCAAATTTTTTCTATTTTGTTTTCAAAACCAAATCAAATTCAAATGGAGTTTCAAATATACTTTTCATTCAAATAGAAATGAGAAATTTTGGTAAGTTTTCCAAAAATAAATTTTAAAACTTTTTAAACACTTTTATTTTCAAATTTTCTTTTCTTTTATTTCAAAGCCAATTTCAAACTCATCCCCCAAAAGCAATTTAAACCATTTTGAATTTTAATCAAACTACTCAACCAAATAAATCAAATGCATTGGCATGTATGCACAACCATGTTGCTACTCCTTATAAGGAATTTTAAATTATTGAAAATTTTTATTTTCCTATGTTTTCATGAGCACATAAATACAGAATTAAATCATTTTAGCTATATTTCAAAAGAAGCAAATTTTAGGGTGTTACAATTCTACCCCCCTTAAGTTGAATCTTGTCCCTCAGATTTGGAAGACGTCGACTAGGAGATAGGGATATTCCTGTCTTTGGATTCTTCTTTACTTCCTCGTGTAGTTCCATCGTCTTGATAAGGATCCCGCCTTGCTTTGCATATGATAACCTTACCCAAGTAACTTGGCAAACTAATTCCAAGATTCTAAAAGGCACTCCAAACAATTCTTAGGTAACTCCAATCACTAGGCCACCTTTCCTTTTTTGTCCATAATATCAATTCTTCTTCTTAAAATATTCACCTTCCAACGGAACCTTACGAATCTCTTGGTCAGAAGGAGAATTTACCACCATTCTTCCAAACATTAATGATTCCAGTTAAGTTGCTCAAGCCTAGAATACAATTTTTAGTCCTTGGTGTCACCCGAACCTTCTTAGCATAATTCTATGTTGCTAAGGGCATCGGTAATGACTTTGCTCCTCGAAGTGATAGCACTTTTCAAAGTCATAAACAATTTTGGTCCACGATAAAAGCTCATTCCCAACTTAGTATTGATGTCCTTTAGATTCCTACCATCCATGTTGATGTCACTATTTATGTCAAGATTATAATGCCTCCAATGATCCTCTAATAGAATCTCATTATCCCAAGGTAGCTCCGAGTCACACCTGCATCCTTGGGTAGGTTCTAATTCAACCCTCACTAAATTTCTGAGTTTCTTCTCCATAATTCTAAAACTAGAGATATTTGAACTAAGAAGATAACTTCCTTCCACCAAAGCTCACTTTCTAACTTGGTAAATCATTGAGATGTTCTGAGTCTCCATTGAATCACTATAGATGTCCAATATCTCCTTCCTACATCATCCAAGCCAACTTATCCTGGGTATGTTGAAAATTGAACTCCCAATTGATAATAACTTGAAGTGATAACCAATATGGGAAAACACCCGAGCTCCTTGATCCGACAAGCAGCACATCTTTAGCAAAGATACCTGCGCTTAATAGTGACTTCTCATCTAGAGTCATAACCTATGCTTCCACTAGAATGTATGAAACCTTCATCTTGCAACTCCTTCAACTTGGCTAGCCCCCTTAAGAAAAGATAAAGTAGGGGACACAAAAAGGGTAGCTTACACCTTCTTCCATATGAGCTAATTAGTATCAAGACATTCTGACATTCCAATGATACTCTTGTATATGGGCAAAGGCAAGAAATCAGAAATTCCTCGCGGGATGAAAAAAACAGCAACGCGGTAAAACAGTCATAACTCTCAATCCATTAACCCAATGAAGTTGTAGCTTACACTGTTGGAAAGCTTATAAAATTCTCCACAACTTCCTTATAGTTTACTTTTCCAAATTGCACTAGTTAACTTGGTCGAAAATAGTGCACAACAGAAACTGTTCCCATTTTCAGACAGTGCGGTTGTATCGTCTTGTGATTTTCATAACTCCATAACGAAAATAGATATGAGGGAAATTCTTGCAGTCATAGAAAGATTTTGAAGTCTACTATTGTCCAGAATTTTGTCATGATTTTTGGTAGTATAAAAACAGAGATATAAGCTGATGAGTGCAGACTGCTCCGAAAAGACCGGATAGAGGAAACAGGAGATAACCAAAACTCAACTATTTATTTCATTAATCCTTATACCTTAGGCCTATGAACTAAATGAAATTGTGGGAACACCCAACAAGATCATTGCAATCATTACCAAGATTTAAAACAAGCATAAGCATAATGACAAATCAACAAAGCAATAATGGTGCACAACTCAATCATTGACTCAACTTGCGATACCATTGTTTTATTACATATAGGGCCCAAACTCCTATTTCTTAACTAAGGGGTGATTGTGAAAGCATCTAGGGTACCATCCCTTGCATGACAATGAGAGCAACACATCTTCCACTTTGTTGATCTTGGGTAGCCTAGCATGACTTCTTCTATGGGCAAAATTTAATATAATGTCCTTCTTGTTGGCAATGATAACACTTTCTCTTAGCTGGATCTTTTATGATGTCATACTCCACAGAATTGTTGCTTAGTGTGTTGTCAACTTGCTGACTCTAAAGGTTCATCTTTGTTTGACTGGACTGCTTTCTAGCTCGCTTCATCTTTTGGGGTTGAAACTCCTTATAGGTGATTGTCCACCCATCTATGCATACCTCATGTGGAAAGAGTGGAGAAATCTTAGCTTGAGAAACTTCTAACTCTTTGGAGTCTGAGTTTATCTGACTAGGTATTGGAGCTGGATGTAACAATGTAGTAGAACTCAAATGTTGATTGCTTCCCAATTCTGGCTCTGGCGAGACTACCTTCCCCTTCTTATCCTCATTAGCTGCACAACTCAGGTCCACCTTGACTTCCATCTTCTTAGTCTTGTTCTGAAGACAGAGAAAACCATAATGTTTACAACACTGGCTTGGATTCTGACTTCCAAGTGTCTTACTATGAACACCTTCATTTGACTTCATCTTCTTCTAAGCTTCTACCACTAGTCTCTTCACTATTCCATTTGGTATGTTGGTTTGACCTTGTGGCAAGCACTGTTGGGAACTCCCATGTTGAGTCATACCTTCTAATACTTGGTGTTGCATTGCTAAAAGCTTCTCCTTGTCAAATGCAATCAAGGACAACGTAGCCTGGTCTTCCTAACCTCTGATGCTGGTGGTCTCCTCATTACAACCCATCTATTTAGACAAAGAGAGAGGATTCAAAATAGAGACAAGGTTGAACAGTCAAATCAGAGCTAAAACATAGAAGATATAATTTAAACAAGATTTCTTTTAATAAAATAATAGATTAAATCTAACCATGAATTTTAAAAGTTGAAAACATATCTAATAGTGGTATGAACATGTAGACAACATAAATACAAACATAACACAATTTGAACGGGTCAAATCGGAGTTAAAATGGAGAAAATATGGCCTAATGAAGATAGTGGCAATTTTGTAAATATTTTGAAATCAATTTCATATTAAAAATAATTAAAACCCAAATTTAAAATGCCTAATGGACCTGGCCTCATTTTTGGAAAAATACAGGGGCTAAAACATAAAAAAACAGGGGCACGGTTAGAATTAGTTCTGAACTGAGGTAGACGGCGGGTTAATTTTGCAAAACACTAGGGTCTCTTTTGCAAAAGTGCATTGGTTGTCGGCGCTGACCTGGTCAGAGGATGATGTGGTGAAGTAGGATTGGCTGGAGATGGTGCGTCGGTGGTGGACCGGAGCTGTGGACCTAGTCTACATTGTGCTCATGGATGGGTTATGAAGGGGTATGTGGGGTTCTAATCTAGGCGGTTCATCTAAGATTGGACGGCTAAGGACATTTGGGGAGGTTATGCGCCACTAGAACAGTGAACCCGATGGCAGAGGCCATGGCCGGGTGAGCTCGGCCTCACTGGAGTTCACGTAAAACATCCTAAGGGCCTCAACGAAGTGAACCAAAAGCACCAGGAGGTAGAGGAGAGCGAGGCGAACTTGGCTAGTCAACTTACCATGGCGCAGAGCGAGATGAGACAACGTGCAGTGCAATGGGGGCAGATGGCATCAACGACGACACTGTGAACTTGAGGCGGACGGCTGCACTAGGGTTTGGCTCAATGGCGGTTGCTCGAGATGGGAGCGAAGCACCTTGGGCTAAGTTATATAGGGCCTAGGCATGGTGTGCACGCCAAGACCAAGGCACGACAGTGGGGCAGGATGCGGACACCTTGCGAGTCCAGGTAGGACACGACAAAGGTGGGAGACAGACCTAACAGGGTGTCCTCACCTGTCGGCGTAAGAGAGAGGGAGGAGATGCGCCGCACGGGCTACTATGCCATGACTTGGGCCGCTTAGTTGGAAGCTAGAGAGGAGAAAATGCCTGGGCTGGCTCGGGATCGGGCCACTAGGAATGGGGACGGGCGATGCGGCGCTGCAGGCTTTGAGAGATAAAGGAGATGGGCTGCCAGGGAAACAAGATCGAGCGGGCCAGATTGAGTGGGAAAAAACTTTCCATTTTCCAATTTTTTTCTATTTTGTTTTAAAAACCAAATCAAATTCAAATAGAGTTTCAAATATACTTTTCATTCAAATAGAAATGAGAAATTTTGGTAAGTTTTCCAAAAATAAATTTTATAACTTTTTAAACACTTTTATTTTCAATTTTCTTTTCTTTTATTTCAAAGCTAATTTCAAACTCATCCCCCAAAAGCAATTTAAACTATTTTGAATTTTAATCAAACTACTCAACCAAATAAATCAAATGTAATGGCATGTATGCACAACCATGTTGCTACTCCTTATAATGAATTTTAAATTAATGAAAACTTTTATTTCCTATGTTTTCATGAGCACATAAATATAGAATTAAATCATTTTAGCTATATTTGAAAAGAAGTAAATTTTAGGGTATTACACTAAGGCACCTGCCTTAGCAGCTCTTTTGTGGCTCTTTGCTGCTGTGTGCAAGTTGTTCTGGTCCTCCTGGGTTAAGGCATCACTAACAAACTCATTGTATGTAGCACATCTTGAGTTGGCCATAGTCCTCATTAGCTTGGTGCCAAGGCCTCTCTTGAAGCTTTCTATCTTCTTTTCTTCTATGTCAACAAACCCTGGGGCATATTTGGACAAGTTGTTGAATGCATGCATATACTTGGTGAGAGTCTTTGTTCCCTATGTCAGCTTCATAAACTCAGCCCTAGGGGTATATGATGCCCCCTAAAGGCTATCTTGAATTGCTCCTAGGTAACATTTGCCCTAGCAGGTAAGGCAGACAAATAATGAGTCCACCAGATACCTGCAGGCCCTTGTAGTTGATGCGATGCATACTTGGCCTTGATCATTTTGGTGACCCTCAACAGACATAACTGTCTATTCAATAGTGTTCAACCACTCATTAGCCTAGAGCGGTTCTTCTGCTTCTTTAAAGATAGGAGGCTTAGTCTCTAGAAAGACCTTGAATGTACTGTACTGATTTGGTTCTAGCCCTTGATGTGAGTGGTGTTCTATGCAATGAGGTGTAGTGTATCCTCCATTGCTCTTTGATTTCCTAGGAACTGTGCAAAAAACTCATTCGCTAGAAGGTGACGGTGGTGGTGGTAAGTCACCATCATTGCCACCTTGGTTGGTGTCTAGTCTAGCACTGAGTGCGAGTCATCAGCAAGGTTGCAACAATAAGTGATTATTAGATGATGTCAAGAAATTGTAGATGAATTGTGTAATCATGCTCAACTAAAATTACTAGAGAGAATATTTGATTCATAGAATAAAATAGAGGCACAATAATTCATTCTCGCAACATAACATCACCAATTTGATCACTTATCGTACTCACAACATGTTAACATTCATGTCATTTTTCACCAGTGAAACAAACTAGAATTTCGTCAAAGTTCACCCATCACTGGATTAACATGTAGAGTACCAATATTACACTGAAGTTACATCATGAGTACTGAAGTTCAAACTACAAGTCCGTTCCAAAGATAGTAGGGATATATCTAGTGCATTGAACTAGTCACTAGACTGCTCTACTCTTTAGCGTGCTTGCTGTCGAGGTTGGAGATAGCATCATCCCTGTGTTGCTGACATATTTGGCTCAGCACCTCAAAAGTAACTACTTGAGCAGCTTCCCAAGGAGTTTTCCCTTCGGAATCCACCTTCCACTCCTGGCATAGGGTGCTTGGGTACAAGCTGGTATGGTTAGCTACACCTCATACCATGTCTATCCTTCTAGGTATACCTCATTCCATGAATAGAGAGGTGGTTCGGTATATCCCGCATAATGTAGGACCCTCCAAAGTAGGGTAGGGGTACCAAACATTTCTTGGAAAGTCTCACTCCTAGTTGATGCTACCATATATTCCAACAAAATGATGGAACTCTCGTGAGAACAACGTTATAATAGAAAAGAGTTACTTAACCGAAATAAGTGACTTATAAGGGGACAAACAATGCAAGTGTGTAATGAATGATTGATCATGATGCATGTACGTTTCATACATCCTCACAAACTTAGGAAAATTAAACTTCTAACAGCATACATGGTGGCATATAAACGTTCTCTCATATATAACGTAGCTAGTCGGGCTACACTGTTTTGTTGTTAGCGTACCTACACAAGAATTTTATTTCAAGCCCAACCCCACAGGTATATATGTAGAAATGAAAATCTAGGGCTCTAGGTTGCAAGCTAAATACCTCCATATATATACCGATATATATACTTCCGTATCAAAGCTACGTGAGAGTAAATACGCCCTATATATACATATAAATATGCATATATAGCCATATCAAAGCTTACCCACAATTAAATACCTCCATATATATTTGAGATATATATATACTTCAATATCAAAGCTAACTCTCCCCATAGACCACACGCTCACATCTTGCGGTCATGCCACTGTGATGATGAGTGGCATCTTACCTTGGGTGTAGAGGCATTTGATCCATACATTACCACTCAAGTGAATGGCATTCATACAATATCACACCGTATGGACGATAAAATTGAAAACCCCCAAGTTAGTACTTACTTAGCCAACTGAAGTCCTTAACTGGGCATAAAGGGAAGTGATCACTAGCACACTTTAGATTCAAACTCTAGGTTTTAAACACCTATATCTATAGCTATAAGTTGCTAAAAACTGGTTTTGGAAATCAAAAACCTTTGTTTTAAATACACATGTGGCAATTAATGTTGAATCTTGCTCTAATGCCAGCTGTAGCGTAATAGTCCAATTTATAAGAGCACAAGTACAATAGCAGCCCGTAAGTGGTCGCACTATCTTACTTGAGCCCATATAAAGCAGGTAGTCCGTCGAGTACCACGAAGGGTCTCGATTATCCTATCAACATACAACCAAGATCGTACATGATTCAACATACATGTCACACGTTACAAAAAGTTCACAAATACAGTTCATCCATCAGAGTACAAATTACAGTTCTTACAAACCAAGTTCTAGGAAAGATAGTAGCAGAAGCAAATTAAAAGTTTGAAACCAACATCTACAACATGAATACCGAATTCATCAAGTACATGAAGTAGGCAAGAGCATTGGTCAGTCCAAAAGACATGACCAAATACTCGTACAAGCCATACCTAGTGGAGAAAGTGGTTTTTGGTATATCCTCTGGCCTAATCTTTATTTGATGATAGCCTGACCACAAGTCAATCTTGGAGAATACCTTTGCTTTTGCCAACTGATCGAACAAGATATCGATACGAGGCAAAGGATACTTGGTCTTAATAGTCACAACATTAAGTGGCCTATAATCCACACACATTCTCAAAGCTTGTCCTTCTTCTTTACAAACAAAGCAGGACATCCCCATGGAGACGAACTAGGTTGAATGAGACCTTTGTCGAATAGTTCTTGTAACTGAATTTTAAGTTCAGCTAACTCATTTGGTGGCATTCTATAGGGTCTTCTTGAGATAGGTGCCATACCTAGCACTAACTCAATCTTAAATTCCACATCCCTATCAGGTGGTAAACCTGGTAACTCATCTGGGAATACATTAGGAAACTCACAAACCACTAGAATATCACAAAAGGTAGTGGTTTGGATAGCACAAGGCAAGCTTTTGAGATCAAAACTTCAGGAAAGTGGTATTAGAAAAGCATTACCTCCCTTTGGTTCTCTCAACATAATTGTACGAGTGCTAGTGTCAATGAGAACTCCATGATTGCTCATCCATTTCATGCCTAAGATCTCATCTATGGATAATCTGGGCAATACTATTATATCCATCATTTACTCCCTCTCTTGTATAGAGATGAGCACATCTTTGACTATCTTATTTGTAGAGATAGTAGCCCCTAGCCAAACTTATACTATAATCACCCTTGTTTACCTCAATTACTTTCTGATCATTCCTAGATGCAAATGCTTAGCTCATAAATGAATGCGAAGCTCTAGAATCAAATAAAACAATGTCGGGATGTTTGTTAACAAGAAACATACCAGCGGTGACAACCTCTCCTGTAGGAACCTCTTCAACAGCGGAGTAATGCATGTATCAAGGACATGCTTTAGGATTTGCCTGCCTCTGATTTTCTTGGTTTTGATTGCTATTCTTCTTAGGATGGGGGCACTCTTTAGACCAATGGCCCAACTAACTATAGTTGAAGCATGGCTGATTGCTCCTAGGTCCTGCTGAGCTTCCTTGCCCACCGTTCCCCTTGGGTAAGGCAATGGTGAATGCCTTATGAAACACCTTTTGAGGTTGGTTAGCATTCGCTTTTGGTGGAGGAGGCCTGAACTTGAGCGCTAGCGGTCAAAACTGTGGCCTAGCTGCCACTACAGCTCTAGACTAAGATGACCCTAAGGCGCCTACCTCGGCTGCCCTCTTGTGCCCCTTTGCTACCGCATGCAGATTGTTATGGTTCTCCTGAGTTAAGGCATCACTAATGAACTCATTGTATGTGGTGCACCTCAAGTTGGTCATAGTTTTCATCAACTTAGTACTAAGACCTCTCTTGAAGCCTTCAATCTTGTTTTCTTCTGTATCAACAAAACCTAGGGCATAACAAGGACAAATTCTTGAAAGCATGCATGTACTCGGTAAGGGTCTTGGTCCCTTGTGTGAGTCACATGAACTCGGCTACCTTCATGTGCATTAGCCCTAGGGGAATGTGATATCCCCTAGAGGCTAACCTGAATTGCTCCCATGTGACTTGTGCATTGGCAGGTAAAGAGGATAGGAAATGGGTCCACCATATCCCGGGTGGTCCTTGCAGCTGATGGGATGCATATTCTACCTTCTGATGTTCCATGACCCTCAGTAGATGGAACTTTTGCTCAATGGTGTTAAGCCATTCATCCGCCTAGAGCGGTTCTTCGGCCACCTTGAAGATAGGAGGCTTGGTGTCTAGGAAATCCTTGAAAGAGCTGTATTGATTTGGCTTAGGCCCCTATTGTTGCTGACTAGCATGAGCTATGTTTTGCACAATGAGGCGTAGGGTTTCCCCCATAGTTCTCTGACTACCCAAGAGCTATGCGAAGAATTTATTCATAGACGGTGGAGGTAGTGGTGGTAAGTCATCATCGTTGCCCTCTTGGCTAATGCCTGCTCCAACATGAGTGCGAGTCATCTACAAAGTTGCAACAATAAGTGATTATTGGATGATGTCAATAGATTGCAGATGAATTTTATAATCATGCCAAACTAAAATTACTAGAGAGAATCTTAAATTTATATGATAAAATGGAGGCATAATATTTCATTCTCGCAACATGGCATCACCAATTTGACCACTTATCAGGCTTGCAGTGCGTTAGCATACAAGTCATAATCACTAGTAAAATAAAACTAGAATTTCATTAAAGTTCAACCCATCACAAAACAACATGTAGAGTGCCAATATTACATGGAAGTCAAATCACGAATACCAAATTTCAAACTTCAAGTCCATTACAAAAATAGCAGGGATACATCTAGCGCTTTCACTAGTCACTAGGCGATTCTAATCTTTAGTATGCTCATTGTCGAGGTCGGAGATAGGATCATCCTCATTCTCTAGCTCCACTTCTTCTTCATCCTAGCCATCAACCTCAACTAACATCTCTGGATCTTCTTCTTCCTCATCAAGGATCGGGTGCAGTTGTTTGTTTAAAAATGCACCTCATGCCGAATATCAACTACTATGTTATAGGTCTGTGCAAGATGCTGGCGCAAGTCCCTCTCGACATGGTCCTACTGGACGCTCAAGGCATGGGTCCTATCTTGTTCTGCTTCTGCCATAGCTGCACGGTTGTTTGCTAGGATCCATTGGTGCATAGCTGTGAATGCCTCGGCATGGGCAGCCTCTAGCTGGTCTCACAGTCCTACTAACATTGCTTGATCATCTGCTCTTGCCTCTTGTGTGGTAGCTCTCTATTGATCAACTTTCTCCATTTGGGTGTGGAGATTTCCCAATTAGTTTCCCATCAAGCCTCACTTGCTGCCTATTTGTGCTTGCGCACCCGCTTCTTTAGCTTATGCTGTGCAGCTTCGGCTCTCATGAGCTTATCCATGCATGTGGTATAGGACTCCTGCCAGAAGTCCCTGGTGTCCTAACGAGTGTAGAACATCTTCATTTACTGCAAACATGGCACTCATAGCAGGACTAGAACTGTATGCCCGCTCATCCTGATCTTGGATCAACGCATTGCTGTTGCGCTGTGCCCATACTATTGTGGACGCATCCACCTGAGGAAAAGTACCAGCGGCACTACTGGTAAGCTCATCCCCATGCTGCTGACAAATCTAACTCAGTACCTCGAAGGCCACTACTTAGGCACCCTCCCAAGGAGTTCCTCCTTTAGATTTCGCCTTCCATTCCTACTAGAGTGGTGCTTTGTAAGAGCTAGTATGGTCAGTTGTACTTCATACCATGGTTGTCCCTCTATGTATACTTCATTCTAGTAATAGAGGGGTGGTTCATAATACCCTGCATAATGCAAGACTCTCCAAAGTAGGGTAGGAGTTACAAACATCAATAGGAAACTCTCACTTCCAGCTGGTGCTGCCATCTATACCAACAATATGTGCAACTCTCGTGCGACAAAGTCATAATGGATAAGAGTTACATAACTGAGTAAGAGATTCATAAGGGGGAAACAATGCAAGTATGGAATAATGATTTATCATGATGCATGCGTGTTCCATACGTTCTCACAAACTTAGGAAAAATTATTTCTAATGACACACACGGTGGCATACATATGTTCTCTTATATATAGCGTAGCTAGTCGAGCTACATGTTTCGCTGTTATTGTACCTGCACAAGAATTTCATTTCAGCCCAACCCCACAATTATATATGCAGAATGTAAATCTAGGCTCTTGGTTGTAATCTAAATACTTCCATATATATATATAAACCCATATATATACTTTCGTATCAAAGCTACCCAAAGTAAATATGTCCTCTATATACATATTAATATGTATACATAGTTGTATCAAAGTCAACCCACAATTAAATACCTTCACATATATATGAGACATATATATACTTTAGTATCAAAGCTAACTCTCCCCATAGACCGCATGCTCACAACTTGCGGTCATGCCATTGTAATGATGATTGGCATCTTACCTTGGGCATAGAGGTATTTGATCCATACATTACCACTCAAGTGAATGGCATCCATACAATAGCATGCTGTATGGACGACAAAAATGAAACCCCCCAAGTTAGTACTTAATTAGCCACCTAAAGTCCTTAATTGGGCATAAAGGGAGTGATCACTGGCACACTTTAGATTTCAACCCTAGGTTTCAAATACCTGTTTATATAGCTATTAGTTGGTAGAAACTGGTTTTGGAAAACAAAACCTTTGTTTTAAATACCCATGTGGCAATTAATGTTGAAACTTGCTCTAATGCTAGCTGTCGTAGAACCGATCAATTTATAAGAGCACAAGTACCATGGCAGCCCACGAGTGGTCGCACTGTCATACTTGAGCCCATATAAACCCGATAGTCCGTCGAGTACCACGACGGGTCTCGATTAACGATCCACATACAACCAAGATCGTATAGGATTCAACATACATGTCACATGTTAAATAAAGTTCATGAATATAGTTCATTCATTAGAGTACGAAATAAGGTTATTACATACCAAGTTCGGTAAATAGTAGCGGAAGCAAATTAAAGTTTGAAACTAGCATTTGCCAACATAGTTCAAATACAGTGCCAACTCATGATCACAATCCCACAAAAGTATATAAGAAGGATTATTAAAGATGCCTGCCCATGGCTCACTCTTCATGGGATAGAAGCAGTTCTTGCAATAACCAGTGATAAACTATACCATCTACAACAATGGGATTAAAACCCTGAGTATGAGAAGGTACTCAGCTAGACTTACCCATCATAAACCAAAAATAAGGTGACTCCAAGGATTATGCTAGGATTTATAAGTGGAGGTAGCTTGACAACATTTTGCATAAAAAGCGACTAAATCAGTTGTACAATTATAATTCAGTCATCAAGTTAATTATAGCTATTCATCTCTAGATTTGCAACTAACCTATGCCAAACATGTGGTATATCATTTGATAGCATACAATAGTAACCATAGATGGTGTAGTAATTTCATGTTTATCTGGACCATCACATTCCATAATACAATTACTATGATGTTGGAGCTAGCCAAGTTTCTCACTGTCTAGGAGAGACAGCGATTCAAATTGATTTCAACCAACTAGGGAATTTATACCTAACACAAACCTAGGCACCCAGATCAATGGTCACCTTAGGTCACCTTTGGTACAACTTAGGTACACATTTCATGGGTTCGACTAGCGCCACACAATTAGGGACAACCAGCTGCCAGGACGATCCAGACTACCCTATCCTTGGGCTCATGGCTGGCTCCCCACACATCCTTACTACCATCCAGAGTGTGCACTTTTATAGAATGGGGTCCAGCCTAAGTTGAGCTACTCAGCTTCATGGTGAGAACAAGTTATCCAGCCAGCTAAGTGATAGGCATGCGTTCAATCTTGTCAGAAGGGCCAACAATGGTACGATCCTTAATTGCCATAGACGGAATCACATGAGTCAACCCACACATAGACTCCACCCTAGCCTCCATTTACATTACCCCATGGTTCTTTTCCATGATAGCAAATATAGGCAACCGTGCTTCGGTATCCACCTATATCTCGCAGGTGATAGGAAATCACTCGACTTCTACAGGTCTAAGCATGGCTAAGCATATATTCAATCCTGGACCTACATAGGGTTAAAGGTGTATATGTATCTAGACAAGGTAGTTCTATGCATCAAGTGTTTCCAATCAATTCTTATAACCTAATGCATCAAACATAAAGGATTCAAGTAATATTTTGTAAAACATGGGAGACTTAGAATGCTCCGGGGCTTGCCCTTGAGGAAAGAGGTTGGTAGGTGATCTGAGCACTCAGGGAGATCTTCAGGAGATTGCTCCTCTTCTCCTAGAGCTGTGGCCTAGGGCATCTCCTGCTGATCCCCTTCCTCTTCTTCGTTGAACTCCAATAGCGTTATCTCTTCAGACGATCCTATATGCATGAGCATGAAATAAGATATCACGAATGCATATACGATGACACGTATAATATGATATGACATGATGAATGCATCCCCATAAGTGTTTTCAACTAGCATGGTATTAAAGTAATAACAAGTGCATCTTATTTTACTAAGTGGGTGCATATCTCTTCTCTACTACTTAAGCAAATATTTCTGTAAATCATTTTCTGGACTACAAGACAACAGTTAATTGTTTTGACCATAACTGGAGTTATATACATCAAAATGATATGGTTGTGGACATTATGGGAAACTTATGAAGTTTTCTACAACTCTCTATTAATACACTTAATATGATTCAGCAGTTATCTCGGTCAAAAAATTCAATTATTCAAATCTATCTAGAGAGCAAACATTTTGGACAACAAACTTCTAATAGCCAAATTTCTTAAACCATAAGGCCTATGACTATGAAAGTTTGACACAAGGTAGATCAGTAAGTTATCTACAATTTTGTTATTATCAAGTTTTACATAAAAGACCATTTTCAACATGAAATTATCAACTCAACCAAAACTATACATACAACCATCTAGTTGAATTATAAAGCAATAATTAATTAGTTGCATACAACCAATTACTTTTAAGCCTTACTACTAACATCAACAGTTCATATGTATCACAAGCACCATAGAAAACATCATTGTCAAGCCCAATTTATTTATTTAAATGCCTTTATTAATTTAATTAGATAATTAGATGAATTAACAAATATATACCAATGTGCACAATAAATTCTTAGAAAGTTACAGTAGCTTCCAAGTGCTCCTAATAGACTACTGTAAAAATTTCATACCATGTGAACATGCATAACATCCTCTACAAAAATAACAAGCTAGCAAGGTTTATTTTAGTAAAAATAGTTAACCCTATAGAAAAGTGTCATAATAGTGTGCAATAGATTCTATATTTTTCTTAGCTTCATCGTAGTGCCATAATAGTGTACAAAAATTTGCATGACAATATGTTACTTATTTTTATCCCTATAAATTTCCTCAGAAAACACCATTTATTAATAGATAAATAGAAAGACCTTACCCCAATCAAGTTTACTACAAGTTTATTTTTTTCCTAGCTAGAGCATGTCAACACAAGATTAGCAAAATTGGAATCACAATTTTATCACTTTCCTAGCTCAAGTTATACATTTTACAAGATTGCAAACATTCAAAAAGTACTTGTCGAGCTACATTTTATTCACCTAGAAAAAAATACTAGATAAAGTGCATTTCATATTTTTATAAAATACTACACTTCATGAGGAATCCAACAAAATTTGGATAACCAAAATTGGACACTCCTATCTCTAGATATGATTTTTCAAAGTTAGCATAAAATCTGGAAAAGAAATAAACAAAACCCTAAACTGTAGTTGGTAACGCATGGCACCCACTGGGTCAGTGGGTCCACCTATTAGCTGAACCGAGAAAGGGGAGCAGGTTTGACCGGTGCAAGCTCACTAATGGCGAGCTTTTCAGGCAAACCCGACCCCACCATCGTGCTCTACTGATTCACCTGCGTTGACTGGTATAGGTGGTGAAGGCGCAAACGCACCGGAGCGTGCTCGTCGCTGGCCATGGTGGCACGGCGGCGCTACGCGGAGGTGCATCGGCCATCACTAGCCACGGCAAGGCTCGTCAAGAAGCGCATGGGCTCCGCAGTGACCACGTGAACCTACCAAGGCTACCTAGGTTCGTTGGGAAGCACTGATGGGGTTCGTCCATGTGTGCGGTGGTGCGACGGCGACAGCGCGGCAGTGCTAGCCATCGTGTTCAACGCTGGCAAGGCTATGGTTCACCGTATGGTCACACCAGAAGCTAGGCTACAACCATTGATGAGGACATGACACCCATGCATATGACCATGTTTGGCACATGGTATGGAGGGGTAGGAGGCCAGCAAGGGTGTCCAAGTCAAGAAGGAGGTCTGAGGCTAATTCGGTTCGAGTCCCCGAGGTGGAGGCCCAAAGCAACTCAAGTTCGATTCTGCCTCGGCCTTCAGGACTAGTCTGCCTTAAAATAGTCACCTAGGACGCATCCGGACTCCATTTTCTATGATCCACATATGGATGGAAAGCTAATTGGATAAGGAAGCCAACCCAATTGGTTTCACATCAAAAGACCTTCAGAATCAATAGGAATCATTGAAACAAGTCAGCATCTAGAATCTGTTAGGGTGCTGCGACACTGTCTTTTGGTCCGTTGGACCGTGTATCGTGTTTGGGCCCATTAGGGGGCGCGTCTAGGGGGGTGACGCCCAAGACTCTATAAATACTAGCCGTCGCTCTCCTTAGGGTTTGGGTTTTGTTTAGTTCTTAATTTCCTCGTGAAACAGACGTTGTTTTGCTGCAACTATCGCCGCCAAGGCCGCTTGCTATGAACCAGGGCCCCAGTTCTTGATCTTGTTCGCCTATGGCGATTAGTCCTTTCAAATAAAGACTTGAACTCTTTCTCATTATCATAAGCCTCATATTTATTTGCAATTTTAGATTGCGTTTATCTTGTTCTTGCTTGTGTTCTCGATTCGCTTGCAGGAAAGCCTTCTTGGCGAGGTCAATCGCGTTCGCGTGGTTGATAACCAATGGAGTAGTGGTGTAATGGTTGTGGGGGTCCGAGTTAGTCTTGGTTCGAAGCCTAGATCATGAAAGTCGAGTCTGCACCAATTGACGCTATCATACCTTTCGGAAGATCGGGCCTAGTCTACATCAAGTGGTATCAGAGACCTTGTTGCCCGTTAGGTATAACTTTGTTTTCGTCTTTAGATTGTTACTATTTTTGCATTACCTATAGTCCACAAAAAGCCAAAAAATATATATACATCATTACATATTCCCTATCCTATAGCCTTATTGTGCCATGCAATTTTGTCTCTATTTCACGTTGTTGAGTTTGTGCCCTAGGTCAAGTTCTTGTTGCTGGTTTTAGATCATTTTTTTAGTCCAGTTTGTGTTTTCCCCTTTGTTTTTTATCATAATCCATGAACATCTCCAAGTCTTGTTGAGTTTCCTTTGTATTCATCAAACCCTAGTCCATGCCATCTTATTTGTTACACCTGTCTTCACTATTTCCATCAAATCCTTGCTGTCATGATTAATTTTGCGCGCATTGTTCCCGTTTTGTCCTCTAATTCGGAGTCCGTTTTTAAAACTGGTCTAGTTTTCACATACGAACTCGGATTTCGATGTTCCATATATCAAAATCGATCAGAAAAAAAATTGGATCCATCCATCCCCCGCGTTGTTGGGGATTGGAGATTTTTATTTTGGTCAAAAAGTGGTCACAAAATCCTCTTTTCGTGGTCACAAGATCTTTGTCGATTTCGAGCACGTCTTCTGAAAATTTCATAGGCCACGTCTTTCACTTGTTTAAGCTCATATTTTCTATGGTTACTTCTTTATGGCTCCTAAGTGAAGAAAAAATATAAAAAAATAAAGAGAAAAAG
The DNA here is from genome assembly GCF_019320115.1 of Miscanthus floridulus. Taxonomy (NCBI): domain Eukaryota; kingdom Viridiplantae; phylum Streptophyta; class Magnoliopsida; order Poales; family Poaceae; genus Miscanthus; species Miscanthus floridulus. Next base: position 21,580,214 of record NC_089591.1, on the reverse strand, counting down.
TCGAAGAATCCCAAAAAAACAACGACAGCCCAAAAATAGAGAAAAAGAGAGGGGCAAAAGTGGAACAATATCTAGAGGAGCACATGGAGAACACCATTTGAGCTGTGTTTGCGTGTGCTGATTTCTACCTTGTTCCTAATCATATTCTTGCTGTTCATATCACTTGATACATCTGGTACTTGGAATGTGAGTAGGCCAGCAACTAAGACAAGTACTTGGGATACTTATTCAGCTTTGCTATTCAGTTGCGAATTTTGCTATTCCTTGCTACTATATTGTGGCTGTCCAAGCTCCACTTTCTTCTAACCAAGTACAGGTTCACCTTGCAACTGTTACACTCAAGCTACAACAGTATCATAGTCACCGACCGATTGCACCGCCTATTGCTTTGGTAAGAACACTTGTAAGACCGTGGTAAGATGCTTGAGAGTTGAGTGCCTTATTTTTCCTTATCCACAACCTAAGTAGTTGGTAGGGATAATACTATTTGTGTTGTCTTTTCCTTTCTACTAATCATGTCAAGAAAAGCTAGAGGCAGCGGCCAAGGACACGAGGACGCACCTACAGATTTCAATGACTGTGTTTCTAAGAATGAGCGTCACGTCATTCTTGATGACAAGTTCAATGAGATCCTTCAACAAATCACCAATTTGGCCAAGAGGATTGAAGATGTTGAACAACGACATCTTGAACCACGTCCTAAAGATGATGATGATGATGATCTCTCTGAGGAGGATGATGGCGACAGTGGAGGCTGAAGCCGAAGCTCACCGACGTGCTGAGGATGCACTGTAACCATAATCGGTTGAACTTTAATCGACGTGGTATGGGAGGTAACAACCAAGGTAATAATGATCCTTTCTCTAAAACTAAGTTTAAGATACCTCCTTTTTCTAGGTTCTGCTGATCCTGAAGCATATTTAGATTGGGAGATGGCTATAGATCAAAAATTTAGCTCCCATCAAGTACCTGAAGAATATAGAGTTAGACTTGCTACTAGTGAGTTTACTAGTTTTGCTCTTTTCTGGTGAAATGATATTTGCAATAATGCTAATGCTCAAATACCTCAAACCTAGACTGTACTTAAACGACAAATGAAATCAAGATTTGTTCCTCCATACTATCAGCGTGATCTGCGATTAAAACTGCAACGTTTAAATTAAGGTAGTAAAACTATTGAGGAATATTATCAGGAGCTTTTAATTGGTCTAGCATGTAGTAACATACAAGAGGATGATATGGATAAGTGTTCTAGATTTTTTTGGAGGTTTATGTCGTGAAATATAGGATGTTCTTGATTAACATCTTTAGGATGTGGTTTGAGATGCAAGTGTCCATCCTAGATTATACACGGGCACCATAGTACCATGGCTAGAAAGCAGAGTCTGAGGGAAGAACCCTTTGGAAAGGCACTCAAGTGGTAGCCTTTGAGATCTTGAGCACACTTTGTGAGCAGCATGGTGATTAACTCACCAACAGTTTGGATGCAGCATGACCATGTTTCTATGGTGCGGGACCATGATGAGCGGGCTCAGAGCTCGAGTCCTACTATGAGTGTTATGTTCGTTGTCCTGTAGATGTTTTATGCCCAAGAAGACACCCGCTATTTCTAGCAAGAGTCTTATAACATCTATGTGAACAAGCTCATGGAAGCTAAGGAAGTATAGTGAAGGCTAAAGAAGCATGTGCGTAAGCACAAGAAGACAACGAGGGAAGCTCTTTGGGACACCGCTGATGCTCATACAACATTGGGATCCTTCTAGACTTAGATGGAGAATGCTATTGTAGATAGGAATTGTAACACCCTAAAAATTGCCCCTTTTTAAATAGAGTTAAAATGATTTAAGTTGAAATTTTTGTGCACATGAAATATAGGAAATAAAATTTTTCATTAATTTAAAATTCAACATAAGGTAGTAACATGTGTGAGCATACATGCTGTTGAATTTTATTTATTGTGATGAATGGTGTGATCCAAACTCCAAAGTAATTTGGAATGCTTTTGAAATGAAATTAAAAATGGCTTCGAAATAAAAGAAAAGAAAGAAAAGAAAATTAGGAAATAAAAGAATTTAAAAAGTTGTAAAAATTATTTTTGAAAACTTACTAAAATTTGCTCACTTTTATTGGAATTGAAAAGTATATTCAAAACTCTATTTGAATTTGCATTTGGTTTACATTTGAATTTGGACTTGAAAACTAGAAATAATAAAAAAAAGATTTGTATTTGAAAATCTCCCTTCCTCCCTTTTAGCCCAACTCCAGGAACCGGCCTGGCCTGCTTTGTCCGCACCGGCCCGTTCCTCTTCACCGGCCCAGCTCATCGCCTGGCCCAGCACACACCTCCTTTCCCTCCTTCCGACCTCCCGTGCACTAGCCTAGCTAGGCGGCCGCTGCTCGCTCCCATCCCCCGCTTCAGTCGCCCATGTGACCCAGCTCCATCGTGGCCTACATCGGCCTGGCAGCAGCACCTCGGCCCACTGCCTCGCACGCGCTTGGCCATTTGGCCCTTCACCGCACGCTTACGCCGCCGGCACACGCACCGTCCGCTCCTCCCTTGCACTGCGTCGCTAGCCCACGTTGTCAGACACCCACACGCGCTGCTCCTTCTCCCTCTCGCTATGACCCGGGTCCCACTCGTCAGCGCTACTGTCCCCTTCCCTTTCCTTCTTCCCCATGCTCCCTTTCCTTTCTTGCTTTCGTCGATGGCGCACGCCCGATTGGAAGGCCACCACGCCGGCGCTCTTACATGAAAGGCGACCGATCCTCGCACGCGCTCTGCTCCCCTTCCATCTACGCAGTGACCCAGTCCCTCCTATAAATCCTGAGCTCAACCCCCCCCCATCCTCCTCTCTTTTCTCTCACCGCCGCCGGCAAACTCCACCTCCCGAGCGTAATCCCCATCGTTAACGAGTCCCAAGGATCCACCGTGTTTCCCCGCGCCCATAGGTACCTTGACTCCCTTGCTTTGGCCTTGTTTTGCCCGGATTTCCCCTCACCCGCCCTCTCTTTCTCTCTCCAGCCGCCGCCGCCATCGACGACTTGCTTCGGAGCCTCCCCGGATGCCACGCTCCATTCCAATCGCATCTTGGTGAGCCACTCGTCCTCCCCATGCCCTCTATTTGTCAAATAGCATGCTAGAATGCCGTATTCACAAGCTCCTAAGCCGCCGGCCATGGCGCCACTGCAGAACCAATGCTTCGACGTCCCCCTCGCCTCGGTAGCGCCTCCACTGTGTTCGCCATGTTCCATAGATCATCTCTATGCTTTTTGTTTTGATCGTGGGAGCCCTGAGCACCATCCCGACGACCACTGCTGAGCTCGGCTCACCACCAGCCATGGCGCCCTCGCCGGAGATGAAGAGCAGCACTAGGGATCACCCGCATGCGCCTACACCGTTGGATTCCCTATAAATGGCCAAGATTAGATCGCCGGTTTGGTTAAGTGGCCAGGTCCACCAGGGACCCGTAGACCCGTTCCACCTCGCCACATCAGCGCGTCCACCACACGCGTGGCACACCGCGCCACTCGCACACCGCCATGTGGCTGTCCTAGTTAGCAGCGAGGTCAACCCAGCAGTCAGCCATGCGCATTTTTGCAGAAAAGCCCCTCGGTTTCCAATGAATTAACCCATAGTCCATAACAATTTAAAATAAATACAAATCAGCCCTATTTTTATTCACTTTAGACCCTATGTTTTCCAGAAATAGTATGCCCAGTCCAAAATGCATTTAAATTTAGAATTTAATTGTTTTAATTCAAAAATGAGTTCGAGTTATTTACATAAATTCCACTGAATCTTATTTCATGCGTAACTTTTGCGTTTTAAGTCTGATTTGACCTGTTCGAATTGCGTTAGGATCGTATTTACGTATTCTACATGTTTATACAACTGTTAGGAATGTTTTCAATATTTAAAATTCATGGGTAGATTTAATCTATTATTCAATTAAAGGAAAACTTGTTTAAATCATAACTTGTTTATTTTAACTCCAAAATAGTCCGTTCAAGTTGTGTTTGTTTCATAACGACGAGATCTACACATTAGTAATGATGTTTACTACATTACTATTTCATAAAAATCATATCTTGATTAAAGATTATGCAACTGGGTTTATACATAAAATATGATTTGTTTTACTTTTGTTTTATAATTTAAATCTAAAATTGACTTAAATCAATCCATATTGTTTATAAAATATCTTTTGTATATGAATTCATACGGTTAACATAAAAGAAGCCTATAGTTTTCTTTTTCACGTATTAGGCAAATCTCTTGGTAGTTGTAACTTTTCAACTGTAGCTTCGATTAGCGTGTCTCTCACGACTGTGTGTTCATATCGATGCGTAGAATCGTAATTCAATCTCTTTTACTTATTTTTCTATGATTGGTGTAGTGTTTTGATATAGATGCAATTGTATGCTATGCATGTATGTGTGTGGATGTTTGTGTGGTGTTCTGCGAATACGTCCAGTCGGTGAGATACACATGATAATCTAGAAGAAGAAGAAGGACGTGAAGATTAAAGCTTGCTGAAGGATCAGGTGTGTAAGGCAAGTATAGCATGGGATTATCCTTGTTACCTATTCATATTTAAACACTTAATTTATATTGCATGTGTCTCCCTTGTTGCCAATAAGGATATCCTAGTTATTTGATAACTTGTACCTTGAAACCTTTGGGATATTGCATTGGGTAGTTTTTGCTAGTGCTTAACTAAACCATGATCTTGTAACTTGACTAATGGTATATGCAATAAACATTAAAACATGACTTTTTAGTAACATGGAAATAGGGGACTGGAGTGTTTATATGCTTCAGATTCCTCTCCCTAAGGTCTTATCTATAAGCGATCATCTAGGACTTACAGTACAACTGTGAGGGCTATATGGCTATGGCTTTAGCTCAGTATGAGGATCTTTTCTAGCTTATTAGTGGTTACCTTTAAGGTGCAAGGTATGTGTCCTTTGCTGCTAGGAAGTGTGTACCATGCTGCGATGCCCACATATGCCACTCCTAGAGAGGGGCCACATATGCCTAGCGGCCCTAACTTGTTAGACGAAATCCTTTGAAAGGCTTCATAGTGAACCCTGCCGACCTTCCTTGGTAGTGGGTCAAGGGGCTGATCACCCTAGGTGAAAGGGTAAATCATGACTCACAGTGAACGTGTACAACCTCTATAGAGTGTAAAACTGTTATAACAGTCGTGCTCTCGGTCACTGAGCGGCCTTGGACCCTTATGAAATAGAGATGATCACCAATGGATAATGATGATGCTAATAATTGATTGTTTATGCTATACATTATTCATGTTTACCTGATCATGTGTTAATGGGAATGACAAATTCTTTGCCACCCAACTGCTTAAAAAGATGATCTATTAAAGCTAATTGTAGTTAAACCAATGTCAGCCTTTTTGAGCCTCATGAACCCCATGATATAATTGTTAAGTATGACATGTACTTACACTTGCTTTATTTTTCTATACTTGGATAAAAATCTCGGATGGGTACCAGATTGTTGGTTTGGAGGAGTTAGGCTTGTGGTCAACCAGTCAGTCGTCCCTAGTGGATTTGGAGTCTTCGCCTGAAGATCGGAGTCAACTTTCCTGCTATCTTTACTCTGAGGTTATTTTCCTTTTACTAATATGTTATGTAATAAGTATTGTCTCTTGATATTACCCTGATTTGTGGCTATATGTGAGATTTGACTTCCTGGGCTCACATATAGTGTGTATCTGGTTTTGTCTTTAAAACCGGGTGCTACATGAATGCAGCATAGGTAGAGACACGAGCCACCCATGCTCAAAGGGTGTAGGCCATCTAGCAGAGGGATGAGGCCTATAGTCTTGCTGAGGCTAGAGAGGAGGCTAGGACTAGGACTATGGTTCTAGTTGGTCAGCTAGAGAATGACTACCGTCAGAGGGAGGTGGAGCACCAATGTCAGATTCAAGAGCACCTAGAACACCATTGAGGAGCTTTAGCATGATGTTCATCGCCTCGACAACATCATTAATCCTATTCATCCCTAGTAGCCGTGGAAGATGAAGAGAAAGATCTAGAAATGTTTGTGGAAGATGACTGGTTGGGAGGAGGAAGAGGAAGAACAACTTGTGGCTATGGACAGTGATGAGGCAAATGCTATGTTTGGTGTTGACTAGTGACCACTCTGAGGCATAACTCAGCTATAGTGCTTAGCTAGATGCGATAGCTCCTTATCTTTTTCGATCTTTTATGTAATGGACATGTGATTTAAGTTTCAATCTTCAGATGTATCGTTAATGTAATATTGGAATATTGCATGTTGGTCCACTATGGGTTGAACACTAATGAAATTCTAGTTTCATTTTACTAGTAAAATGTGACATGCAAGCGAATGTATTAGCGAGTATGATAAGTGATCAAATTGGTGATGTCATGTTGTGAGAATGAATTATTGTGCCTCTGTTTGATTGTATGAATTTAGATTCTCTCCAATAAATTCAGTTTGGTATGATTACACAATTCTTCTATAATTTCATGACATCAGCCAATAAGCACTTATTGTTGCAATTTTGCAGATGACTCACACTCGAGATAGGGCAGGTACCAGCCAAGGTGGCAATGATGGTGACCTACCATCACCACCGCCACCCTCCTGCAAATGAGTTTTTCGCGCAATTCTTGGGGAATTAGTGAGCAATGGAAGAAACACTATGCATCATTGCATAGAATACTACCCGTGCCTACCAGCAAAATCAGGGGCTAAAGCCAAATCAATACAGTGCATTCAAGTAATTTCTAGAGACTAAGCCTCCTATCTTTAAAGAGGTAGAAGAACCAGTCCAGGCTGATGAGTGGTCAAACACTATTGAACAGAAGTTTTGTCTATTGAGGGTCACTGAAATGATGAAGGTTGAGTGTGCATCAGCATCAACTACAAGGGCCTATAGATATCTGGTGGATTAATTATTTGTCTAGCCTTACCTACTGGAGCAAATGTTACCTAGGAGCAATTCAAGATAGCCTTTAGGGGGCATCATATACCCCTAGGGATGATGTGGATGAAGGCCGCTGAGTTTATGAAGCTCAACCAAGGGACAAAAATGCTGAATGAATACATACATGCATTCAACAACTTGTCCCGATATGCCCTAGAATTTGTTGATACAGAAGCAAAGAAGATAGAAAGCTTCAAGAGAGGCCTTGTCACCAAGTTGATGAAAACTATGGCCAACTCTAGATGTGATACATATAATGAGTTCATTAGCGATGCCCTAACTGAAGAGAACTAGAGTAACCTACATGTGGCAGCAAAAGGTCATAGGCAGGCAGCTAAGGTGGGTGCCTTAGGTTCCTCTCACTCTAGGGCTCTAGTGGCAGCTAGGCCACAATTATGTCCCCCAGCACCTATGTTTAGGCCTCCCTATAAGAACACCTAGTCTAGCCGACCTTAGTAGGTATTTTGTAGAGCCTTGACTATTAGCATGCCTAAGGGTAACGCAGGCCAAGGAAGCTCAGTAGGGCCAAGAAGTAACTAGTCGTGCTTCAACTACAATTAGACAGACCATTGGGCCAAAGAGTGCCCCTATACTAAAAAGGGTAGAAATTAGAATCAAGGCAACCAAAAGCAAGCCAGTCCTAAAGCATGTCCTGGGTATGTGCATTATACAACCATGGAGGAAATCCCCATGAGAGAAGTCAGTGACTGCTGGTATGTTTCTTGTAAACAAGCACCCCATAATTGTTTTATTTGATTCTGGAGCTTCATGTTCATTTATGAGTCAGACATTTACATCTAAGCATGATCAGAAGATAGTGGTTGTAGACAAGGGTGGTTATAGTATAAGTTCAGCTGGTGCTACTATTTCCACAAACCAATTAGTCAGAGATGTACTCATCTCCATATAAGAGCAGGAGTACACTATGGATCTTATAGTATTGCTAGGATTAGCCATAGATGTGATGTTGGGCATGAAATGGATGAGTGGGCATGGAGTTCTTATCGACACATCCACTCGAACCATGATGTTAAGGGAACCTAATGGCGATGGTGCTTTCCTAGTGCCACTTCCCAGAAGTTTTGATCTTCAAAACTTGTCTTGTGCCATCCAAACCACTACTCTCTGTGATATTCCTATAGTTTGTGAGTTTGTAGATGTATTTCCAGATGAGTTGTCTAGTTTGCCGCCAGATAGGGATGTGGAATTTAAGATTGAGTTAGTGCCAGGTACAACACCTATCTCAAGAATACCCTATATGATGCCACCCAATGAGTTAGCTGAACTTAAAATTCAGCTACAAGAACTTTTGCACAAAGGTCTCATTTGACCTTTCATCTCCCTAGGGTTGTCCTAGCTTTATTTGTGAAGAAGAAGGACAAATCGTTACTGGATGTGTGTGGACTATAGGCTGCTCAATGCAGTAACCATAAAGAACAAGTATCCTTTGCCTCATATTGATATTTTGTTTAATGAACTGTCAAGAGCAAAGGTATTCTCTAAGATTGACTTGAGGTCAGTCTATCACTAGATCAAGATCAGGCTAGAAGATGTACCTAAGACAACTTTCTCAACTAGGTATGACTTATATGAGTATTTGGTCATGTCTTTTGGACTGACAAATGCTCCTGCCTATTTCATGTACTTGATGAATTCGGTGTTCATGCCTGAGCTTGACAAGTTCATGGTCGTGTTTATCGATGATATCCTAATTTACTTTGAGAATGAGGAAGATCATGCAGAGCATCTGAGAGTTGTCTTGTCTAGGCTGAGAGAGCATAAATTATATGCAAAGTTTAGCAATTGTGAATTCTAGCTAAAGAAAGTACCTTTCTCGGGTCATATATTATCTGAAGATGGAATCTCTGTAGACCCATCTAAAGTACAAGAGGTCATGGATTGGAAGGCCCCAACTTTGGTTCATGAAGTTCAAAGTTTTCTAGGGCTAGCAAGCTATTATCATCGTTTCATTCCTGACTTTTCCAAAATAGCTAAGCCCATGACCAGATTACCTCAGAAGGATGAAAATTTTAATTGGACTCTAGAGTGTGAGGCTGCTTTTCACACTCTGAGAACCTTGCTAACCACTGCTCCTATTCTGGCACAACCCAACATTAAAAGGCCTTTTGATGTGTTTTGTGATGCATCGGGTATAGGTTTGGGGTATGTGCTTATGCAAGAAGGTCGAGTTATTGCATATGCTTCTTGGTAGTTGAGAAGTCATGAAGTCAACTATCCTACCCATGATTTAGAGCTTACCGCAGTTGTCCATGAATTGAAGATATGGAGATATTATTTGTTGGGGAATGTATGTCACATATAAACTGATCACAAAAATCTCAAATACATCTTCACTCAACCTGAATTGAACATGAGACAGCATAGATGGTTAGACCTAGGTTAAGGACTATAATTTGGAAGTGCACTATCATGCAGGAAAAGCCAATGTTGTAGCAGATGCACTTAGTCGGACATCTCATTGTAATGCCTTAGAAGCCTTGTTGGAAGATGGGTTTAATTTATTGCATCCTATTGTGCTACACAACATCAATGTCAGTTGTTCACTTGAGAGCAAAATCATAGAACTATAGAAGATAGATGTAGGTGTGTTTCACATAAAGTGAAAGATGAAGAAATAGGAAACCAAGCATTTCAGGTTGGATGAAAGAGGTGTGCTATGGTTCAAAAACTGACTAGTGGTACCGAAAGACCTTGAACTTAGAAATCAAATCCTAGATGAAGCTCATTCATCCAAGTTGTCCATCATTCCAGGGTAGTAGCAAAATGTATCAAGATTTGAAAACCCATTTTTGGTGGACCAAGATGAAGAAAGGGGTCGCGGTCTATGTCGCTAGGTGTGATAATTGCAGTAGAGTCAAAGTTGATCATTTGAAAGCCCTCTGGATTGCTCCATCCTTTATCTGTTCTAGGATGGAAGTGGGAGGAGATCAGCATGGATTTTATTATTGGACTCCCAACTACTCAGAAAGGTTTCGATTTGATATGGGTAATTTTGGACCGAATTGACAAAGTCTACGCATTTTATTCCTGGTTAGCACCCGCTACCGACCACATGAATATGTAGCATTGTATATCATGCATATAGTGTGACTACATGGGGTACCAAGAACCATTGTATCAGATAGAGACTCTCAATTCACTGCTCAATTTTTGGAGCACTTGCAAAAGCAGTTAGGTACCAATCATGTTCAAAGCTTAACATATCACCCTTAGACCTCTAGGATAGACTAAGTGAGTAAATCAAATCTTAGAAGATATGTTGAGAGCATGTGTGATCTCTTCCAAGGGTTCATGGGAAAAGTGGCTACCTTTAGCTGAGTTTTCCTACAACAATAGTTATCAAGAGAGCATCAAGATGGCTCCTTTTGAGGCTTTGTATGGTCGAAAATGTAGAACTCCTTTGAATTGGGTTGAGCCCAGAGAGAGGAGATGCTATGGCATTGATTTTGTCACAAAAGTTGAAGAGCAACTGTGTATTATCCAACACATATGAAAGCCGCCCAGTCTAGGCAAATGAGTTATGCTGACAAGAGAAGAAGGCCTATCGAATTTGAGGTAGGTGATTATGTATACCTCAAGGTATCACCCATGAAAAAGGTGCAATGGTTTGGTGTGAAAAGGAAATTAGCACCTAGATATGTAGGCCTATACAAGATCATCGAGCAAAGTGGAAGGGTAGCTTACAAGCTCTAGTTACCTCCAAAGATGCAAGCTATATTCAATGTCTTCCATGTTTCTTAGCTAAAAACATGCCTTCGCATACCTGATGAAGCCATTGAACCCACCAATATTAAGCTCCAATCAGATTTGACTTATGAAGAGAAACCAATCCGAGTGGTGGAAGAAATGGAAAGACTAACTCGGATCAAAGTCATTAAGTCTACAAGGTGGTGTGGAATAACCACAGTGAACAAGATGCTACATGGGAACGGGAGGATTATTTATGTGAGGTTTATACCGCCTTTTATGAAAAATGGTAGGTCTTTCAAATCTCAGGATGAGATTTCTATAAGGGGAGGGGCTGTAACACCCTAGTGTTAAGCATTGTATTTGGCACTTGCATTTCATGAGCACAAGCATCATCCAAGCATTCATGAGCATGAACATATAGAATTTCATCTTAATCTTTACATATTATCACATGTGATGTTGATTATATACATGCATATGCTTGTGACCATGTGTGACCAATGCAAGAGATGGTTGTGGGGTCACAAAAACACATTAGACATATCTAGGATGGTAAATGGAACAATGTTTGTATTCATGACATGGGCCAATTTTGCTTCTAAATCCTAGTTTACTCAAAATGTCAATTTTCATGATGCTAGTTTGACCAAAGTGGAACTATAGCATAGAGTGTTTGCATGGTAGTGCACCCTTAATAAAAGTTGTAGTTCTTCGCATGGGTAAGAAACTTTATTTTAGGGTCATGAGCTAATTCAGTGCTTAACATAGTTAAAAATAGCTCCAAAGTAGCAATCAAATGCTCTTTAGGGACAGAAATTTTGTTGTCTAAAGCTAGTTTTCATTTCAATGTAGCTTACTTTGGAGCATTGTATTTTGAAAACCATGGTGAATTAGGAGAAGCTTTCTAATGCAAAGTTGGAGGGTACATGTAGCTCTACATTTCCTATTAAGAGGTTTTTCACCAACTCAATCTTGTTTGGGAGTTACATGTGCTTGAAGTTGCTCCGTTAGTTGGCCATCGCCAGCCTAAAACCGAGCAACAGTAGTGTAGCAGTGGCCGATCGGCGCCAGGCCGCTCGCGCCGCATGGCGGCCGCTCGCTGGCGTCGGCCCTAGCCGGTCAGGCTAGGAGGGAGAGAAAATGGAGGCGAAGCCATTATGCTCGCTCATTCTCACTCTCTCGCTCTGCTCTTGTAACACCCCTGGTGTTTGGCTTCCACATTTGCACTTGCATTTCATAAACATGAGCATCATTCATCCATTCATGAACTTAGATTGTTTGGAACATGCTTTTGAAACATTGCAACATATGTTTATTTTCCATGTGTGTTTGTTTTATGAAATGGATAGTGTGCAACACTCAAGTGCAACATGTGCAACTCACTCTTGAAACATGTCACATACTTTAGTGAAACATGGTTAGTTAGTACTATGCAACAAACTCATGAAACATATGAAACATGGCTTTGAAACAAAAGTAGCAATTCACTTGTTTTTCCTTGTTTCAATGCATGTGATGCTTGATTTTGGTGTGATCAATGTGTGGTGTGGTTAATTATTCCCTAAAACACCTTAACTACACTTAGGTTACATAGTGGAGAAATGTTCATGTTAATGACTTTGCCTAATTATGCTTCTAGGGTTTAGTTTGACTAGGTGCTCCTGTTGAGTGTTTTGGTTTGACTGAACTGGAACAGTGCAATAGATTGTTTACATGTCTGAGCAACCTAAAGCAAAGTTCTAGCAAATTATATATGGAACAAACTTTGTTTATAGGCCAAGTCATGAAAATGTGTGGAACAGTCCTAAACATGGCCCACAAGTTAGATTTGGGTGCTGATTCAGCACTTAGAAAATTTTCTAAGTTTTAACTGCGTTTACAATTTGATGAAGCTTACTTTGGGTTGATGTAACTCATGATCCTTTACAAATTAGTTGGTGGTTTCTATAGAACAATTGTAGATCTATCATATCTCTATGACTTTGCTTCAAGGATAATTTGCCAACTCACCACCGATTCTGAGTTTGGAGGTGATGAAAATGCGCTGACAGTCACTCGGTGCCGGCTCTGATGGCGTTCGGGTTCGGGTCGACAGGGCCAACTGGTGTCAGGCCGAGCTCACCATGTGGTGGCCATATGCCAGCACTACCCCACAAGTCAGGCCATCACAGACACCTCAACCCCACGCGTCCTCTAGAGCAAGTGCTGCCTTCATTTCCATTTCCTTGCCTCGCTCTGCTCGTGTTCACGCTTGCTGCGGAGAAAACGAGCCGCAGTGACGCCGTGGAGCTCCGCCGAGCTTGTGCGAGCTCGCCGCTGCACCACAGCTAGCACCAATCCAACCATAGCTCTGCTAGCACCTCACAGACCTCGGCGACGTTCTCGCTGAGCTAGCCGAGCCCTAGGTGAGCGACATTTTTGACTCTGCCCCTAGCCAAATCTCACCGGAGCGCCGCCGTGCGCATGGTCCGCCATGGCCAGCGCATCACTGCACCTCTCCTCCTTCCCTAGCTCTCGGCTCGTCTTCTCCATCATGTGTAGATGCTCAGGTGAAGACGCTACCAATAATGTCGGACCGGCCGAGCCGGAACATGGCCGCGCACCGTCGCGCCATGGCCGCCGCCGGTGGCCTCACGCGGCCACACTCAACCACTTCACCGTAGCCGGTAGCGGTAGCATAGGGAGGTCCTACATGGTCCTAGGAAGCCTATACACACCTTAGCTAGGCATCTAGAGCCAGGATTCGTCGAAGCGCCACCGTGCGCCATGGCCGAGTCGCCGTCGCCATGGCCGACACACCTAGATGCCGGTAGAGTTTAGGTTTAGGAGGTCACTCGATGTGGGATGTCGAGGCTGACATGGTGGTACCCTCCTCATCATCGGCGACCTCACCGTCGTTGAGATTCCTCACAGTCAACGGTGTCCCATGCTCTACTATCTCTGTCCGGTGGGGTCTGTTGACTCCCTGGGTCCCGCCTGTCAGTGACGGCAAAGTGAAAAGATAGTTCATTTATTTCTAGATTTGCATGCATATTTGGAAAATCATAAGTGGAGTTTTAGAGATCCAATTTTGGTGAAACAAATTTTGTGGTGTTCCTCATGAAGTGTAGTATTTAGGAAAAATATAACATGAACACTTGTAGTAAAGTTTCAGGAAGAATTAAATTACAACTTAAAATGTGTTTTTAAATGAATGCAAACTTGTTTAACTCATATCTAGAGTTCCAGTGCTCCAAAAATTATGAAATTTGTATGGTGAGCTTATCTTGATGAGTAGAAGCTCTGGTCAAAATTTGAGAGTCATTACAGGAATAGTTTTTGAGTTATTAATTTCCCTTTTATAATTAGGTGATCCTTGTGTGAATTATAATAATTAATCTATTAATCTAATGCTCATGAAATTTATTGGAGGTTGTCCTGATACCTTAAGGATGCTAAGAAAAATATTTCTTCTGTTGTTTGATGCTTTTCACTAGGGTTTCCTATTTATGGTATTTTAAGCCCTGCTGGCTTGTCATTTTTGTGTAGGATGTTATGATTGTTCAAATGATGTGAAATTTATACAGTACTCTACTGGGGACATGTATAAGCTACTATAATTTTTTTGGAATTTTCTGTACACTTTGTCTAGGTGTTTATTATTTAACCTAAGTATCTAAATAAATTAATTAAGGCATGAAAGGAATTTATTTAGGAATGGCCACTGTGTTTTCTAGTATTCACTTGATGTATGTTAACTGTTGGTAACATTGGTAGTGCTCTTAGTACTATTTTTGTATGTAATAAAATATTATTTCACTATAATTCACTTATAGTGACTTTCTGGACAGATTTTAGAGCTAAGCAAATTAACCGATGAAGATGAGATTTTCTAGGAATCTTGTCTAAAACAAAGTTGTATATAACTCACTTAACTAGCTTGTGTTAAATTTTCATGGCATTTGGCCAATTAGTTTTTGAGTTATGCCTATTCAAAGTTGGCCTTTAGAAATTGTAGCTCTCAGGAATTTATGGACCAGATTTGATAAATGTGCCTGTTTGACCTTGTTATATTGGGAATCATGCTGAGATGTTTAAATATTAATTGTAGACAATTTGATAAGCTTTCCAGATTGTCTTGTTGCATATCTTTTGGATTAGTACAACTCTAGTTATGAGTAAAACTAGTTGCTGCTGTTTGCAGCCTTGACTCTGTGATTGCAGTGAATAATTTGTTTGCTTGCTATGAGTTGATGTGATGATTTAGATGCTAGGCTAATTAACATAACTTGTTAGTTACAGGTGCTAGACCTCTTACTAAAGATGAACAACCTTATCTTAGGTTGTTAGAGCTTGGTGAGTGTATAGTTCTTGTTGTCTAGAAGAGATATGCACCTACTTAGTAAAATAGGTGTTAATCTTGTATCATCGTGTCTTACATGTGTCCATCTATACATGACTGCACATTTCATCATCACCTTCCATCTCTTGTGCATGCATGATTCTTATACTATGCATATGCATGCAATAGGTGTTCCGGAGAGAGTCACGCTTCTAGAATGCGAGCAAGGACTCTCGGAGGAATAGCAGCAAGCTCAGGAGCAGGAGGTGCAAGCCCCCAAAGAAGGAGCCAACGAAGAAGTTCTTGAGTGTCCCTGATCACCAACCTTCATCTTTTCTGAAAGGCAAGCCTCGGAGCATTCTAAGTCGCCTATGTTTTGAAAATGGTTACTTTGAGTATCTTTATTTGTGGATGCATTAAGTGATAGGAATTGGATGCAAACACTTGTTGCATATATATCTATTCCTTGTCCAGTAAACGTACCTTGAATCCTATTTAGGTCCAGGAGAGAATCAAAGTTTAGCCTTGCTTAGACCGGTAAAAGTCATGTGATTTCCTATCACCTGCAAGTTAGGATGATGTTTGGTCATGGTTGGCTATAGTTGCTATCAGTGCAAATAACCATGTGTTAATAATGAATGGAGACCGGGTGGGATGTCGATAGAGAAGCAACAAGGCAAGGACGTCTTGGGTGTGGATCTATCCCTATCTATGTCATTTAAGGACCGATTCGTTGTATGTCCTCATGTCATGTTGAACGCAGCCTAACACTTAGCTGGCCGGATAAGTCGTTCCGACCGTGAAGCCTAGTAGTTCGACTCAGGCTAGGAAACCAGGGGGTCGTGCGCATTCTAGAGGTAGTAAGGATGTGCTTAGGGACATTGGCGTGAGTCCCAAGGGGTTAGGTGCTTAAAATTCCTGCACTTCCTGGCAGAGTGTCGCCCTTGAGGATGCAGCGCTGTTCGGACCCGCTGACTCTGGAGTTGTACCAAAGGTGACTTGATTGTGACCCCAATAGGGAAGCAGGGTTTGTGTTAGGAATACCCCTCCAGCTGGATAGGAATCAATTCGAATCGTCGTCTCTCCCGGATAGTGAGAACTTGACTGAGCAGCGGCAACGTAGATTCACTAAATTTAAAGATATGGTTAAATGATGATGATGATGATAATGATAATGAGCCATGAAATACCTGATATGGTTATTATTGTTTGCAACTTAATCAAGTGCTTGATTAGTATAGGTGCTAATATAGATGGTAGGTAATGGCTAAAAGTCACTGCTAGTATAGGTGAATAATGATAATGATTACTCAAGCTTTTATGCAAAAAGGTTGTCTAGCAAGATCCACTGATAAAGCATTGCATACTCCTTGGTGTCATTTATTTTTGGTTTACGACGGGTAAGTCTAGCTGAGTATATTCTCGTACTCAGGGTTTATTTCCCCCTTGTTGTAGATGATGTGCTCTGCAATGGCTACTGCAAGTATTGTCTCCACCCTGTGGGGAATGAAGACTAGATCATGGGGCATGATCATCTATGTTATCTTATCATGTTGCTTTTGCTGGATATGACTATGGAACTGGCTTGTATTTGAACTAAGTGTGTGTGCGGGTCTCAAACTACTTTGCTTCCGCTATTTATGAACTCATGTTGTAATAACTATGTGAACTTCGTGGTATGAGGTAATTGTGAACTACTTGTGAAATGGATGTAACATGTGGCTTGTTATGTGAATCACTATGATCTTGATTGTATGCAAGTTGGTTTGAAATCCTTCGTGGTTTTAGTTGACTACCGGGTTTATATGGGTTCAAGTATGACGGTTTGATCACTCTGGTGATTGCTTTGATACTTATGCTCTTATAAATTGGTCGATTCTGATACAACTCTCTCCCTCATGCTAGCTCACCGAGCGGAGCCATGCTCACCGTCGTCGCCGCACACCTTCACCGCACTCGCGCACCACCATCGCCGCACCTCCATCCATTCCATCATGTGTGTAGCTTCGCCGTGACTTGCTCCACCTCACCGAGTTGCTAGCACCACCGTTCGAGCCAAGGTAAAGTGGCATTTCGCATCGCCATGGACGTGGTGCGCCACCTGAGCTCTAAGCTCACCATGGACAACCTTATCCACCGCTCCTCCCACTTCTTTCTCCCTAGTTCCATCATCACCTTAGGTCATAGGAGCTCACCGCCGCTTCACCGTGGCTCGATCCGCACCGTAGAGCTCCGCTAGGGTTCGTAGAAGTCAGTAGCTGTGCTTGCTTGGTCACGTCTTTGTCAAAGATAGTGAGTCCACCACCGCACACCTCCACTAAGCAGCCATTAGTGCCGCTTGCCATAGCAAACCGCCATTAGAGGTTCGATGGCCTACCTCATTCGATGCGTGATGTTGAGGGGAACACGATGGTGGTGACCGTACTACCAGGAGACCTCGCCGTCGGCGAGCTACAGCCAGTCAAAGCGCCACCCTGCTTTTGTGTGTATGATATGTGGGGTCATGTTGACTATGGGCCCCTGCTGTCAGCGCCTCTGGGTGCGCTAGACCGGGTGCACCTAGCTGCTGGGCCCGATTTGAAATTTGATTTTCTTTATTTATTTTAACAGATTTGAATGCAAACTTCAAAAATTTATATCTTGAGCTAGGAGTGTCCAAATGCCTGTGATCCAAATTTTGATGGATTCATAATGAAGTGTAGTATAAATATGTAACCTACTGTTTGTGATATATTTCTAGGAGAATTAAATTAAGCTAGTAAAGTGCTTTTAACATTGTTTCTATCTGGTAAAATGCATAACTTGAGCTAGAGAGGTGCTAAAATTGTGATTCAAATTTTGTTAGTCTTGTGTTGAAATGCTCTAGCTAGGAAAAATACTAAACCTACAATAGGCATACTTGGAATATGGTCTTCCTATTTAATCTTAAATAATTGCTAGTTTCTAGTGAAAATAATTGGGGTAAAAATACATAACTTATGATCATGCAATTTTTTACACAATGTTCTTATGCTAGGATGAAAGTAAGGAAAATACGAAAATCTATTGTTTGACACTTTTCACTAGGCTAAACTATTTTTGCTAAAATAAGCCTATGCAATTTGTCATTTTTTGTAGAGATGGCTATACTTATCAAATTAGCATGAAATTTATGTAGTAGACTTTTGGGGTCATATGTAAGCTACTCTAGTTTTATTTGAATTTATTGTGCAATGGAAGTATTTATCTTCTAAATCACCCTATTATATAAGGAAATTAATAAATGTATATAAATAAATTAGTTGTGCTTAACCATGATGTTTTTATGTGGTGCTTGTGATGCATATGATTTGTTGGGATGAATAGTTTTTCTTAGAAGTAATTGGTGATAGGCAGCTAGATAATTATTCCATATAATTCAAGCAAATGGCTACATGAGTAATTTCTATTGTGTTGACAAATTCATGATGATAACGATCTCTTCTATGAAACTTGTCAATAACAAAGTTGTATAAAACTTACTCATCTTGCTTGTCCTAAAATTTCATAGTCATAGGCCTAATGGATTAAGAGTTATAGTTGTTAGAAGTTTGCTCTCAGATTTGCTTGTCCTCTGGATAGATCTAGAAGATTGAATTGTTTGACCTAGGTAGCTACTGAATCACCTTAAGATGATTAAAGGAAAGTTGTAGAAAATTCTATAAGATTTGCACAAAGTCCAATATCATGTTATTTGGGTGTATAAAACTCAAGTTACGGTCAAAACAAGTAGCTGCTGTCTTATAGTCCAGAAAATGTTTTAAATGGATGTTTGTTTAGTTACTAGAGAGGAGATATGCGCCTACTCAGTAAAAAGAAAGTTAATTTTGTTATCATCTTAATAACTTGCTACCATGGCATATCATATCATCCATGTCATTATCTATGTATCCTTGATATCTTATTTCAAAATCATGCATAGAAGCTCGCCCAAAGGAGTAACCCTACTGGAATTCGAAGAAGAGGTGGAGGACAATCAAGGGACACCCCAACCCGCAGCTCCTGAAGGAGAGGAACCAGATATTGATGAACTTCTAGAGTGTCTTGACCACCAACCCACTTCTTTCCTGAAAGGCAAGCCCCGGATCATTTTAAGCCTCTTATGTTTTCTAAAATATCACTTGAGTCCTTTATGTTTAATGCATTAGGTTATAAGAGTTGATTTGGAAACACTTGATGCATGGAACTACCTTGTCCACATATATACTTTAAACCCTATGTAGGTCTATGATCGAATATATGCTTAGCCATGCTTAGACCGGTAGAAGTTAGGTGATTTCCTATCACCTGCGAGATATAGGTGGATACTAGAGCACGGTTGGCTATATTTTCTATCATGGAAAAGAACCATGGGATAATGTACCTAGTGGCCATCCACCACCGATGCCCCCACCGGTCAGGACAAAGCGAGCATAAGTGGATGCCGACCATGCGCCTCTCACTTGTGCTCACTCTCAGCCTTGCCTCTCTCTCTCACTCTCATGCCTGTCGAAGTGGAACTACAGCACCACCATCATCGTCGCCGACCTCCACTGAGCTCACGCGCCACCATCACCTTGCCAATAGCTTGTGCACACTACTTGGCCATGAGCCGCTCCACCTCCCTAAACCTTCTGTGCCACCATCCGAGCTCAGGTCAGGCCACATTTCATGTCGCCATCGCTGCCATAGCCATGGTGCACTGCTGAGCTCCAAGCTCGCCTATGGCCAGCCCTATCCACCACAGCTCCTACCTTCTTCTCCATTGGTCCATCATCACCCTAGGTTGTAGGTGCTCACACCATATCCTAGTTCCTCGCTACTGCCGCCGTCATGCCCGAACATCATCGTGCCACTGATGTGCTTGTACCGCCGTGCCGCCATACACGTGGCCAAGCTTCACCACCGCTTCATAGTGTCTTGATCCGCATCGTAGACTTTGCTAGGGTTCATGGATGTTGTAGCCACACTCGCCTGGCCATGCCATCACCGAAGATGGCCAGAGCACCACCGCGTACCACCGTCGAGCCGCCATGCTCACCGGTGAGGTAGCTCCGATGATCCTTTGATCAAACCTAGGGTACCAATAGATGCGCGTGATGATGGGG
Source organism: Miscanthus floridulus (assembly GCF_019320115.1). Classification (NCBI taxonomy): domain Eukaryota; kingdom Viridiplantae; phylum Streptophyta; class Magnoliopsida; order Poales; family Poaceae; genus Miscanthus; species Miscanthus floridulus. The sequence goes on along the minus strand of NC_089591.1, from coordinate 21,560,097 downwards.
AACACAACGGCGATGACCTCGTCATCGGTGACCTCACTGTCGGTGAGTTCTCGCTGGTCAAAGTGCCATCTCTATTCTATTTCGCTGTCATGTGGGGCTGGGTTAACTATGGGAAACGCACGTCAGTCACACCTGGGTGTATAGATCGGGTGCACTGAAGCATTTAGGGTTTAGTTTTTTTTTGTTTATTTTTCATAGTTTGAATACTAAATTGCAAAAATTATATCTAGAGCTACGAGTATCCAAATGAGGTGAACCAAATTTTGTTGGATTCACCATGAAGAGTACTATTTTATAAAAATATAAAATCTACTGCTTAGGGTATTTTTCTTGGTGAATTAAATTGAGCAAGATAAGTGCTTTTAAAGTAGTTTATATCTTGTAAAATGCATAACTTGAGCTAGGAAAGTGATAAAATTATGATTTCCAATTTTGCAGGTTTTGTGTTGACATGCTCTAGCTAGGAAAAATACTAAACCTATAGTAGACATAGTTGTAATATGGTCTTCCTATTTAATCTTATTTAGTTGCTAGATTCTAATGAAATTAATTGGGGTAAAAATACAAAACATATGATCAGTACAAATTTTTACATGGTATTCTCATGCAAAGTAAGAAAAATATTAAATCTATTGCTTGACACTTTTCACTATGCTAAACTATTTTTGCTGAAATAAGCATATGCAAATTGTCATTTTTATAGAGGTAGCTATACTAATTCAAATGGCATGAAATTTTTATAGTAGACTATTAGGGTCATGTGTAGCCTACTATAATTTTCTTGGAATTTATTGAGCACTATAAATATTTACTCTATAAATCACCTTATTATCTAAGGAAATAAATAAATGAATATAATTAAATTTGTTAGGCTTAACCATGATGTTTTCTATGGTGCGTGTGATTCATATAATCTGTTGATACTGTTAGTGAGGCTTAGAAGTATTTGTTTATAGGCAACTAGCTAATTATTGCTTTATAATTCAACTAGTTGATTGCATATGTAGTTCTGTTGTGGTGATGATTTCATGATGATAATGATCTACCTTTTGTTAAATTTTCATAGTCATAGGACTTATGGTTTGAGAATTATGGTGGTCGGAAGTCTGCTATCTAAAATGCTTGCTCTCTAGATAGATCTAAAAGATTGAATTGTTTGACCTAGATAACTGCTAAATCACATTAAGATAATTAAAATAAAGTTGGACATTTCATAAGATTTCCAGAATGTCCACAACCATATTATTTTGATGTGTAGAACTCTAGTTATGGTAAAAACAAGTGGCTGCTGTCCTGTAGTCCAGAAAATGATTTACATAAGTATTTGTTTAAGTTACTAGAGAAGAGATATGCCCCTACTCAGTAAAAGAAAATGTAACTTGTTATCACCTTAATGCAATGCTACTGAGAACACTTATGAGGATGCATTCATCACATCATATCATATTATACATGTCATTATATATGCATCCATGATTTCTTATTTTCTACTCATGCATATAGGATCGTTCGAGGGGATAACTTTATTAGAATTCAACAAAGAGCTAGAGGAACAACTAGGAGGCACCTCATCCCATAGCTCCAGAAGGCAAGGAGCAAGCTCTTGAGGATCTACCCGAAGTGCTCAGATCATAAGCCAACTTCCTTTATCAAAGGCAAGCCCTAGAGCATTCTAAGTCTCCCATGTTTTATAAAATATCACTTGAGTCTTTTATGTTTGATGCATTAGGTTATAAGAGTTGGTTGGAAACACTTGATGCATAAAACTACCTTGTCCTAGATATATACATTTAACCCTTTGTTGGTCCAAGATCTAATATATGCTTAGCTATGCTTAGACCGGTAGTAGTCGGATGATTTCTTGTCACCTGCGAGATATAGGTGGGCACTGAACCACGGTTGACTATATTTACTATCATGTAAAAGAATGATGGATGTTGTAAATCAAGGATGGACTGAAGTCTATGTTGTAGGTTGACTCATGTGATTCCATCAACGCTGATTAAGGACCATACCGTTGTTGGTCCTCAGTCATTTTGAATGCATGCCTCTCACTTAGCTAGCTGGATAACTCGTTCCAACCGCGAAGTTGAGTAGCTCAACTCAGGCTGGGCCCCATTCTATAAGAGTGCACACTCTGGATGGTAGTAAGGATGTGCGGGGAGCCTAGACATGAGCACAAGGGCAGGCCAGGCCTAAACGTCCTAGCAGCTGGTCATCCCTAATTGTGCGGCGCTGATCGAACCCATGAAATGTGGACCTGCGTTGTACCAAAGGTGACCTAAGGTGACCGTTGATCTGGTCTGCCTAGGTTTGTGTTAGGAATAAATTCCCAGCTAGTTGAAATTGATTCAAATCACTATCTCTCCTGGATAGTGAGAAACTTGACTGAGCTTCCTTCTATCATAGTGTTAATGGCAAGTGGAATGGTTCTGAGAATGAAATATTAAATGGCTATGGTTATTATTATGATGTCATTAACAATATACTACATGTTTGGCATAGGTTAGTCGCTAATCTAGAGATGAATAGCTATAATTAACTTGATAACTGAATTATAAAAGGTATAGTTGAATTAGTGGCTTTTTATGCAAAATGTTGTCAATCTAGCTCCACTTATAAAGCCATTGCATCACCCTTGGAGTCACTTTATTTTTGCTTTGTGATGGGTAAGTCTAGTTGAGTAGCTTCTTGTACTCAGGGTTTATTTCCCATTATTGCCTGATAATACTATGTATCATGGCTACTATAAGAACTATTTCTATCTTGCCAGTGGACGAGGAGTAGGGCCCTTGGCAAGACATCTCTTGTTCATCCCTCTCTTATGCTTTTATGGGATTGTAATCATGAACTAGCATAGTATTTGAACAACGATGCAGATGTTGGTTTCAAACTTTAATTGCTTCTACTACTATTTTACCTAAACTTGGTTTGTAATAACTTTTAATCATACTCTGATGTATGGAACTATATTTGTGAACTTTATGTAATGTGTGACATGTATGTTGAATTATGTATGATCTTGGTTGTATGTTGGTTGAATCAAGACCCTTCATGGTACTCGACGGACTACTGAATTTATATGGGCTCAAGTATGATAGTGTGATCGCTTGTGGGCTGCTATTGTACATGTGCTCTTATAAATTGGACGGTTCTGCTACACTCTTGTCATTTTGAACTGCATGCCTCTCACTTAGCTATCCAGATAACTCATTTCAACCACAAAGCCGAGTAGCTCAACTTAGGCCGGGCCTTGTTGTGTCAAAGTGCGCACTCTAGATGGTAGTAAGGATGTGTGGGAAGCCAGACATGAGCCCAAGGGTAGGGTAGTCCTAACCATCCTAGCCGCTGGTTGTCCCTAGTTATGCGGCGCTAATTGGACCCATGAAATGTGGACCTAAGTTGTACCAAAGGTGACATAAGGCTACCTTGGCTAGTAGACCTAGGTTTGTGTTAGGAATACTGCCCAGTTGGTTGCAATTGATTCAAATCACCATCTTTCCTAGATAGTGATAAGCTTGGCGGAGCCCCTTCATTGTAGTAATTGGATTGTGGAATATGATGGTTCTAATGAATATGAAAATCTTACACCAGCTATGGTTACTATTGTTATGCTACTAAATGATATATCACATGTTTCACATAGGTTAGTTGCTAATCTAGAGATGAATAGCTATAATTAACTTGATGACTGAATTATAAAATGTATAGCTTAATTAGTGGCTTTTAATGCAAAATGGTGTCAAGCTAGCCCCACTTATAAAGTCTTGCATGATCCTTGGAGTCACTTTATTTTTGGTTTATGACAGGTAAGTCTAGCTGTAAAATAAAGTGACTCCAAGAATCATTGCAAGGCTGTAAAAGTGGAGCTAGCTTGACAACATTTTGCATAAAAAGCTTACCAATTCAAGTATACAGTTATAATTCGATCATCAAGTTAATTATAGCTATTCATCTCTCGATTAGCAACTAACCTGTACCAAACATGTGGTATATCATTTAGTAGAATAACAATAATAACCATAGCTGGTGTAGTAATTCCATGTTCTTCATAACCATCATTCCATAATACAATTACTATGACGTTGGGGCTAACCAAGTTTCTCACTGTCCGGGAGAGACGGTGATTCAAATTGATTTCAACCAGCTGGGAATTTATTCCTAACACAAACCTAGGCAGATCAGATCAATAGTCACCTTAGGTCACCTTTGGTATAACTTAGGTACACATTTCATGGGTTTGACTAGTGCCGCACAATCAGGGACAACCAGCTACCAGGACGATCAAGACTACCCTGTCCTTGGGCTCCCATCTGGCTCCCCGCACATCCTTACTACCATCCAGAGTGCACACTCTAATAGAATGGGGCCTGGCCTGAGTTGAGCTACTCGGGTTCACGGTCAGAACGAGTTATCTGGCTAGCTAAACAAGAGGCATGCGTTAAATCTTGATAAAAGTGCCAACAACGGTATGGTCCTTAATCGGCATAGACGGAATTACATGACTCAACATACACATAGATGGAATCACATGAGTCAACCTACACATAGACTCCAATTACATTACCCCATGGTTCTGTTCCACGATAGAAAATATAGCCAACCGTGCTTCGGTATCCACTTATATCTCGTAGGTGACAGGAAATCACCCGACTTCTATCGGTCTAAGCATGGCTAAGCCTATATTTGATCCTAGACATGCATAGGGTTAAAGGTATATATATCTGGACAAGCTAGTTCTATGCATCAAGTGTTTCCAATTCAACTCTTATAACCTAGTGCATCAAACATAAAGGACTCAAGTGATATTTTATAAAACATAGGAGACTTAGAATGCTTTGAGGCTTGCCTTTGAGGAAAGAGGTTGGCCTATGATCCAAGCACTTAGGGAGGTCCTCAAGAGTTTGCTCCTCCCCTTCTAGAGCTATGGCCTAAGGTGTCTCCTACTGATCCTCCTCTTCTTCTTCATTGAACTCCAAAAGAGTAATCCCTTTGGACAATCCTACATTCATGATCATGGAATAAGATATCGTGGATGCATATATAATGACATGTATAATGTGATATGGTGTGATGAATGCATCCTCATAAGTGTTCTCAGCAGCATTGCATTAAGGTGATAACAAGTTACATTTTTCTTTTACTGAGTAGGTGCATATCTCTTTTCTAGTAACTTAAAAAACACTTATGTAAATTATTTTCTAGACTACAACACAATAGCCACTTGTTTTGATCATAACTAGAGTTATCCACATCAAAATAATATGGTTGTTGACATTCTAGAAATATTATGAAATTTCCTACAACTTTATTTTAATCCTCTTAATGTGATTCAGCAGTTATCTAAGTCAAACAATTCCATCTTTTGGGTCAGCCCAAAGAGCAAGCATTTCTAGCAGCAGACTTCTAACAGCTATAATTCTTAAACCATAAGGCCTCTAACTATGAAAATTTACTACAACATAGATAAGTAAGTTATCTATAACTTTGTTATTAACCATCTTTACAGAAAAGATCATTATCATCATGGAATCGTCACCACAACAGAAACTACACATGCAGTCATCTAGTTGAATTATAAAGCAATAATTAACTAGTTGCATACAACCAATTACTTCTAAGCCTAACTAATAATATCAACAGATCATATGCATCACAAGTACCATAGAAAACATCATGGTTAAGCCTAAATTTATATTCATTTATTAATTTCCTTATATAATAAGGTGATTTAAAGGATAAATATTTTTGGTGCTAAATAAATTCCGTTAAAATTATAGTATGCTACACATGATCTTGATAGTCTACTGTACAAATTTCATGCTATTTGGATAAGTATAGCTACCGCTACAAAAATGACAAGTTACATCTGCTTATTTTAGCAAAAATAGTTTAGCATAGTGAAAGTGTCTTGCAATAGTTTTAATATTTTTCTTACTTTCCTCCTAGCATGAGAATACTATGTAAAAATTTGCATGATCATATGTTATGTATTTTTACCCCATTTAATTTCACTAGAAACTGACCATTAATTAGGATTAAATATGAAGACTATATTACCATTATGTTTACTATAGGTTTAATATTTTTTCTAGCTAGATCATGTCAACATAAGATTAGCAAAATTGGGATCACAATTTTATCACCTTCCTAGCTCAAGTTATGCAATTTACAAGCTAGAAACTATTTTAAAAGCACTCATCTTGCTCAATTTAATTCTCCCAAAAAGTACCCTAAATAGTAGATTTTATATTTTTATCAAATAGCAAACTTCATGATGAATCTAACAAAATTTCGTTCACCGCATTTGGATAGTCCTAGCTCTAGATATGAATTTTTGAAGTTTGTAACTAAATCTGTGAAAAAATTAATAAAGAAAATCAAATTTCAAATCGGGCGCTACAGCTAGGTGCACCCAGTGTATACACCCCGCTGTGACTAATGACTGGGCCCTGCCATCAATTCGGCCACACACGACAGATAGACAGAGCAGAGCATCGGCTTGACCAGAGAAAAGCTCGCCAATGGTGAGGTCACCAGCGATGAGGTCGGCACCAACGTGTTCCCCATCCTATTCCGCACCTACAAGTACCCTCGGTTGGCCCGGTGGATCATCAAAGCGACCTCATCGACGAACATGGTGGCTTGGCGGTGGCGTGCGGTGGAGGACTCATCATCTCCAACGACGTCATTAGTAGTTCCTAGCAGAGCTCTAGGGTTAGGTTAGGGCGATGGTGGAGTGGCGGTGGAGCTTGGCCACGTGCATGGCGGCACGGCAGCGCGAGCACGGCGGTGGCACGATGATGTTCTAGTGGGTAAGGTGACATAAGCATGCATCTGTATTCCCCATGAGCTTCGCCATCCTAAGGCTAAACCCTAATGCCTAACTATGAGAGAAAATGATGCTCGGATAGGCGCGGCCACGTTGACATGCATGGCAGCAGCGCTCTCGGCTCACGGCGGTGCGGCTCGCGTTCTGACACCGGCGATGCGGTAGTGGCTCATTGAGCTATGGCTAGAGCTTCTAGGACCTACAATGAAGATGAATCAAGAGAGAAAGAGATTGGAGGGGTGGTGGATAGGGTTGGCCACAACGAGCTCAAAGCTCGGTGACACTCCATGGCCATGGTGGCGATGGTGACGTGCAATGTAGCCTTACCCATGATCGAATGGTGGTGCTAGCGACTCAGTGAGGTGAAGCACATCAAAGTAGAGCTATGGGCGAGATGGATTGGATGGTAGTGTGGTGGTTGGTGTGCGAGCATGACTAAGCCACTCGGCGGAGACGACGGCTTGCTCCACTCGGCTTCGAGCGAGAGAGTGAGGCAAGGTAAGGTAGAGAGAGTGAGCGCGCATGGAGAGCGAGCGAGGACGTGGCTCCCTTTGTTGTCCACCCTAGCCCAATGCATAGGCCTGACACCAGCATATGGCATCCATGTGATGGACGCGGCCTATTGCTGGTCGGCCACGATGTCGCGCTATCCGGCCGGTTTTAGGCCTGCAATAGATGACTAACAAAGCAAGTTCTTGTACATGTAACTCCCAAACGAGCTTAATTCAGTGAAAACTTCCCTAATATGAATTGTAGAGCTATCTGAAGATCTACAACTTTGCTTAAATGAGTTTGGCCAAATTTGAGCTGGTTTACAAGCTACAATGCTCCAAAGTGGAGCACATTGAAACCAAAATCAGCTTGTGACTTAGCAAATTCCTAAGTCTAGAAACAACATTTCGTTGATTTTTGTGAGCCCTATTTGACTAAGTTAGACATTGAATTAGCTCATGACCCTTAAATAAAGTTTGTTACTCATGACAAAAACTACAACTTTTATTTAGGTCACAAAGCCATGCAAGCTCTCTAAGCTACTATTCAACTTTAGTCAAACTAGCATCACGAAAATGGCATTTCAAATGAAACCAACACTTAAGAAGCAAATTTGGTCTATGTCATGAATATAAACATTGTTCCAATTACCATCCTAGATGTTTCTAAGGTGTTTTCATGACCTCACAACCATTTAATACAATGGTCATACATGATTACAAGCATAAGCATATATATCATCAACATTTCATGTGATAAGGTATAAGAATGAGATGAAATTTCTTATGCTCATATTCATGAATGCTTGGATAATGCTTGTGCTCATGAAATGCAGGTACCAAATGTAATGCTTAACACTAGGGTGTTATAGCCCCTCCCCCTTATCAAAATGTCATCCTGAGATTTCAAAGAGCTACCATTCCTCATAAAAGGCGGGATAAACCTCACATAAATAATCCTCCCATTCCCACGTGGCATCTTGTTCACTATGGTTATTCCACACCACCTTGTAGAACTTAATGACCTTGCTCCGTGTTACTCTTTCCATTTCTTCTAGCACTCAGATTGGTTTCTCTTCATATGTCAAATCTAATTGGATCTTAATGTTGGTGGGTGCAATGGCTTGCTCGGGTATGCGAAGGCATCTTTTCAACTAAGAAACATGGAAGACGTCGAATATCACACTCATCTCTGGTGGAAGTTGTATCTTGTAGGCGACATTTCCTTTCCCTTCAATAATCTGGTATGGGCCTACATACCTAGGTGCATGCTTCATTTTTACTCCAGAACTCTACACTCCCTTCATGGGTGACACTTTTAAGTACACATAGTCTCCCACTTCAAAAGTTAGTGGTCTTCTTATTTTATCGACATAACTCTTTTGTCTAGACTGAGCTGGTTTCATATGCTGTTGGATAATATGTACCTGCTCCTCAGCTTTGGTGACAAACTCAATACCATAATATCTTCTTTCTCTGGGCTCAATCCAATTCAATGGAGTTCTATATTTCTGACCATACAAGGCCTCAAAAGGAACCATTTTGATGCTCGCTTGATAACTATTATAGGAAAACTCAGCTAAAGGTAGCCATTTATCCCATGAACCCTTGGAAGATATAACACAAGCTCTCAACATATCTTCTAAGATCTAGTTCACTCGCTCGGTCTGTCCCGAAGTTTGTGGATGATATGCTGAACTTCTAATTAGTTAGTTCCCAAGGCCTGTTGCAAGTGTTCCTAGTAGCGAGCTATAAACTGTGGTTCATGATTTGAGATTATGGTCCTTGGTACTCCATGTAGTCTCATGATCTGAGAAACGTATAGCTCAGCATACATCCCCGTGTGATACGCCGTGTTAACCGGTATAAAATGCGCTGACTTGGTAAGGTGATCTATAATGACACATATTGAATCATGACCTTGTTGTGTCAGCGGGAGGCCTATCATAAAGTCCATACTTATTTCCTCCCATTTCCATCCTAGAATAGGCAATGACTGAAGTAATCTAGCAGATTTCAAATGAACGGCATTAACTCTACTGTAATTGTCACACCTGGCAACATAGGCAGCAATCTCTTTCTTCATCTTGGTCCATCAAAAATGGGTTTTCAAATCTTGATACATTTTGATACTACCCAGATGGATAGATAACTTGGATGAATGAGCTTCATCTAAAATTTGATTTCTAAGCTCATGGTCCTTTGGTACTTCTAGTCGGTCCTCAAACCATAGCACACCTCTTTCATCCAACCTAAAATGTTTGGTTTCCTATTCTTTCATCCTTCTCTTAATGTGAAATATACCTACATCCATCTTTTGTAGTTCTATGAATTTGCTTTCAAGTGAGCAACTGACAGTGATATTATGTAGCACCATAGGATGTAGCAAATTAAATCCATATTCCAACAAGGCTTCCAAAGTGTTGCAATGAGATTTTCAACTAAGTGCATCTGCTACAACATTGGCTTTTCCTAGATGGTAGTGCACTTCCAAATTATAATCCTTGATCAGCTCTAACCACCTACATTGTCTCATGTTTAGCTTAGGTTGAGTAAAGATGCATTTGAGACTTTTGTGGTCAGTGTATATGTGACATATGTTTTCCAACAAATAATGTCTCCATATCTTCAAGGCGTGAATAAGTAATGTGAGCTCTAAATCATGCTTAGGATAATTGACTTCATGCTTTTTCAATTGTCGAGAAGCATAGGCAATAGCTCTTCCTTCTTGCATGAGCACACACCCCAAACCTATACCCAATGCATCATAGAACACATCAAAAGGCTTTTCAATGTTGGGTTGAGCTAAAACTGGAGCTGTAGTTAATAAGGTCCTTAGGGTGTGAAAAGTAGCTTCACACTCTAGCATCCAATTGAACTTTTCATCCTTCTAGAGTAGTCTAGTCATGGGCTTAGCTATCTTGGAAAAATCTAGAAGGAAATAACGATAGTAGCCTGCAAGCCCTAGAAAACTTCGAACTTCATGAAGCAAAGTCAGGGCCTTCCAATCCATGACCTCTTGTACTTTGGGTGGGTCTACAAATATTCCATCTTTAGATAAGATGTGACCCAAGAAGGGTACTTTGCTCAACCAGAATTCATACTTGCTAAATTTGGCATATAATTTATGCTCCCTCAATCTAGATAAGACGATCCTCAGATGCTCTACATGATCTGCCTCATTCTCTGAATAAATCAAGATGTCATCGATAAACATGACCATGAACTTGTGGAACTCGGGCATGAATACCAAATTCATCAAATACATGAAGTATGCAGGAGCATTCGTCAGTATAAAAGACATGACCAAATATTCATATAGGCCGTACCTAGTGGAGCAAGTTATTTTAGGTATATCCCTTGGCCTGATCTTAATCTGATGATAGCCTGATCTCAAGTCAATCTTAGAGAATACCCTTGCTTTTGCCAACTGATCGAACAAGATATCGATACGGGGCAAAGGATACTTGTTCTTAAAGGTGACTGCATTAAGGGGCCTATGATCCACACATTCTCAGGGATTTGTTCGTCTTCTTTACAAATAAAGTTGTACATCCTGACGGAGACGAACTAGGTTGAATGAGACCTTTATCCAAAAGTTCCTGTAACTAGATTTTAAGTTTGGCTAACTCATTTGGTGGCATCCTATAGGGTCTTCTTGAGATAGGTGCCATACCTGTCACTAACTCAATCTTAAATTTCACATCCCTATCAGGCGGTAAACCTAGCAATTCATCTGGAAATACATCAGGATATTCACAAACCACTAGAATATCATAGAGGGTAGTGTCTTGGATAGCACAAGACAAGTTTTATAGATCAAAACTTCTAGGGAGTGGCACTAGAAAAGCACTCTCCCCCTTAGGTTCCCTCAACATGATTATCCAAGTGGATGTGTCAATGAGAACTCCATGGTCACTCATCCAACTCATGCCTAAGATCACATCTATAGCTAATCTAGGCAATATTATACGATCCATTATGTACTCCTTCTCTTGTATTGATATGAGCACATTTCTAACTATCTGATTTTTAGAGATAGTAGCCCTAGCTGAACTTATACTATAACCACCCTTTTCCACCTCAATTATTTTCTGATCATACTTAGATGTACATGCATGTCTCATAAATGAATGAGAAGCTCTAGAATAAAATAAAGCAATGGCAGGATGTTTGTTAACAAGAAACATACTGCCGGTAACAACTTCTCCCGTATGAATTTCTTCAATAGCTGTGTAATGCACATATCCAGGACATGCCTTTGGATTTGCCTATTTTTGGTTACCCTAGATTTGATTGCCATTCTTCTTGGGATGGGGACATTCCTTGGCCCATCAATTGGTTATAGTTGAAGCATGGTTGATTGCTCCTTGGTCCTGCTAAGCTTCCTTACCCTCTGTTTCCCTTGGGTAGGGCAATGGTGAACGCCTTACGGAATGTCTTTTGGGGGTGATTGGCCTAAGCTTTTGGTAGAGGGGGCCTAAACTTAGGCGTTGGTGGACAAAACTGTCACCTAGCCACCATTGGAGCTCTAGACTAGGAAGATCTTGAGGTGCTTGCCTCAGCTACTCTTTTGTAGCCCTTTGTTGCTGCATGCAAATTGTTCTAGTTCTCCTGGGTCAAGGCATCACTGATAAACTCATTATATGTAGTGCACCTAGAGTTGGCCATAGTCTTCATTAGCTTAGTGCCAAGGCCTCTATTGAAGCTTTCTATCTTCTTTTCCTCCGTATTGATGAACCTCAGGGTGTATCGAGACAAATTGTTGAAGGCATGCTTGTACTCGGTAAGGGTCTTGGTCCCTTGTGTGAGTTGCATGAACTCGGTGACATTCATGCACATTAGCCCTAAGGGAATGTGATGTCCCCTAAAGGCTAACTTGAACTACTACCATGTGACCTGTGAGTTGGTAGGTAGAGAGGATAGGAAATGGGTCCACCATATCTCGACTAGTCCCTGCAGTTGATGGGACACATATTCAACCTTCAGATACTCAGTAACCCTCAACAGACAGAACTTCTACTCTATCGTGTTAAGCCATTCATTCGCCTAGAGTGGTTCTTTGGCCTCTTTGAAGATGAGAGGCTTGGTGTCTTGGAAATCCTTAAAAGAGCTGTATTGATTTGGCTTAGGCCCTTAAAGTTGCTGATGGGCGTGAGCGGTGTTCTATGTAATGAGGCGCAGTGTATCCTCCATGGCTCTCTGATTACCCAGGAACCGTGTGAAGAATTCATTTGTAGACAGTGACGGCGGTGGTGGTAAGTCACCGTCATTGCCACCTTGGCTAGTGCCTGCCCTAGCGCGAGTGTGAGTCATCTATAAAGTTGCAACAATAAGTGATTATTGGATGATGTCAAGAAATTGTAGATGAATTGTGTAATCATGCCAAACTGAAAATTACTAAAGAGAATCTTAAATTCATACAATAAACAGAGGCATAATCATCCATTCTTGCAACATGACATCACCAATTAGATCACTTATCATACTCGCAATGCTTTAATATGCATGTCATAATCCACTAGTAAAACAAAACTAGAATTTCGTCAAAGCTCAATCCAAAGTGACAACATGCAAAGTGCCAATATTACACCAAAGTTAAATCATGAATACCGAACTTCAAGCTACAAGTCCATTACACAAATAATAGGGATACATCTAGCACTTTAACTAGTCACTAGGTGACTCTAATCTTCACCATGCTCACTGTTAAGGTCAGAGATAGCATCGTCATCATCCTCTAGCTCCATTCCTTCTTCCTCCCAACCATCATCTTCTTCCTCTCCAAGGATCGGGTGTAGTTGGTTGTTCAGAAAATGCACCTCAAGCTGAAGATCAACCACCACATTCTAGGTCTATGCAAGTTGTTGGCGCAAATCCCTCTCGGCACGGTCCTACTGCATGGTTAGGGCTTTAACTCTGTTTCATGCTGCTTCTGCTAGGGCTACATGTTTGTTTGCTTGGATCCGCTGGCGCATAGCTATGAGTGCCTCGGTGCGACCGGCCTCCAACTGCTCCCATAGTCCTGCTAGCACTACTGATCATCCGCCCTTGCCTCTTGGGTGGTAGCTCTCTGTTGATCAACTTGCTCCATTTGGGTGTGGAGATTACCCAGTGCTACATAAGCTTGATGGGTTTCCCATCGAGCCTCACTTGCTGCCTTTTTGTGCTTGCGCACATGTTTCCTCAGCTTATGATATGCACCTTCGGCCCTCATGAGCCTAGCCATGCAAGTGGTATATGACTCTTGGTAGAAGTCCATGTTGTCCTATCGAGTATAGAACATCTTCATCACTACAAACATTGCACTCATATTGGGACTAGAACTATCTGCTTTCTCATCCTATTCTCGGATCAATGCATTGCGGTTGCGCTATGCCCATACTACTGTAGATGGACCACCCGAGGAAAAGTACTAGCAGCACTGCTAGTAAGCTCATCCCCATGCTGCTGACATATCTGACTCAGCACCTCAAAAGCCACTACTTGGGCAGCTTCCCAAGGAGTTCTTCCTTTAGATTTTGTCCTCCATTCCTGCTAGAAGGGTGCATAGTTACGAGCAAGTATGGTTAAGCTGCACCTTGTACCATTGTTGTCCCTCTAGGTATACTTCATTCCAGTAATAGAGGGGCGGTTCGTAATACCCCGCATAATGCAAGACTCTCCAAAGTAGGGCAGGGGTACCAAACATCAATAGGAAAGTCTCACTTCCAACTGGTGCTATCATCTGTACCAACAACATGGTGCAACTCTCGTGAGACAACATCATAATGGATAAGAGTTACATAACTGAGTAAAAAATCCATAAGGGGAGGAACAACTGCAAGTGTAATAATAATGATCTATCATGATGCATGCACATTCTGTATGTCCTCACAAACTTAGGAAAATTTAAAACTTCTAACGTCATACACAGTGGCATACAAGCATTCTCTCATATATAACGTAACTAGTCGGGCTACATGTTTCGCTATTAGTGTACCTGCACAAGAATTTTATTTTAGCCCAACCCCACAATTATATATGCAGAATGTAAATCTGGGCTCTAGGTTGCAAGCTAAATACTTCCATATATATATGCCCTTATATATACTTCCATATCAAAGCTACCAAAAGTAAATACGTCCTATATATACATATAAATATGCATATATAGTTGTATCAAAGCTAACCCACAATTAAATATTTCCATATATATATGAGACATATATAAACTTCAGTATCAAAGCTAACTCTCCCCATAGACTACACGCTCACATCTTGCGGTCATGCCACTGTGATGATGAGTGGCATCTTGCCTTGGGTGTAGAGGCATTTGATCCATACATTACCACTCAAGTGAATGGCATCCATACAATAGCACGCCGCATGGACGACGAAATTGAAAACCCCCAAGTTAGTACTTAATTGGCCACCTAAAGTCCTTAGCTGGGCATAAAGGAAAGTGATCACTAGGCACACTTTTGATTCAAACTCTAGGTTTTAAACACCTATATATATAGCTATAAGTTGCTAGAAACTGGTTTTGGAAAACAAAAACCTTTGTTTTAAATACACATGTGGCAATTAATGTTGAATCTTGCTCCAGTGCCAACTATAGCAGAACCGACCAATTTATAAGAGCACAAGTACAATGGCAGCCCAGTAAGTGGTCGCACTGTCATACTTGAGCCCACATAAACCTAGGTACTCCATAGAGTACCATGAAGGGTCTCAATTCAACCAACATACAACCAAGATTGTACATGATTCAACATACATGTCACATGTTACATAAAGTTCACAAATATAGTTCATCCATCAGAGTACGAATTAAAGTTAATACAAACCAAGTTTAGGTAAGATAGTAGCGGAAGCAAATTAAAAGTTTGAAACCAACATCTAGAACATTGTTTAGATATAGTGCTAGTTCATGATCACACTTCCACAAAAGCAAAAGAGAGGGATTAATAAGAGATGTCTGCCTAGGGCTTACTCCTCATCCACTGGTGGAACAGAAATAGTTCTTGCAATAGCCATGATAAACTGTACCATCTACAACAATGGGAATAAAACCCTAAGTACAAGAAGGTACTTCTACTAGACTTACCCATCATAAACCAAAAATAAAGTGACTCCAAGGATTATGCAAGGCTTTACAAGTGGATCTAGCTTCACAACATTTTGCATAAAAAGCTTACCAATTCAAGTATACAGTTATAATTTGGTCATGAAGTTAATTATAGCTATTCATCTCTGGATTAGCAACTAACCTATGCCAAACCTATGGTATATCATTTAGTAGCATGACATAGTAACCATATCTGGTACAATAATTCCATGTTCATCATAACCATCATATTCCATAATACTTACTACGATGTTGGAGCTAGCCAAGTTTCTCACTATCCAGGAGAGATGGCGATTCAAATCTATTTCAACCAACTAGGAATTTATTCCTAACACAAACCTAGGCATACCAGATCAACAATCACCTTAGGTCACCTTTGGTACAACTCAGGTCCACATTTCGTGGGTTCGCCCTGCGCCGCACAATTAGGGACAACTAGCTGCTAGGACGTTCATGCCTGGCTTACCCTTGAGCTCACATCGGGCTCCCTGCACATCCTTTCTACCATCCAAAGTGCACACTCTAACAGTACAGGGTCTGACCTGAGTTGAGCTACTCGTCTTTATTGCCAGAATGAGTTATCCGGCTAGCTAAGTGAGAGGCATGCGTTCAATCTTCTTTGAAGTGCCAACAACGGTATGGTCCTTTACCGGCATAGACGGAATCACATGAGTCAACCTACACATAGACGGAATCACATTAGTCAACCTACACATAGACTCCAGTTACATTACCCCATGGTTCTATTCCACAATAGCAAATATAGCCATCCATGCTTTGGTATCCGCCTATATCTCGCAGGTTATAGGAAATCACCCGACTTCTACCAGTCTAAGCATGGCTAAGCATATATTCAATCCTAGACCTACATAGGGTTAAAGGTATATATATCTAGACAAGGTAGTTCTATGCATCATGTGTTTCCAATTCAACTCTTATAACATAATGCATCAAACATAAAGGACTCAAGTGGCATTTTGTAAAACATAGGAGGCTTAGAATGGTCCGGGGCTTGCCTTTGAGGAAAGAGGTTGGCCTATGATCCAGGCACTAAGGGAGGTCCTCAAGAGTTTGCTCCTCTCCTTCTAGCGCTATGGCCTGAGGTGTCTCATGCTGTTCCTCCACTTCTTCTTCATTGAACTCCAAAAGAGTTATCCCCTCGGAAGATCCTATATGCATGATCATGGAATAAGATACCATGGATGCATATATAATGACATGTATAATGTGGTATGGTGTGACGAATGCATCCTCTTAAGTGTTCTCAGCAGCATTGCATTTAGGTGATAACAAGTTACATTTTCTTTTACTGAGTAGGTGCATTTCTCTTTTCTAGTAACTTAAACAAATACTTATGTAAATCATTTTCTGGACTACAAGACAACAACCACTTGTTTTGATCATAAATGGAGTCATACACATCAAAATAATATGATTGTGGACATTCTGGAAAGATTATGAAATTACCTACAACTTTCTTTTAATCATCTTAATGTGATTCAACAGTTATCTAAGTCAAACAATTCAATCTTTTAGATCTACCCAAAGAGCAAACATTTCTGGCAGCTGACTTCTAACACCTATAATTCTTAAACCATAGGGCCTATGACTATGAAAATTTAACACAAGATATATAAATTAGTTATCTACAATCTTTGTTATTAACCATCTTTATAGAAAAGATCATTATCATCATGGAATCATCACCACAACAGAAACTACACATGTAGTTATCTGGTTGAATTATAAAGCAATAATTAACTAGTTGCATACAACAAATTACTTCTAAGCCTAACTAATAACATCAACAGATCCTATGCATCACAAGTACCACACAAAACATCATGGTTAAGACTAACTAATTTATTTATATTCATTTATTAATTTCCTTAGATAATAAGGTGATTTAAAGGATAAATATTTCCATTGCTCAATAAATTCTATGAAAATTACAGTAGGCTACACATGACCCTAATAGTGTACTATACAAATTTCATACCATTTGGATGAATATAGCCATATCTACAAAAATAACAAGTGACATATGCTTATTTTAGCAAAAATAGTTTAGTATAGTGAAAAGTGTCAAGCAACAGATTTAATATTTTTCTTACTTTCCTTCTAGCATGAGAATACTATGTAAAAATTTGCATGATTTTATGTTATGTATTTTACCCCATTTAATTTCACTAGAAATTAGCAATTAATTAGGATTAAATATGAAGACCATATTACAATTATGTTTACTATAGGTTTAATATTTTTCCTAGATAGGGCATGTCAACACAAGATGAGCAAAATTGGGATCACAATTTTATCACCTTCCAAGCTCAAGTTATGCAATTTACAAGCTAGAAACTATTTTAAAAGCACTTATCTTGCTCAACTTAATTCTTCTAGAAAAATACCCTAAACAATAGATTTCATATTTTTATCAAATAGTATACTTCATGATGAATCTAACAAATTTTAGTTCACCTCATTTCGAACACTCCTAACTCTACATATGAATTTTTGAAATTTGTAACTAAATCTATGAAAAAATTAATAACAAAAATCAAATTTCAAATTGGGCACTATAGCTAGGTGCACCTGGTGTATACACCCCGCTGCGACTGACAATTGGGCAGCCACGGTTAACTTGGCCCCACACTGATAGAGGGATAGAGTAGAGCACTGGCTTGACCGATGAAAAGCTCACCGACAGCGAGGTCATCGGTGACTGAGGTTGGCACCAACATGTTCCCCATCCTTTTCCACACCTATAGGTACCGTCGGTTGGCCTAGCGGATCACTAGAGCAACCTTGCCGGCGAGCATGGTGGCTCGTCGGTTGCACGCGGTGGTGGACTCATTGTCTCCGGCGACGACATGTCTAGTCAGTGCGCGGCTAAAAGATCAATAGGTCATAGTGGAGCTCTAGCATTAGGTTAGGGCGACGGTGGAGCTGCAGTGAAGCTTGGCCCCATGCATGGTGCCATGGCAGCATGAGCACTGGTGGTGGCATGGTGATGTTCTAGTGAGAAAGGTGACACAAGCATGGATCCGTATTCCCCACGAGCTTCGCCATCCTAAGGCAAAACCCTAACGCCTAACTATGAGAGAGAATGGCGATCGGACAGGCGTGGCCACGGTGACATGCATGGTGGTAGAGCTCTCGGTTCACGGTGGTGCATCTCGCATTCCAGCACTGGTGATGTGGTAGTGGCTCAACAAGCTATGGCTATAGCTTCTTGGACTTATGACGAAGATGAATCAAGAAAGAGAGAGATTGGAGGGGTGGTGGGCGAGCTCGGAGCTTGGCGGCACCCCATGGCCATGCCGGTGATGGCGACGCATAATGCAGCCTTACCATTGCTCGAATGGTGGTGCTAGCGACTTGGTGAGGTGAAGCACATCAAAACAGAGCTATGAGTGAGATGGATTGGATGGTGGTGCGATGGTTGGCGTGTGAGCATGACTGAGGCGCAAGGTGGCAATGGTGGCTTGCTCCTCTTGGGTTCGAGCGAGAGAGCGAGGCAAGGTGAGGCAGAGAGAGTGAGCGCGTGTGGAGAGCGAGCGGGGACACAACTCCCTTTGTTGTCTGCCCTAGCCTGACATGCGGGCCTAACACTAGTGTACATCGTCCATGCGGCAGACATGGCCTATGGCTGGTCGGCCATGACGTCGTGCTGTCCCGGCTGGTTTCAGGCCTACAACATACGACTGACAGAGCAAGTTTAGTGTACATGTAACTCCCAAACAAGCTCGATTCAATGAAAACTTCCCTAATACGAATTATAGAGCTATCTGAGATCTACAACTTTGCTTAATTGAGTTTGGCCTAATTCAAGCTGGTTTACAAGCTACAATGCTCCAAAGTGGAGCACATTGAAACCAAAATCAGCTTGTGACTTAGCAAATTTTCCTAAGTCTAGAAATAACATTTTGTTGATTTTTGTGAGCCGTATTTGACTAAGTTAGACACTGAATTAGCTCATGACCCTTAAATAAAGTTTGTTACTCATGACAAGAACTATAACTTTTATTTAGGTCACACCACCATGCAAGCTCTCTAAACTACTGTTGAACTTTAGTGAAACTAGCATCATGAAAATGGCATTTCAAATGAAACCAACACTTAGAAGCAAATTTGGTCTCATGAATATAAACATTGTTCCAATTACCATCCTAGATTTGTCTAAGGTGTTTTCATGATCTTAGAACCATTTCATACATTGGTCATACATGATTACAAATAATCAACATTTCATGTGATAAGGTATAAGAATGAGATGAAATTTCTTATGCTCATGTTCATGAATGCTTGGATGATGCTTGTGCTCATTAAATGTAGGTGCCAAATGCAATGCTTAACACTAGGGTGTTACAAGAATGAATTATTGTGCCTCTGTTTTATTTTATGAATTTAGATTCTCTCCAGTAAATTTAGTTTGGCTTGATTACACAATTCTTTTGCAATTTCATGAATGAGCCAATAAGCACTTATTGTTGTCAATTTTCTAGATGACTCGCACTCATGCTGGGGCAGGTACTAGCCAAGGTGGCAATGATGGTGACCTACCACCACCGCCACCCTTCCGTGAATGAATTTTTCGCGCAATTCTTGTGGAATCAGCAAGCAATGGAAGAAACATTGCGCCTCATTGCGTAGAATACTGCTCGTGCCCACCTGTAAAATTAGGGGCTGGAGCCAAATCAATATAGTACATTCAAGGACTTTCTGAAGACTAAGCCTCCTATCTTTAAAGAGGTAGAAGAACTGCTCTAGGCTGATGAGTGGTTGAACATTATTGAACAGAAGTTCCTTCTGTTGAGGGTCACCAAAATGATGAAGGCCGAGTATGCATCACATCAACTACAGGGGCCTGTAGGTATCTAGGTGGACTCATTATTTGCCTACCTTACCTGCTGGAGAAAATGTTACCTAGGAGCAATTCAAGATAGCCTTTAGGGGGCATCATATACCCCGAGGCTGATGTAGATGAAGGTTGTTGAGTTTATGAAGCTCACCCAAGGGACAAAAACATTGACTGAATACATGTAGGCATTCAACAACTTGTCTTGATATGCCCCATAATTTGTTGATACAAAAGCGAATAAGATAGAAAGCTTCAAGAGAGGCCTTGGCACCAAGTTGATGAAAACTATGGCCAACTCTAGATGTGATACATATAATGAGTTCGTCAGCGATGCCCTAACTCAAGAGAACCAGAACAACCTACATGCGGTTGCAAAAGGTCGCAAGCGGGTAGCTATAGCGGGTGCCTCAGGTTCCTCTCACTCTAGGGCTCTAGTGGTAGCTTGGCCACAATTTCGTCGCCCAACACCTAAGTTTACAGCCTCCCTAGAAGAAGACCTAGTCTATCTGACCTCAGCAGGTATTTCACAGAGCCTTCACTATTGCCATGCCTAAGGGTAACACAGGCCAAGGAAGCTCAGCAGGGCCAAGAAGTAACCAGCCATGCTTCAACTGCAATCAGATAGGCCACTGGGCCAAAGAGTGCCCCTATCCTAAATAGGGCAGTAATCAGAATCAAGGCACCCAAAAGCAAAACAATCCTAAAGCACGTCCTGGGTATGTGCATTATATAGTCATGGAGGAAATCTCTGTGGGAGAAGTCATGACTAGCTGGTATGTTTCTTGTAAACAAGCACCTCGCAATTATTTTATTTCATTCTAGGAGCTTCGCATTCATTTATGAGTCAGACATTTGCATCTAAGCATGATCAGAAGAGAGTGGTTGTAGACAAGGGTGGTTATAGTATAAGTTCAGCTAGGGCTACTGTTTCCACAAAGCAATTAGTTAGAGATGTACTCATCTCCATACAAGAGCGGGAGTACACTATGGATCTTATAGTACTATCAGGATTAGCCATATATGTGATATTGGGCATGAAATAGATTATTGGGTATGGAGTTCTTATCGACACATCCACTTGATGTTGAGGGAACCTAATGGGGATGGTGCTTTCCTAGTGCCACTTCCCAGAAGTTTTGATCTTCAAAACTTGTCTTGTGCCATCCAAACCACTACTCTTTGTGATATTCCTATAGTTTTTGAGTTTTGAGATGTATTTCTAGATGAGTTGCCTAGTTTACCGCCAGATAGGAATGTGGAATTTAAGATTGAGTTAGTGCCAGGTACAACACCTATCTCAAGAAGACCCTATAGGATGCCACCCTAATGAGTTAGTTGAACTTAAAATTTAGCTACATGAACTTTTGGACAAAG
This sequence comes from Miscanthus floridulus, assembly GCF_019320115.1. Taxonomy (NCBI): domain Eukaryota; kingdom Viridiplantae; phylum Streptophyta; class Magnoliopsida; order Poales; family Poaceae; genus Miscanthus; species Miscanthus floridulus. The sequence goes on along the minus strand of NC_089591.1, from coordinate 21,538,429 downwards.
GTCTCATTCGGCCTAGTTCATCTCCCTGGGGTTGTCTAGCTTTATTTGTTAAGAAGAATGACAAATTGTTATGGATGTGTGTGGACAATAGGCCGCTCAATGCTTAACCATAAAGAACAAGTATCCTTTGCCTCATATTGATATTTTGTTTGATCAACTGCCAAGAGCAAAGGTATTCTTTAAGATTGACTTGAGGTCAGGCTATCACCATATCAAGATTAGGCTAGAAGATGTACCTAAGACAACTTTCTCAACTAGGTACGGCTTGTATGAGTATTTGTTCATGTCTTTTGGACTGACTAAATGCTCCTACCTATTTCATGTACTTGATGAATTCGGTGTTCATGCTCGAGCTTGACAAGTTCATGGTCATGTTTATCGATAATATCCTAATTTACTCTGAGAATGAGGCAAATAATGTAGAGCATCTGAGAGTTGTCTTGTCTAGTTCGAGAGAGCATAAATTATATGCAAAGTTTAGCAAGTGTGAATTCTGGCTGAAGAAAGTACCTTTCTTGGGTCATATATTATCTAAAGACGGAATCTCTATAGACCCATCTAAAGTAGAAGAGGTCGTGGATTAGAAGGCCCTGACTTTCATTCATGAAGTTTGGAGTTTTCTAGGGCTAGCGGGCTATTATCGTTGTTTCATTCTTGACTTTTCCAAAATAGCTAAGCCCATGACCAGATTACTTCAAAAGGATGAAAAGTTTAATTAGGACTCCAGAGTGTGAGGCTGCTTTTCACACTCTACAAAACCTTGCTAACCACTGCTCCTGTTCTAGCACAACCCAACATTGAAAAGCCTTTTGATGTGTTTTGTGATGCATTAGGTACATGTTTAGGGTGTGTGCTTAAGCAAGAAGGTCGAATTATTCCATATGCTTCTAGGTAGTTGACAAGGCATGAATTCAACTATCCTACCCACTGATTTAGAGCTTGCCATAGTTGTCCATGCATTGAAGATATGGAGACATTATTTGTTGAGGAATGTATGTCACATATACACTGATCACAAAAGTCTCAAATACATCTTCACTCAACCTAAATTGAACATGAGACAGCGTAGATGGTTAGAGCTGATTAAGGACTATAATTTGGAAGTGCACTATCATCTAGGAAAAGCCAATGTTATAGTAGATGCACTTAGTCAGAAATCTCATTGTAATGCCTTAGAAGCCTTGTTGGAAGATGGATTTAATCTATTGCATCCTGTTGTGCTATAGAACATCACTATCAGTTGTTCACTTGAGAGCAAAATCATAGAACTATAGAAGATAGATGTAGGTGTGTTTCACATAAAGAGAAAGATGAAGGAATAGGAAACCAATCATTTCAAGTTGAATGAAAGAGGTGTGCTATGGTTCAAAAACTGACAAGTGGTACCAAAAGTCCGTGAACTTAGAAATCAAATCCTAGATGAAGCAAATACAGTTCATCAAAGTTGTCCATCCATCTGGGTAGTAGCAAAATGTATCAATATTTGAAAACCTATTTTTGGTGGACCAAGATGAAGAAAGAGATTGCCGCCTATGTCGCTAGGTGTGATAATTGTAGAAGAGTGAAAGCTGATCATTTGAAGCCTGCCGGATTGCTCCAACCTTTATTTGTTCCAGGATGGATGTGGGAGGAGATTAGCATGGATTTTATTGTTGGACTCACAACTACTCAGAAAGGTTTTGATTCGATATGGGTAATTGTGGACCGATGGAGAAAGTCTGCGCATTTTATTCCGGTTAGCACTCGCTGCCGACCACATGAATACTGCAGCATTGAATATCATGCATATAGTGCAACTACATGGGGTACCAAGAACCATTGTATCAGATAGAGGCTCTCAATTCACTAATCGGTTTTGGGAGCACTTGCATAAGTAGTTAGGTACCAATCTGGTTCAAAGCTGAGCATATCACCCTCAGACCTCTAGATAGACTGAGCAAGTAAATCAAATCTTAGAAGATATGTTGAGAGCATGTGTGATCTCTTCCAAGGGTTCATGGGAAAAGTGGCTACCTTTAGCCGAGTTTTCCTACAACAACAGTTATCAAGAGAGCATCAAGATGGCTTTGTACAATCGAAAATGTAGAACTCCTTTGAATTGGGTTGAGCCTGGAGAGAGGAGATACTATGGCATTCATTTTGTCATAGAAGCTAAAGAGCAAATGCGTATTATCCAACAACATATGAAAGCCGCTCAGTCTAGGCAAAAGAGTTATGCTGACAAGAGAAGAAGGCCTATCAAATTTGAGATAGGTGACTATGTATACATTAGGTATCACCCATGAAAAAGGTGCAACAGTTTTGTGTGAAAAGGAAATTAGCACCTAGATATGTAGGCCCATACAAGATCATCGAGCGAAGTGGAAGGGTAGCTTACAAGCTCTAGTTACCTCCAGAGATGCAAGCTATATTCAATGTCTTCCATGTTTCTCAGTTAAAAAGATGCCTTCACGTACCTGATGAAGCCATTGAACCCAACAATATTAAGCTCCAATCAGATTTGACTTATGAAGAGAAACTAATCCGAGTGCTGGAAGAAATGGAAATAGTAACCCAGAGCAAAGTCATTAAGTTCTACAAGGTGGTGTGGAATAAACACAGTGAACAAGATGCCATGTGGGAATGGGAGGATTATTTATGTGAGGTTTATTCCACCTTTTATAAAAAATGGTAGGTCTTTCAAATCTCAGGACGAGATTTCTATAACGGGGAGGGGCTGTAACACCCTAGTGTTTAGCATTGCATTTGGCACTTGCATTTCATGAGCACAAGCATCATCTAACCATTTATGAGCATGAGCATATGGAATTTCATCCTAATCTTTACATATTATCACATGTGATTGCTGTTTACACCAAAATTTGGGAAGAGAAGAATGTAGGAACTCGAAGCTTCCAAGATTGTATCATCAAGGGATCGATCAGATGTGAATCGATATCAGCCAATTTTGATGCAGTATTGGAAATTAGCTATTTTATAGATGATGTTAGCAGATAACATCAATGGATTATGTAAAGATGGCATCGGGGGGAGGAAAATATGTCAGACTCTACAAAAAGGAAAGGATTAGGGTCCAAGTTATCTTAAATTAGGAATGTTTTCTTTTACTTCAAAGATTGTAATAAGTCGCGTTTGAGTAGGATTCATGTTTAAGTTCTAGGTATAAATATTGGACCCCGACTATTGTAAAAGGCATCCAATCAATCAATACCAATTACTTTTTTTTAGCTTTGTGCCAACCGTTAGGAGTAGGAGTACTGTAGATCTTGGTGAGTTCTTCAACAAGCAGGGCTACATAGATCCGGTAGACCTCCGGCTTATCTGTAAGTATCAGTCATGGCTTGTACTTTTGTTTGTAAGGCTGCATCGGTCCAGCCGACCTCTTACGAGCTCTAGTATAAGTTAGTTATCGATCCTTATCTAGTTGAAGTACGGCTACATCGGTTAAGTCCAACCTCCACTGCTCGACTTAGATTAAGGTCAAGTTATCGGCTCTACCTAAGGGTGGCATCCTTCGGGTAGATTCATTAAGTTACCAATCTTGCTGATGTTCTTGTTGTCATTAGTTTCAGCAATATCAACCTGCCTGATCGAGACTGATCTAGATCAGCCTCACATCCTTTTAGTCTATCATTTATTTTGTCACATTGCTATGGTTCTTACTTTAAACGATGGATTATGTTTTATCGGCCATTCTACATCGATCTTGATCATGCATTGTATGTGGCTAAGGCATGTCTGATCTTGAGAAGGTTTACTAGCTAGTTGAATCTAGTATATAGCTTGCTATTATGGCTGTAATGATCTAGTAGATCCCCATTGTTAGCACTTTAAATCAGAGTATGCTAGTTGGTAGATTTGCTTTTGACCAGACGTGACCTTGGTTGTTTGCTATGCTTGCATCAACTAAATTGCCGATTGTCCATACTTTAACGCTTATAGTATGTCTTCATGATTCTGTTAAATGTGAATAGATTTGTTTATTTTAAAGGTTTGATCTGTTATCTTTATCATGGCTACCATCGATCTGGTCGAACCCCACTATTGAGGATAATAGGTTAGATTTGATGAGTTTATAGATCTGTCCATATTAAATAGTTGCTTGTTCACATGCTGTAATCCCTTTTCTACTTGAATTGGCTATTTTAGCCGATTCGCCTATGCTTTCACAGACATGGCACACTTTCATGAACCTATTGAAGTATGGTCAGTTCTATGGATTTTCTGGTTCTAGATTATCATCATCATCATAGCTACATCGATCCGGTTGAACCTCACTATTAACGGTAATAGATTAGATCTATATAGTTTGTAGATCTATCTATATCAAACAGTCAATTGTTTGCGTGGCATATCCCTTTTCACCGGATTCATTGGCTCTACACAATGTATTGATCAAATCTAATTTAGCCAGTGATGTATCTTTGACACATACATGTTAATAGCTTAAGGGAAAGGATCATTAAAACTAGGTGCATTGTATTCATTACTATAAAATCAATCATGACCCAACAAGCGTTACAGTCCTTAACAGTCGATTTCTTCTCGTATCGGCTATTTAGTCAATTTTCCCGTCTGGCTGCTCTCGAAGCGGCACACTTAGAACTATCTAGGCAAAACCAGCATGTTCCACCCTAAATTATTGATAAACTTTTCCTCCTTGTTAATTGCAGGTCAAATTGACTGGTACGCCCTTGGGAATTCACAGGATCGACTAGTCCTGCGTTGAAGCCAAGCAGATCTCTAGATCATTCTAGCTTGTTGTGTGTCCACCTGGCATGGCTACCATGTTTTTCGCACTGACACACATTCTAGCATGCCTAGTGGGACACCACAATCATCATGGCAACTCACAACTATAGGGACATTCTTATGGTGCCTTATGAAGACCTACCTGATGAGGATAAACATGTCATTAGTAAAGCTATAGAAGAATTTTAGAATAAGTGTTTGTTGTCCTACACCAAGACACATGACAATAAAGTTGTTCAGAAATATCCACTACCAAGAGTTTGGATGCATGGGCAGTTAGATACAGACGAAGCTGATGATAGGTGTTTCTTCATAGATCCTATAAACAAATCTGTTCATGATGCTATGTTGAACCATAATACAACTTTCTTGAACACATTCCACAATACCATGAAAGAGGTGTTTCATGGATGTCCAATTGATCAGGTTGGACCAGCTTATTACTACATTCCATGTCTGTTGACTTAGGGGACTAATCAAGCCAGGTACTAGCCATCAAGAAGCAACACTAACTGGTAATGATGATGTCCAGGCAGTTTAGAGCTCATCCGAGCAAGTTCAAGGTACCACTACTAATCAAATACAAAATAATCCTAGATCATCACTGCAGTATGTGCAACAATAGATGGGGCAAGTTTAGAATCAAATGGTTAATTTTGGCACATCAGGCCAAATATCATCGTTGGCTCAAAAAATAGCGCCATCAGTTCAAAGGATTCATAGAGATACAGATCCTAACATTTACAACCAGAGATGTCAAGCAGCAAATCAGCAAAGGACCCAATAGATAGATATTCCACGAGGACATCATTATAGAATAGATTACAATACCCTTCATATGATTCCAAATCCAAGGTATCAAGGTACCCAAAATTTTAATTTGTAGATGGGGCAGCAGTTATAGAGAAATCCATATTCAAATGCTAAAGAGTTATTGCTTAGAGTAACCGAAATGATGAAGAATCAATTTGGTTTAAAACCAAAAGGGCAGACCTTTTTGTACAAACATCAGTATCCAGAGTGGTGTGATTTGGTTGCTCTTCCTACAAATTAGAGGCTCCCAGAATTTGCTAAGTTCACTGGTCAAGATAGCATGAGAACAATAAAACATGTTAGTCAGTATAGTTACATAGTTGGGTGAAGCATCCATTGAAGAAGCTCATCGAGTTTGTTTGTTCTCCCTATCCCTATCAGGACCAGCTTTCACATGGTTTTCATTGTTACCTAGTTAATTCCATTGCCAATTGGACTAACCTAGAGAAGAAGTTTCATACATATTTCTATACTGGGATAGGAGAAAAGAAAATCATAGATTTGATTACCATAAGGCAAAGAACTAATGAATCGGGTGCCAAGTTTCTTCAGAGGTTTCGAGAAATGAAGAATTTATGCTTTTCATTGAATCTAACTGATGATCAGCTAGCTGCTTTGGCTATTCAAGGAATGTTGCAAACATGGAGAGGGAAGCTGCTTGGGCAAGAGTTTGACAATTTAGGTTAGTTGGCTCAATGGGTGGCAGCACTTAATAGCCAATTCCAGAATATACACAGAGATACCCGATTCTAGAAGAATGTTGCAATTGCTGAAGCTTATAATCCATATTTTGTTAATGATGGCAATGAGGATGAAGAAGAAGAAGAGATTGCTGTGGCTGACTAGAATTGGGGTATGAAGATAGTAATGGTGTCAAATCCTTGGGAAAAAGGAGTTGAGGAGAGCAATGATTTCGACGTCATAAAATCAGACAAGCTCTTTGATTTCTTGCTTGAGAGAGGACAGATCAAATTGCTCGCCAATCATGTTATGTTACCTCCTAATCAATTGAAGAATAAGAAGTTCTCCAAGTTTCATAACGCTACTTCTCATTCTACTAACTCCCGCAGAATTTTCCGGCAACATATACAGAGGGCTATTCAGCAAGGAAAGCTTAAATTTGATACACCTCGAAAGATGAAAGTTGATGATAACCTTTTCCCAAGAGATTAGAATATGGTCGATGTTAAGTTGCTCAAAGGAAAGACTAAAGTCCTAACATCAACCAGGGCAAAAGTAACCAGAACCGTTGATCCAAAGATGCAAATATCGGACTGATGAATATAGAGAGATGAAAAGGTGTCATGACCAATAGAAGAGCCAATATGAGTAGGGAGAGATGTCAAGGAATGGGCCGATAAGGCCGCGTGTCACATCTCGAATTTTGTTGAATAAATGGCAATGATAGAAGGAAAAGGATTATCAGTGTTGGATAGAAGAGAAAGAATACTAGCGTCAACAAGAAGATGAGAGGTATGAAAGAAAACAAGCTAAATCACATTGAAATTGTCCTTTTTTAGACATTGTTGGAATGAAGGTTTGAAATTGCCTACCAGAAATAATTGCCTAGAGTGTAGTGAATAATATTGGGAGTTTAGGCAATCTCAAGCCAACCGCTGGTCTGTCTGTGCTCAAAATGAGTATCATCATAATAATATGGATTGGCGCTTAAAAACAGAAGTGCTCACAATTGGCTCGGGAAGTGAGTTGTTAATCAAAACTGGGCGATTATGAAGAAGAGGGTGATGAGGAAGAATATGTTTGGTAGGAAGGGCAATGGTGTCCAAGAGGTTTGATAAGAAACTAGAAAAGAAGGGTACAACACCTAAGGAATAGAGAGCTAGAATAGGCTCAGGCATCTGGTAGACCTTAAGTGTGGCGTGCTAAAGAAATAGCCGATAGGGGTCAACCATCAGCTAATATTCAAATGACTTTTCTACTGCCGTTAGAATTTAGAGCTCCAGCAGACCAAGAAGTCTATCCAGATTTTGATGAATCAGAGTATGAGGAGATAGCTGCCAAGTTGATAGTTATACAATAAGCTATAGTCGATAAGCCAGTCAAGCATCGACACTTAAAAGCTTTATATGTAAAAGGTTTTGTTGATGGGAAGCCGATGAGCAAAATGTTGGTGGATGGAGGTGCTTCTGTTAATCTTATGCCTTATACTACTTTTCGCAAGCTTGACAAGGGACTAGGAGATTTGATTGAGACCGACATGATGCTTAAGGATTTTGGGGGTAATGCATCCAAGACCAGGGGGGCAATAAACGTCAAATTAACAATCGGAAGTAAGACTTTGCTCACCACATTCTTCGTCATTGGTGGAAAAGGTTCATACAGTTTATTCCTTGGTCATGATTGGATTCATGTAAATTGTTGTGTACCATCGAGTATGCATCAATGCTTGATTTAGTGGCATAGAGATGATGTTGAGCTGGTTCACGCTGCTAATTCTATGAGTATAGCAACAGTTGATCCAATGTATTGGCAACTGGAAGACTTCGAATGTTTTTCTAGCAAGCTATGCTAAGGTGGCTTCATTAAAATCAATGATGAAAGCCAACAGCCGATCCAAGCAGTCGGCTCTAAGAGTTTATTTTAATGGATATTCCAATAGATGGTACAGATGGTAAACTAGGACATGGATTTATGTCGGCCGATGAATTAGAGGAAATAGATATTGGCTTTGGAGATAGGCCTAAGCCGACGTATGTAAGTGCTAAGTTGGATCATGTGTATAAGCAAGAGTTGATAGATTTATTAAAGGAATTTAAAGATTGTTTTGCTTGGAAATATTATGAGATGCCTAGTCTAGATCAATCAATTGTTGAACATCGGTTACCAATCAGACCTAGATATCGGCCGTTTAAACAAGCTCCAAGGAGATTTAACCCAAATGTTCTTGATGATGTCAAAAAGGAGACTAAAGGATTACTAGGAGCGAAATTTATCCAACCATGCCGATATGCAAAGTGGATATCGAGTGTTGTTCCTATGTATAAGAAAAATGGGAAGTCAAGAGTTTGCATCGATTTCAGAGATCTGTACAAGGCTACACCCATGGATGGTTATTCGATGCCAATAGCCAATATGTTGGTAAATGAAGTAGCTGGGCATAAGGTTATTAGTTTTTATGGGTGATAATGCAGAATATAATGGCTAAGGAAGACAACTTTCGGGTGCCCTAGCACAATCGGCTTATTTGAATGGGTTGTAATGATCTTTGGTATGAAGAGTTCTGGTGCAACCTATCAAGAAGCGATCAATGGAAAATGTGTAAAGGAATATTATCCTAGCATTTGGATTAATACTTGACAGTCGATTTGTTCAGTCATTGGCTCTAATAGCCGGTACTAGAAGGGTATCACCTTTAGCTCAAAAATTACCCCCAAAGAAGGTAAAGTTGATACGATATGTATTGCCTATAGAGAAAAAAACCAACATATAAACTATTGTGGTATACACAAGACATTGTAGAAAGTACACTAAGATATGATCACAGAAAAATAGAAGACTTTATTCATTGATTAGTTTGCCTTAAGTACAAACTAGTCAAAGACATTGTTTATCACATCCTGAGCAGATGTAATGTCCACGATGGCCTCCGTTGCATCGATGAAGTCCTCGATCAACTCCTCGTGCTCCTCAGGGTTGTTGCCCATCAGGAAACTAGTCTCCATGGTATGGAGCTCATACCTGGTCTGAACCTTCACCACAACCAGCGCCACCGATGTGCCATGACGGACGCCATGGAGGGAGATCTCCTAGACATGGACCGAGGCGTCGTGGAGGTGGTCATTAATGATGGGGCCCCAAGCATTGACGGTCACCGTAGCCATGTTTCCCGCCAGCTGGAGGTTCTCCAACTGCACCATCAGGGCTGGCGATCATAGAAACAAAGAAGATATCATGGCAAAGATAGTGGAAATTAGGAGAAGAGTTTTCTTGGAGTTCATCTTACCCACCACCATGGTGTCAGACTCACCTAGCTGCGCTCGAGCAGCGCTGGCCTCTTCCTCGATAGCGAGGAGGGCAGCTTGAGAAGCCCCAAGGAGGATCTCAAGCTGATCGTTCTCCCGAGTTGCCTTAGAATAATGGTCCTAGGCTACCCTCCACTCCCAGAGGAAATGCTAGGCATCATCACCATTGTAAGAATTGGAGGAGTCCGACAGTGAGTCCGGCGTGGAGGCAGCATCGGATGCACATTTGAGAGCTCGCCAACCGTGGGAGGTAGTGGACAAAGGCTGTCATTTAGGACAAACCTATAATCAAGTTAGAGATATCTATTGCCATGAGCAGAGGATGTCAATCTCACCTCATACAATAGAGACATTGGCTCACTGGTAGGTTCTCCTCTGGGACCTCTTCCCCTATGCGCTTGCCCCGATTGTCCTCACCAGCCATGGGGTTTGGTTAGATCTACTGAGAGGAGGAAGAAAACCACTACAGGGTTTGTGAAGGCAGAGAAGCACAAAGAACAGAGGCAGTTGCAAGTGTAGATGTGTTTGAGGTCGAAGCCCTCGGCTGGTATTTATACCTACAGAGATGGGATGGTAGATATCTCAAGACATGTGAAGAGTAACTGCAATTAACAGAAGGCAAAGCGCCGCCTCACTAATGTCAAAGAGAATGCACCGTTGATAACTGAGGACAAAAGATTGAGGAGTTTTCTTAATGAAGGTCGTGTTTTCTTACTTAATTGGATTAAGGTTAGAGGTCTAAAATGGCTATTTTCAAATTGGCTCTTTAGCCGAGACAAGAAATACAATAGATCAGCGGGAAATATGGTTCTCATTAGTTTCACATGAGATATATGTATTACAAGTAGTGACATCACAAATTCAAAGCATCCTGGATTGCCTTCAAAGCTTTCAGCCGAATAGCATCAACCTCTACAATCTGTTGCTTGTCTCCTTTAGCTGAATTAGGAATGTTCTCAAGGCTGCTATGGATGGCTTTGCCTTCTTTTACCTTGGTCAGCATCTCTTGTTTCTTCTGTTTGATGGTGTTGGGGATCTAAACCAAGTTGGACTCATGGCAATTGATGGTGGCCTTCACATTTTCCAGTTCTCTCTCAAGTTCAACACGCCTAGCTCTTAACTGATTCAACTCTGGTTTGATTCTCGAAGAGGAATTCTTCATATTGTTAATTAGTTGCGCTAGCTCCCTGGCTTCTTGTTTATTGGAATACTTCTTGGCCATCAAAGCTTCATGTTAGATAGATTCCTCTAAGCTTTTCTCACTTTTAGGGCTTGATCTTTGATGTTGGATAAAGGATTCAGAGCTTCAATGAGATCTAGGGACAAATTATCCCTGATAGCTAAGAAGATTCTTCACATTGAATCTGCATCTTGGACCAAGTCGGCTATATCTTTCTTGAGCATTGCAATATGTCCCTTAGTAGATTTCTAGTTTCTTCTGATAAAGTCTCTTGGAGAGAGGTGGCAGATGAACTAATCTTGCCTTCATCTATGTACTCTTCAAAATTAAGGAGTATCTCATAGCTAGAGAACTAAGTGCCTACATATCTAAAAATTCAACCAGATATAGTACCTTTTCTAGGGTAGCTTCTATCTGAAGAGAAGGAACAACTGATGATGCACCATTGGTATCTAGTTGAATCGGCTTTGAACTTTCAACATTGGTATCTACAAACATCAAGGGAGATTTTTTAATTCATGATTGTTGTAGAAGGATAAAATAGATAAATGATTTTTTCTTACCATCAATTATTTGCTAGACTAGAGAATTGATAGTCTGAGTGTCAATGTCAATCAGGTCACCTTCTGCTGATGGACTATTCATATTCTGTTCTTGCGTGGATATTTCCTTAGGGAGTGAAGTGGAAGGGTTCTCATCTTCTATTGTCTTGGAAGCATCAGTTGTTTCAACCAGAATCGGCTCCTTTTGAGGATCAGCCGATGAAGGTTTGGTTGGTGCTGATTTAAATGCCTAGGACAATAGTTCAGCACCTAGAGCTAATTGGGATGCAATAGTTGATAACTGTGATAAAAGAATCAGAATTAGAAGTTGAATATCATTTTGGGAAGATAATGAATTGTTTTACCTGAGTAGTTGATGGTCTTGTTCTATGAAGTCTTTTCCCAGTAGTGGTTTTCTGGGTTACCCATTGGGCTACCTTGCATTTTGAAGATTGATACATTACGATTGTAGGACCAGCCTGGGTAAGTGTAGGTGCAATTGATCCTAGTCTTAGGCTGGACATGACAAATAGTACTCTATGTCATGCCCTTTTTTGTCCATAATTGGGGGATTGAATTCAGCATCCTGCAAGGGAGTTCTATTAGATAAGTTGATAGAAAGACTTTAGTAGATGATCTTTATGGAAGGAAAAGAGTTAGCTAGTTACCTCAGTGTTAGAAGCAAAATCTTCATCTAGAGCTATGCAACTAGGATAAACTAGCCTACAGAAGAGGTGGGAATACCACTCTTGCCACTAGGAGTCAAACAGGTTGGAAGAGAAGGTCACTATTGTCCAGTCATGCAAGCAAAAGGAGAGAAGATCCGATCCTAGTTGAAAGACTCTAGAAGCTTCCATTACTTCACTGATATCTTCTTTTGGCTTTAGTGTATTCTTGAAGAAGAGTTGAGGAGCCAGCTGACCAAGGTCAAATTTATGGGTCATGAAGTAAGGATTGTAGAATTCATAAGTTAGAAGATTTTCTAGGAGAAAAGAACCAGTAACCATTTTTGCCACAGCCATGGCAAAATTTAGCTAGTAATACACAAGGTTTGATGATGCAAATAAAGATTGTTGTAGCTATTTTATCTGAATAGCCTGATTTAAACCAAAATTTGACTGGTAGAACTAGTTCATTATCTTCATCTTCATCATAAGGCAGCCAAGTCAAGATGTTTGCATCAAATCCTCTGTAGAATTTCTTGAAGAGATGACATACATCAACAACGATTGTTATGGCTAATGCAGCTTCACCATAGTTCATGCACTGTCGAACTCTTCCTTCCTTCCCTTTATAATCTTCAGCAAAGTTGGAAGAAGGAAAGATCAGATTTCTAAGATCAACTCTTACAATCCTATGCATATACAGGTTCAGCCATAATTGTATCAACTACCAAGGACCACTAATAATATGCACTAGTTCATTCTTCAGCAACTAGACAACTACCTGGTGCATAAGATGATAAGCAAATCCTAGCAAGTATTTTCCAAGGGGGATTTCATTGCCAGTTGCTAGATGCTCTGCCAAGTATTTATGATTAAAAGTCGGACCACAAGATGACCTATAGAAGATGAATCTTTCTAACCACATGTTTAGAAAGGCCACATGTTCTCTTTCGCTAATAGTCGATTCATTCCCAATGTGTTTCTAGATATAACTTGCCCATCATGTGCAGTCCAAGATTTTGGCTGGTTTCTTTGACCCAGCACCTAAGAATTCATATGGTTGCATTGGTCCTGTTATTCTAAGGCTAGTCAACATATAAACATTGGCCAAAGTAATAGTCATCGAGCCATGACCAAAGACGAAGGCATTCAAGGTGTTGGACCAAAAGTAAGAAGCGGCAACTAGGAGTGAATCTTTTCACTCCATTCCAGGACAGTGAAAGTGTCATGCATTGGCCTAAATCTTAAACTTCCTAGTCTCCGCCCTTTTTGTCTGACACTCTACAAAACCAATCTCTCCATCCCTTAGGCATTTTGGGCTAGATTCTAAAGGGGGTTTTGGTGTTCCAAGAGGACAAATCTACTATAGATTGTTTGAAGGGGATTCGGTTGGTTTCTTGACTGAATAAAATTAGATGGATCAAGGTCACCCATAGGCCTAGGATAATAGACATTGGGAGCAACAGCCGATGGAATCAAAATCTCGCTCGTCATCTCCTAGAAACCAGATAAAATAGATTTGAGAAGAAAGGAAATGTAGGGTAACAACTGATACTTGGAAGACGAGAAACTTGACAGCATACCTCAGGGACGTGGTCACTAGGTTGCCATTGCATCCAGAATGGATCCAAATCTAAGGAAGGTTACTTGAATAACAGCTTGACAAAATAGAAGATTTGCTAGGGTTAAGGCCTTGGCAATGGTGGATTTGGTTGTTGAGTCTTGCTCAAGAAAGAAGAGGAAAATAAATGGGCCGAGTAAGTTGGAATTGATACTGTTGAGGTATTATACAAAATTCAGACCGAGAAATTAGGAGCCACGCAGTATATTTAGGAATGAACGGTTGCGACACGGTGAGCAGGTAAATAGAAATTTTGAAATAAAATCATTTTTATCCAAAAATTGGGGGGAATGTGTTTACACCAAAATTTCAGAAGAGAAGAACGTAGGAACTTAAAGCTTCCAAGATTGTATCATCAAGGGATCGATCAGATGTGAATCGATATCAGCCGATTTTGATGCGGTATCGGAAATTGACTATTTTATAGATGATGTCAGCAGATAACATCAACGGATTATGAACAGATGGCGTCGGGGGAGAAAAATATGTTGGACTCTATAAAAAGGAAAGGATTAGGGTCCAAGTTATCTTAAATTAGGAATGCTTTCTTTTATTTCAAAGATTGTAATAAGTCATGTTTGAGTAGGATTCATGTTTAAGTTTTGGGTATAAATATTGGACCCTGGCTATTGTAAGAGACATCTAATCAATCAATACCAATTACTTTTTTTTGGCTTCACACCAACCCTTAGGAGCAGGAGTACTGTAGATCTCAACGAGTTCTTCAATAAGCAGGTCTGCAACGATCCAGTCGACCTCTAGCTTGTCTGTAAGTACCGTCATGACTTATACTTTTGTTTATAAGGCTGCATCGGTCTGGCCGACCTCTTATGAGCTCTAGTATAAGTTAGTTATCAATCATTATCTAGTTCAAGTATGGCTGCATCGATTAAGTTCGACCTCCACTGCTCGAATTAGATTAAGGTCAAGTTATCGGCTCTACCTAAGGGTGGCATCCTTCAGGGTAGATTCATTAAGTTACTGATCTTGCTAATGTTCTTGTTGTCATTAGTTTCAAGCAATGTCAAACTGTCCGATCGAGATCGATCTAGATCGGCCTCACATTCTTTTAGTCCATCATTTATTTTGTCACATTGCGAAGGTTCTTACTTTAAACGATAGGTTATGTTTTATCGGCTGTTCTACCTTGATCTTGATCATGCATAGTATGTGGCTAAGGCATGTCTGATGTTGAGAAGGTTTACTAGCAAGTTGAATTTGGTCTATAGCTCGCTATTATGGCTATAACGATCCGGTCAATCCCCACTATTAGCACTTTAAATCGGAGTATGCTACTTGGTAGATTTGCTTTCCACCAGGCATGACCTTGGCTATTTGCTATGCCAACATTGGCTAAATAGCCAATTGTCTATACTTTAACGCTTATAGTGTGTCTTCATGATTCTATTAAATGTGAATAGACCTATTTATTTTAAATGTTTGATCTGTTATCTTTATCATGGCTGCCATCGATCCGATCGATCCCCACTAGTTAAGGATAACAATTTAGATTTGATGAGTTTATAGATCGATCCATATTAAACAGTCCATTGTTCACATGTTGTAATATCTTTTTTACCTAAATCGGCTATTTTAGTCGATTCGCCTATGCTTTCACAGATATGGCATGCTTTCATGAACCTGTTGACGTATGGTTGGTTCTATGGATTTTCTTGTTCTAGACTATCATCATCATAATAGCTGCATCGATCCGGTCGAACCTCACTGTTGAAGATAATAGATTAGATCTAGACAGTTTCGTAGATCTATCTATATCGAATAGTCGATTGTTTGGCTCTACACCACGTATTGATCAAAACTAATTTAGCCAGTGATGTATCTTTTATGCATACATGTTAATAGCTTAAGGGAAAGGATCATTAAAACTAGGTGCATTGTATTCGTTACTATAAAATCAATCATGACCCAGCGAAGCATTATAGTCCTTAATAGTTGATTTCTTCTTGTATCGGCTATTTAGTCAATTTTTCCCGTCTGGCTGCTCCCGAAGCGGCCCACTTAGAACTATCTAGGCAAAACCAGCATGTTACACCCTAAATTATTGATAAACTTTCTCTCCTTGTTCATTACAGGTCAAATTGACTGGCATGCCCTTGGGAATTCGTAGGATCGACTGGTCCTATGTTGAAGCCAGGCAGATCTCCAGATCATTCCTAGCTTGCTACGTGTCCACCCAGCGTAGCTACCATGTTTTCGCGTAGACAATTGCATATGCTTGTGACCATGTGTGACCAATGCAAGAGATGGTTGTGGTATCACAAAAACACCTTAGACATATCTAGGATGGTAAATGGAACAATGTTTGTATTCATGACATGGGCCAATTTTGCTTCTATGTCCTAGTTTACTCAAAATGTCATTTTTCATGATGCTAGTTTGACCAAAGTTGAACTATAGCATAGAGTGTTTGCATGGCAGTGCACGCTTAATAAAAGTTGTAGTTCTTGGCATGGGTAACAAACTTTATTTAAGGGTCACGAGCTAATTCAGTGCCTAACATAGTAAAAATAGCTCTAAAGTCTAAAGCTGGTTTTCCGTTTCAATGTAGCTTACTTTGGAGCAATGTAGATTGAAAACCATGGTGAATTAGAGGAAGCTTTCTAAAGCAAAGTTGGAGGGTACATGTAGCTCTACATTTCCTATTAAGAGGTTTTTCACCGACTCAAGCTTGTTTGGGAGTTACATGTGCTTGAAATTTGTTCGTCAGTCGGCCATCGCTGGCCTAAAATCGAGCAGCAGCAGCATAGCAGTGGCTCACTAGTGCTAGGCCATGTGCACCATGTGGTGGCCACTCGCTAGTGTTAGCCCTAGCCAGTCAGGCTAGTAGGGAGAGAAAAGGGAGGTGAAGCCATTGTGCTCGCTCATTCTCACTCTCTTGCTCTGCTCTTTCCCTCTCACTAGCTCGCTGAGCGGAGCCGTGCTTGCCATCGCTGCCACACACCTCCACCACACTCATGCGCCACTACCACCGCACCTCCATCCAATCCATCACATGCATAGCTTCACCATGACTTGCTCCACCTCACCGAGTCGCTAGCAGCGCTGTTTGAGCAAGGTAAAGCAGCATTTCATGTCACCATCGCTACCATGGCCATGTTGCACCACCAAGCTCTGAACTCACCGTGGCCAGCCTTATCCACCGCTCCTCCTACATCTTTCTCCCTAGTTCCGATATCACCTTAGGTCATAGATGCTCACAGTCGTCATTTATTTAACCGCTACCGCTACCACTATGCGTGAATGCACCGCCTGCACCGAGCACACCCGCTATGGCCATGAGCTCAAGCTCGTCGTGACTAACCCTCGCAAGACCCCACCTTCCCCCTCCTATATTTGTTTTTGAGCTGCCCTGAACCCTAGTACCTACCCCAAAGATGGAGACCTATCACTAACCGCTGGCTTGCTGGAATGGCATGCATCGCACCGATGTGCTCTCACCAGTCGTGCCGCCATGCACATGGCCAGAGCTCACCACCGCTTCATCGTCGCTTGGGTTCATAGAAGCCGTAGCCGTGCTTGCTTGGTCACATCTTCACCGGAGACAGTGAGTGCACCACCACATGCCTCTGCCAAGATGCCATTAGCGCCATAGCCAACCACCATTAGAGGTCCGATGACCTACCTCATTCGATGTAGGATGTTGAGGGGAACATGACGGTGGTGACCGTACCATCGAAGACCTCGCCGTCGGTGAGCTACGTCCATCAAAGCACCACCATGCTTTTGTGTGTATGACATGTGGGTTCACATCAACTATGGGCCCCCACTGTCAGCGCCTCTGGGTGCACTAGACCGGGTGCACCTAGCTGCTGGGCTCGATTTGAAATTTGATTTTCTTTTATTTATATTCATAGATTTGAATGCAAACTTCAAAAATTTATATCTTGAGCTAGGAGTGTCCAAATGAGGTATTATAAATTTTGCTAGATTCATCATGAAGTGTAGTATTTGATAAAAATATGTCACCTACTGTTTGGGATATATTTTTGCGAGAATTAAATTAAGCTAGTAAAGTCCTTTTACAATAGTTTCTATCTTGTAAAATGCATAACTTGAGCTAGAGAGGTGCTAAAATTGTGATTCCAATTTTGTTAGTCTTTTGCTAACATGCTCTAGCTTGGAAAAATACTAAACATACAATAGTCATACTTGGAATATGGTCTTCCTATTTAATCATAAATAATTGCTAGTTTCTAGTGAAAATAATTGGGGAACAAATACATAACTTATGATCATGCAAATTTTTACATAGTGTTCTTATGCTAGGATGAAAGTAAGGAAAGTATGAAATCTGTTATCTAACACTCTTTACTAGGCTAAACTATTTTTGCTAAAATAAGCCTATTTAATTTGTCATTTTTGTAGAGATGGCTATACTTATCAAATTGGCATGAAATTTGTGCAGTAGACTTTTGGTGTCATATGTAAGCTACTGTAATTTTCTCAAAATTTATTATGCAATAGAAGTATTTATCTTCTAAATCACCCTATCATATAAGGAAATTACTAAATGTATATAAATAAATTAGTTGGGCTTAACCATGATGTTTTCTATGGTGCTTGTGATGCATATGATTTGTTGAGATGAATAGTTGTTATTAGAAGTAATTGGTGATAGGCAGCTAGATAATTATTCATTATAATTCAACTAAATGGCTGCATGAGTTGTTTCTGTTGTATTGACAAATTCATGATGATAATGATCTCTTCTACAAAACTTGTCAATAACAAAGTTGTAGATAACTTACTTATAGCAGTCGGTTTTAAGGACAAAACCAGATACACACCATATGTGAGCCCAGGAAGTCAAATCTCACATATAGCTACAAATAAAGGTAATATCAATAGACAATGCTTAAATACATAGCGTATAAGTATAACGAATATAACCTCAGAGTATAGGTAGCAGAAAGACAACTCCGATCTTTAGGTGAAGACTCCACTTCTATAGGGACAACTGACTAGTTGATTACAAGCCTAATTTCTCAAAACTCTAGTAATGTGGTACCCATCTGGAATTTTTATCTAAATAATTGAAAAATAAAGCAAGCGTAAGTGCATGTCACACTCAACAAATATAACATGTGGTTCATGAGGCTCAAAAGGCTAACACTAGTTTAACTGCGATTAGCTTTTAATTGTCACAATTTTAGCAATTGAGTAGCAACAAGGTTATCATAAGCCCATATAAACACATGATCAGCTAAACATGAATAATGAATAGCATAAATAATTAACAATTAATGATCATCTTTATCAGCCATAACATCAGTGTTCATCATCTATTCCGTAAGGGTTCCAAGGCCGCTCGTGATCGTGAGCATGACTAATATTCTAGTTTTACACTCTACAAAGGTTGTATACTTTCACTATGAGTCATGATTTACCCTTTCACCCTGAGGTAGCTAATCTCTTGACCCACTTCCGAGGAAGGTCGACAGAGTTCACTATGGAGCCTTTGAAAGGTTCATCTAAAAAGTTAGGGCCATTAGATTCACTAGACAAACTGATATAGGAACCCCCCTATCGAATGACACAATTCCATCACGGCTATGCGCATAAGAGTAGAGGCTATCCTATACCCGATTCGTCAAGCCATTCTTACACCAAAAAAGGTAACCTCTAACAAGCTAGAAAAGGTCCTCATACTAAGCTAATGCTAGAGCTATATTGCCCTCATAGTTGTACTATAAGTCCTGGATGATCACTTATAGATAATCCTTAGGCAGAGGAATCTACAGCACCATAAAAATAGCCCAATGCTCTAGCCCCCTTGTTCCATGTTGCTAAAAAGCATCTTTTAGTGTTTATTGCATATTACATTAGTCAAGTTACAAGATCATGGTTTTAATTGAGCACTAGCATCATACTACCCAATGCAATAACGCAAAGGTATCAAGGTACAAGGTGCAAAGTACTAGGAAATCCTTAGTGGCAGCCAAGGTAGACACATGTAGCATGAACTAATGGATTAAAGGTGTATAGGACAACAAGGAAGATACCATGCTATACTTGCCTTAAAATTAGATCCTTCTTCAAGTCCAAAACTTCAAAGATCTGCTTCTTGATTCGCCACGTATATCTCACCGACTGACAAGGTAATAAAGCACCACACAAGCATTCATACAATCATACATGAAGCAAACAATAAATCTAAATTAGAACAGTACACCAATATAAAATCAAGATGAAAAGTTTATAAAATGAATCTACGTCTCGCTACGAACACACAAATGCGAAAAAGCACACTAATCGGAGCTACAGGTTGAAAAGATACAACTATCGAGAGATCTACTCATAAAACTATTAGCTTCATGTGTTTGAATTATATAAAAACATATGTAAGATATTTTATAGATAATATAAATTAAATCAAATTTAGGTTTGAAATATAATACTAAAGTAAAACAAATCATATTTTAATTATAAACCCCAGTTGCATAATTATTATTCAAATTAGAGTTTAAACCATGAAATTCCAGAAATAGTGACATGGTAACCATTGTTACTAACACGTAGATCTTATCGCTATGAATCTAACACAACTTGAATGGGCTAAAACGGAGTTAAAACGTAGAAGATATGATTTAAACAAGATTTCCTTTAATAAAATAATAGATTAAATCTAACCTTGAATTTTAAAAGTTGAAAACATATCTAACAGTGACATAAACATGTAGACAACATAAATATGAACCTAATGCAAGTTGAACGGGTCAATTCAGAGTTAAAACGGAGATTTTATGGCTTATGGAAGATAGTGGCAAATTGTAAATAAGTGGAACTTGATTTTCAAATAAAATTTGAATTTTGAATCTAGGCCAGGAACCTCGAGCAGGATAAAGAAGAAAGACTAGGGGCTACTTTGGAAAAACTAAGGACGGTGCATTGAGACTCGAATAGTTATAAGGGCTTTTCTACAAATTTCACCATGAAGAGGTATCTTCTATTTTCGGCCGCTAGATTGGAATCAGACGGCCAGGGTTGCATGGGAGGAGGAAAGTGGCCAGAACAGGACCACCGGCGAACCTGGCGGTGGCGGCGCCATTGCCGGAGCAGCGAATGCTCATGGTTTTTAGCCTACAGAGCATGGTTCTCAACAGAAAGGCACGTGTTGGAAGAGGAGGTTGAGGCGAGCTCACCTAGGGCACTGGTGGGGACCTCCAAGCACCGAAGATGGGGCATGGCTTATCGAGTCATCGACAGACAACGGCAGTAGGTCACGGCGTGTGTCTGCGGGAGCTCGGGTGAGGATGGTGTGAGATAGGGCGCGAGGTTGGCGGCACGGTGCGGGGGGCTCACTATTTATGGGACTGGCATGGCTTAGGGCTCATGCCATTGGGTGGGATGTGGATAGGGCGGACACGAATGGCGTCGATGTGGTCAGGCTTGAGGTGAACACGACGCAAGGAAGAAGAAGCCCTAACAGGCCGGCTGGCTGGCTGGCTTGTAGCTAGGCCACGAAGGGACGAAGCAGGCCACTTGGGAAGGGTAAGCCAAACTAGGAAGCGTGGAAGGAGTGGTGGGTGACGCTGGGCCGGTGCGCGGCCATCAGCCCAAGAGGAAACGGTGCACGAGGAAATGGAAAGGAGTGGCAACGCTGGGCCGAGCCATGACTGTTAGGCTGCGAGGAGGGAGGGGAGCAGTTGGGTTGGCTCAGGAGAACAGGCCGGCTGGCTAGGCCAAATAGAGGGCAAGATAAAGAGAGTGGTTTTCTTTTCCATTTCTTTTTTCTTTTCTTTTCTTATTTCAAATCCAATTTCAAATATGAACCTATGCAAAATCAAATATTATTTCAAATTTATTTTTCAATTCAAATAGGAGAAGAACCATTGTTAGGTTTTCAAACAAAAATTACAACTTTTTAAACTCTTTTATTTTCAAATTTTCTTTTCTTTTATTTGAAAACCATTTTTAATTTCTTTTGCAAAAGCAATTTAAACCATTTTGAATTTTCAATCAAAACCACTCAATCAAATACATCAAATGCAAGGGCATGTATGCACAAACATGTTGCTACCCTATGATAAATTTTAAATTAATGAAAAAATTTATTTTCCTATGTTTTCATGAGCACATAAATTCTAAATTAAATCATTTTAGCATTATTTCCAAAAATTCAAATTTAGGGTGTTACAATTCTACCCCCCTTAAGATGAATCTCGTCCTCAAGATTCAGATGACGTTGACTAGGAGATGAGGATACTTTGTCTCTAGATTCTTCTTTAGTTCATCGTGTAATTTCATCATCTTGATAAGGATCCCTCTTTACTTTGTATACCAATTATCCTTACTCCAAGTAACTTATCAAACTGATTCCAAGATTCTGATAGGTACCTTGAACAATTCTCAGGTAACTCCAATCACTAGGCCACCTTTCCTTTTTAGTCTGTAATATCAATTCTTTTTCTTAAAATATTCACCTACTAATGAAACCTTATGAATCTCTTGGTCATAAGGAGAATTTACCACCATTCTTCAAAACATTAATGATTTCGATCAAGTTGCTCAAATTTGGAATACAATTCTTAGTCCTTGGTGTCACCCGAACCTTCTTAGCATGACTCTCCGTTGCTAAGGGCATCGGTCGCGACTTTTACTTCTCTAGGTGTTAGCACTTTTCCAAGTCATAATCAATCTCATTCCAACGAGGATATCACAAGCTTAAGATCAACTTAGTAAAAATGTCCTGTAGATTCTTGTGATCCACCTAGATGTTTCTTTTTCTTCCAAGAATATATTACTTCCATGCTCCACAATGGATAACTCTAGATAACATGTTAGGTAGTTCAACTCACGCTTCCTTAGTTGACTAAATGAACAAGCCACTACTTTTTCTTCTTGCATAAGGACACATTCCACACCCTAACAAGGTGCATCATTGTAGATATGAAGCTCTCGTCTGGATCTGGCAAAGCTAATACATAGGTTTTATTCTAACCTCTTCTTGGATTCCTTCAAACACTTACCTAAAGTTTCTTGATCCAAACTAACTTAAAACCTCTTCCAGTAGCATTATCAATATCTTGATGATCTTGATTAAACCTCCCTTGAACCTTTAATCCAACCTCATTGAGACTCTGAGTTTCTCTCACATCTTTGAGTACCACCATGCTTCCGCTACGCAATCTAGAACGTAGGACACTTCATCTTGTAAATTCTTTAACTTGGCTACCCCCTTTAAGAAAGGACCAACTAGGGGACACCAAGCATAGCTTGCACATACTTTTAGATGAGCTAACTAGTATCAAATCATCCTGACATCCCGATGGTACTCTTGTATAAAGGCAAGGACAAGAAATTCAGATATTCCTCGCGAGCAGAAAAACAACAGCATGGTAAAACAAGCTATAACTCCCATTATGTTAATCCAATTAAGTTGTAGCTTATACCGTTGGAAAGATTATCAAATTCTCCACAACTTCCTTATAGAACACTTTTCCAAATTCTGCAGTTAACTTGGTCAAAACAGTGCACAAGAGAAACTGTTCCAGGTTCCAAACAGCACAAATGCATCACCTTGTGATTTTCGTATCTCCATAACCAAAATAGCTATCAAGGTGATTCTTTCACTCAAAGAAAGATATTGAAGTCTACTATTGTCTAGAAGTTTCTAATGATTTTGGATCATCTAAGATTAGAGATATAAGCCGAAGAGTGCAGACTGCTTTGAAAAGACAGGATAGGGGAAGCAGGAGATAACCAAAACCCAACTATTTATTTCACTAATCCTTATACCTTAGGCCTATAAACTAAATGAAATTGTAGGAACATCCAACAAGATAATTGCAATCATTACAAAGATGCAAAACAATCATAAGCATAATGATAATTCAACAAGCAATAAAGATGCACAATTCAATCATGGACTCAACTTACAATACTATCGTCCTTATTGTACTAGGGGTAACAATCCTAAGACTCATCTTCAGATTATGCAAGAAGGTGGTGACAGACAATTCTAAAAGTATATCAAATCAAGGAGTGAAGATGAGAACAAAGACTTTAAAATAAACACCAAGGTAGAGATGAATAGCAAGGATAGAGATATAGTAGAGAAAATATCAAGGTTCGTAGAGCAAGGATTTTTGTAGCAACTTCTAAACTTTAGAACGACCAGTTTCTACTAGGCTTGCATCCTACAGTTAGCATTGCTCTGATACCATGTTGTAGCATCCGGTTTTAAGGACAAAACCAGATAGACACCATATGTGAGCCCAAGAAGTCAAATCTCACATATAGCTACAAATAAAGGTAATATCAATAGACAATGCTTAAATACATAGTGTATAAGTATAAGGAATATAACCTCAGAGTATAGACAACAGAAAGACAACTTTGATCTTTAGGTGAAGACTTCACTTCCATAGGGACAACTGACTGGTTGATCACAAGCCTAATTTCTCCAAACTCTAGCAATCTGGTACCCATCCAGGATTTTTATCTAAATAATTGAAAAATAAAGTAAGCATAAGTACATGTCATACTCAACAAATATAACATGGGGTTTATGAGGCTCAAAAGGCTGACACTGGTTTAACTATGATTAGCTTTTAATTATCACAATTTTAGCAATTGTGTAGCAACAAGGTTATCATAAGCCCATATAAACACATGATTAGGTAAATATGAATAATGAATAGCATAAACAATTAACAATTAATAAGCATCTTTATCATCCATAACATTAGTGTTCATCATCTATTCTATAAGGGTTCCAAGGCCGCTCGTGACCATAAGCACGACTAATATACCAGTTTTATACTCTATAGAGGTTGTATACTTTCATTGTGAGTTGTGATTTACCCTTTCGCCCGAGGTAGCTAATCTCTTGACCCACTTTCAAGGAAGGTTGGCAGGGTTCACTATGAAGCCTTTCAAAGGTTCGTCTAACAAGTTAGGGCCATTAGATTCACTCGGCAAATAGATATAGGAACTCCCCTATCGAATGGCACAATTCCATCGTGGCTATACACATAAGAGTAGAGGCTGTCCTACACCTGATTTGTCAAGCCATTCTTACACCAATAAAGGTAACCTCTAACAAGCTAGAAAAGGTCCTCATACTGAGCTAAAGCCAGAGCCATATAGCCCTCATAGTTGTACTATAAGTCCTGGATGATGACTTATAGATAAGTTCTTAGGGAGAGGAATCTAGAGCACCATAAAAATAGCCCAATGCTATAGCCCCCTTGTTCCATGTTGCAAACAAGCATCTTTTAGTGTATATTGCATCTTACATTAGTCATGTTACAAGATCATGGCTTTATTTGAGCACTAGTATCATACTACCCATTGTAATAACCCAAAGGTATCAAGGTACAAGGTACAAAGTACTAGAAAATCCTTATTGGCAGTCAAGGTAGATACATGCAACATGAATTAAATGATTAAAGGTATATAGGACAATAAGGAAGATCCCATGCTATACTTGCCTTAAAATTAGATCCTTCTTCAAGTCTAAAACTTCAAAGATCTGCATCTTGATTCACCACGTATATCTCACCGACTAGACAAGGTAATAAAGCACCACACAAGCATCCATGCAATCATACATGAAGCAAACAATAGATCTAAATTATCACAGTACACCAAACATAAAATCAAGATGAAAAGTTTGTAAAATGAATCTACATCTCGCTACGAACACACAGACGTGAAAAGCACACTTATTGGAGCTACGGTTGAAAAGATACAACTATCGAGAGATCTACTCATAAAACTATTAGCTTCATGTGTTTTAATTATATAAAAACATATATAAGATATTTTATAGATAATATAAATTAAATCAAATTTAAGTTTGAAATATAATACTAAAGTAAAACAAATCATATTTCATTTATAAAATCCCAGTTGCATAATTATTATTCAAATGAGAGTTTAAACCATGAAATTCCAGAAATAGTGACAAGGTAACCACTGTTACTAATGCGTAGATCTCATCTCTATGAATCTAACACAACTTGAATGGGCTAAAACAGAGCAAAAACATAGAAGATATGATGTAAACAAGATTTCCTTTAATAAAATAATAGATTAAATCTAACCTCAAATTTTAAAATTTGAAAACATATCTAATAGTGATATAAACATGTAGACAATGTAAATATAAACCGAACGCAATTTGAACGGGTCAATTCAGAGTTAAAACGGAGATTTTATGGCTTATGGAAGATAGTGGCAAAATTGTAAATATGTGGAACTTGATTTTCAAATAAAATCTAAATTTTGAATCTAGCCGGGGACCTCGACCAGGATAAAGAAGAAAGATAGGGGCTACTTTGGAAAAAACTAAGGATGGCGGGTTGAGAATCGAATAGTTATAGTGGCTTTTCTGCAAATTTCATCACGAAGAGGTATCTTCTATTTTTGCCGCTAGATTGGAATCAGACAGTCAGGGTTGCGCGGGAGGAGGAAAACGACTGGGACAGGACTACTAGTGAACCTAGTGGTGGCGGCGCCATTGCTGGAACAGCGGCGCTCATGGTTTTTGGCCTATAGAGCCCGGTTCTCAACTGAAAAAGGCATGGGGTTGAAGAAGAGGTTGAGGCAAGCTCACCTAGGGCACTAGTGGGGACCTCCAAGCACTAGAGACAACACGCGACTTGTTGAGTCATCGGGTGCTAGGTCGCAGCGTGCGGCTGCTGAGCGCTCGGGCGAGGGTGGTGTGAGATAGGGCACGGGGTAGGTGGCACGACGCGGGGGGCTTTTTATTTATGGGACTAGCATGGCTTGGGGCTCACGCCATCAGGCGGGATGTGGACGGGGAGGACACGGATGGTGTCAGCACGGTCAGGCTTGAGGTAGACATGACACAAGGAAGAAGAAGCCCTGGTGGGTGGGCCAGCTCATCAGCAAGGTGGAGGGAGAAGGGAAACAGCAGCATTGGCCTGGTTGGGCTAGCTGGCTTATAGCTGTGCCGCAAGGGGAGGAGCAGGCCATGTAGGGAAGGGTAAGCCGAGCTAGGCAACGTGGAAGGAGCGGCGAGCAACGCTGGGCCGGTGCACGGCCATCAGCCCAAGAGGAAACGGCGTGTGGGGAAAAGGAAAGGAGTGGCAACACTAGGCTGAGCCATGGCTGCTGGTCTATGAGGAGGGAGGGGAGCAGTTGGGCTAGTTCGAGAGAACAGGCCAGCTGGCTAGGCCAAATAGAGAGCAAGAGAGAGAGAGGTTTTCTTTTCCTTTTCTATTTCTTTTCTTTTCAAATTTCAAATATGAACCTATGCAAACTCAAATATTATTTCTAATTTATTTTTCAATTCAAAATAGGAGAAGAACCATTGTTAGGTTTTAAAAGAATAAATTTTACAACTTTTTTAACTCTTTTATTTTCAATTTTTCTTTTCTTTTATTTCAAAACCATTTTTAATTTCTTTTGCAAAAGCAATTTAAACCATTTTGAATTTTCAATCAAAACCACGCAATCAAATACATCAAATGCAAGGGCACATATGCACAAACATGTTGCTACCCTCTGATAAATTTTAAATTAATGAAAATTTTTATTTTCCTATGTTTTCAAGAGCACATAAATTCCAAATTAAATCATTTTAGCTTTATTTCCAAAAATTCAAATTTTAGGGTGTTACATTACTCATCTTGCTTGTCTAAAATTTCATAGTCATAGGCCTAATGGTTTAAGAGTTATAGCTGTTAGAAGTCTGCTGTCAGATTTGCTTGTCCTCTGGACATATCTGGAAGATTGAATTGTTTGACCTAGATAGCTACTGAATCACCTTAAGATGATTAACATATAGTTGTAGGCAATTTTATAAGCTTTCTAGAAAGTCCAAGATCATGTTATTTGGGTGTATAAAACTCTAGTTATGGTCAAAACAAATAGCTGTTGTCTTGAAGTCTAGAAAATGCTTTAAATGGATGTTTGTTTAGTTACTAGAGAGGAGATATGCGCCTACTCAGTAAAAAGAAAGTTAATTTTGTTATCACCTTAATAACTTGCTACCCTGGACATTTAGGAAATATGCATTTCATCATATCATATCATCCATGTCGTTATCTATGCATCCTTGGTATCTTATTTCAAGATCATGCATATAGGCTCACCCAAAGGAGTAACCCTACTAGAATTCAAAGAAGAGGCGGAGGACAATCAAGGGACACCCCAACCCACAGCTCCTGAAGGAGAGGAACTAGCCACTAATGAACTTCCA
This sequence comes from Miscanthus floridulus, assembly GCF_019320115.1. NCBI lineage: Eukaryota > Viridiplantae > Streptophyta > Magnoliopsida > Poales > Poaceae > Miscanthus > Miscanthus floridulus. The sequence goes on along the minus strand of NC_089591.1, from coordinate 21,510,679 downwards.
GAGTGCCCTGACCACCGACCCACTTCTTTCCTAGAAGGCAAGCCTCGGAGCATTCTAAGCCTCCTATGTTTTATAAAATATCACTTGAGTCATTTATGTTTGATGCATTACATTATAAGAGTTGATTTGGAAACACTTGATGCATGAAACTACCTTGTCTAGATATATACTTTAAACCCTGTGTAGGTCTAGGATCGAATATATGCTTAGCCATGCTTAGACTGGTAGAAGTTAGGTGATTTCCTGTCACCTACGAGATATAGGTGGATACCAGAGTACGGTGGACTATATTCCTATCGTGGAAAAGAACCATGGGATAATGTAACTAGAGGTCGAGCAAAGTCCATATGTAGGTTGACTCATGTGATTCTGTCTATGCTGATTAAGGACCGCATCATTGGAGGCCCTCTTGTCATTTTAAATGCATGCCTCTCACTAAGCTCACTAGATAACTTGTTCCCACCACAAGGCCGAGTAGCTCAACTCAGGCCGGGCCTTGTTTTGTCAAAGTCTAGACTCTGGATGGTAGTAAGGATGTGTGGGGAGCTAGACGTGAGCCTAAGGGTAGGGTAGTCCTGATCATCTTGGCAGCTAGTTGTCCCTGGTTGTGCGGTGCTGATCGAACCCACGAAATGTGGACCTAAGTTGTACCAAAGGTGACCTAAGGCTATCGTGCCTGGTAGAACTAGGTTTGCATTAGGAATACTGCCCAGCTGGTTGCAATCGATTCAAATCGCCGTTTCTCTCAAATAGTGAGAAACTTGGTGGAGCCCCTTCATTGTAGTAATTGGATTATGGAATATGATGGTTCTGATGAATATGAAAATCTTACACTAGCTATGGTTCCTATTGTTATGCTACTAAATGATATACCACATGTTTGGCACCGGTTAGTTGCTAATCTAGAGATGAATAGCTATAATTAACTTGATGACCGAACTATAAATGTATAGCTTAATTAGTGGCTTTTTATGCAAAATGGTGTCAAGCTAGCTCCACTTATAAAGCCTTGCATGATCCTTGGAGTCAATTTATTTTTGGTATATGATGGGTAAGTCTAGCTGAGTACCTCCTTGTACTTAGGGTTTATTTCCTGCTTGTTGCAGATAACATAGTATATCATGGATATTGTAAGAATTGATTCTGTCCCGTCGCAGACGAGGAGTAGGCCTGGGCAAGGCACTTCTATTTATATATCTAATCTATGATGCTTTTGTGAGTTGTCATCATAGACTGGCAAGTATTTGAACAATGGTGCGAGATGTTGGTTTAAAAACTATTTTGCTTCCGCTACTACTTTATTTGAACTTGGTTTGTAATAACTTTAATCGCACTTTGATGTATGGCAATGTATTTGTGAACTCTATGTAACATGTGGCATGTATGTTGAATCATGTACGATCTTGGTTGTATGTTGGTGATGAATTGAGACCCTTCAAGGTACTCGATGGACTACTGGGTTTATATGGGCTCAAGTATGATAGTGCGACTGCTTGCGGGCTGCCATTGTACTTGTGCTCTTATAAATTAGATAGTACTATTACTAGAATATGATGGTTTTGATGAATATGAAAATCTTAAACCAGCTATGGTTACTATTGTTATGCTACTAACTGATATACCACATGTTTGTCATAGGTTAGTTGCTAATATAGTGATGAATAGCTATAATTAACTTGATGACCGAATTATAAAATGTATAGTTTAATTAGTGGCTTTTTATGCAAAATGGTGTCAAGCTAGCTCCACTTATAAAACCTAGCATGATCCTTGGAGTTGCTTTATTTTTGGTTTATGATGGGTAAGTCTAGCTGAGTACCTTCTCGTACTCAGGGTTTATTTCCCACTTGTTGCAGATAACATAGTATTTCATGGATATTGTAAGAACTGCTTCTATCCCACGGTGGATGAGGAGTAGGCCTCAGGGAAGGCCTTCGATTTATATATCTAATCTATGATGCATTTTTGGGTTGTGATCACAGACTGGTAAGTATTTGAACAATGGTGTGAGATGTTGGTTTAAAAACTATTTTGCTTCCGCTACTACTTTATTTGAACTTGGTTTGTAATAACTTTAATCACACTCTGATGTATGGCAATGTATTTGTGAACTCTATGTAACATGTGGCATGTATGTTGAATCATGTATGATCTTAGTTGTATGTTGGTGATGAATCGAGACCCTTCGAGGTACTTGATGGACTACCGGGTTTATATGGGCTCAAGTATGATAGTGCAACCACTTGCGGGCTGCCATTGTACTTGTGCTCTTATAAATTGGACCGTTCTGTTACAACTGGCATCAGAGCAAGATTCAACATTATTTCCATATGTGTATTTAAAACAAAATTTTTATTTTCAAAAACCAGTTTTTGGCAACTTATAGTTATATATATAGGTGTTCAAATCTAAAATTTGAATCTAAAGTGTGCCAGTGATCATTTCCCATATGCCTAGTTAAAGATTTTAGGTGGCTAAATAAGTACTAACATGGGGTTTTTTATTTTCGTCATTCATACGGTGTGCTATTGTATGGGTGCCATTCACTTGAGTGGTAAAGTATGGACGAAATGCCTCTACGCCCAAGGTAAGATGATGAGTGGCATGACCGCAAGTTGTGAGCGTGCAGTCTAAAGGGAGAGGTAGCTTTGATATTGAAGTATATATATGTCTCATATATATACTAAGGTATTTAATTGTGGGTTAGCTTTGATACGACTGTATAGGCATAATTATATGTATATATGGGACATATTTACTTTTGGGTAGCTTTGATACAGAAGTATATATATATATATATACATATATATATATATATATATATATATATGGGTATATATATATGGAAGTATTTAGTATTCAACCTAGAGCCTAGATTTTCATTTTTGTATTTATATAATTGTGGGGTTAGGCTGAAATGAAACTCTTGTGCAGGTACGCTAACAACGAAACATGTAGCCCGACTAGTTATGTTATATTATAAGAGAACGTATGTATGCCACTGTGTTTTTCACTAGAAGTTTCAATTTTTCCTAAGTTTGTGTGGACGTATGGAAAGTGCATGCATCATGATAAATCATTCATTACATACTTGCATTTTTCCTCCCCTTATAAGTTTCTTATTCAGTTAAGTAACTCTTTTCTATTATAACGTTATTCTCATGAGAGTTGCACCATTTTTACTACAGATGGCAACCTATTACCCACCGAAAGGGAATGATGCGTTCTTGGGTATCTTTTGCACACCTGCCTTGCTCTGGAGAGTGTAGCATTTTGTGGGGTACATAGAGCCACCGCAATACATTTGGACATTGAGGCATGTGTAGGAGGAAGAATGGTTTGTGGTGCAAGTGTCCATCCTAGCTTGTACATAGGCACCATAGTACCAAGGCTAGAAATCAGAGTCTGAGGGAAGAACCCCTTGGGAAGGTGCTCAAGTGGCAACCTTTGAGATCTAGAGCACACTTTGCCAGAAACATGGTGATTAACTCACCAATAGTGTAGCAGGATCTATTCCTCAGGTGGATCCAGCTATGCCAGTTTGGAGGCAGCCTGACCGTGTTTCGGTGGTGTAGGACTGTGACGAGTGGGCACAGAGCTCGAGTCCTGCTATGAGTGCTATGTTCGCTGTCCTACAGATGTTTTATGCCCAAGAAGATGCCCACTATTTCTGGCAAGAGTCTTATAACATCTATGTGAACAACTTCATGGAAGCTAAGGAAGTATAGTGAAGGCTAAAGAAGTGTGTGCGTAAGCACAAGAAGACAGTGAGGGAAGCTCTTTGGGACACTGCTGACCCTCATACTACGTTGGGAGCCCTCTAGACTCAGATGGAGATTGTTGTTGTAGATTGGAATGCAACATAGGCAGAGACACATGCCGCCCATGCTTAGAGTGTGTAGGCCATCTAGCAGAGGGATGAGGCCTATAGTCTTGCAGAGGTTAAAGAGGACACTAGGACTAGGACTATGGTTCTAGCTAGGCGACTAGAGAATGACTACCATTGGAGGGAGGCAGAGTATCGACATTAGATTCCAGAGCACCAGAACACCATTGTGGAGCTTCTACATGATGTTCATCACCTCAACAACATCATTAATCCTATTCCTCCTCCAGTAGTCATGGAAGATGAGGAGGAAGATCCGAAAAATGTTTGTGGAAGATGATGGTTGGAAGGAGGAAGAGGAAGAACAACTTGTGCCTATGGACAATGACGAGACAAATGCTATGTCCGGTGTTGACAGTGACCACTTCGAGGCATAACTCAGCTATATTGCTTAGCTGGATGCAATAGCTCCTTATCTTTTTCGATCTTTTATGTAATGGACATGTGATTAAAGTTTTGATTTTTAGATGTATCATTAATGTAATATTCTTGCATGTTGGTCCACTATGGGTTGAACTCTAATGAAATTATAGTTTCATTTTACTGGTAAAATGTGACATGCATGCGAACTGTATTGCGAGTACGATAGGTGATCAAATTGGTGATTTCATGTTGTGAGAATGAATTATTGTGCCTCTGTTTTATTGTATGAATTTAGATTCTCTCTAGTAAATTTAGTTTGGCATGATTACACAATTCTTCTGTAGTTTCATGACATCAACCAATAAGCACTTATTATTGCAATTTTGCAGATGACTCGCACTCGCACTAGGGGTTGGTACCAGCCAAGGTGGCAATGATGGTGACCTACCACCACCACCGCCACCCTCCGTGAATGATTTTTTCGTGCAATTCTTGGGGAATCAACTGAGCAATGGAAGAAACAATGCGCCACATTGCATAGAATACTGCCCGTGCCCGCCAGCAAAATCAAGGGCCGGAGCCAAATCAATACAGTATTGAACAGAAGTTTCCATCTATTGAGGGTCACCAAAATGATGAAGGCCAAGTATGCATCGCATCAACTGCAGGGGCCTACAGGTATCTGGTGGACTCATTATTTGTCTGACTTACCTGCTAGAGCAAATGTTACCTAGGAGCAATTCTAGATAGCCTTTAGGGGGCATCATATACCCCCAGGGCTGATGTGGATGAAGGCCACTGAGTTTATGAAGCTCACCCAAGGGACAAAAATGCTGACTGAATACATGCATGCATTCAACATCTTGTCCCGATATGCCCTAGAATTTGTTGATACAAAAGCGAAGAAGATAGAAAACTTCGAGCCAGGCCTTGTCACTAAGTTGATGAAAACTATGGCCAACTCTAGATGTGATACATATAATGAGTTTGTCAGTGATGCCCTAACTCAAGAGAACTAGAACAACCTACATGCAGTAGCAAAAGGTCGCAAGTGAGCAGCTAAGGCAGGTGCCTTAGGTTCCTCTCACTCCAGGGCTCTATTGGCAGCTAGGCCACAATTCCGTCCCCCCTGCACCTAAGTTTAGGTGTTGATAGAATATCGTTGGCAGTCCTCCAAGGGTGTCCTACTAAGGTAGATTGATCGGCAGAGATGCGTGTAATCGAGAACAAGAAGGCAATAGAGACACATGAGTTAGACAGGTTTAGGCTGTCAGCATGATGTAATACCCTACTCCTGTGGTCTATTGGATTGTATTGGCTATCATATAATATTGCGTGTGTTTGGAGGGGGTCCCTGCCCGCCTTATATAGTCTAGGGGGTAGTGTTACAAGTTGGTTAGATCTAGGAGATAACTGAAAAGTAATAATAGATTATAGGAATCATGGGATCATATGTATCCTAACAGATCTCGTAGTATCTTTAGGATATCTTCCTGGTGTCTTGCGGGACATGCCGAGCAGCACTGTGCCCTGCAAGTCTTTGTCTTGTGGGCTGGGCTACCCCTAGGGGCACAACCCATGTGATCTGTCGTGGGTATCTATGGTTGTACCCCCATAGCTAGTCCCCGAGCGCCTTGTATCCATTGTGCAACACCGTGTTGAGCTTGTATGAGCAGGTGCGAACAAAGCCGAGCAGTCAAACTCATGGTTCGACCACCATGATGAGTTGCCAAGCAGTTGTGAACCATCACCAAGCAGTTGTGAACCATCGCCAAGCAGTGTGAACCATCACCAAGCAGTGTATCCCAAGTAAGGCTTGCCATAAGGATGTAAGTAGCTCAAGTCCAAAATCAAAAATTTTCTCACAGTGGACCAAGTGTGCCCACTTAGAGTCCCACCATGAGAAAGGGAGATAGTCTTCTTCAACTTTAGGAGGCACGGAGTCTTCTAGATTAAAGCAAACACACTCACCGTGAGGTGAAGTGTGCCCACTTAGTCCCCGAGCCTGACAGTAGGTGACGTAGTCACGTGGTGCCAGGGTCCAAAGTAGAAGAAAAGCAGAAGACCAGCTGAGCAGGGAGCCAGTCCCTAGGTGTAGCCCCAAAATGAGAAAAGCACATTCACCGCAAGGTGAACTGTGCCCACTTTGCCCTGAGCCTAACAATAGGTGATGTTGTCACGTGGTGCCAGGGTCAAAAACAATAGTGAACAAAAGGAAGTCCACAATGTGGAGAGGAACAAAGTCATATTGATGATGCATTCCCCGAGCCACAAGTGGAAATATTGGAGAAAACAAATCTTGGAGAAAAAACTGGAGTAACGGCTGTATAGTAGGAGTTACTGAGCCTTAATGGATTGCGGAGAAGTCGGCGAATATTCGGTGAGAAGTAACAAATTGCGGCGAAATATGGGCAATACAAGCTGTAGTTGCGTGAAAGCCTAGGTAATGGCCCACCATGCCATTTTGGAGAATTCGGAGAGGCGCAAATCATGGAGCGGTTTCCCAAAAACTCTCAAATGCAAAAAGTGGGGGGAGTGCTTTATAACTGTGCTACCACACCCCACGCCCCCACCTTCACCACTTCAACTTCCTTCTTAGCCCTAGCGCTTCCCTGAATCACATCCATAGCCCTTCCATCGCCAGTCTTGATCCAGATCTGAGAGATGGCACCAAAGAAGGGATCTGGTAACCCGAAGAAGGCGACCGCCAGAGCAAGTCATGACAATGAGTGGCTGCGTTGCTCATGGGGGAGGCAGAGATCAATAGGATGGTGGAGGTGGGTGTTCTACCGAACTGTGTCACCCCCGGATGGTGGCCATCTAGTGGTGAGCCCTCCCCAATGCCTCATACCAATGAAGCTGTAGTTTTTGAGGATTACTTCTGGCGTGGATTAGGATTTCCCATCCATCCTTTCTTGAGGGATCTACTAGAGTTCTAGAGAGTTAGTCTGTGCAACCTCCACCCGAACACCATCTTGCACATCTCTATCTTTATCCATTTCTATGAGGCGTATCTTGGAGTTCTTCCCCACTTCAACCTCTTCCAGTCACCTATTCTAGCTGAAGAACAAGGGCGGTGGTAGTTCAAGAGTTGTCAGCAGCGTGTATCTTCAACTCCATGATGGAATGGTGAATGAGTACATCACTATACCACTGAACACCTTACTGAAGGGGTGGAACACCAGGTGGTTCTACATGAAGCAGAGCCATCCCACCATCCGTTGCAACATTGACCACATTCCGAAGAACCAGAGGAGCTAGTTGGAGAAGCCAAGTAGTGTTGACATGGAGAAGGTGAGTTAGCTCCTTGGGCTAATAAAGGGTGTGAAGATGAACGACGCACTGGTGGCGGCAAGCTTCATAGTGCGCCATGTCTAGCCCTACAAGGAGAGGGCCCACATGGGCCTTGACTTCAAGGGGGACACCGATGGCACATGGGAGAGGATGGAGAGGCTGATGAGGGATGATGTGCTAGAGCAGGCCATAGAGCTATTCGCTCCAAATGCCTCAGTTCAGTGTATCAGGGCATACTAGGGCCTTCAATTGTACGAACCCGCCTCCTTAGGTAAACATCTCAATTGCTTATTCCAGATCATTTTTATCCTTTACCATTGCTGAGGTGTGAAATAATTCACTTGTGGAAAGATCCATTCGCTAGGAACGAGCGGCACAATTCTTGAGCATGCCGAGGAGCGATTGGCCGAAGGTAGTGGATGCTTGGCCAACAACTTAGTTTGAGGAAGGTCCATCAGTGCCTCAGTCGGAGTCCAAAGGAATGGACGCTGGTTGGATGGAGAGTCCCACCCTAGTTTCAGGAGAAAGTCAGGGGGAAGAGGGCAACAGTAGATGAGCCATCCTAGAAGAAGAGAAAGATGATGAGTGCTGGTCCCCACAAGCCAAGCGACATCTTGCTTGGCAGCTGACCAAACCACTCGGACACATGGTGTCACAATGTCCGAGTGGTCGGATGACGATGGGGCTCTAGTGGCTCCTCCTCTGAGCACTGAAGCACCTCCATGCAACATGCGTGTGGAGGTACAATTGAAGGGAGGGGAGGAAGTCCCTAAGCAGTAGGTGAAGGGAGTCCCTGAGCAGCAAGCGGAAGAGAGGCCGACGGTGGAGGCCATGAGACCTCCACCCTAGGTCATGTGGGTCGACCCTAGGGCTACACCTAGGGGCTCAGGTAGGCAGCCCCGGTTCAGAAAAGTGTACCAAGAGGCCGATGTGTAAGTATCCTTGCCCTGGACTTATTTTGCTATCATATCCTTATTACTACAGTGATTGACGAGCTAATCTGATGTAGAGCAAGGCATATGAAGGATTTGAATCAGTCCGTCCAGACCGGCGAGCAGCTGGGGGCTAGCTCCGGTGCGGAAACAATGCCGGTAGACCCCATCTCAGAGTCGTCAGGCGCTCAGCGGCCTACGGAGGAATCAACCACCATTGTTGATGGACTTGGCGGGAAAGAACAGTTGGCACCGATGGCAGACAAGTCGGCGACGATGCCCGAGGGCAACGGCGTGAGCCATCAGCTCTTCAAAGGTGGATGCTAGAGTTACCGACATAGTGCCAGAGACTGGAGCATAGAAGCCGGTTGTGCCAGAGGAGCAGATGGTGCTCCATCAAGCATTGGAGGGCATGGTTGGACATGCTATGCGCCCACTAAGCCCCCTGGTGGTGCCCCCAACTGTGGAGGACGACGGAGTGGAAGAGATTGAGCGTGAGTAAGCTCACCCTCAAGCCATCTGGATCCTCCACAAGCGAGGTGATGGAGTTGTGATGGTGGAAGAGGAGGACACCACAAGGGAAGTCAGAAGGCTAGAGTCAACCCTTTCCATGGTGATGAAGCAGACCAAGGTTAGTATTGTGTCGGCAATGTCTATCTGTGTCGTCGGAGTTTGGAGTTCTTCATAATCTTGTTGCTTTTGCAGGGCATAGCACGAACTGCAGAACAACTATTACAGCTGATCAAGAGGATGGAGCCCCTCGCTGAGGGGAATGAAAAACTGAAGGAGGCGGTGAAGCTTATGGAGAAAAACATCTAGAGGGCCTAGCGTGAGTGGGATCTTGCAAAATCTAACGCGTGGGATCTAGAATAGCAGAAGGGCGTCCTATCTGAGCAGCTAGCGACCATGTCTGTGTAGTTGTGTGGTAGCTCTAAGCAGCTAGAATGTAGCTCCAAGCAGCTAACGCACAAATCCAAGTAGCTAGAGCGCAAATCTGAGTAGCTGAGAAACCTCTCCAAACTGTAGTTTTTGAGGATTACTTCTGGCGTGGATTAGGATTTCCCATCCATCCTTTCTTGTGGGATCTGCTAGAGTTCTAGAGAGTTAGTCTATGCAACATCCACCCGAACACCATCTTACACATCTCTATCTTTATCCATTTCTATGAGGCGTATCTCAGAGTTCTTCCCCACTTCAACCTCTTCTGTCACCTATTCGGGCTGAAGAACAAGGGCGGTGGCAGTTCAAGAGTTATTAGCAGCATGTATCTTCAACTCCACGATGGAATGGTGAACGAGTACATCACTATACCACTGAACACCTCACTGAAGGGGTGGAACACCAGGTGGTTCTACATGAAGCAGAGCCATCCCGCCATCTGTTGCAATGTCGACCATGTTCTAGAGAACTAGAGGAGCTAGTTGGAGAAGCCAAGTAGTGTTGACATGGAGCAGGTGAGGTAGCTCCTTGGCCTAATAAAGGGCATGAAGATGAACGATGCACTGGTGGTGGCAAGCTTCATAGTGTGCCACATCCAACCCTACAAGGAGAGGGCCCACATGGGCTTTGACTTCACGGGGGACACCGATGGCACATGGGAGGGGACAGAGAGGCTGATGAGGGATAATGTGCTAGAGCAGGCCATAGAGCTATTCGCTCCAAATGCCTCATTCAGCGTGTCAGGGCAGACTAGGGCCTTCAAATGTATGAACCCGCCTCCTTAGGTAAACATCTCAATTGCTTGTTCCTGATCCTTTTTATCCTTTACCATTGCCGAGGTGTGAACTAATTCACTTGTGGAAAGATCCATTCATAGGAATGAGCGGCTGCAATTCTTGAGCATGCCGAGGAGCGATTGGCCAAAGGCAGTGGATGCATGGCCAACAACTTAGCCTGAGGAAGGTGCCATCAGCGCCTCATCAGAGTCCGGAGGCACGGACACTGGTCAGACGGAGAGTCCCACCCTAGTTTTGGAGAAAGTCAGGGGGAAGAGGGCAGCAGCAGATGAGCCATCCTAGAAGAAGAGAAAGATGATGGGTGCTGGTCCCCACAAGCCAAGCGGCATCTCACTTGGCGGTGACCAAACCACTTAGATGCATAGTGTCGCAATGTCCGAGTGGTCGTATGATGATGGGGCTCTAGTAGCTCCTCCTCTAAGCACTGAAGCACCTCTATGCAACATGCACGTGGAGGTACAATTGAAGGGAGGGGAGGAAGTCCCCGAGCAGTAGGTGAAGGGAGTCCCTGAGCAGCAAGCGAAAGAGAGGCCGACAGGTGGAGGCCGTTAGACCTCCACCCCAGGTCATGTAGGTCGACCCTAGGGCTACACCTAGGGGCTCAGGTAGGTAGCGTTGGTTCAGAAAAGTGTACCAGGAGGCTGATGTGTAAGTATCCTTGCCTTGGACTTATTTTGCTATCAGATCCTTATTACTACTGGCGATTGACGAGCTAATCTGATGTAGAGCAAGGCGTATGAAGGATTTGAATCAGTCCATCTAGACCGGCGAGCAGCTAGGGGCTGGTCCTAGCGAGGAAGTAATGCCGGTAGACCCCATCTCAGAGTCGCTGGGCGCTTAGCTGGCCTATAGAGGAATCAACTGCCACTGTTGATGGACTTGGTGGTGAAGAACAGTTGGCACCGATGGTAGACAAGTCAGCAGCTGATGCCTAGGGCAACAGCGGGAGCCACCGGCTCTTTAGAGGTGGATGCTGGAGTTACCGACATAGCGCCAGAGACTGGAGCAGAGAAGCCTATGGTGCTAGAGGAGCATATGGCACTCTATCAAGCATCAAATGGCATGGTTGGACACGCTATGCGCCCACCGAGCCCCCTAGTGGTGCCCCCAGCTGTGAAGGATGATGGAGTGGAAGAGATCGAGTGTGAGGAAGCTCACCCTCAACCCATCTAGATCCTCCACAAGCGAGGCAATGGAGTTGTGATGGTGGAAGAGGAGGACACCACAAGGGAAGTCAAAAGGCTTGAGTCAACCCTTTCCATGGCGATGAAGCAGATCAAGGTTAGTATTGCGTAGGCAATGTCTATCTATGTCATCGAAGATTGGAGTTCTTCATAATCTTGTTGCTTTTGTAGGGCATAGCACGAACTTACAGAACAACGGTTATAGCTGATCAAGAGGACGGAGCCCATCGCTAAGGAGAACAAAAAACTAAAGGAGGCGATGAAGCTTCTGGAGAAAAACATCCAGAGGGCCCAACGCGAGCGGGATCTTGCTGAATCTAACGCGCGGGATCTAGAATAGCAGAAGGGTGTCCTATCTGAGCAGCTAGCGACCATGTTCGAGCAGTTGTGTGGTAGCTCTGAGTAGCTAGAATGTAGCTCTGAGCAGCTGATGTGCAAATTCGAGCAGCTAGAGCACAAATCCGAGCAGCTGAGAACCTCTCCAAGCAGAGAAAAGGTATGGTGGATCGGCAAATTTGCTTTGCATTGCTGAATAGTCTTATTGTTGCTGATGACCATTATGCTTGTATAGCAAGACAGCAGAGCTCGGTTAGTTGCACCAAGTCATTGGTCAACTCTAAGAGGAGGAGAAGAAAGCATCTGGGTGGGCAAAGAAGCTGGACGAGGAGCTAAAAGGTGAGTACTTCATGGTCGAAGTTATTGCTGAAGTGACTTCTTCGTTTGGCAGATCCTTTTGGTGCCTGTAGAATACAGTCGAAAGACCAAAGCCCTATTTTTGCTAGAGGAGGAGGTGTAGACCCAAAGATGAAAGCTTGATGCCATGGTGGCCAGAATCAGGTCGGTGCTTGACTACATTGACATGGAGGTAGCTCAACCTGATGATAGGCCGCCTTGTTTGGACACCATCATCGATAGGTGCAAGGTGGCATGGGAGAACATTAAAAGCTTCAACCGAGATGCCACTATCTCCGTCGTGACCCATGCTCTTGTAGTAGTCTGGTCTCATTACCTTACCATCAATCTACGAGCGATAGGGGCTAGATTTGCTAGAGGCACTGGAGCGATGAAGCAGCAGGAGCTGGAAGATGAGGTGGAGGACACGGCGAAGTGGCTGGCCGAAGACGTCGACCTATTCGGTGAGGTGGATAGAGAGGGCCATACATAATGACCTGCTCAGAGGGTAATCTATAACAGCTGGAGAGGATAGTTACAATGCGCGAGGGTGCAAATAAACATTTATGTATGTGTATAAATGTTATAAAGTGACATGTGCATGTTTATGCAGTTTGCCAGTATTTCGATGAAAAATCATTGTAGTGTTAACCCTAACGCAATTATACGTGGTATAAGTAGCGTCCAAGCAGTTAGTTCTTTACTTGGGCTCTTGGCCTTGGCTAGCCCATATTCCTGTAACATCGAGGGCGGAGCCCATGCACGTGTAGGAGGAAAAGGCATGACCAAGAAACAGCAGCCGACCACCCATAACGTAGAGCGCGGAGCCCATAGCACAAGTAGGGAGAGATCAGAGACTGGTCTTCTCCAAAGAGCACAGAGCAGAACATGTGCTGCTCGGTGGTTGGCAAAGTATCTTGGAGATATGGAGAAACATGGCGGAGCATTTATGGAGATCACGTATTGGAGTTTGTTAAGGAGTAGCTTAGAGCTGGCGACCTGCAAATGGAAATTAAACCATAATGGACAAATAATGGAGACAAATTATGGCGACAAAAACTTCATTCATTAAGGAGTGGAGAGTACATATCAGGATCATTTCAAGGATAGAAACATATAAGATGCTCGATGTGCCATTAATTGGGGATATTGATTCCATCCAAGTCACATAGCCGGTAAGACCCTAGTCGGGTATCCTCTTTGACCACGTAAGGCCCTTCCCAAGGGGAGGATAGCATGTGCATCCATTTGGTTTTCTATTTTCTACTAAGAATGAGGTCACTGACAGCAAATAAATGACCTTTGATTTTGCGGTTGTAGTATCTCCGCAATCCTTCTAGGTACTTGGCTTGTGCGGATGCAAGTGATCAGGCGTTCTTCTTTGGCCCTATCGATGTCCTCTGTCTGAATAGCTACGGCTTGCTCTTCATTATAATATTCCACCATAGGTGCTCAGAAGGCAATGTCCGCTGGTAGTATGGCTTCTGAGCTGTAGACCTAGAGATATGGAGACACACCGGTGCTGCAACTAGCTTTAGAGTGTAGTCCCTAGACCATAGCTGGTAGCTCTTTGAGCCATCAACCTAGATGCTTTTGCTCTTTCTGATATAGCATCTTTTTGAGGGCATCAAGGATCATGACGTTCGCCTATTTGACCTAGCCATTGGCTCTAGGATGGGCAATGGAGACTGTATTTGATGGAGATGCATCGGTCTTCATAGAAGTCCCAAAAATGATGACCAGTGAATGTAGTTCCGAGGTCAGTGATAATGCTATCTAGGAGACCGAATCTATGGATGATATCTTCAAAGAGCTTGACTGCCTTCTTTGTAGTAGCCGAAACAAGCGGTTTGTATTCAATCCACTTGGAGAACTTGTCAATGGCAACATACACGTACTGGAAACCACATGGCACTGGCTTAAAAGGCCCAATCATGTCCAGTCCCCAACATGCAAAAGGCTAGGAAGCTGGGATGGTCTGCAGTTCTTGTGCTGGCATGTGTATCTGCTTGGCGAAAAACTAGCATCCTTCACAACTGTCAGACAAGGTCTTCTACATCAGTGATGGCCATGGGCCAGTAAAAACTAGCTCGAAAGGCTTTGTCGACTAGGTTTCTCGAAGGCCACATGGTTGCCATAGGAACTAGAGTGAATTTTGAGAAGTAGTTTCACTCCCTCTTCTTGGGTTATGCATTTCTGCAGTATCCCTTCCTTGGCACTTTTCCTCATCAAGTTCCCATCTACCAACACGTAATGCTTGCTTCAATGGATTAGGCTGTTCAGTTTCAGTCTTGTCGGTGGGTACATCGACACTAGGTGAGGTACTTGATGAACTGCTCCCTCCAATCGGTGGCCGACGAAGGTACTATAAGTACCAACTGCTCGATGGTAGGAATGTCTTGAACTTCCTTCTCTTCCTTAATAGACAACATAAAGAGGTCTTGAATGAAGACCCCTAGCGGAATCATGGCGTGAGAAGAGCCTATCATAGATAGGTGGTCGGTGAGTTGATTTTGATCTCATACCACGTGGTGGTACTCGATACCATAGAACTTCCCTTCGAGTTTCCTGATTTTGGCGCAATATGTGTCCATCTTCTCACTGGAGCAGGACCAGTCTTTGTTGAGCTGGTTAATGACCAGCGTGGAGTCTCCATATACCATGAGGCATTTGACACTGAGCTCGATGGCTATACGGAGTCTGTGGAGACATGCTTTATATTCGGCGGCGTTGTTGGAGGCTGGAAAATGTATTTGGAGAACATATCATAGCTTGTCTTTGGTCAGCATAATGAATAAAATGCCAGCGCCAGCACCATTGATGTCAAGGGCACCATCAAAGTACATCACCCAATGCTTGGGGCGAGTAGCGGGGATGGGCTCTTGGATCTTGGTCCACTCAGCAACGAAGTCAACGAGCGCCTATGACTTGATGGTAGGCCTGCTTCAAAATTCAATGGAGTAAGTGCCAAGCTCAATAGCCCACTTGATGTTGCAGTCGTTGGCCTCTTTGTTGTGGAGGATGTCCCCTAGAGGGAACTCAGTGACCACGATGATCTTGTAATACTTGAAGTAATGGCAGAGCTTTCATCATGTGATCAGAATAGCATATAGTAGTTTCTAAACATGAGGATAACAAGTTTTGGGCTCATTAAGGACCTCGCTGATGAAGTAGACCAGACATTGCACCTTATAGGCATGCCCAGCCTCCTCGCATTCGACGATGATAGCTATGCAAATGATGCGAGAAGTTGCGGCGATGTAGATCAGTAGGGTTTCGTTTGGTCAAGTCACCGTCATGATCGGAGGCTTCGTTAGAAACAACTTAAGCTGCTCGAAAGCTATATCTACCTCCTCTGACCAAGAGAAGCGCTCAGGAGGCCTTGAGGAGTTTGAAGAATGGTAGTCCCTTTTCACCGAGGCGTGATATAAATCGGCTAAGAGCAGCCATGTAGCCTATAAGCTTCTGTATGTCTTTTACGTAGGTTGGTTGTTTCATGTTGGTGATGGTAGAGACCTTGTTGGGGTTGGGCTCGATGCCACAGGGTGTTGATGATGTAGCCCAGGAGTATACCGGATGGAACTCCAAAGATGCACTTTGAAGGGTTCAACTTCCATCTATACCTTTTTAGGTTTGCAAAACTTTCTTCAAGGTTGGCGATGAGATTGTCAGTGGTGTTGGACTTGATGACCACATCATCGATATATGCTTCAACATTGTGGCCTATTTGTTGATCGAGGCACATCTGGATGGCCCTTTGGTAGGTCACCCTAGCATTCTTGAGTCCAAAGGACATGGTGGTATAGCAATATGCACCAAAAGGCGAGATGAATGGCGTCTTGATCTAGTCATCTTCCTTGAGGGATATCTAGTGATAGTCGGAGTAACAATCAAGGAAGGAGAGCAGTTCACAGCCGGTGGTGGAGTCTACAACCTCATCTATCCAAGGCAGACCGAAGGGGTCTTTAGGGCAGTGTTTGTTAAGATTAGTGTAATCAATGCACATTCTCCATTCTTTATTCTTTTTTTGAACGAGAATAGGGTTTGCTAACCACTCAAGATGATACACTTCATTAATAAATCTAGCAGCTAGGAGCCATTTTATTTCTACCCTAATAGGATCCTTCTTGTCTGGCGTGAATCATCGGAGTTTCTGCTTGATCGGTTTGGTGGTTGGCGAGACATTCGAGGAGTGCTCGATCTTCTACCATGGTACCCCTGGCATGTCTGCGGGTTTCCAAGGAAACACGTCAGTGTTGGCACATAGGAAGGAGATGAGCATGCTTTCCTATTTGGGGTCGAGGTGAGCCCCAATCTTCATGGTCTTGGAGGGGTCGTCGCGGCCGAGGCTAACATCTTTGGTTTCCTTGGAGTTAACGGAGGTGCGCAGAGGATCCGGCACTAGGATCTCCAGGTCATCGGTGGGCACCGTCTTAGCATTGGTGACCATGCTAGCCATCTGGATGGAGAGGTTGGTGGCTTCGGTGAGGGCGAGACTGTCACAACCGGTTTTAGAAAACAAAACCGAATGCACATCACATTTATGCCAGGATGGAGACCCTGCTCTGCTGGAACTCTGATGTAATTTTGTGTTTAGACACTCTAGTCATCTTTGATATATGTAATCACTTTTGTAATAAACATTGCAATGTATCATTTTGTCATCGCATGTATGAATAAACAGATCCTGGCATACATGTGATGTGCATTCGATTTTGTTTTATGAAATCGGGTGTGACAAAGACTCTTTGTCTTGTAGGCGTAGGCGATGGAGAGTTTGGCCCATAGGGCCAGGACTCCTATAGGCGAAGGCATCTTTAGCACTAGATAGGCATAGTGCAGTACGACCATGAACTTGGCTAGAGCTGGTCGACCAAGTATGGCATGGTAGGTGCTATTGAAGTCAACAATGTAGAAGTTGATGTGATTGATGTGGTAGTTGCTAGCCATGCTAAACTATACTAGGAGGGTGATCTCTCCAAGTGGTTTGGATGCCTTGCCAGGTACCACACCCTAGAAGGAGTCGAAGGGTGCGAGGTCTCCTATCCCGAGGCCTAGCTCCTTTAGGGCTCTAGCAAAGAGGAGGTTTAGGCCGCTTCCACCATCGATGAGTACCTTCCTAAAAAGCACTTTCCTAATGGTTGCATCAAGAACAAGGGGCAACACCCTGTGTAAGGGATGTCCACCCACTAGTTGGCCCTGCTGAAGGTGATGGGGACCTCAGACCAGGGGCCATAGCTAGGGGTTGGTGACAACGTCTTCCATGTTTACGGCGAGTACCCCACAGGTGGTGAGCTTCCGATCTCTTCTACTCTCGGTGGTGGCGAGTCCCCCAAAGATGGTGGCAACCACCTTGTCATGATCCTAGAAGGCATTGTTGTTGCCCCCACGTGGTTGGTGGCCTTCAGCTTCGTCGTTGTTGTCATCGTCCGACTTTTGAGCCTAGAATTCCTTAGCCAAGCTGAGGCAGTCCTTCATCTTATGCTTGCTATTTTTGTGGAGAGGGCATAGGCCTTTGAGGATCTTCTTGTACTACTTGTCATAGTTGCGCTTGGCACAAGGTTCATCAACGGCGGCGATGATGTGGTCTGGTCGACGGTGGCGATATTGACCAGATTGGGATCCTTATAGTCGATCACGGCCACTGTCTCGATGGTGACTGTGGTCATCATAGCAGCGGTTATTGTGGCGCCAGTCGTCAGGTCACTCGTCACTATGGAGAGTTGGGCGATAGTGCCCGCATCCTCGTTAAAGCATACTTCAGCCTCTTCAGTATTGGCGTACTGATCGGTGGCTGTAATCATCTCTTCAATCCCCTTAGGTGGATTGCGATTGAACTTGGAGTGGAGGTCACGGTGATAGAGTCCTCAGATGAAGGTGGTGATGACCTCTACTTCTGTGAGGTTGGGAATATAATTCCTCATCTCAAAAAAGAGTCTGATGTAGCTACGGAGGAGCTCGGATGGCTTCTGGTAGATATGGTTTAGATCATGCTTAGTGCCTGGCCAAGAACACGTAGCCATGTAGTTGTTGGTGAAGACTTTCTTTAGCTCTCCCTAGGATCTGATGGAGTCTGGTGCGAGGCTTGTGAACTAGTTCATCATAGTGGGCGTGAGCATGATGGGAAGATAGTTTGCCATGATGCTGGTATCTCCCTCGGTGGCGCGCATAGCAATGGCATAGGCTTGTAGCCACTATGTGGGGTTCATCCATCCCTCATAGGGCTTGACCCTAGTGATTTTGAAACCGTAGGGCCACTAGAGTGTTTGGAGTGCCCTTGTGAATGCTTGGGGGCCTTTGGGATCATTGCCGTTGTGATCTATGGTGTTGCCAACATTGATTGGCTGGAGAGCTGAGTCTAGATTACCGAACTCTTGCTTGTGTTCTCGACGGTGACGTACTTCTTCTTCATGGCAAGAGAAACGACGCTCATCGATATGTCATCGCAGGTCTTGGAGATTGTTAAGGTGCGCTCAGACGTCCTGGTTGACTTCCTAGTCATGTTGGTGAGGGTGGTCGACGTGGTTGCCCCTAGCTCCCCTAGAGAGGTTGTCCATCATCGTGGTGTTGGTTGGTGAAATGACTTCAACTGGGGCAGCGAATAGATCTTGGCACCGCGGATCGGCAAATCTAGCTTATCGAATAGGAAGGTCTATGATCCTGGTAGATCTCGTTGACCTGATAGTTTCGCCGCTTTAAGCATGGTGGCGACCTTGGCGACTTCTGGTGTTTTTGGAAGCCAAGCGAGCTCATTGGTAGCCACGGCCAAGTTGGCGCTTGAGCTTTTGTAGATGTTGTGGCCATCAACACGAATGAATTCATCATCGAGGTTGCATTGGAGTTGGCGAGGCCGTCCTTGCAGGGTTGAGCTGATCGTTGTGAGCAGCCTCGGCTAGCACAAGGGTAGCTTCGTTTGCTCGGTGCTATGCACTGGTTGGCGTTCCTATTGACGTGGGTGTCACGGTCCTCCTTGTTTTCCCTGTCTAGTGCGGGGCTATCGACGCTAATGTTGAAAATTCTGCCTCCATAGAAGGGAGGGAAAGGAAGTTGTATGGCGGTGGTTTCGGCGATAGTTTCCATAGAGCCTTGGGACTCAAAGTCTGTATTTTCCTCTAGAAAGGTTTGGAGGGATGCTTCAGGGCGTTGGGCGATGTGTTGCATGTAGACAGCTAGCGAGAGCTGGTATGTGATCTAGTCAGCAAGAGGATGGATATATCCCACCTAGTCGGTGAATTTGCCCCTTAGGGCATCTTAATAGGCGGCAGCGACGTTGGTGAGCCCAAAGTGTACGGCCGTAACCTCTGGAGTTTTCTGATCCACCTTTGATAGATCTGAATCGAAGGGTGGTCGGCACTAGACTAGAGTGGTTAGAGCCGATTCTGCGATGGAGAGGCAATCAGTGAGCTTCTAGCCAACCTGATCGATGGATGTAATCAGATCGTCATTATTGATCTACCTCCTCGGGTAGTGGGGGAGAGGGCGGTGAATTGTTGGTGAATACGACATCAGAGGTGGTTCTAAGATTAGATCTACAGTCATAGGTGTTGGGGTGATTGGCGCAGAATAGATCTGCATAGGCTCAATGAGCTCTGCGACTCCATCAGCGTTGATGATCCAGGAGATCGATCTTATCGTGAAGATCTGGCTGGGTTGTGGGAGGGACGAAGAGCCTACAAAATGTACCATCTTGTTCAACTTGGAAACAACATGCACACCCCTACCTGGCATGCCAACTGTCGACAGAATATCATCGGCAGTCCTCCGAGGGGTATCCCACGAAGGTAGATTGATCGGGAGAGATGCATGTAATTAAGAACAAGAAGGCAATAGAGACACATGAGTTAGATAGGTTTGGGCCGTCAGCATGATGTAATACCCTACTCCTATGGTCTGTTGGATTGTATTGGCTATCGTATGATATTGCATGTGTTTAGATGGGGTCCCTGCCCGCCTTATATAGTCTGTCAGGCTGGGGTTACAAGTTGGCTAGATCTAGGAGATAACCGGAAAGTAATAACAGATTACAGGAATCATGGGATCATACGTATCCTAACAGATCTCATAGTATATTTAGGATATCTTCCTGGTGTCTTGTGGGATGCATCGAGCAGCGTCGTGCCCCTGTAAGGCTTCGTCTTGTGGACTAGGCCACCCCTAGGGGTGCAACCCATGTGATCTATTATGGGTATCTAGGGTCGTACCCCCCATAATAGGCCTACCTAGAAGAACACACAGTCTAGCCAACCTCAGCAGGTATTTCGTAGAGCCTTCACTATTGCCATGCCTAAGGGCAACGCATGCCAAGGAAGCTTAGCAGGGCCAAGAAGTATCCAGCTATGCTTTAACTACAATCAAATAGGACACTGGGCCAAAGAGTGCCCCTATCCTAAAAAGGGCAGTAATCAAAATCAAGGCAACCAAAAGCAAGCCAATCCTAAAGCATGTCCTAGGTATGTGCATTATATAGCCATGGAGGAAATCCCCACGGGAGAAGTCGTGACTACTGGTAGTTTTCTTGTAAACAAGCACCTTGCAATTGTTTTATTTGATTCTAGAGCTTCACATTCATTTATGAGTCAGACATTTGCATCTAAGCATGATTAGAAGATAGTGGTTGTAGGCAAAGGTGGTTATAGTATAAGTTCAGCTAGGGCTACTATTTCCACAAACCAATTAGTTAGAGATGTACTCATCTCTATACAAGAGTGGGAGTACACTATGGATCTTATAGTATTGCCAGGATTAGCCATATATGTGATATTGGGCATGAAATGGATGAGTGGGCACAGAGTTCTTATCAAACACATCCACTCAAACCATTATGTTGAGGGAACCTAATGGGGATGGTGCTTTCCTAGTGCCACTTCCCAGAAGTTTTGATCTTCAAAACTTGTCTTGTGCCATCCAAACCACTACTCTCTATGATATTCCTATAGTTTGTGAGTTCTAGATGTATTTCAGATGAGTTGCCTAGTTTTGCCACTAGATAGGGATGTGGAATTTAAGATTGAGTTAGTGCCAGGTATAGTACCTATCTCAAGAAGACCCTATAGGATGCCACCCAATGAGTTAGCCTAACTTAAAATTCAGCTACAAGAACTTTTGGACAAAGGTCTCATTCGACCTAGTTCATCCCCCTAGGGTTGTCCAGCTTTATTTGTGAAGAAGAAGGACAAATCGTTATGGATGTGTGTGGACTATAGGCCGCTCAATGCAGTAACCACAAAGAACAAGTATCCTTTGCCTCGTATTGATATTTTGTTTGATCAACTATTAAGAGCAAAGGTATTCTCTAAGATTGACTTGAGGTCAGGCTATCACCATATCAAGATCAGGCCTAAAGATATACCTAAGACAACTTTCTCAACTAGGTACGGATGTGTATGAGTATTTGGTCATGTCTTTTGGACTAACAAATGCTCCCACCTATTTCATGTACTTGATGAATACGGTGTTCATGCCCGAGCTTGACAAGTTTGTCATCGTGTTTATCGATGATATCCTAATTTACTCTAAGAATGAGGCAGATCATGCAGAGCATCTGAGAGTTGTCTTGTCTAGGCTGAGAGAGCATAAATTGTATGCAAAGTTTAGCAAGTGTGAATTCTGGCTGAAGAAAATACCTTTCTCGGGTCATATATTATCTGAAGATGGAATCTATGTAGACCCATCTAAAGTACAAGAGGTCATGGATTGGAAGGCCCCAACTTTGGTTCATGAAGTTCAGAGTTTTCTAGGGCTAGCAGGCTATTATCATCAGTTTCATTCCTGACTTTTCCAAAATAGCTATGCCCATGAACATATTACTTCAGAAGGATTAAAAGTTTAATTGGGCTCCTAGAGTGTGAGGCTACTTTTCACACTCTGTGAACCTTGCTAACCACTGCTCCTATTATGGCACAACTTGACATTGAAATGCCTTTTGATATGTTTTGTGATGCTTCGGGTACAGGTTTAGGGTGTGTGCTTATGCAAGAAGGTCGAGTTATTACATATGCTTCTAGGCATGAAGTCAACTATCCGACCCATGATTTAGAGCTTGCCATAGTTGTCCATGAATTGAAGATGTGGAGACTATTATTTGTTGGGGAATGTATGTCACATATACACTGATCACAAAAGTCTCAACTACATCTTCACTCAACCTGAATTGGACATGAGATAGCGTAGATGGTTAGAGCTGATTAAGGACTATAATTTGGAAGTGCACTATCATCTAGGAAAAGCCAATGTTGTAGTAGATGCACTTAGTCGTAAATCTCATTGTAATGCCTTAGAAGCCTTGTTGGAAGATGGGTTTAATCTATTGCATCCTATTGTGCTACACAACATCACTATCAGTTGTTCACTTGAGAGCTAAATCATAGAACTACAGAATATAGATGTAGGTGTGTTTCACATAAAGAGAAAGATGAAGGAACAGGAAACCAAGCATTTCAGGTTGGATGAAGAAGGTGTGCTATGGTTCAAAAACCAACTAGTGGTACTGAAAGACCTGTGAACTTAGAAATCAAATCCTAGATGAAGCTCATTCATACAAGTTGTCCATCCATCCAGGTAGTAGCAAAATGTATCAACATTTGAAAACCCATTTTTGGTCGACCAAGATGAAGAAAGAGATCGCCGCCTATGTCGCTAGGTGCGATAATTGTAGTAGAGTCAAAGCTGATCATTTGAAGGCTGTCGGATTGCTCCAACCTTTATCTGTTCTGGGATGGAAGTGGGAGGAGATCAGCATGGAAATTATTATTGGACTCCCAACTACTCAGAAAGGTTTTGATTCGATATGGGTAATTGTGGACCGATGGAGAAAGTCTTCGCATTTTATTCTGGTTAGCAGCCTGCTACCGACCACATGAATACGCAACATTGTATATCATGTATATAGTGTGACTACATGGGGTACCAAGAACCATTGTATCAGATAGAGGCTCTCAATTCACTGCTCAGTTTTGGGAGCACTTGCAGAAGCATTTAGGTACCAATCTGGTTCGAAGCTCAGCATATCACCCTCAGTCTGAGCAAGTAAATCAAATCTTAGAAGATATGTTGAGAGCATGTGTGATCTCTTCCAAGGGTTCATGGGAAAAGTGGCTACCTTGAGCCAAGTTTTCCTACAACAACAGTTATCAAGAGAGCATCAAGATGGCTCCTTTTGAGGCTTTGTACGGTTGAAAATGTAGAACTCCTTTGAATTGGGTTGAGCCTAGAGAGAGGAGATACTATGGCATTGATTTTGTCACAGAAGCCGAAGAGCAAGTGCGTATTATCCAACAACATATGAAAGCCACTCAGTCTAGGCAAAAGAGTTATGCTGACAAGAGAAGAAGGCCTAACGAATTTGAGGTAGGTGACTACGTATACATCAAGTATCACCCATGAAAAAGGTGCAATGGTTTGGTGTGAAAAGGAAATTAGCACCTAAATATGTAGGCCCGTATAAGATCATCGAGCGAAGTGGAAGGGTAGCTTACAAGCTCTAGTTACCTCCAGAGATGCAAGCTATATTCAATGTCTTCCATGTTTCTCAGCTAAAAAGATGCCTTCGCGTACCTGATGAAGCCATTGAACCCACCAATATTATGTTCCAATCAAATTTGACTTATGAAGAGAAACATATCTGAGTGCTAGGAAGAAATGGAAAGAGTAACCTAGAGCAAAGTCATTAAGTTCTACAAGGTGTTGTGGAAAAACCATAGTGAACAAGATGCCACGTGGGAATGGGAGGATTATTTATGTGAGGTTTATCCTGCCTTTTATGAAAAATGGTAGGTGTTTCAAATCTTGGGATGAGATTTCTATAAAGGGGAGTTGCTAGTAACACCCTAGTGTTAAGCATTGCATTTGGCACTTGCATTTCATGAGCACAAGCATCATCCAAGCATTCATGAGCATGAGCATATGGAATTTCATCTTAATCTTTACATATTATCACATGTGATTGCATATGCTTGTGACCATGTGTGACCACTGCAAGAGATGGTTGTGGGGTCACAAACACACATTAGACATATCTAGGATGGTAAATGGATCAATGTTTGTATTCATGACAAGGGTCAATTTTGCTTCTATGTCCTAGTTTACCCAAAATGTCATTTTTCATGATGCTAGTTTGACCAAAGTTGAACTATAGCATAGAATATTTGCATGGCAGTGCAAGCTTAATAAAAGTTGTAGTTCTTGGCATGGGTAACAAACTTTATTTAAGGGTAATGAGCTAATTCAGTGCCTAACATAGTCAAAAATAGCTCCAAAGTAGCAATCTAATGTTGTTTAGGGACTTGGAAATTTTGCTAAGTCCAAAGCAGGTTTTCTATTTCAAAGTAGCTTAATTTGGAGCATTGTAGTTTGAAAACCATGGTGAATTAGAGGAAGATTTCTAAAGAAAAGTTGGAGGGTACATGTTGCTCTACATTTCCTATTAAGAGTTTTTTCACCAACTCAAGCTCGTTTGCAAGTTACATGTGCTTGAAGTTGCTCCATCAGTCAGCCTTCGCCGGCCTGAAACCGAGCAGCAGTAGTGTAGCAGTGGCCGACCAGTGCTAGGCCATGCGCCCCAGTGTGGCGGCCACTCGCTGGTGTTGGCCCAGCCAGTCAGGCCAGCAAGGAGAGAAAAGGGAGGCAAAGCCACTGCGCTTGCTCATTCTCACTCTCTCGCTCTGCTCTCTCCCTCTTGCTTGCTCACCGAGCGGAGCCATGCTCGCCATCGCTGCCGCACACCTCCACCACAATCACATGCCACCACCTGCCATGCCTCCATCCAGTCCATCACGTGTGTAGCTTTGCCATGACTTGCTCCACCTCACCGAATCGCTAGCACCGCCATTCGAGCTAAGGTAAAGTGGCATTTGGCATCGCCATCGCCGCCATGGCCGTGGTGCACCGTCGAGCTCTGAGCTCACCATGGCCAACCTTATCCACTACTCCTCCTACCTCTTTCTTCCTGGTTCTGTCATTGCCTTAGGTCATTGATGCTCACATCATCATTTATTTAACCGCTACTACCGCCACCACGCAGGGAATGCACCGCCGCACCGAGCACGCCCGCTATGGCCATGAGCTCAAGCTCACTATGGCTGGCCCTTGTGAGACCCCACCTTCCCCCTCCTCTATTTGTTTCTAAGCCACCATGAACCCTAGTGCCTACCCCAAAGAGGGAGACCCATCACTGACCGCTGGATTGCTGGAATGACATGCACTGCACCACTGTGCTCTCGCTGCCATGCCGCCATGCATGTGGCCGGAGCTCACCGCCGCTTCACTATGGCTCGATCCACACCGTAGAGCACCGCTAGGGTTCATAGAAGCTGTATCCTTGCTTGCTTGGTCACATCTTCATCGAAGATGGTGAGTCCATCGTTGCACGCCTCTATGGAGCCACCATTAGTGCCGCCACCATAGCCAACCGCCGTTAGAGGTCTGACGACCTACCTCATTCGATGCGGGATGTTGAGGGGAACACGACGGTAGTGACCATACCACTAGAGACCTCACCATCGGTGAGCTAGGCCAGTCAAAGTGCCGCCTTGCTTTTGTGTCTATGACATGTGGGGTCACGTTGACTGTGGGCCCTCGCTGTCAACGCCTCTAGGTGCACTGGACCGGGTGCTCCTAGCTGTTGGGCCAGATTTGAAATTTGATTTTCTTTATTTATTTTCATAGATTTGAATGCAAACTTCAAAAATTTATATCTTGAGCTAGGAGTGTCCAAATGAGGTGATCCAAATTTTGCTTTTAAAATAGTTTCTTGAGCTAGAGAGGTGCTTTTAAAATAGTTTCTATCTTATAAAATGCATAACTTGAGCTAGAGAGGTGCTAAAATTGTGATTCCAATTTTGTTAGTCTTGTGTTGAAATGCTCTAGCTGGAAAAATACTAAACCTATAGTAGGCATACTTGGAATATGGTCTTCCAATTTAATCTTAAATAATTGCTAGTTTCTAGTGAAAATAATTGGGGTAAAAATACATAACTTATGATCATGCAAATTTTTAAACAGTGTTCTTATGCTAGGGTGAAAGTAAGGAAAATATGAAATCTATTGTTTGACACTTTTCACTAGGCAAAACTATTTTTGCTAAAATAAGCCTATACAATTTGTCATTTTTGTAGAGATGGCTATACTTATCAAATTGGCATGAAATTTGTGTAGTAGACTTTTGGGGTCATATGTAAGCTACTGTAATTTTGTTAGAATTTATTATGCAATGGAATTTATCTTCTAAATCACCCTATTATATAAGGAAATTAATAAATGTATATAAATAAATTTGTTGGGCTTAACCATGATGTTTTCTATGGTGCTTGTGATGCATATGATTTGTTGAGATGAATAGTTGTGCTTAGAAGTAATTGGTGATTGGCAACTAGATAATTATTCCTTATAATTCAACTAAATGGCTGCATAGTGTAGTTTATGTTGTGTTGACAAATTCATGATGATAATGATCTCTTCTACCAAACTTGTCAATAAGAAAGTTGTAGAGAACTTACCCATGTTGCTTGTCCAAAATTTCATAGTCATAGACCTAATGGTTTAAGAGTTATAGCTGTTAGAAGTCTGTTGTCGGATTTGCTTATCCTCTGGACAGATCTGGAAGATTGAATTGTTTGACCTAGATAGTTACTGAATCACCTTAAGATGATTAAAGGAAAGTCGTATACAATTTTATAATCTTTCTAGAAAGTTCAAGATCATGTTATTTGGGTGTATAAAACTCCAGTTATGGTCAAAACAATTAGCTGCTGTCTTACAATCCAGAAAATGCTTTAAATGGATGTTGGTTTAGTTACTAGAGAGGAGATAGGCGCCTACTTAGTAAAAAGAAAGTTAATTTTGTTATCACCTTAATAACTTGCTGCCATGGACATTTAGAAAATATGCATTTCATCATATCTGTTTACACCAAAATTTGGGAAGAAGAATTGCAGGAACTCGAAAGCCCCCAAGATTGTGTCATCAAGGAATCAATTGCATAAAGGTCGGTATCTGCTGATTCGAATGCAGTACTAAAATCAGCTATCGGTAGATAGCTCCAGCGGATAATGATAAAAGTTACGGTTGGCGTCAGGAAAGAACATGTTGGACTCTACAAAAAGGGAAAGATCAGGGTCCAAGTTATCTTAAATTAGGAATGTTTTCTCTTATGCCAAAGATTGTAATGAGTTGTGCTTAATTAGGATTCATGCATAGGTTCTGGGTATAAATATTGGACCCTGGCTATTGAAAAGGACACATAATCAATCAAATATTTTTGGCTCTAGCCACCCCTTAGGAGTAGGAGTAGAGTAGATCTCGGTGAGTTCTTCAGCGAGCAGGGCTACATCGGTCTGGCCGACCTCTAGCTTGTCTAGAAGTACTGTCATGGCTTATACTTCTTTTCATATGGCTACATCGATCTGGTCGAACTCCACTATGACTCTAGTATAAGCTAGTTATTGACTCTTGTCTAGTTCAAGTACGGTTGCATCGATCTAGTCGACCTCCATTGCTCAAACTAGATTAAGGTCAAGTTATCGGCTCTATCTAAGGGTGGCATCCTTCGGTTAGATTCATTAAGTTACTGATCTTGCTAATGTTTTCATTGTTATTAGTTTATAGCAACATCATTCCACCCGATCGAGATCGAATTAGATCGGCCTTATATCCTTTCAGTGCCTCGTTCGCTTTACTACAACATGATGTTTCTTACTCTGAACTGATGGATTATGCTTCATCGGCTATTCTATTTCGATCTTGGTCATGCATAGTATGCAGTCAAGGCACATATGATCTTGGAGAGGTTTGCTGGTTATTTAAATCTGGTCTACGGTTCACTATTATGGCTATAACGATCCGGTCGATCCCCACGGATAGCACTAGTAGATTGGAGGATGGTAGTTAGTAGATCTATTCTTGATTAGGCATGACCTTAACTATTTGATATGCCTGCATCGGCTAAATAGCCGATTGCTTGTGCGTTAACGCCTATGGCATGTTTACATGATTCTGTTAAGCGTGAATAGATCTGTGTATTTTAAGGGTTTGATTCATTGTCTTTTTCATGGCTGCATCGATTCGGTCGAACCCCACTATTAGAGACAATAGGTTGAGTCTGAGTAGTCCATAGGTTTGTTCATGTGAAATAGTCATTTGTTCACATGCTGTAGTCCTTCTCACCTGAATCGGTTGTTTTAGCCGATTCATCCGAGCCTTACGTATAGCATGTCTTTCAGAAAGCCTATCGAAGCATGGATGTTTTTGCGGATTCTTTGGTTTTAGTTTGTTACTATCAGTCATAGCTGCCATCGATCCAGGTCGAACCTCACTGTTGGTGGTAACAGATTAGATTTAGAGCATCTGTAGATCCATTTGTATTAGATAGTTGATTCGTTCGTATGTTGTATCTTTTCCTGAATAGATTCATCGACTCAATGATTCATACTGATAATATCCACCTAGCTTATGATCTTATTTACATATATGTGTACTATACCTATCAACGTAAAATTAATCGCTACCCATGAGCTTTATAATCTGTAATAGCCTGATTTTTGTGTGGATTGGCTATTCAGTCGCTCTTCTCATATGGCTGCTCCTGAAGCAGCACACTTGGAACTGTATGGGCACAGACCGACATGTTCCACCTTAAATTACTAATAAACTTTCTCTCCTTGTCAATTGCAGGGTCAAATTGATGGGCATGTCTCGGGAGGAGTACGCATGATCGATCATCCCTGTGTTGAAGCTAGGTAGATCTCTAGCTCCATCGAGCAGACCCTTCAGGCTTGCTCATGTGCCCGGCACATTTCCATGCCGACACATGTTCTGGCATGCCTGGTGGGACACCACAATCATCATGGTGGCTTACAACAACAATGACATCCTTATGGTACCTTATGAAGGACCTACCTGATGGAGATAAAGATGTCATCAGCAAAGCTATAAAAGAATTTTAGAATAAGTGTTTGTTGTCCTTACACAAAGACATGTGACAATACAATTGTTTAGAAATATCCACTACCAAGAGTTCTGTTGCATGGGCAGATAGATGCAGATGAAGCTGAAGATAGGTTTTTCTTCATGGAAGCTATAAACAAATCTATTCATGATGCCATATCGAACCATAATGAAGTTTTTTAACACATTCCACAACACCATGAAAGAGGTGTTTCATGGGATTCTAGTTGATCAGGTTGGGCCGGCTTATTACAACATTCTGCATCCATTGATTCAGGGGACTAATCAAGCCAGTACTAGCCATCAAGAAGCAGCACCAGCCAGTAATGATGATGTCTAGGTAGTTTAGAGTTCATCTAAGTAAGTTCAAGGTGCTACTACAAATCAGATACAATATAATCCTAGATCATCAGTGTAGCATGTGTAATAGCTAACGGGGCAAGGACAGAACCAGATGATTAATTTTGGCACATCAGGCCACATACCATCATTGGCTCAGAAAATAGCACCATCCATTCAAAGGATCCATAGAGATATAGATTCTAATGTCTATAACTAGAGACTTCAAGCAGCAAGCAAGCAAAGGACCCAGCAGATAGAGATTCCATAGGGATATCATTATGGCATAGATTACAACACCCTTCACATGATTCCAAATCCAAGGTATCAAGGTACACGCGATTTCAATCCATAGAGGGGTCAGCAGGTGTGGAGAAATCCAAATTCAAATGCTGATGAGTTGTTGCTAAGAGTGACCAAGATGATGAAGAATCAGTTTGGTTTGAAGCCAAAAGGGCAGACCTTCTCGTACAAACTGCCCATATCTAGAATGATATGATTTGGTCGCTCTTCCTACAAATTATAGGCTCCCAGAGTTTGCTAAGTTCACTGGCCAAGACAGCACAAGCATAATAGAACATGTCAGTCGGTATCTTACACAGTTGGGCGAAGCATCCATTGAAGAGGCTCATCGAGTTCGTTTCTTCTCCTTATCCCTATCAGGGCCAGCCTTGACTTGGTTTTCATCACTGCCAGTTAACTCCATTGCCAATTGGGCTGACCTAGAGAAGAAGTTTCATACATACTTTTACACTGGGATAGGGAAAAAGAAGATTACCGATTTAACAACTATAAGGCAAAGAACTAATGAATCAAGCACTAAGTTTATTCAGAGGTTCCGAGAGACTAGAAATTTGTGCTTCTCATTAAACTTGACTGATGATCAGCTAGCTGCTTTGGCCAGTTCAAGGAATGTTGCCAACATGGAGAGAGAAGCTATTGGGATAAGAGTTTGATAACTTGGGTCAATTGGCTCAACGAGTGGCAACGCTCAATAGCCAATTCTAGAGTATGCACGGAGATACTCGATTCCAGAAAAGTACCACAATGGTTGAAGCCTATAATCCATATTCAGGCAATGATAACTATGAAGACGATGAAGAAAAAGAGGTTGCCATGGCTGAATGGAATTGGGGTAAGAATGGTAATGATGCCAAATCCTTGGGGAAGAGGAGTCGAGGTGAGCTATGACTTTGATGTCATGAAATCGGACAAGCTCTTTGATTTCTTGCTCGAGAAGGGGCAGATCAAGTTGCCCGATAATCATGTTATGTTGCCTCCCAATCAGTTGAAGAATAAGAAGTTCTACAAGTTTCATAATGCTACATCTCATTATACTAATGAGTGCAGAGTTTTCTAGCAGTATATACAGAGGGCTATTCAGTAAGGAAGTCTCAAATTCGATACGCCTCAGAAAATGAAAGTTGATGATAATCCTTTCCTAGGAGATCAAAACATGGTTGATGCTAGGCTACTCAAAGGAAAGACTAAGGTCCAAACATCAACTAGATCAACAGAAACTAGAATGGTTGATCCCGAGATGCAAATATTGGCTGATGAATACAGAGAAATTAGAACACGTCGCGACAAGCAAAAGAGCCGATATGAGTAGGGAGAAACATCAAAAGGTGGGGCAACAAAGTCGCGTGTTACATCTCGAATTTTGTTGAATAAATGGCAGCGATAGAAGAAAAAGGATTATTAGCATTGGTTAGAAGAGCAAGAATACCAGCATCAATAAGAAAAAGAGAGGTATGAAAGAAAGCAAGCTAAATCGCATTGGAATTGTTTTTTCTTCAGACATTGCTAGAACGAAGGTTTGAAGTTGCCTACCAGAAATAACTGTCCGGAATGCAGCGAGCAATATTGGGAGTTTAGGCAACCTCAAGCCAACTACCGGTCTATCCATGCTCAAGATGAGTATTAGCATAATAACATGGATCGACACTTAAAAAATAGAAGTGTTCATGATCGGCTAGGAAAGCGAGTTATCGATCAAAACTATGTTTATTATGAAGAAGAGAGTAATGAGGAAGAATATGTGTGGTAGGAAGGCCAATGGTGTCCAGAAGGTTTAACAAGAAGCCAAAAAAGAAGAGTGCAACACCTAAAGAATAGAGAACTAGAACAAACTCAAGCATCTGGTAGACCTCAAGTGTGGCGTGCTAAGCAAACAGCCGATAAAAGACAACCATCAGCTAATATTCAAATGGCTTTTCTATTGCCATAAGAGTTCAGAGCTCTAGCAGATCAAGAAGTTTACTCAGATTTTGATGAATCAGAGTATGAGGAGATAGTTGCTAAGATAATAGTTATACAACAGGCTGTATTTGATAATCCAGTCAAGCATCGGCACTTAAAGGCTTTATATGTAAAAGGTTTTGTTGATGGGAAGCCAATGAACAAGATGTTGGCTGGATGGAGGTGCTTCTATCAATCTTATACCTTACACCACTTTTTGTAAACTTGGCAAGGGACCAGGAAATCTGATTGAGACCGACATGATGCTTAAGGACTTTGGGGGTAATGCATCTAAGACTCGGGAGGCAATGAACGTTGAACTGACAATCAGGAGTAAGACTCTACTCACCATGTTCTTCGTCATCGATGGGAAAGGGTCATATGGTTTACTCCTTGGGCGTGATTAGATTCATGCAAACTATTGTGTGCCAACAACCGTGCATCAGTGTTTGATTCAATGATATGGAGATGATGTTGAGCTAGTTCACACTGATGAGTCTATGAGTATCACAACAGCCGATCTAGTCTTTTGGGAGCTAGAAGACTTCGAATGCTTTTCTCGCAAGTTATGGGAAGGAGGCTTCATTAGAATCAATAATGAAAGCCAATAGCCGATCCAAGCAGTTGGCTTTGAAAATTTGTTTTAATGGACTAATCCAATAGATGGTATAGATGGCATGCTAGGGCATGGCTTCACGTCGGCCGATGAATTAGAAGAGATAGATATTGGTTCTGGAGATAGGCCTAAGCCGACGTATGTAAGTGCCAAGTTGGATCCTAAGTATAAGTAAGAGTTAGTCGATTTATTAAAGGAATTTAAAGACTGCTTTGCTTGGGAATACTCCGAGATGCATGGTCTAGACCGATTGATTGTTGAATACCTAGATATCGGCCATTTAAACAAGCTTCGAGAAGATTAAACCCAAACATGCTTGATGATATCAAAAAAAGATTGAAAGGTTACTAGAAGCAAAGTTTATCCGACCATGCCGATATGTAGAGTGGATATCACATGTTGTCCCTGTGTATAAGTGTTGACATAGAATTTTGTCCCATGTCGAGGACACACATAGCAAGCTGGAAGGGTTCGCCCGATGGAGCTAGAGATCCACCTAGCATCAGCGCAAGGGTGGTTGATCCTGCGCACTCCTCCTGAGATGTGCCAGTCAATTTGACCCTGCAATTGACAAGGAGAGAAAGCTTATCAATAATTAAGGGCGGAACATGCCAGTGTTGCCAGATAGTTCTGAATGTGCGGCTCTGAGAGCCGATATGAAAGGAGATCGACTAAATAGTCAATTCTAGCATATTCATGAGAATAAATCGATTAAAGCTCATTGGGTTATATAAGAAGAATCGGTTATCATTCAAGATAAATGTCGCTATTTGAGCAAATATTAATCAATGGCAATAAGATGTCAACAATGATTAGTTTATGCTAAGCCAATGACTGCAAGTAACTGAACTCCTTTATAAAAGAAACAGTTCATCATCATTCAACCATTTAATAGTAATAAATCTAATGAACATATTAGATCTCATCTATCGCTATGACCAGTGGGGCTTGAGGCAGAATCATGCAGGCCTGTAGAAACAACAATAGACTCAACGACCCTAACTTACTACTAATATCAGTGGGGCATTAGGCAGAATCATGCAGTCTATAATACAATAATAAGATCATGGGGCTAACACATCTTTCAACTTATCGCTACTTCAATGATCTTGTGATGCGAACTATTCATGAAAGCAGCTCAATATCAGCTAAAACAACCGGTTTAGGCATAGCGCATAGTTAAAGTCATGCCTTATCAGGAATAGATCTACCAAATAACAATCCCCACTCCATGGTGCTAATAGTGGGGTGTGAGGCAGAATCACACAGGCCATGATAACAGGCCATGGAACGGTTCTCGCTAACCAATAAATCTACTCAAGACGCAACATGCTTTGACCGCACACTATGCACGATCAAGATTGACGTAAAACAGCTGATAAAACATAACTCATCGTTTAAAGCACAGATTAGATCAGTTTTAGATTAACAAATGATGGGTTAAAAAGGATATAAGGCCGATCTAGATCAATCCTAATGGGGCAAAGTGATATTGCTGTAATTAAATAAATAATGGAAGCA
The DNA here is from genome assembly GCF_019320115.1 of Miscanthus floridulus. NCBI lineage: Eukaryota > Viridiplantae > Streptophyta > Magnoliopsida > Poales > Poaceae > Miscanthus > Miscanthus floridulus. The sequence goes on along the minus strand of NC_089591.1, from coordinate 21,476,957 downwards.
ATAAGCAATATCGGTAACTTAATGAATCTATCCGAAGGAACGCCACTCTTAGATAGAGCCTGATAACTTGACCTTAATCTAGTTTGAGCAGTGGAGGTCGACCGAATCGATGTAGCCATACTTGAACTAGACAAGAGTCGATAACTAACTCATACCAGAGTCGCATGGAGGTCAACCGGATCGATGTAGCCGTACGAACAGAGGTATGAGGCATGAAGAACTCGCCAAGATCTACTCTACTCCTACTCCTAAGGGGTGGCCAGGAGCCGAAAAAGTAAATGACTTGTATATTGGATTGATTGTGCGTCTTTTACAATAGTCGGGGTTTGATATTTATACTCGGGACCTACGCCTGACTCCTGTCTAAGCACGACTCATCACAATTTTTGACCCTAGAGAAAACATTCCTAATTTAAGATAACTTGGACTCTAATTTTTCCTTTTTTGTAGAGTCCAATATGTCTCGTCCTGGCGCCGATCATAGCCTTTGTCGTTATCTACTGGCGCTATCTGAAGAAAGCTGATTCTAGTTTTGCATTCGAATCAGCTGGTTCTGATCTACACGCAATTGATTCCTTGATGACATGATCTTGGGAGATTTCGAAGTCCCTGTGACTCTTCTTCCAAATTTTGGTGTAAACATATGCCCCCCAATTTTGGGATAAAAGTAATTTTATTCCAAATTTATCACATTCGTGCTCTTGATAGGTCCACAGTCACGGGTAAAGAATCTTGATCTAGGGTCTATTGTTTGTCGTTGTCTATGCTAGCTCATGAGCCCATGCTTCAAAAACTTTTATGAGAGCATCATTGCTTCACGGGCACTTGAATTCATCCTTCTAGGCCAGCTATAAAATGTCTATCCGACCCTATCGAGAGCAACTCAATAATTTAGCCATGTTTCTCTTCTACCTGCCTCCTCGAGTGCTCCCTGACTCCGCTGGACCCTCCATGGTCAATCCTTTTGCTATGAAGATCTCGAGCGGCTAGAAGAATTCTTGTGCATAGGGTGATTGTGTCTCCCATCTTAGCACCTTGTCGAGCAAGAGAATTAGCTACTGCGATTAGAAGAATCCTTGTGATATCACCTAGGTCTTCTTCTCCATGCTCGCAGAGTTGTTCTAGTGTTTGCAAGGGCTAAAATGCATGGACACTTTCCCCTTGTTTGATTAATCAAATGCCCATCAGGAAAGCCACAAGCTTCTTTCCAGCGGTTACAAGAAATCAACTGGGCATTTGTTAGACAGGCGGCCTTTTCCTTCCCTATCGCAATTTTATTAACGGGCCGATGTGACTTGGTTTATGATGACTTTCGGCCCTATGGGGATTCAAACTTCCTTCAATCCAAAGAGGCCTTGGTGGGTTGATTACTGGTCAATGTAAATCATTTGCATCTATCCCATGGCATTCTGTAACTTGGGAGAGCAATAAGTCCAAATCTATTATCTCTTCGTTATATGTTCCCTGAATTTTTAGAGCATCGATCCTTTTGTGTATCTAATTTCAATTTCACACCACTGGCAAAATCTATCTCTCTGCCTTCCCAGTCTATATATATAGGCCACGGCTGGGGATCGAAAAACAACTTGCTTCACCTCAAACCTTTCATATCCTTAGTATAGTTCCTGCTTCTTCATAGGCTTGAGATCATGGAGAATAGCAAGAAGTTTGCTGAGGAGGCCCTCAACGGACCTACATCATCGCGTGAGCGCCTTCATCGTCAGGAGGGTACAACTCGTGGTGCCCCCTCTACCTCGGGGAATAGGACCGACTCCATTCGGCCTTTAGGGTCCTCTTCGTTAATAGCTTGTTGCCAGCTCCCTTGTTATCAAATGAGGCAGATTGACAATGACAATTTGCTTGGCTCTATTGATCAGCATGGCTAGAGTCTCGCTGATTGTCTCTCCCTTGCAGAATTGGCTCTGGCCATGGTTCGATGTCGATCACCTCTGAGGCTGATTCAGTGGAGGATAGGTTGGCTAACGCCTGAGGCTAGAATCATGGGTGAGATATCTATCATGACCTTTGCTCCCTTTCACTTTCATCCTCAAGATTCTGATCGCCTTCCCTTTGAATCTTCTTAGATTTGTCTACCCAACTGGAAAGCCATTGATTGGCCGCGGAGCACGCAGCGGGATTCATCAATGCTAGAGGCGCCATCTTGTTGGTTCACCTACACGATATCCCAAATCATGTTAGGGAGATCGCTTTGCATAGCATTCGCCATGGTGCCGCCATGGCGCTGGCTTCTGCGCAAGCTCATTCTGGTCATGAACTTTGGTTTCTCTCCCCATGGTTTTCTAGTAGTAGCACACCCTAGGGATCATGAACGCCTGATTGAGGATTTCTTTAGTGCTACTAACTCTGTAGCCTTTATCTCCTAGGCCGATGATATAATAGCCAAAGTGTTTTTCGGCCCGTAGTTTGTAATAGGTGATATTAGCAAACAATTCCTTTGTTTTGAGTGACTTTTTCTTTTGTTTCTTACTTCATACTATATGCATCACTTTGTCCATGTTTGCTTTCCTCCTACGGGCGATACACATTGTATCGGCTTGTACCCTTCTGGGTTTATTTTCGCACCAGAAGCGATACCCTTCTAGTATCGGCTATTAGAGCTATCAACCAAGCAAATTGGTTGTCAAGTATTAATCCAAACATTAGGGTAATATTCCTTTAAATATTCCCCATTCGATTGCTCTGCCGAATCCTTCTTCCCCTTTCAGTGTTTCCAAAATATAAATATTACCCGGTGCACAACGCTTGATCCGATAAGGTCCTTCCCAATTAGTTGATTACTTTGCCAGATTTGTTGTCCTTTGACCTAATCGGCAATTTTACTCTCCAAACCAAATCTTTCTTAGAGAATTGCTCATTCTTGACCTTTTAATCATAACATTGCAATCCTCGGTTTATGGGCTTCAATGCTTTTCAGGAGCACATAGCCGAAGGCAACACAAATCTTTTAAGCTATTCATCACAAAATTCTTGTAGACTTTGGCATAACGGACCTCGATCTAGTTTGAACTTCCCAAGGAGGGACTATATTATGGCTATACACAGGTTCATAAGGTGACTCTATCAGCCCTTTTGCCTTTGGTCATCAAGGGTAATTCATCCCCAGCCTTCTCAAAAGTCTCATCTCCCTTCTTTATTTTTGAAGATTAGGTCCTTTTGTTCTGGCTGAAGAACCAATTTTGAAAATAGCCGATTCTAGACTCTCTGTTTTAATTCTATCTGGGTCTAAAAACATGGCCTTTATTAAGAGAGCCCTTCAATCTTCCAACCTTAGTCATCTGGTGCTATATTCTCTTTGGCAATGGTGAAGCGGCGTTTCATCTTCTATTAATTGTGGTTGCCTTTTGCGCGTTCCGAGGCGTCCGCCTCTTTGCTTCATGCCTTCAAATACCAGCCGAGGGCTTTGGCCTCAAACACATCTCCATTCACAACTATTCCTTCACTCTCTTCTGCCTGCCAAAACTCTATAGCAATTTTCTTCCTTTCTTCCATAGATCCAATCATCTCTCATGGCCGACGAAGATAACCGAGGTAAGCGCGCAGCGGAGGAGATCCCGGTAGAAGAGATGCCGATGAACTAGCGTCTCCGACGCATGAGGTGAGATTGGCAACCTCTATTCATGATGATGACCTGTTCTGACTTTCCTATAGGTCTATTGTGAATGACAGCCTTCATCCTTTCCCTAGGACCGGCAAACCCGCTGATGTTGTATCCTCTGCGCCAGCTTCATCATTGGGTTCTTCCAACTCATATGATGGCGATGATGCCCGGTGCTTCTTTCGAGAATGGAGGGTGACCGAGGACTGCTATTACGAGGCATTTTGGAACAATGGCCAGCTTGAGATTTGTCTAGGGGTCCTCCGAGATGCGCAATAGCTTATCGAGCAACGTCACTTTGGTCTCCATGAATACGAAGTACGTCACCGCCAGGAGTACGAAAAGGAGTACGACAACCCGAACTCAGCCCTTGAGCTTATCCCTGACCGCAACACCATAGAAGATGATGTCAACAACCCTAAGGGGCCCCTAGCTTTCACCAGGGCGCTCTGAACAATCCAGTGGCCCCGTGGTTTTAAAATCACTGGGGTCGAGCCCTATGAAGGAAGAATGAACCCAACTCAGTGGCTACAGGCTTACGCCACTACTGTCTGAGCCGCCGGAGGAGACACCAGCATCATGGCGAATTATCTCCCCATCATGCTCACGCCACCCGCCATGAGCTAGTTTACTAGCCTTGCGCTAGACTCCATCGGATCATGGGAAGAGCTGAAGAAAGTCTTCATCGACAACTATATGACCACGTGTACTCGACCCGGCACCAAGCATGATCTCAGCTGCATCAACCAAAAGCCATCCGAGCTCCTCTGTAGCTACATCCGACGTTTCTCTGAGATGAGGAACTCTATTCCCAACGTCATGGAAACTGAGGTCATCACCGCCTTTATCCGAGGACTCCACCATCGCGAGCTTCGGTCCAAATTCAACCGCAAGCCTCCCACCGGTATCAGCGAGATGATCACTATGGCCAACCAGTACGCCAATGCTGAGGAAGCCGAGGTGCGCTTCAACGAGGATGCAGGCACTCATTGCCCATCTCACCGCTACGACAACCATCCTAACGACCGACGCCACAGCGACCGCTGCCCTAACGACCGCAACTACCATCACGACAGTGACCGTGATCGGTCAGTAGGACACAGGCCTGGCCAAAATCACCACCACTGGCCAGAACACATCGTCACCGCCGTCAGTCAACCTTGTGCCAAGCGCAACTATAATGAACAGTACCAAAAGATCCTCGACGACCCATGCCCTCTTCACAAGAATGCCAAACACAAGATGAAGGACTACATTGATCTGGCCAAAGAGTTCTAGGACAAGAGGCTCAATGTCGACGCCAATGATGGAGCTAGAGGTCGCCGACTACCTAGGGGCAACAACAATGCCTTTCAGGACCACAATAAGGTGGTCACCACCATCTTTGGGGGCCTCGCCTCCATTGAGAGTAGAAGAGAACAGAAGCTCATCACCTGATGAGTGCTCGCCGTCACTTAAGAGGAAACCACCATCAACCATAGCTATCACCCATGGTCTGAGGTCCCCATCACCTTCAATAGGGCCGACCAGTGGGCAGACGTACCCTACATAGGGCGTTTCCCCCTCATCCTCGATGCAACCGTCTAGAAGGTGCTCTTTAGAAAAGTCCTCATTGACGGTGGTAGTGCTTTGATCCTACTCTTCGCTGAGGCCCTAAGGGAGTTGGGCCTCGTGATAACGGATCTCACACCCTTGGACTCCTCCTTCTAGGGTGTGGTACCTAGAAGGGCATCTAGGCCACTTGGAGAGATCACCCTACCAGTATAGTTTGGCACAGCAAGCAACTACCGCATCGAGCATATCAACTTCTACGTCGCCGACTTCGACACCACCTACCATGCCATACTTGGTTAGCTAGCTCTGGCCAAGTTCATGGCTGTACTGCACTACGCATATCTAGTGATGAAAATGCCTTTGCCTATAGGAGTCCTGGCTCTGTGGGCCAACCTCTCTGTTGCCTATGCCTGCGAGATAGAGAGTCTTGCTCTCACTGAAGCCACCGACCTCTCCATCCAAATGGCTAGCATGGTCGCCAAAGCCAAGACTAGCGCCCACCGATGATAAGGAGATCCCAGAGCTAGAGCTTCCTCATGCCTCCGCCAAGTCCAAGGAAATCAAGGAGGTTGGCCTCAGCCTCGACGATGTCTCCAAGACCATGAAGATTGGGGCTCACCTTGACCCCAAATAGGAAAGCGTGCTCGTCTCCTTCCTATGTGCCAACGCCGATGTGTTTGCTTGGAAACCTACAGACATGCTGGGGTACCATGGGAGAAGATCGAGCACTCCTTGAATGTCTTGCCGACCGCCAAACCGATCAAGCAGAAACTCCGCCGATTCGTGCCAGACAAGAAGGAGGCTATTAGGGTAGAAATAAAATGGCTCTTAAATACCGGGTTTATAAAAGAAGTGTATCATCTAGATTGGTTAGCAAACCCTGTTCTCATTTAAAAAAGAATAAAGAATGGAGAATGTGTGTTGATTATACTGATCTTAACAAACACTGCCCTAAAGACCCCTTCGGCTTGCCTCGGATAGACGAGTTTGTAGACTCTACCACCGGCTATGAACTGCTCTCCTTCCTTGACTATTACTCCAGCTATCATTAGATCTCCCTCAAGGAAGAAGACCAGATCAAGACGTCATTCATTATGCCTTTCAGTGCATACTGCTATAGAACTATGTCCTTTGGACTCAAGAACACCGGGGCTACCTATCAAAGGGCCATCCAAATGTGCCTCGACTAATAGATCGACCGCAATGTCGAAGCCTACATAGACAACATGGTTGTCAAGACTAGGACAGCCAATAACCTTATCGCCAACCTTGAAGAAACCTTCGCTAACCTAAACAAGTACCGATGGAAGCTGAACCCTTCAAAGTGCATCTTTGGAGTTCCATCTGGTATACTGCTAGGGCTACATCGTCAGTGCTCGAGGTATTGAACCTAACCCTAACAAGGTCTCCACCATCACCAATATGAAACGGCCAACATGCATCAAGGATATATAGAAGCTTACAGGCTGCATGGCTGCTTTAAGTCACTTCATATCATGCCTCGACAAAAAGGGTTATCTTTCTTCAAACTCCTCAAGGCCTCCGAGTGATTCTCCTGATCAGAGGAGGCAGACTCAGCTTTTGAGCAGCTCAAGGTGTTCTTAACAAAGCCTCCGATCATGACGGTGCCACGTCCAGATGGGACTCTATTAATATACATCGCCGCTACTTCTCATGTCGTGAGCATAGCTATTATCATCGAACGCGAGGAAGCCGGGCATGCTTATAAAGTGCAACGTTCGGTTTACTTCATCAGCGAGGTACTTAATGAGCCCAAAACTCGTTATCCTCAGGTACAAAAGTTGTTATATGCCATTCTTATTACGTCGCACAAACTCCGACACTACTTCGAATACTACAAGATCGCCATGGTCACTGAGTTCCCTCTAGGGGACATTCTCCACAACAAAGAGGCCAATGGCCGCATCATTAAGTGGGCTATTGAGCTCGGCATCTATTCCATCAAATTCAGAAGCAGACCAACCATTAAGTCACAAGTGCTTGCTGAGTTCGTCACTGAATGGACCGAGATCCAAGAGCCCATCGCCGCTACTTGCCTCGATCACTGGGTAATGTACTTTGACGGCGCCCTTAACATCAATGGTGCTAGTGTGAGCATTCTGTTCATTACGCCGACCAAGGATAAGCTATGTTATGTACTTCGGATACACTTTCCGGCCTCCAACAATGTTGTGGAATACAAAGTGTGTCTCCATGGTCTCCGTATAGCCAGTCGAGCTCGGCATCAAATGCCTCATGGTGTATGGGGACTCTGCGCTGGTTATCAACCAGCTCAACAAGGATTGGTCCTGTTCCAGTGAGAAGATGGACGCATACTGCGCCAAAATCAGGAAGCTCGAAGGAAAATTCTACGGCATCGAGTATCACCATGTGGTACATGACCAAAATCAGCTCGCTGATCACTTATCCAAGCTGGTCTCTTCTTGCACCGCGATCTCGCCAGGGGTCTTTATTCAAGATCTCCTGGTGCCATCCATCAAAGCAGATAAGAAAGTCGAAGAGGTTCCCCCTGCTGAGTAGTTGGTACTTGCGGTACCTTCACCGATCGCCGATTGGAGGGAGCAATTCATCAAGTACCTCACTAGCACCGAGGTACCCGCCGACAAGACTGAAACTGAACACCTAGTTCATCGAAGCAAGCTTTATGTGCTGGTGGATGGTAGCTTGATGAATAAAAGTGCCAAGGAAGGGATACTGTAGAAATGCATCACCCAAGAGGAGGGAGTAAAGCTACTTCTCGAAATTCACTTTGGTTCCTACGGCAACCATGCGGCCTCAAGAACACTGGTCGGCAAGGCTTTCTGAGCTGGTTTTTATTGGCCCATAGCCATCACTGATGTAGAAGACCTCATCCGACATTGTGAAGGATGTCAATTCTTCGCTAAGCAAATACACGTGCCAGCGCAAGAGCTACAAACCATCCTAGCTTCCTAGCCCTTCACATGCTGGGGACTGGACATGATTGGGCCTTTCAAACCAGCACTAGGTGGTTTCTGGTACGTATATGTCACCATCGACAAGTTCTCCAAGTGGATTGAATATAAACTGCTCATCTCGGCTACTGCAAAGAAAGCAGTTGAGCTCTTCGAAGATATCATCCATAGATTTGGTCTATCGAACATCATCATCACCAATCTTGGAACTACGTTTACTGGCCATCACTTCTAGGACTTTTGCAAAGACCGCTGCATCTCTGTCAAATATGTCTCTGTTGCCCATCTAAGAGCCAACGGCCAGGTCGAAACGGGCGAACGGCATGATCCTTGATGCCCTCAAAAAGCGACTATATCAAAAAGAAGAAAGGCACCCGGGCAGAAGGCTCAAGGAGCTTCTAGCTATAGCCTGGGGACTACGTACTCAAGCTAGTCACAGCACCGGCGTGACTCCATACTTCTTGGTCTATGGCTCAGAAGCCATACTACCAGTAGACATTACTTTCTGAGCACCTAGAGTGGAAAATTATGATGAAGAGCAGGCCGAGGCTGTTCGGTCTGAGGACGCTGATAGGGCCGAGGAAGAACTGACTAATCACCTATGTCCGTACAGCTAAATATCTAGAAGGCTTGTGGAGGTACTATAATTGAAACGTCAAAGGTCATTCATTTGCTGTCGACGATCTCGTTCTCTACAGAAAACAAAAAACTAAAGGGATGCACAAGCTCTCTTCCCCTTGGGAAGGACCTTACGTCGTCAAAGATGTTACTCGACTAGGGTCTTATCGCCTAAGTGACTTAGAAGGAGTCGATGTTCCCAACTCGTAGCACATCGAACACCTTATACGTTTCTATCCTTGAAACACTCTAGATATGCACTCTCCAATTTTATATTGAGTAAAGTTTTGGTCTCCATAACTTGTCTCCAGTTTTGTCTCTATTATGGTTTAACATCCACTCGCGGTCGCTGAGCTCCATGCTACTTCATAACGAACTCCAATACGTAATCGCCATAACTACGCCGACCACATTTCTCCAAATCGTCGAACATGTTTTCTCCAAAATCACCAAAAATGGTTTCTCCAACATTAGCGCCGAACACGATTTCTCCAAACATTAGCGCCAAACACGATTTCTCCAAACGTTATTGCTGAACATGTTTTCTCCAAAATCGCCGAACATGTTTTCTCCAAAATTGCCGAACACGTTTTCTCCAAATCGCCGAACACTTTTCCCGATTGGAGAGCAACATCCTTTCTCTTCTGTTCTCTTCAGAGAAGACCTAGTCTCCGATCTCTCCCTACATGTGCTACGGGCTCTGTGCTCTGCATTATGGGTGGTCGGCTGTGGTTCCTTGGTCACACCTATTTGTCCTACACGTCTATGGGCTCCACGCTCAACGTTATGGACTATGGGTCAGCCAAGGCCAAGAGGTTAGCATCGAATACATTGCTCGAACGCCGCTTATGCTACCTTTATCTCCAAGTTCATACAACAACCGTCGAGCAGCACATGTTCCGCGCTATTTTTTATGGAGAAGACCTAGTCACTGATCTCTCCCTACACGTGCCACGGGCTCTGCGCTCTGCGTCATGGGTGGTCGGCTACGGTTCCTGGGTCAAGCCTGTTACTCCTACATGTGCACGGGCTCCGTGCTCGACATTATGGACTATGGGCTGGCCAAGGCCATAGGGAACAGTAGCAGACCAACTATTTGGACGCTAGTTGAACTACGCATAATCGCGTCAGGATTGAAACTGCGAAGATTTTTTCGCCAAAATACAAGCAAATTGCATATATTGCATATACATGCACCTTGTAACATTTATTTGATAAATAATTATTTCTTGCGCTTTCGTGTGTTCTAAATACACTGTCAAGGTTTTATAGATGATAATTTATGAGTAGATTACTAAGCTCCGCCATTACCATCTGTCTCACCAAATAGATCTATATCACCGGCTAGCATCTTCACTGCGTCCTCCACCTCATCCTCCAGCTGTTGGGTCCCCGCATCGCTCAATCCTTTGGTGAACCCACCCCCTATTGACTGAAGGTCAATGGTCGGGTAATGGGACCGAACAACCAATGAGGACATGGGTAGTGACGATCATAATGGCGTCGTAGTTGAAGGTCTTGAAGTTCTCCCATGTTGCCTTGCACCTCTGGATGACTGTGTTGGGACGTTGTCGCCTACCATCGTGCTGAGCGCCCGTTTCTAGGTCGACGCAGTCAAGCACCGGCTTAATTGCGGCGATTACAGCGTCGAAGTTCTCCTTTTGGACCTTGGCCTCCTACACCAGCACGTGAAACTGTGCTTTGGCTTTATGACAATAGCCTGCAAGCGTTACAATGATCCATTATACAAGGAAGCTACTTCAATAGTAATTCCGGCAAGGAGGAATTCACCTTTTAGCTCCTCAGCAAGTTTGTCCACCCGCTCTTTTTCCTTTGCCTTCTCCTGGCAAAGTTGATCGATGGCCTAGCACATTTAGCCGAGCTCAGTGTCTTGCTCTACAAGCGCAACAGTTGTCACGAAAATGTGGCTATTTAGCAATACAAAAGTACATTCATTGATATACCGTACCTGCTTTCTATTTGGATACACTATTAAGTTGTTCGGTTTTCCTCTCCAGCTGCTCGGAAGCACTTTCAGTTGCCCAGAGATAGCGGCCAGCTACTCGGACTGGCTCCACACCTGCTCGGACACAGTAGCTAGCTTTTCGGTCAGGACCCCTTTCTGGTATTCCAGGTCCCGCGTGTTGGACTCCGCAAGGTCTCATTCACGTTGGGCCCTCTGGATATTCTTTTCCGAGAGGTTCCTAGCCACTTTGAGTTTTTTGTTCTCCTTAGCAAGGGGCTCCATTCGCTTTATCAGCTGGCGGCGCTGCTTGGCAACTCGAGATATTTCCTACAAATGCATGATGCCAGTATCGTTATCCAATTCCAATAAACAACCAGGACCTTTCCAGATGTAGTATTAACCTTGATCTGTTTCATCACACTAGTAAGGGTAGTCTCCAGTCTCCTGAATCCTTGGTGGTGTCCTCCTCTTCGACAATTACTATTTCATCACCGTGCTTTCAGAGGATCCAGACTGATTGGGGTCGAGGTTTGTCACACATGATCTCCTCCACCTCGTCCTCCTCTGTTGCAGCCGGGGGCACCACCTAGGGCTCAGTGGTCGGATAGCGGGTCCGACCATGCCCTCTGAAGCATCGGGGAGTGCTGTCTGCTCCTTCGGCGCTGAAAGCTTTTCCGCTCTAGATTCTGTCATTGCCGAAGGTGCTGTCGCCGACTCATTCACCATTGTAGACAGTCGTTCGCTACCACCAAGCCCACCAGGGGCAGCGATTGGCTCCCTTGCGTGCTCCCAAGCACTCAGGGACTCTAGGATGGGGTCTACTGGAATCTCCCTTGCTCCGGGGCCAGTTTTTGGTTGCTGCTTAGTTTGAGCGGGTGGGGCTGGATCTGTCGTTCGCCTCGCACTGTATCAAATTGGTTATTCAGTCACCATAGAAGTAAAGAAAATATAGCAAAGTAACTTCAGCACAAGGACACTTATGGTTTGGTCTGATAGTTCAATTTCATGAACCAACGATGCCGGCTCGAGCCTTCGGGCGCAGCTGCAGGGTCGACTTTGGTGCTCTTTGGGGGAATTCTTGGCTCTTCCTTGGTTGGCCTCAGGTTCCGCCTGCTACTCTGGGTCTGCTTTCGCTTGTTGCTCGCCCCGTAGGGACTTCCTTCATCTACTGCATAGAAATTCCCTCTGCCCGCTGCTCGGGGACTTTCCTTGTCGCCACCAATCCACCATTGGTTCTCACTGCCTTTTATTAAGCCGAGGAGTTCATTCACTTGCTCCATATCATCGTTTCTCGGTAGCTTCGACCAGCTCCTCTAGCTTTCTGGGATGTGGTTGGCATTATAGCGAACCGCTGGGTGGCTTTGTTTCATGTAGAACCACCTAGTGTTCCACCCCTTCAGTGACATGTTAAGCGGTACGGTAAGGTATTCGCTCACCATTCCATCCCACAGCTAGAGGTACACCCCACTGACCACCTTAGAACCAGCGCCGCCTCTCTTCTTCAGCTAGAATAGGTGACGGAAGAGATTGAAGTGAGGTAGGATTCTGAGGTATGCCTCACAAAAATGGATGAAGATTGAGATGTGCAAAATGGTATTGGGGTGGAGATTGCATAGAGTAACCACCCAGAGCTCCAACAGATCCCTCAGAAATTGGTGAACAGGAAATCCTAACCCACACCAGAAATAGTCCTCGAATACCACTGCTTTGTCAGTATGGGGTGTTGGGAAGGACTCACCAAGGGTTGGTAGCTCTTCTTCTCCTGTTCATGACGGCACCCACTCCTCATCGTGTTGGGCCACAGCGCCTGTCTTCTTGGGACTAGTCTTCTTTGATTTCACATTTCCTTTCTTTGATGCCATCTCCTAGATCTGGTTAGGGTTTGGCGGCGGAGGTAAATGTGGTTGCAGATTCGGTAATGCGAGAGATGAGGAGGAAGATGAAGTGGAAAATGTGGGAATAGGGTATGCGGTGGCACTATTATATAGGACTTCCCCACCATTCCACATTCAAGGGTTTTTTGGGAACCGTTCCCATGATCTGTGTCGCTCCAATTTCTCCGATGCGGCATATGGGTCGTTACTAGGGCTTTTGTGCAACCGCAGCCCATGTCGCTCATTTATCACTGCCATCAGTTGCTACTCACTGAAATATCGCTGACTTCTTCACCATTTATTGAGGCTTAGTAACCGACACTATATAGCCGTTACTCTAGTTTTTTCTCCACGATTTGATTTCTCCGATGACTCCACCTGTAGCTCAGGGACTAGCTGCCTGCTCCACTGGTCTTTGATTGTTTTTCTATTTCTGACCTTGGCACCACATGACTGCATCACCTACTGTTAGGCTCGGGGACTAAGTGGGCACACTTCACCTTGCGATGAATGTGCTTTGTCTCTTTTTGGGCCATGCCCAGGGGCTGGCTGCCTGCTCGGCTAGTTTCCTACTATTCTTCTAGTTTCTAACCCTGGCACCACATGACTACATCATCTGCTGTCAGGCTCAGGGACTAAGTGGGCACACTTCACCTCACGGTGAGTGTGCGGGATTTTTTCTCGAAGACTACATACCTATAGAAGAAGATTGACTCCTACTACTTTGTTTGGACTCTAAGTGGGCACACTTGGTCCATTGTGAAGAAATTTTTTATTCTAAATTTGAGCTCCTTACACCCTTATGGCAAGCCATACTTAGGTCACACTGCTCGGCGATAGGTCATGCTACTCGGCGATAGGTCATGCTGCTTGGCGACAATTCATGCTGCTCGGCGACGGTTCACGCTACTCGGCGACGGTTCACGCTACTTGGCAATTCATCACGGTGGTTGGACCATGAGTTTGACTGCTCGATGTTATTTGCACTGGCTCGGACGACCTCAAGATGGCGTTGCACAATGGGTACAAGGTGCTCGGGGACTAGCTGTGGGGTGTATGACCCTGGATACCCATGGCAGGCCACATGGGCTATGGCCCTAGGGGTGGCCTAGCCCACAAGACAAAGCCTTGCGGGGCACGACTCTGCTTGGTGCCTTCTACAAGACACCGGGAAGATATCCAGAAGATACTACGAGATCTATTAGGATATGTATGATCCCAAGATTCCTATAATCAGTTATTACTTTTTGATTATCTCTCAGATCTAACCGACTTGTAAGCCTACCTCCCGGACTATATAAGGCGGGCAGGGACCCCCTCCAAAATCATGGTATATCATATGATAGCTAATACAAACCAACAGACCACAGGAGTAGGGTATTACATCATATTGACGGCCTGAACCTATCTAACTCGTGTCTCTCTGTTGCCTTCTTGTTCTTGATCTCACGCTCCTCTATCGATCAATCTACCTTCGTGGGATACCCCTCAGAGGACTGCCGATGATATTCTATCGACAAGTTGTTAGATCGGTAATCTTCTTTTCTCTAGTCCCAGTGTAAAAATATGTATGAAACTTCTTCTCTAGGTCAGCCCAATTGGTAATGGAATTGACTGGTAGTGATGAAAACCAAGTGAAGGCTGGCCCTGATAAGGACAAGGAGAAAAAATGAACTTGATGGGCATCCTCAACTGATGCTTCGCCCAACTATGTAAGATACCGACTGGCACATTCTATCGTGCTTGTACTATCATGGCCAGTGAACTTAGCAAACTCTAGGAGCCTATAATTTGAGGGAAGGGCGACCAAATCATACCATTCTAGAATATGGGTGTTTGTATGAAAAAGTCAACCCTTTTGGCTTTAGACCAACCTGATTCTTCATCATCTCGGTCACCCTCAGCAATAACTCATCAGGTTGCAGATTTGGATTTCTTTGTACCTACTGACCCATCTATGGATTGAAATTATGTGTGCCTTGATATCCTGGATTTGGCATCATGTGAAGGGTATTATAATTTGTGCCAAAGTGATACCCTTGTGGAATCTCGATCTGCTAGGTCCTTTGTTGACTCGCTGCTTGAAGTCTCTGATTGTAGACATAAGGATCTATATCTCTATGGATCCTTTGAATTGATGGTGCTATTTTTTTAGTCGACGATGGTATGTGGCCTGATGTGCCAAAATTGATCGCCTAGTTCTGACTTTGCCCCATCGGCTATTGCACATGCTGTATTGATGGTCCAGGATTGTACTATGTCTAATTTGTAGTAGTTCCTTGAGTTTGTTTAGATGAACCCTGAACTATCTAGACATCACCACTACCAGCTAGTGCTGCTTCTTGATGGCTAGTACTAACTTGATTAGTCCCTTGGGTCAATGGATCTAGAATTTTGTAATAAGACAGCCCACCTTGACCAACTAGAAACCCGTGAATTGCCTCTCTCATGGCGTTGTGGAATATGTCCATGAAAGCTTCATTATGGCTTGATATGGCATCACAAATAGATTTGTCAACAACTTCCTTAAGGAAATACCAATCTTCATCTTCAGTTGTATCTGTCTACCCATGCAATAGAACTCTTGGTAGTGGAAATTTCTGAATAATTGTGTTGTCATGTGTTTTGGTGTAGGACAATAAACACTTGTTCTGAAACTCTTCTATAGCTTTGTTGATGATACCCTTGTCCCCATTAGATAGATCTTCATAATGCAGCATAAGGATGCCATTGTTGTTGTGAACCACCATGATGATTGTGGGGTCCCACCGAGCGTGCTAGAAACATGTGTCGACATAGAATTTTGTCCCATGCCGAGGACACATGTAGCAAGTCGAAAGGGTATGTTCGATGGAGCTGGAGATCTACCTAGCTTCAGCACAAGGGTGGTCGATCCTATGCACTCCTCTCGAGACATGCCAGTCAATTTGACCCTGCAATTGACAAGAGATAAAGCTTATCAGTAATTAAGGGTAGAACTTACCAGTGTTGCCAGATAGTCAATTCCAGCATATTCATGAGAATAAATCGGTTAAAGCTCATTGGGTTGTGTAAGAAGAATCGGTTATCATTCAAGATAAATATCGTTATTTGAGCAAATATTAATCAATGGCAATAAGATGTCAACAATGATTGGTTTATGCTAAGCCAATGACTGCATGTAACCGAACTCCTTTATAAAAGAAATAGTTCATCATCATTCAACCATTTAATAGAAATAAATCTAATGAACATATTAGATCTCATCTATCGCTATGACCAGTGGGGCATGAGGCAGAATCATGCAGGACGTAGAAACAATAATAGACTCGATGACCCTAACTTATTACTAATATCAGTGGGGCATGAGGTAGAATCATGCAGGCCGTAATACAATATTAAGATCATGGGGCTAACACATCTTTCAACTTATCGCTACTTCAACGATCTCGTGATGCGAACTGTTCGTGAAAGCGCTCGATATCGGCTAAAATAGCTGATTCAGGCATAGCACACAGTTAAAGTCATGCCTTATCTGGAATAGATCTACCAAATAACGATCCCCACTCCACGGTGCTAATAGTGGGGTGTGAGGCAGAATCACACAGGTCATGATAACGGGCCATGGAACGGTTCTCGCTAGCCCATAAATCTTCTCAAGACGCAACATGCTTTAACCGCACGCTATGCATGATCAAGATTGACGTAAAACAACCGATAAAATATAACTCATCATTTAAAGTATAGATTAGATCAGTTTTAAATTAACAAACGATGGGTTGAAAAGGATATAAGGCCAATCTAGATCAATCCCAATCGGGCAAAGTGATATTGCTGTAATTAAATAAATAATGGAAGCAATAAGCAATATCAGTAACTTAATGAATCTATCCGAAGGAACGCCGCCCTTAGATAGAACCGATAACTTGACCTTAATCTAGTTTGAGCAGTGGAGGTCGATCGGATCGATGCAGCCATACTTGAACTAGACAAGAGTCGATAACTAACTCATACCAGAGTCGCAATGGAGGTTGATCAGGTCGATGTAGCCATACGAATAGAGGAATGAGTCATGATGGTACTTACAACAAGCAGTGGAGGTTGACCGGATCGATATAGCCATACTTGCTAAAGAACTCGCCGAGATCTACTCTACACCTACTCCTAAGGGGTGGCTGGAGCCAAAAAAGTAAATGACTTGTATATTGGATTGATTGTGTGTCTTTTACAATTGCCGAGGTTTGATATTTATACCTAGGACCTACGCATGACTCCTGTCTAAGCATGACTCATCACAATTTTTGACCCTAGACAAAACATTCCTAATTTAAGATAACTTGGACTCTAATTTTTCCCTTTTTGTAGAGTCCAACATGTCTCATCCTGGCGCTGATCTTAGCCTTTGTCGTTCTCTACTGGCTCTATCTAAAGAAAGCCAATTCTAGTTTTGCATTCGAATCAGCTGGTTCCGATCTGCACATAATTGATTCCTTGATGACATGATCTTGGGAGCTTTCAAGTCCCTGTGACTCTTCTTCAAAATTTTGGTGTAAACAATAAGAAGAATGGAAAGTTAAGAGTTTGCATTGATTTCTGAGATCTAAACAAGGCCACGCCCATGGATGGTTATCTGATGCCAATAGTTGATATGTTGGTAGACACAGCAGCCGGGTGCAAGGTTATTGACTTCATGGATGGCAATGCAGGATATAACCAAATTTTGATGGTTAAGGAAGACATAGCAAAGACCGCTTTCAGGTGTCCTGGCAGAATCGGTTTATTTGAGTGGGTTGTGATGACCTTTGGTCTGAAGAATGCCGGTGCAACTTATCAGAGGGCAATGAATTATTTTTTTCATAAGTTGATCAGTAGGATTATTGAAATCTACAATGATGATGTGATGATAAAATCCAAGGGGTACAAGGAGCATCTAGCTGATTTGTGGGAGACTCTAGAGTGCACAAGAAAACATGGTCTAAAGATGAATCCTAATAAGTGTGCCTTTGGAGTATCGGCTGGACAATTCTTAGGTTTCGTGGTCCACGAGAGAGGAATCGAAGTTGGTCAAAAAAGCATAAAAGCAATTGATGAGGCAGTGCCCCTGACTACTAAAACAGAATTACAATCTTTGCTTGGTAAGATTAATTTCATCAGAAGGTTTATTTCAAATTTGTTGACAAGAGTTATGTCATTTTCTCCCTTGTTGAAGTTGAAAAATGATTAAGAATTTAAGTGGGGTGACGTACAACAAAAGGTGTTTGAGGAAATAAAAGAATATATGAAATGTCCACCTATGCTGGTCCCTCCTCAGGAAGGTAAGCCTTTTAAGTTGTACATATCGGTCGATGACAAAACAATTGGATCGGCCTTGATGCAAGAGATTGAAGGAAAAGAGCGGGTTGTTTTCTATCTGAGTAGAAGACTTCTGAATCCAAAAACAAGATATTCTCCCACTGAAAAGTTATGCTTGTGCTTATATTTCTCTTACACTAAGATGTGACACTACTTATTATTGGCTAAGTGTATGGTTGTTTCCAAGGCTGATGTGGTCAAGCACATGTTATCAATGCCAATACTGAATGGGAGAGTGGGAAAGTGGATTCTTGTGTTGTAAAAATTTGACTTGAGGTACAAATCAGCTAAAGCAGTCAAAGGGCAAGTAATAGCTGATTTTGTCACCCAGCATCATAAGCCAATTGTTGGCTATGTGGATCCGGTACCATGGACGTTGTTCTTTGATGGGTCATCATGCAAGCAAGATGATGGCATTGGTATTGTTATTATTTCACCTCGGGGGGCAAGTTTTGAGTTTGCTTTTGCAACTGAACCAATGATTACCAACAACCAAGCGGAATATGAGGCTATTCTTAAGGGACTTCAACTTCTTCATGAAGTAAAGGCTGAAGCAATTGAAATATTTGGTGATTCATAGTTAATTATTAATCAGTTGATCGGCCTATATGAGTGCAAAGAAGATACTCTGAGGGGATACTATGATGAGTGCCAAAGGTTGCTCAAGGAATTTCCTCATGTCTTTTTTCAACATATTCTGAGAGCACAAAATCAAGAGGCTAATTGTTTAGCTCAAAGTGCGTTAGGTTATTGACTATTTCAAGAAGTCTTGAGTAGTGAAACCTTGAATGATGATTGGAGAGTTGAAATAGCCAATTACCTTAGGAATCCGTCACAGAAAGTTACCAGAAAGCTAAGATATAAATCAACTAAGTATGTTTTACCGGATGATCAGCTATATTACAAAATAGTCAATGGGGTGCTGATCAAATGCTTAAATCAAGAGGAAGCTAAGGTGTTGATGGGCAAAGTACATGCAGGGATATGTGGAGCTCATCAATCAGCTGATAAGATGAATGGATTATTCACAGAACTGGATATTTTTGGCCAACAATATTGGAAGATTGTTTTAAATATTATAAGGGGTGCCAGTATTGTCAACGTTTTGGTAATGTCTAGAAATCACCTGCATCGGCTATGAATCCAATAATGAAACCATGGACCATTTTGAGGCCAGGGAATTAATTTAATTGGCTAGATTTTTCTGCCCTCAAGTAAAGGACATAAGTTCATACTGGTAGCAACGGTTTACTTCACTAAGTGGGTTGAGGCAATTCCTTTGAAGATGGTAACCTCAAAGAACATGGTTGATTTTGTCAAGGAGCATATTGTGTATCATTTTGGGATTCCTCAAACTATCACTACCGATCAAGGGACAATGTTCACATAAGAAGTGTTCGAAGATTTTGCTGCCAGTATGGGAATTAAGCTACTAAATTCTTCTCCTTACTATGCTTAGGCTAATGCCCAGGCAGAGGCATCCAATTAGATTATGATTAAGCTAATCAAGAAAAAGATTTAGGAGTAGCTAAGGAAGTGGCATTCAATGCTTAATGAGGCATTATGGGCATATAGGATGGCCTATCATGGATTGATTAAACGATTAAACGTCACCTTATGAACTTGTGTATGGCCATAATGCAGTCCTTCCTTGGGAAGTTTAGGCTGGATCGAGGCGTGTTACGTTGCAAAATGATTTGTCAGCTGAAGTCTACAAGAATCTTATGATAGAGGACTTGAGTTGCCATTGGCTACATGCTCTTGAGAATATCGAAGCCATTAAACTGAGGGTTGCAAAATATTACAATACAAAGGTCAAGAGCAAGCAATTTTCTGAATGAGACTTGGTCTAGAAAGTGAAATTGCCTATCGGGTCAAAAGACAGCAAGTACGACAAATGGTCACCTAATTGGGATGGACCTTATCGGATTAAACGTTGTGCAGCCTGACAATGCTTATATTTTGGAAACACTAAGAGGAGAGGAAGAATTTGGCAAAGCAATCAATGGGAAATATCTAAAGAAATATTATCCTAGCGTTTGGATTAAAACTTGACAACCGATTTGTTCGGTCGTCGGCTCTAATAGCCGATACCAGAAGGGTATCGCCTCTAGTACAAAAATAAACCTAAAGGGGTAGAAGCTAGTATGATATGTATTGCCTATAAGAGCAAAGCAAATGTGGATAGATTGATGCATGGAATATGAAGTATGAAGCAAAAGAAAAATCACTTAAAATGAAGGAATTGTTTGCTGATATCGCCTATTACAAGCTACAGGCCAGAAAACACTTTGTTTACTATATCATTGGCTTGGGAAGTAATGGCTACAGAGTTGGCGGTGTCGAAGAAATCCTCGACCAGGCGCTCATGATCCCTAGGGTGTGCCGCGGCTAGAAAACCGTGGGGAAGAAACCAAAGCTCGTGGCTAGAATGAGCTTGCGCAGCTGCTAATGCCATGGCACAACCATGACAAACACCATGCAGAGCGACCTCCCTGACATAGTTCAGGATGTCATGCAATCAAAACATAGGAACAGCGCCTCTAGCATTGACGAATCCCGCTGCATACTCCGCAGCTGATCGGAGGCTTTCTAGCTGAGCTGATAGATCTAAAAGATTCAAGGGAGGGATGATCAAGATCTTGAAGACAAAGTTTAAAAGAGATAGAAAGTTGTGGTAGGCATCTCACCTGTGATTCTAGCCTCGGCCTCGGCCAACCTATCCTCCACTAGATCGGCCTCGAAAGGCGATCGACATCGAACCATGGCCAGAGCCGATTCTATGAGGGAGAGGCAGTCAGGCAAGATTCTGGCCAGCCTAATCAATGGAGGCGAGTAGATCATCATTGTCGATCCATCTCCTTAGATAGCAGGGGAGCTAGTGGCGAGCTATTGACGAGGATAACCCCAAAGGCTGAACAGAGTTCAGCCCTATGCCCCCAGATGGTGGGGGCATCATGAGTTGCACCCTCCTGATGACGAAGGCACTGGTGTGATGATGTAGATCCATTAAGGGCCTCCTTAGCAGACCTCTTGCTGTTCTCTATGATCTCAAACCTATGGGAAAGCAAAAATTACACTAAAGACACTGAAAGGTTTGGGACGAAGTAGGTTGTTTTTCGATCCACAGCCATGGCTCGTATATATAGCCCGAGAAGGTGAGAGGATAGATTTCACCAGGGTTATGGAATTAAAGTCAGATATGGAAATGGATCGACACTCCAGAAATTTAGGGGATGGATCACGAAGAGATAATAGATTGGGACTTGTTGCTTCCCATCATCACAAAATATCTTGGGGTGGATACGAAAGGTTTACATTGACTAGCGATCAACCCGCCAAGGCTTCTTTGGATTGATGGGAGTCTAGATCCCCACGTGGCCGAAGGTCATCATGAACCAAGTCACATCGGCCCATTTATAAAATTACATTAGGAGAGGGGAAAGGCCGCCTGCTTAATAGATGCCCAACTGATTTCACGATGACTGGGAAACAATGGGAAAGAAAGCCACCTACTAAAAGATGCCCATTTCTTGGTGGCTAGGAAATTGTGGGAAAGAAGTCTGTGGTTTCCCCGACTGGGCATTTGATGGAGCGAACAAGGGGAAGGTGTCCACACATTTTAGCCCTTGCAAACACTAGAACACCTCTATGATCATGGAGAGAAGACTCTGGTGATATCACAAGAATTCTTCTAACCACTCAAGATCCTCATAGCAAGGAATCAGACCATGGAGGGTCCGGTGGAGCCAGAGGCACTCGAGAAAGCAGGGCAGAAGAGAAACATAATTGAGTTGTTGAATTGCTCTCGCTAGAGTCGGATAGACAATTTATAGTCGGCCTGAAAGATGGATCCAACCGCCCATGAAGCAATGATGCTCTCATAAAGTTTTGAAGCATGGGCTCATAAGCTGACAAGGATGGTGACAAATAGTAGACCCCTAGATCAAGATTCTCTACCCATGACCACGGACATATCGGGGTACATGCATGATAATTTTGGAATAAAATTAGTTTTATCCCAAAATTGGGGGGCATTACAACAAAATTTGGGAAGAAGAATCGCAGGAACTCAAAAGCCCCCAAGATCAGTGTCATCAAGGAATCAATTGCATAAAGGTCGGTATCAGCTGATTCGAATGCAGTACTAAAATCGGCTCTCTATAGATAGCGCCAGCGGATAACGATAAAAGTTACGGTTGGCGTCAAGAAAGAACATGTTGGACTCTACAAAAAGGGAAAGATTAGGGTCCAAGTTATCTTAAATTAGGAATGTTTTCTCTTATGCCAAAGATTGTAATGAGTCATGCTTAAGTAGGATTCGTGCGTAGGTTCCCGGGTATAAATATTAGACCCCAGCTATTGTAAAGGACACACAATCAATCAAATACAAGTTACTTACTTTTTTGGCTCTGACCACCCCCTAGGAGTAGGAGTAGAGTAGATCTCGGTGAGTTCTTCAGCGAGCAGGGCTGCATCGGTCTAGCCGACCTTTGGCTTGTCTGTAAGTACCGTCCATGGCTTATACTTTTGTTTGTACTGGCTGCATCAATCCGATCGACCTCCACTGCGACTCTAGTATAAGCTAGTTATCGACTCTTGTCTAGGTCAAGTGAGGTTGCATCGATCCGGTCGACCTCCACTGCTTGAACTAGATTAAGGTCAAGTTATCAGCTCTATCTAAGGGTGGCATCCTTCGGGTAGATTCATTAAGTTACCGATCTTGCTGATGTTTTCATTGTTATTAGTTTATAGCAACATCAATCCACCCAGTCGAGATCAAATTAGATCGGCCTTATATCCTTTTAGTCCGCCGTTTCGCTTTACTACAACACAATGTTTCTTACTCTGAATGATGGATTATGCTTCATTGGCTATTCTATTTCAATCTTGGTCACGCATAGTACATGGTCAAGGCACGTATGATCTTTGCGAGGTTTGCTAGTTAGTTAAATCTAGTCTATAGTTCACTATTATGGTTGTAATGATCCGGTCGATCCCCACTGATAGCACTGTAGATTGGAGGATGCTAGTTAGTAGATCTGTTCTTGATTAGGCATGACCTTAACTATTTGTTATGCCTACATCGGCTAAATAGCCGATCGCTTGTGCATTAACGCCTATGGCATGTTTACATGATTCTGTTAAGCGTGAATAGTTCTATGTATTTTAAGGTTTTGATTCATTTTGTTTTCATGGCTACATCGATCCGATCGAACCCCACTGTTAGAGATAGCAGGTTGAGTCTAAGGAGTCCATAGGTTTGTTCACATGAAATAGTCGATTGTTCACACGCTGTAGTCATTTTCACCTGAATCGGCTGTTTTATCCGATTCATCCAAGCCTTCACGTATAGCATGTCTTTCGGAAAGCCTATTGATGTATGGATGTTTTACGGATTCTTCAGTTTTAGTTTGTTACTATCATCATAGCTGCCATCGATCTGGTCGAACCTCACTGTTGGTGGTAACAGATTAGATTTAGAGCATCTGTAGATTCGTTTGTATTAGATAGTCGATTCGTTCATATGTTATATCTTTTCCTATTAGATTCATTAGCTCAATGATTCATACTGATAATATCCACCTAGCTGATGATCTTATTCACATATACGTGTATTGTACCTATCAACATAAAATTAATCGCTGCCCATGAGCTTTATAGTCTGTAACAACCGATTTCTGTGTGGATCGGCTATTCAGTCACTCTTCCTGTATGGCTGCTTCCAAAGTGGCACACTTGGAACTGTCTAGGCACAGACCGGCATGTTCCACCACAAATTATTGATAAACTTTCTCTCCTTGTCAATTGTAGGGTCAAATTGACTAGCAAGTCTCGGGAGGAGTATGCAAGATCGATCATCCCGGTGTTAAAGCCAGGCATATCTCCAGCTCCATCGAGCAGAACCTTCTGGCTTGCTCAGTGTGCCCAAAACATTTTTGTGCCGATAATATCATATCATCCATGTCGTTATCTATGCATCCTTGATATCTTATTTCAAGATCATGCATATAGGCTTGCTTGAAGGATTAACCCTATTGGAATTCGAAGAAGATGCGGAGGACAATCAAGGGACACAACCAACCCATAGCTCCTAAAGGAGAGGAACCAGCCACTAACGAACTGTTCAGTGTACCCTAACCACCAACCCACTTCTTTCCTGAAAGGCAAGTCCCGAAGCATTCTAAGCCTCCTATGTTTTATAAAATATCACTTGAGTCCTTTATGTTTGATGCATTAGGTGATAATAGTTTATTTGGAAACACTTGATGCATGGAACTACCTTGTCTAGATATATACTTTAAACCCTGTGTAGGTCCATGATCGAATATATGCTTAGCCATGCTTAGACCGGTAGAAGTCGGGTGATTTCCTATCACCTACGAGATATAGGTGGATACCAGAGCACGGTTGGCTATATTTGCTATCATGAAAAAGAATCATGGGATAATGTAAATGGAGGCTGGGTGGAGTCTATGTGTAGGTTGACTCATGTGATTCCATCTTTGCCGATTAAGGACTGCATTGTTGGAGGCCCTCTAGTCATTTTGAACGCATGCCTCTCACTTAGCTGGCTAGATAACTCGTTCTGACCATGAAGCTGGGTAGCTCAACTCAAACCAAGCCTCGTTGTGTCAAAGTGCACACTCTGGATGGTAGTATGGATGTGCTAGGAGCTAGACATGAGCCCAAGGGTAGGGTAGTCCTGATCATCTTGGTAGCTGGTTGTCCCTGGTTGTGAGGCGCTGATCAAATCCATGAAATGTGGACCTGAGTGGTACCAAAGGTGACCTAAGGCTACCATGGCTGGTAGACCTAGGTTTGTGTTAGGAATACTACTCAGCTGGTTGCAATCAATTCAAATCACCATCTCTTTCAGATAGAGAGAAACTTGGCGGAGCCCCTTCATCGTACTAATTGGATTATGGAATATGATGGTTCTGATGAATATGAAAATCTTACACTAGCTATGGTTACTGTTGTTATGCTAATAAATGATATACCACATGCTTGGCATAGGTTAGTTGCTAATCTAGAGACGAATAGCAATAATTAACTTGATGGCTGAATTATAAAATGTATAGCTTAATTAGTGGCTTTTTATGCAAAATGGTGTCAAGCTAGCTCTAGTTATAAAGCCTTGCATGATCCTTGGAGTCACTTTATTTTTGGTTTATGATAGGTAAGTCTAGCTGAGTACCTTCTCGTACTCAGGATTTTTTCCCACTTGTTGTAGATAACACAATATATCATGGATATTGTAAGAATTGCTTCTATCCCACCATGGACAAGAAGGCCCCGGGCAAGTCATTTCTATTTATATATCTAATCTATGATGCTTTTGTGGGTTGTGATCATAGACAGGCAAGTATTTGAACAATGGTGTAAGATGTTGGTTCAAAAACTACTTTGCTTCCACTACTATGTTATTTGAACTTGGTTTGTAATAACTTTAATCGCACTCTGATGTATGGCAATGTATTTGTGAACTCTATGTAACATGTGGCATGTATGTTGAATCATGAATGATCTTAGTTGTATGTTGCTGATGAATCGAGACCCTTTGAGGTACTCGACGGACTACCGGGTTTATATGAGCTCAAGTATGATAGTGTGACCGCTTGCGGGCTACCATTGTACTTGTGCTCTTATAAATTGTACGGTTCTATTACAATAGTGTCACCATGACTACCACTATGGCACCACATCATGCTATGCCATGACATGAGCACAAGACCATGATGATGGCCATGCCAAGATGTGCACCACAAGAAAGTGTTAC
Organism: Miscanthus floridulus; assembly: GCF_019320115.1. Lineage (NCBI taxonomy): Eukaryota > Viridiplantae > Streptophyta > Magnoliopsida > Poales > Poaceae > Miscanthus > Miscanthus floridulus. The sequence continues at coordinate 21,451,261 of NC_089591.1, read as the reverse complement.
TTGCAAGCTAAGTTAGCCAGGCCTCCTCCCTCAGGCTCATGGCCCTTCGGTCAGGACAACCTCCTTATTTGTATAAAACCTAGCCATGTACTCTATATAAGGGCAGCTAGGGCCTCCCTCTAGGGGGACATCTCCATTCTCATCGAGCTCTCAAAGCTTTCCTTCGGCCAGCCCTTCTACTAGGTCTAGCTCTCCTACTTCTTCAACCATTCTTGCACCCCCATTATAAGAACTTCAGAGTATTCAAGCGAGGAAAATGCACTCAATCATCTTTGAGACTGGACGTAGGGCTCTGGCCTGAACTAGTATAAATCCTCATGTCTTTTGGATGCTGCCATCATCTTCCTAAAGCAGCACAGCATTCATATAAATTTACAAGTCCGGTTTACAAAACACCGATAGTCAAAGATTGCGATTTGATAGCTGGGACATTTTGCCCTTGTCATTGACCCGATCATTGGCAAGACCCGCCTGTCTAGTGTCCACATAGATGGTGGGAGTGGCCTCAGTCTCCTCTATGTTAGGACCTACGATGCCATGGAACTGTCGTGAGCGGTGATAAGGCCAACTTCTGCTCCGTTCCGTTGAGTCATACCTAGGGTTTAGGTCGTTCCTCTTGGGTAGGTCGACCTGCCCATAATGTTTGGAGGTCGAGCAATTTTTTGCATGAAAATGCTCACCTTTGAGACAGCAGACTTCCCTAGCACCTACCATGCCATCTTAGGGTAACCATGGTATGCCAAGTTCATGGACATCCCCAATTACACTTACCTCAAGATCAAGATACCTGGCCCCTAAGGGATCACCACCATAGGTGGTGACCTCTGATAGGCCCACCTCTGTGAATGGGAGAACTATGACATCGTGATAGCCACATGACAACCCTCAGAGCCTAGACTCGCTTCGGCGGTGTCGTGGGGTCAGAACCACAACAAGCAATGTTGTTCGAGTTGCTGTCAAAGTATGTGTCTCCAATGGCTTGGGTGGACTCAAGAACACAAGAATCATAGAGAGGATGCAACAGTTTATCTAGGTTTGGGCTGATCGATGCCCTATGTCTAGTAGCTAATGATCCTTATACTCAAGAGCACCCAAAATCGAAGGGTTACAATAGAGTGGTATAGGAGGAAGAGAGAGATTTGGTAGGGTGTTAGCTCGGTGGTAATCCTAAGGTTGCCTCGCCACTAGTGGAGCCTTCCCCTCATTAGAGAGGAGGAAGATGATGGGTGTGGTGGAGGAGCTCTCGGTGCCCTTCTCTAGCTTACTCTGCTCTTGGTGCTGACCTAGAGCGGATCAATGAGGACTAGAATGATCTGTCTAGGATCATCCTCCCCCTCTAGAATCCATCCTTACCCCTTATATATAGAGATAGGTCGGGTACATCATGGTTTGGGGGATTGAGCCTATGGTCTACATGCACCAAAGTATAGTAGGGTCTTACAGTGTCACTCTATGGACCGTGGCTATGTCGTGGAGCCAAAGAAGCCTTGGGTATCATCCGTCTAGCCTGTTCTAACACACTAAGTGTCAGGCAAAGTTGGTTTGGACCAGCCTCCCCCTAGGCGCACCTTCTAGAGTCTTCTTTGTGGTGAGGGAGGTCGGCTCGAGGGGCTCATGTGTAGGCCCAGAAGCCTTTGAGCCCATAGAGGCTAAGGAGATCTTGTCTTCTTATGTCACACCCCATGCATGACCTTGTTAGGTGAGCGGCCAGCAAGGTCATGCCCAAAGTGCTGTGTCGAGGAGCCCCCTAGCCTTGATGGCTTGGGTTGTGTCTTCTTGTGCTCAAGCCTTGGCTAGCTCATAGGCTGGGTAGGAGCCGAGGATCGGTCTTAGGTTTCCCGTCGATCTGGAGCCCGAGGCCTAGGAAAACCCCCAAGCCCTAAGCAAAGACCTTGGCATGCTTGGGCTTAGGGTAGGTTCCTTTGTCTAAGGGTGCATGCGAGCGTACTCAAAGGGTATAACCCACGAGCCCCTGAGTGATCCTAGAGGGATCGGCCTAGGGGGTCTCTTCGGTCAGGAACCAAAGATCTCAAGGCTTAATATACCCATATGTTAGGATCTCATCTAGAGCCCCTAGCCCTTTGTGGCCTCACTTATTCATCATGGCGACAAAGGGCTAAATTCGATCAGGGCCCTTTACTATAGTATCTACCATGGGGACAGATGATAAACCCACAAATAACTAAGAGCCAAGCCTAACTAATTGAAGACTTAATGCCATAAGAAACCCAAACACTTATCCAATATTCCATCAAGGTACAAGTATTTACCGATGTACAAGTTCGGGGAGATACCAACAAGTCCAGCTGTTCTCCATAGTCTCCCTCACATCTCTCCCAAACCAAGTCTACTAGCTATCTAGGGCCTAGACCCTTTAGAGTGATGCTCTTGTGGTGTAGCTCTTGCCTTGGTGTGTTGCCCATGAGGGGGAAGAGAGCATATTTTTATAGGTGGAGAGGAGAGAATTCTTTGGAAAAGGCATCATCCCCTCATGGAAGGCACCAAACCAACCTAACACTGACCTCAAGATGCATTGAACCTGGACCAGCACCTGCATAACTAATGTGGGTAAGGCAGTATGAGGTAGCATGCCAAAGATGGGCCCGAGATGCCCTAGCAAGGGTGCGGGTGCACCAGTGGTGCGGCCGCACCCCAAAGGTGTCATTTTAGCCTAATCTTTGTTTTGTAGGCCTCTAGGACTACATGGGCCACTCCTACAAAGTTTAGCCCTATTTGGTTCACGTTTGCTTTGGGTTTTGGGCCTTTTTCCACATGAGAGGGCCCTGAATTTGCCTGGTAAGTGGGCCTTCTCCCCTAGGCTCATGTTGGGTGATACTACGCCTTGTCCTATTGCGTATTTGGGCATGTTTTCCTTGTTATTCCAACATGTCCTCCTGTGAATGGTATAACACCAAAACTCATGGAAATCATTATTTCTAAAGCCCTATGTCTAAGTTTGGTGTCTGTTTGGATGGATTTTGGCATGGGGTCAAAACCATGACAAGCATGTTGTTCGAGTCAATGTCAGAGTATGGGGTCTTTGGTGGCTTGGGTGGACTCAGGAAGACAAGAATCATGCAGAGAAGATGCAACAATTTATCCTAGTTAGCTATGTCCAGTAGCTGATGATCATTATACTCAAGAGCACCCAAAATCTAGGGGGTTACAACAGAGTGTAAAAGAAGAATATTTGGTAGGGGGTTAGCTTGGCGCTAATCCTAAGGTTGCCTCACCACTAGTGGAGTCTCCCCCCATTAGAGAGGAAGAAGATGGTGGGATATGGTGGAGGAGGGGCTCTTGGTGCCCCTCTCCATGTTGCCTTGCTCTCGGGGCAGAGTAGAGGCAGATGGATTGGAATGGAGTGTCTGGTGATTGAATTAGGATCCGCTCCCCTCTTGGTGTGACCTTATCCCTTATATAACAAGATAGGTCAGGTACAACACAGTTTGGGGGTTCTAGTCTATGGCCTACATGCGCCGGAGTCTAGGAGGGGCTTGTAGCGGTGCACCATGGACCGTCGAGGTGTCTTGGAGCTAAAGAAGCCAAGGCACCATCCGGCTGCTCTATTCTGACATTCTGCATGTTAGACGGTGTCGGCTTGGACTAGCCTTCCTCGCTTAAGACCTTCTGGAGTCTTCTTGGTGGCGAAGGAGGTTGGCTCTGGGGGTTGATGCGTGGGCTCAGTCCCCGAGCCCCTAGAGGCCATAGAAAGCTTTGTCTTCTTGTGTCATGCCCCGAACATGACCCTATCGGAGGAGCAGTTGGTAGGGGCATGCCTAGGGAGGAGCACTAGGGAGACCCTAGCCTAGGGCTTATCTTCTTATTCTTGGGCCTTGGCTAACATCGTTAGCTAGGTAGGAGCCAAGTGCTGGGCCCGGATGTGCCATAGTCGGGAGCCCAACGATCGAGGAAGCCTCGAGTCCTAGGAGGAAGCAGTGGTCGAGTCAGGCTCGATCGGGTCTTTTTGCTAGAGGGCCTGTGTGAGCGTGCCTGATGGGTATAGCCCCTGAGTCCTCGAGCGATCTTGAAGGGGTTGGTCAGGGGGGTCTTCTTCATTTGGGAATCATTGGACCCAAGGCTTAACATACGCGTATGTTAGGATCTCGTCTGGAGCCCCCGAGCCCTTTGTGGCCTCACCTAGCATGATGGCGATCAAGGGCTGAATTCCATCTTCTGGTGACCAAACCCTCCTTAGCAGGGACAACTTTTGCTAGTGAGAGTGCTATGCCCTGCTAGGGCCTTCTTCTATAGTGTGACAGATGGTGCTCGGCTATCGACGCTGAGCGAAGATGATGTTGATCCCTTTGTGAGTCCATGTCGCATGAGTCTTTGACTTGAGCAAGAGCTTAGCGAACTCGTCTAGGAGTCACCGACTATAGGCCTGTGGGCACCCTCCTTTTTTATTAGAGTCTTCCATGGGCTGTGTGATCAAGAGCGCTAGGCTCTAGCTTGAGGCCATCTAATCATCAAGAGCTCCATGACCTTCTGAGGGCTATGATAATAGGTCTCGGTCCTCTCAAGCCGGACCTTCTAGCGCCGACCCTCTACAGCCATAGATCAGGGAAGTGGGAGCATGCTAAGGCTAAGAGGAAGGCCCTCATTAGGCCCACTACTCAGCAGCTCTTGACCCAACTTTAGGGAGTTAGTTAGTTTTTTGGGGGATGTGCCACCCTAGCGCTCGTTGATCGAGGGGTTGAGCTGCTCCATCTAGGGAGCCAGCACAGCCCCTGAGGCCATTGTGGGGCCTCCTTGCCAATGAAGGGGTGGCTTCTAGGCATGTCCCTTCTACTAAGGCCTTGTGCAGATGGTTGATGGTGTCTGGGCCGTCATGCTTGGTGCAGGAGTTATGACGCACGTGCATCCCTACACCATCCCATCTCATCTAGGAGATGGGACGTTGGGGCCACATGGAGTAGATCTGGTGGAGGAGTCACGACACTTGGTGTGTGTGGATCCAAGCCATCAAAGATAGCCGGTGGACCCAGGGGAGGCGGATCCCCCCAAGTCCCATGAGGAGGCATGCACGGAGTGTGCAGTGTGCGTGGGGGAAAGTGCATCGGGGACTTGACTCATTGCCAGTAGTTCATTGACTCTGCCTTTACTGCATGGCCAACATCACACAACCACCCAAAGGCATGTTGTGCGGATTGAAGGGATGCCTAGCTGGTTCCAAAGGGTCCTTTATAGCCACTGATGGCTGATCAGAGGGCCCAGAGCCTCTCACAACACACCACCTTTGGCTATAAAGGGAGGCCCTAGGAGACATGGCATCTTCAATGTAACACCCTAGGTGTTTTTCACCTAGGTACACAGTGGGTTTGAGCTCCAAGTTGGCAAGTTCAGTGGTAATCAAGAGCTCTAGTTCATAATTTTGAAGTGATGATGAACGTGTTGAGGTCCAATCTATGAAATTGAGTCCCAACTTGAACTTGGACAACACGCCTTTGCTTACATGTGGACCCTTGTTAAGATTATGCAAGAGTAATGTTAAACATGCTTATTTCATGTACATTACATCAACATGCATCCATCTTGACCAGTGGAAAAGTTTCATGAAGTTTGGAACCAAAAAGTCACATGAAATGATAAGTTACATTTTTGCTTAAATTGCTTCATTAGGTGAATGGGAACATGGGATGTTGACCAAACTTTGCTACCTTGCCCAACTGACTATAATTGAACTCTACAACAAAAGTCATGAAGGGTTCGTGTTGAGCAAATGCCAAGAAAATGCCTCAATCGGTCCAAAACTCCAATTTAAGGTTTATCGTGATGCTGCATTGACCAAGGTCAAATAACAGTGTGGAAACAAGTTATGAAATTTGAACTTAAATAAAAGTTGAAGTTTCAGTGGAGTACAACAAACTTTAATTTTGGACCAAGCCCTAATTCAACACCTAAGTGGCTCGAACAGTGGCCTCAATTTGAATGCAGTGTTGTTTTGGCCTTAGAAAATTTGGCATCTCGTGTTCTTGGATTTTTGTTAAGCATCTCAAGTTGAGTCAAATATAAAAGTTGGAGTTTACATCTTGGAGAAGGACATACAAAAAGTTGGATCAAATTTGACCATGTTTTGACCAAGTAATTCGAGCTCAAGAAGAGCAAGGCTTAACCTTCGTTAAGTTGTTGACACTGTCCACTTGGAGCTTAATTAGCTGCTAATGGAGAGCTCCAATTGATAGGCACCCTTAATGAGTTTTGTATATCATTAGGTCGGCTGCAACTTTGCTTTTGGGCCTAAGGTCCAAATTGGCCCATATCTAGCCCAATTTGGCTCCCACCTTGCCCACATTGTCGCCTGCCACCTATTCGTTGAAATGGGCGTGTGGGCACCATGTAGGACAGTAGTGCTTGACCATGCCGACGCATGTCCCACCTCCTCTATTGGCGTTGCCACTTCGATTTGGACGTGCCTATGCTCCCTCTCAGTCTCTCCACTCCCTCCGCGCTCTCCCCCGCCCTTAGTGCTACGCGTGAGCACGTAGAGCGCACGGATGCCATGGCAGCTAGCCGAGCTCCGCAGCCACCATCCTCACTTGTTCTCTGAGCCACCTCTGTTTCTCTTGTGCACCACTGACACCTTCGCTATCATGCGCTATAGCCGGTGCACCACTCCTCTTTGCTTAGACCAGCCAGCCGCTACCGCCCTCACGCCTGCCACCAGGGCGCTATGCCGCTACGACTCTTTGCTCGCATGGCTAGGCCACCTTAGTCAATCGCAGCCCAAGCCAAATAGCCCTGTAGCCATGCACGGGCCCCTAGATGGGCGCATGGCCTCACCATGGCCACCGCCGGTGACCCCATTGCCTGAAATGATGAGCTCCCGCGCCTCCTCTGCTTCAAATCGCACGAAGGACCTCACGCTCAAATAGGAAGAAAGGGAAGGGCCTAACAGCGAACCCTATACTTAGTGGAATAGTACCTATAAGGACCTTTTTGCTAGAATTCATTTTCATGGAAGTTCAGGGGCCTCAGGTGCAAATGTGTTTTCCTTTATTGCACTTATTTGGCTAAAACTTTGGGAAATCATAATAAATCATAGGAAAATCATAAAAAAGCAAATGAGGACTTTTTGGACTCCTTGTGAGTAGATCTATGCAGTAGAGAGATAATATGATATGTGTTAGTAGAAAGTTTTTGATGTTTTTATTTAATCTTATAAAGTGCTTTTAGAAATCCTTTTAAGTTTGTTAGATGCATATCTTGAGGTAGGAATGTCCTAAAATGTGATTCTAGTTTTGTGAGTCTTGTTTTGGCATGTGATGGCTAAGAAAAATATTAAACGTGTTGTTTGATCACTGTTTTTATGATGTTTTGATTTAATAATGATTAATGGTTAATTCTAGCTTGCTTTGCTTGCTATCATCATATCTACTGTTGTACTACTGGTGGTCCTAACATTTCATGATTTTAGGCCTGATGGTTTAGGAGTTATAGATTTTATAAGTTTGCTATCAGGTTTTTGCATGTCCTCTAGAAAGATCTGAATGATTGTATGGTTTGGCTCATTTAAACATGGAATCACGTATTGGTGATAATAGGAGAGTTGTAGTGCTTTTCCTAAGCTTTCTAAAATATCTGAGATCACTGCTTTTGGTGGTATAGAACTCTAGTTATATCTGTTCAAAGTGGAATGTCAGATTCTATCCAAACCTAGATAGAGATTACTTCTTGGTGTTGTTTAACCTGGTTAGCTATAGAAACATCTTAATATGATAATAAGAAAGTTTTAGATAACTTAATAATATTTCTATAAAGTTAATGATCATGCTTGTTGGATGAAAATAACTTGAGATATTTATTTTTGAAGTTACTATCAGTTTTCTATCCTTAGTTGTATAAGCTCTGCTTCATGATGTATTTTGACCTTGTTATTTGTTGAATCAGCTTTTGGTGTTAATAACAAAGTTTTAGATAATTTCTTTAGCTTTCCAGAAAGTCTAGGATCACCCTTGTTGAAGGCTTATAACTCTAGTTATGGTTAAATTGAATGGCTGCTATGTTGCTGTCCAGATTTTGTGCATATACTTAAAGTTGATTGCTTATGCTTCATCTTGATTGTGTGATGGCTAGGATTAGCTGGTGCTAGATGATTGCTTAAAGTAGCTTAACTTGAGTGCCTCATTGATGAATGCTTGGTCTTATTTTTCTTCTACCTTACCATAATGGGTTTGTGCAATAATTAGTTAAACGACTTGCATTCTAAGTGCTTATGTCTTGAGGTGTAATCTTAGGCTTGTCTTGAATGTTGTTATATGATACATCTAATGCTTCCATTCCTCACATTCATGCACTTGCATCTTGCATCTCATCTAGGTACGCTAGATGCACAACGTGAAGGATGTGATGTTGGAGCCAAACCTTAAGATGGAGTTTGGTGAATCCAACCAGAAGACGGAAGGACTAATAAGCAAGTACCAAGATGGGAGATGCTCGCCAAGCAAGTGTCATCTAACAAACCCTGACCTAGTGTTGGATCCTAGGCAAGCCTCTAGAGCATTTTAAGCCTCCCATGTTTTACAAAATATCACTTGAGTCCCTTTATGTTTGATGCATTAGGTTATAAGAGTTGAATTGGAAACACTTGATGCATAGAACTACCTTGTACAGATAAATATACCTTTAACCCTAGTGTAGGTCTAGGATTCGAATATATGCTTAGCCATGCTTAGACCGGTAGAAGTCGGGTGATTTCTTGTCACCTACGAGATATAGGTGGATACCAGAGCATGGTTGGTTATATTTGCTATCGTGGAAAAGAACCATGGGATAATGTAATTGGAGGTCGGACGGAGTCTATGCGTTGGTTGGCTCATGTGATTCCGTCTGTGTCGATTAAGGACCATACCGTTGTTGGACCTTCTATTGAGATTGAACGCATGCCTCTCACTAAGCTTGCCGGATAACTCATTCCGACCACAAAGCCAGGTAGCTCAACTTAGGCTAGGCCCCGTTCTATAAGAGTGCACACTCTGGAAGGTAGTAAGGATGTGCGGGGAGCCAGATGTGAGCGCAAGGGTAGGCCAGGCCTGAACATGCTGGCAGTTAGTCATCCCTGATTGTGCGGCGCTGATCGAACCCATGAAATGTGGACTTGAGTTGTACCAATAGTGACCCAAGGTGACCATTGATCTGGTCTGCCTAGGTTTGTGCTAGGAATAAATTCCCAGCTGGTTGAAATCAATTCAAATCGTCATCTCTCCCGGATAGTGAGAAACTTGGCTAGCTCCAACATCATATTAACTGGATTATGGAATATGATGGTTATGAAGAATATGGAATTACTACACCGGCTATGGTTATTATTCTTATGCTACTAAATAATATGCCACATGTTTGCCACAGTTAGTTGCTAATCTAGAGATGAATAGCTATAATTAACTTGATGACCGAATTATAAAATGTATAGCTTAATTATTGGCTTTTTTATGCAAAATGGTGTCAAGCTAGCTCCACTTATGTAGTCTTGCATGATCCTTGGTGTCACTTTATTTTTTGTTTTTGATGAGTAAGTCTAGCTAGGTACATTCGAGTACTCAGGGTTTATCCCACCATATTGCAGGTGAAGTTCTACTAAAGATGGTGGCTAACTGCTGGTGGGCTTGGTGACTCTATATAGTGTTCTTATCTATATGCTTTTATCAGAGGATGTCACGTATGCTAGCAATGTATTTCGGGACTTATATTACTGTAATCATTTGAAAGCTATGTTGTTTTCACTGCCAAACTTGTATTATTATTTGTGAAGTCATTGTAAACATTATTTCCACTACAACTCTGTGTTTATGATGTGTATTTGCTTAATCGTGTGATCTTGGTTGTGATGTGGATTTACCGAGGTCCTTCATGACACTCGGCGGACTATCAGGTTTATATAAGTGAAAGTATGTGCACGTCAACGTGTTAAATGGGGACAACCGTACTTGATCTTGTATAAATTGGGTGGTTCTATCACAGCTAGTATCAGAGCAAGATTAAGCATAATACTATGATGTACATAGTTTTAAAAAGCCTATTTTGACCAAAACATTAGCTATAGGCAAATTTGTCAAAACTAATTTGCAAAATTATGCTAGCAACAACCTCCAGTTAAGCCCAATTAAGGACCTTTAGGTGGCAATAAGTAAACTAATACTAACTATGGGGGATTTACTTTAATGTAACTTTTATTTTGTCGTCCATATGGCATGCTATTGTATGGATACCATTCGCTTGAATGGTAATGTATGGATTAATATACATCTATGCCCAGGTAAGTTGGTGTGTGGCATGACCCCAAGATGGGAGCGTGCGGTCAAAGGGGAGAGGTAGTTTTGATACTTAAGTATATATATCTCATATATATACGGAAGTATTTAATTGTGGGTTAGCTTTGGTATGGCTATATATGCATATTCTATATATATGTATAGACATATTTACTGATGGGTAGCTTTGATACGGAAGTATATGTATAGTGGGTATATATATATGGAAGTATTTAGCTTGTAATTTAGAGACTAGATTTTCATTTCTGCATATATATAATTGTGGGGTTGGACTGAAATGAAATCCTTCTATAGGTATGCCAACCACGAATGCGTAGATTGATGGTAGCTGACAACTAGCTATATATCGAGAGAGTATGTGTTATGCCACTGACATAGAACATGATTGCCACCTTAGGCTGGCAATTTTGTGAGGACGAATAGGACAAGCATACATCATGATTGTTGCTTGTGCATAAACATGCTCTTCTCACCCTTGTTCTATTAATGGATAACTGTTGTAACCATATGGTCATGTTGTGCATGACCAAAAACTAAATTGCTAAATGTAAGTAAAACTTGTTTTGAAGAGATATCCACCTACTCAGTAAAAAGGAAATAAAATATAATAGTACCTTGCCACCATGTTCACATATTTATGTGTAGTGTTGTTGTTGTAGGTGACTGCTTGTTATGTGCGAGCTTTGTGCTTGGTATTAGTTGCTTAAGCTAATTTGATTGAGTTTCTCAAATGCTTGCTTAAGACCATGATGTATGTGTGGATGCTTGTTATCTAGGTAGTGACGTAGCTATCACCACTTTTGTCCACGGTGAGCATACAAGTGTTGAAGGGTCTAATCCTAGAACCGCACTCAAGTTATGTCAATCTCATGGTTGTCTCCTAGTAGATTCCCTTTGCTTAGGAGCTTGAGCATGTATGTGTGATTGTTAGCCCTTGAATGTTTGTGTATCCATGCCTTGCTTAACTCATGAGCCCAAGCTTAGTCCCGTTGAATGCTTGCATGTGTCGTGGATATCTTGCTCCTATGTGTGAAGACCTTACCCAAAAATCCCTATTAGACATTGCTGCCCTTTTATCTTACAGATGATCTGGTGCAACACTAACCTCTCGCTGCCTGAACGTCAGAGACTTTTCCTTACAAATCATTTCATTGCTCTATCAACTGAATCCCTAGTTAGTGCATAGGCTTTGTCCCTCGAATCCCATTTGTTTTGTCTCTAGCTCTTTAAAGTCTCTAGATGTTTGTTAGTCTTAATCACATGTTGCTGCTCGGCAAGACCCAAACTCATGTTAATCTTTATCTAGTAATCACCTTGGTGGACACAAGGTGTGCGTGGAAATTTAAGCAAGAGTCTCATGCTCAGTTGTCTTCGTTAGCTAATTTATGTTCTCTTGTGCCATGTCTTTACCTTGGACCACCCATGTTGACTCCTAACGTTGTGACTACCTTTGCTTGCTATCCCTCCTTCGCATGGTGCTTGCTTCTGTGCAACCAAATTTGTGCCATGTGAGAATTCTTGTAGGTTGTATGTTCAGTAATGGTGCCACGATTAGCGATCTATGGTGCCACGATGAAACCAAGAGCCTCGATGGGTGCACACACAAGGCTATGCTGCTCAGCACATGCTAGTATCAAGGTTTCTAGTCATGATCCATTGAAGAACTACACCGGTATGTTATTTTCATGTGAGCTCTTCCTTAGTTATCTCTCCATATCTTGTCAAAAGATCTGTATGTTGGACTAGATGCAATAGGACTTCCTTCTAAAGTCATCCTAGAGGATAACCTTGGAAGAATAGGTCACCGACATAAACATTAATCGACTACAATGGAGGGTAGACAAGTGACTCTACTTGACTATCCTACAATGACATCGGTCATCTAGTGAGCAACTTATGTCATCCCCGTTGGATCAGAAAGGTACACAACACTTAAATTTGGACCTGTTATCAATCAGATGATAAATGGACCGGGATATTATGTCCTGTAATAGGTCACCTAGTGCTTATGAGCTTTCTATCCAAGTCTTGACCTTATGTGCAAGATGATCAACTGACCTCTTCAGCATGACATTTTCTGCTGACCATGATATTGACTATCTAAATACGCATCAACAACGATTGTTGCTATCAAGCAAGAAGTTTTGGAGCTTTTAAATGTTGGGAGATGACTAATTAGTTACCAATAGGAAAGATAAGTATAGCTAGGTAATAACTCTTTGGTAACTACAAAGGCTATGCCTCATAGAACAATGCTAAGCAAGAAAATAGCAAAGTTGGTCAGCAATGCAAGTATAGCTTTCTTCTCCATACCTAGTGTCATCAAGTCAATTCCATCTTGGACAATCACACAGATAGTGCAGGATGTTTTATCAGCTAAGTAAAGAGCTAGAGAAAACCTGTCCCTAGTTTCAGTCAGCATCATTATGTATATGGTGCTATCAAAGGATTTGTTTAGGACTCTATTGGATAAAGCACAAAAGGGTAGTTAGAAACAGTCCCTTATCTTGTAGGACTGTTGCTCCATGTGAAGTATGTATTGTGCCCTACAAAAATAGCCCACTAGTCCAATGCTTGTGCATCGTTGAGTTGGTGTCTTACTCAATGGTTGAGGTTGTTTCTTAAGAGGCATGTAAGGACAAACCCTAGTCTTTCTCCTTAGTGAGAAAGCTACTGCTACTTCTATAAGAAAAGTTAAAGAGTGCAGAACACACTCCCCAATGTGTGAAGCAAAGGAAAATAGGAGAGGGAAATCTATCCAGGTTTCGTGGCACTCAACCGGTTATCTTTGAGCCGGTGATTAGAGGATCAAACATGGTTGGATTGTCACAAAACTTGACGAGCTCATTCCTCACTTAGGATACCTCAATGTCTTAAGTAGATTTGAGTATTAGATGAGTAAAGCATTAGATTTGAGAGATGTTTTGACTGTTCAGGTCATGGCAATTTCAGAACAGAGCAACTTTGGTAGATGATTTGTTTGGATAGTCAAACGGTGTCCACTTGAGCTGAATTTTGGTTAGTAGTTAGAGGACTCATGGGTCTGTATGGCTACCCAAAATTTGTGCACAATGGAGCACTATTTTGTGAGGTATGAACTGAAAACCGAGGTATACAGAATCTGCGATTTCTCTGTTGACTGCTAGCACCCCTCATATTAGAAGGTTGTGTTTGTAAATGATGTCAAGATTAGCAACATGGTCAATATTTTGCTGATTAGGTAATTCTCTAGATGCCCTAGAGAAGACTCCTTGCACCCCTTTGTGCCTTGCTTCTGCCCTCTCATATCAGCAATGTTGAGCGGTCAAGGTGTTCTACAAGTCAATTTGTGTCATTGCGAGTCGAAAACAATTTGAAAGGTGACAAACAACATATTCTATATTTTGATCTTGAATTGTTGATTGACATTAGAAAGAAGCCTCGATGACAAAAGTAGTCCAACAAGGCTAGTTTTGCTACAGTGCAAGTCAACCCAACTTACTGTGCCACTACACCATGAAGGCAAATTGTGTTCAACCTGCTTGGTAGCGTACTGTTTTTTTTCCAATGGGTGTATACTTGCAACTTTTGTTGTCCTCTAGACCTCACTATCATCCTTCTTCAGCAAGGATTTCCAAGGTGGACTTGTCCTTTGGTACCTTCCATGCGTTTTTACCCAAGAGGTTGCATCAGATTCAACCCTTATAACTGTGCCGCTTGGATACAAGGATTCCCTCAAATAATGATTGTAGAAAACACAAAGTCAACAGAGTCAGCTATCACATTCACTGCTCACTCAACAGACTCAGATAATAAAGTGTTATCATTAGAGAAAGAGAACTGCACACATGGAACATTATGTAGTTTTCCATCGGTTGGCATCTGAGTGATTGAATAGTTACAACCAACATAGTTATTGTCTGTTGGTTACTCAGGTTTCTCATAGCCTCAGAGAATGCTTACCCCATCTATGATCTCATCCCTTATGAAAAGTTGTACTCAAGCTACCTTGATAGAGGACTGCTTTTTGAACTTTGTGAATGAACATGGAACCATTGTAATGAGTAGCTTTCAGAAGCCTGCAGTCTAGTGCAAAGTTCACATGGTCCATGCTATATTCACTAGGGAAATAGATATTATGGGTAGTTAGTTTATGCACTGTAGTACTCTCCATATCCCAAGAATGAAGTGTTGTGCAGTCTTGGATTCCTCCCAAGGTAACACTGCTTCTTGGAAGTCAATGAAAGAAATTGTTTAGACAAAATTTACTATGAAGAACAAGTATCAAAGAGTGTCTTAACCAATTTAGCCTCTCTGATGCTCAGCGCTAAGTAACCTAATGCTATCATTGATGATGGAAAATGGATGACATGCTTCTCTTCCCTTAAAAGCCTTTCACACTGAATCTCAAGGCAAGGTTCCCATAAGTGGGGAGGGCTGTAACACCCTAGGTGTTTTTCACCAGTTAAGCAGTGGGTTTGAGCTCCAACATGGCAAGTTCAGTGGTAATCAAGAGCTCTAGTTCATAATTTTGAAGTGATCATGAAGCTGTTGTGGTCCAATCTATGAAATTGTGTCCCAACTTGAACTTGGACAACACGCTTTTGCTTAGATGTAGACCCTTGTTAAGATTATGCAAGAGTAATGTTAAACATGCTTATTTTGTGTACATTACATCAACATGCATCCATCTTTACCAGTGGAAAATTTTCATGAAGTTTGGAACCAAAAAGTCACATGAAATGATAAGTTATAGTTTTGCTTAAATTGCTTCATCAGGTGAATGTGAACATGGGATGTCGACCAAACCTTGATACCTTGCCCAACTAACTCTAATTGAACTCTACAACAAAAGTCATGAAGGGTTCATGTTGAGCAAATGCCAAGAAAATGCCTCAATCAGTCCAAAACTCCAATTTAAGGTTTTTCGTGATGCTGCATTGACCAAGGTCAAATAACAGTGTGGAAACAAGTTATGAAGTTTGAACTTAAATTAAAGTTGAAGTTTCAGTGCAGTACAACAAACTTTATTTTTGTACTAAGCCCTGATTCAACTCCTAAGTGGCTCGAACAGTGGCCTCAAGTTTGAATGCAGTGCTGTTTTAGCCGTAGAAAATTTGGCTAAGTCTGGTATTTCAGTGGCAATGATGATTGGCATCTTGTGTTCTTGGATTTTTGTTAAGCATCTCAAGTTGAGCCAAATATAAAAGTTGTAGTTTACATCTTGGAGAAGGACATACAAAAAGTTGGATCAAATTTGACCATGTTTTGACCAAGTAATTCGAGCTCAAGTAGAGCAAGGCTTAACCTTCATTAAGTTGTTGACACTATCAACTTGGAGCTTAATTAGCTGCTAATGGAGAGCTCTAATGGCTAGGCACCCTTAATGAGTTTTGTATATCATTAGGTGGGTTGCAACTTTGCTTTTGGGCCCAAGGTCCAAATCGGAACATAGCCAGCCCAATTTGGCTCCCACCTTGCCCACATCGTCGCCCGCCACATGTTCGTTGAAATGGGCGCATGGCCACCATGTAGGACAGCAGCGCCTAACCATGTCGACGTGTGTCCCACCTCCTCTGTTGGCGCTACTACTTCGATTTGGACGTGCCTATGCTCCCTCTCAGTCTCTCCCTCACTCTCTCCAGTCCCTCCACGCTCTCCCTCGCCCTTAGTGCCGTGCACGAGCGCGTAGAGCACACGGATGCCCTAGCTGCCGGCCGAGCTCCGCAACCACCATCCTCACTCATTCTCTAAGCCACCTCTATTTCTCTCATGCACCGCAGCGCCTTCACCATCAGTGCATTGCAGCCGACGCACCGCTCCTCTTTGCTTGGACCAGCCAGCCACTACTGCCCTCACGCCGCTGCTAGGGTGCTATGCCACTGCCGCCCTTTGCTTGCATGGCTAGGCCACCTCAATCGGTCACGACCCAAGCCGAATAGCCCTATGGCCATGCATGGGCCCCTAGATGGGCGCACTGGCCCCGCCATGGCCACCGCCGGTGACCCCGTTACCTGAACCGACGAGTTCCCACGCCTCCTCTACTTCAAATCGCGTGAAGGACCTCATGCTCAAATAGGAAGAAAGGGCAGGGCCTAACTATGAACGCTAGACTTAGTTGAATAGTACCTATAAGGACCTTTTTGCTGGAATTCATTTTCGTGGAAGTTTAGGGGCCTCGGTACAAATGTGTTTTCCTTTATTGCATTTATTTGGCTGAAACTTTGGAAAATCTTAATAAATCATAGGAAAAATGTAAAATAGAAATTGAGGACTTTTCGGAATCCTTGTGAGTATATCTATGCAGTAGAGTTATAATACGATATGTGTTAGTAGAAAGTTTCTGATGTTGTTATTTATATTTTATAAAGTGCTTTTAGAAATCCTTTTAAGTTTGTCAGATGCATATCTCAAGGTAGGAATGTCCTAAAAATGTGATTCTAGTTTTGTGAGTCTTGTTTTGGCATGTGAAAGTTAAGAAAAATATTAAACATGTTGTTTGATCACTGTTTTTATGATGTTTTGATTTAATCATGATTAATGGTTAATTCTAGCTTGCTTTGCTTGCTATCATCATATCTACTATTCTACTGCTTCAAATGACTTAAACATTTTATGTTAGTAATACTTCTGTCATGTGTAAGCACTGGTTAAAATTCCATAATTTTTTATCCATTTATGGTTGAGTTATGAATTTAACTTGATTAATGCTTGATAAACGGTTTTAAATGGTTTATAAATAATTTATATATGCAAAAATGTGAAATGTGGTTCCTTTGCCCTTGCATGGTGATATTATGACCTGAGAAACCATAATATGGCTATGTGTTTATAGAAAATGATGATCTTTAGATTTATCTTGCTTTTACATGTTTTCTTGCAACAGCAATTTGTTTTTTCATAGTAATTAAATTGTAAAACCTGAGCATGTGAAATTCGTGAAGTAGCAATGTTTTGATAACATCTACCACTCATAAAAATCTTAGCCCCAAACTAGTTGTTCTCATATATCACTAAAATTATATATATGTTTTTTAGGAGAAAGGATTAATAAAAGCATAATTGTAGATAAAAGCTTGTAATTGTATTTGTTGATGCTTTGAGTGATTGGTGTTCAATAAAGTGTTGCTAAGTATGTTAGTGGTGGTTGAAGTTCTTGAATGGCTCATGTGTGTATGCTCTTTGTTAGCAAAACAAGTGAAACATCAAATTGTTATATTCTGAAATGGCTGCATGTGCATTTTCAGTTGTAATGATAACTTCATGGATCAAATGATGTTTTTTGTAAATATGGTGAATACAAAAGTTGTAGATAATTTCCTTATCTTATATGTCCAAAGATTTAATGATTTAAGTCCAGATGGTTTAGGAGGTATAGATTTTAGAAGTTTGATGTTATGTTTTTGCATGTCCTCTAGACTGATCTGAATGATTGTATTGTTTGGCTCATTTAAACATGGAATTATGTATTGGTGATAATAGGAGAGTTGTAGTGATTTTCCTAAGCTTTCTAAAATGTCTAAGATCACTGCTTTTGGTGGTCTAGAACTTGAGTTATATCTGTTCAAAGTGGAATGGCAGATTCTGTCCAAATCTAGACAGAGATGCCTTCTTGGTGTTATTTAACCTTGTTAGCTATAGAATCATCTTAAGATAATAATAACAAAGTTATAGACAACTTAATAATATTTCTATAAAGTTAATGATCATGCTTGTTGGACGAATATAACTTGAGATATGCATTTTCGAAGCTACTATCTGTTTTCTGTCCTTAGTTGTATAAGCTCTGCTTCAAGATGTATTTTAACCTTGTTATTTGTTGAATCAGCTTTTGGTGTTAATAACAAAATTTTAGATAATTTCTTTAAATTTCCATAAAGTCTAGGATCACCCTTGTTGTAGTCCTATAACTCTAGTTATGGTTAAATTGAATGGCTGCTATGTTGCTGTCCAGATTTTGTGCATATACTTAAAGTTGATTGCTTATGCTTGATCTTGATTATGTGATGGCTAGGATTAGCTGGTGCTAGATGATTTCTTAAAGTAGCTTAACTTGAGTGCATCATTGATGAATGATTGGTGTTATTTTTCTTCTACCTTACATAATGGGTTTGTGCAATAATTAGTTAAATGACTTGCATTCTAAGTGCTTATGTCTTGAGGTGTAATCTTAGGCTTGTCTTGAATGTTGTTATATGATACATCTCATGCTACCATTCCTCACATTCATGCACTTGCATCTTGCATGTCATCTAGGTGCGCTAGATGCACCACGTGAAGGATGTGATGTTGGAGCAAACCCGAAGATGAAGTTTGGTGAATCTATCCAGAAGATGGAAGGACTAAGCAAGTACCAAGATGGGAGATGCTCACCAAGTGAATGTCATCTAATAAAACATTGACCTAGTGTTGGATCCCAGGCAAGCCCCGGAGCATTTTAAGCCTCCTATGTTTTACAAAATATCACTTGAGTCTTTATGTTTGATGCATTAGGTTATAAGAGTTGAATTGGATACACTTGATGCATAGACCTACCTTGTCCAAATAAATGTACCTTTAACCTTGTGTAGGTCTAGGATCAAATATATGCTTAGCCATGCTTAGACCAGTAGAAGTCAGGTGATTTCATGTCACCTGAGATATATTGGTGGATACCGGACCATGGTTGGCTATATTTGCTATCGTGGAAAAGAACCATGGGGTAATGTAACTAGAGGTCGAACAGAGTCTATGCGTAGGTTGGCTCATGTGATTCTATCTGTACTGATTAAGGACCGTACCATTATTGGAACTTTTATTGAGATTGAACGCATGCCTCTCACTTAGCTGGCCGGATAACTTGTTCGGACCGCGAAGCAGAGTAGCTCAACTCAAGCTAGGCCCTGTTCTATAAGAGTGCGCACTCTGGATGATAGTAAGGATGTGCAGGGAGCTAGATGTGAGTCCAAGGGCAAGCCAGGCCTGAACGTCCTAGCAGCTAGTCATCCCTGATTGTGCGGTGCTGATCAAACCTATGAAATGTGGACCCGAGTTGTACCAAAGGTGACCTAAAGTGACTGTTGATCTAGTCTACCTAGGTTTGTGTTAGGAATAAATTCCCAGATGGTTGAAATTGATTCGAATCGCCGTCTCTCCCAGATAGTGAGAAACTTGGCTAGCTCCAACATCGTAGTAACTAGATTATGGAATATGATGGTTATGAAGAACATGGAATTACTACACCGGCTATGGTTATTACTGTTATGCTACTAAATGATATACCACATGTTTGCATAGGTTAGTTGCTAATCTAGAGATGAATAGCTATACTTAACTTGATGACCAAATTATAAAATGTATAGCTTAATTAGTGGCTTTTTATGCAAAATGGTGTCAAGCTAGCTCCACTTATATAGCCTTATATGATCCTTGGTGTAACTTTATTTTTGGTTTATGATGGGTAAGTCTAGCTGAGTACATTCGACTACTCAGGGTTTATCCCATAATGTTGCAGGTGAAGTTCTAGGCCTGCTAAAGATAGTGGCTAACCACCGGTGGGCTCAGTGACTCTATATAGTGTTCTTATCTATATGCTTTTTGTCAGAGGATGTCACATATGCTAGCAATGTATTTAGAACTTATATTATTATAATCATTTGAAAGCTATGTTTTTTCACTCCCAAACTTGTATTATTATTTGTGAACTCATTGTAAACATTATTTCCGCTGCAACTCTGTTTATATGATTTGTATTTGCTTAATCGTGCGATCTTGGTTGTGATGTGGATTTACTGAGGTCCTTCATGACACTCAGTGGACTACCGGGTTTATATAAGTGAAAGTATGTGCGCATCAATGTGTTAAACGAGGACAGCCGTACTTGATCTTGTATAAATTGGGTGGTTCTATCACATTCAATCCCTTCCTCTAGCCCCCTCTATTCTTCTTCCTTAGATCCATCTACTTCAGCAGCGATGGCGGTGGCGATGAAGTGCGACGCTTCCCTCCGATTAAGCTTGGTGTTGTCTA
Organism: Miscanthus floridulus; assembly: GCF_019320115.1. Taxonomy (NCBI): domain Eukaryota; kingdom Viridiplantae; phylum Streptophyta; class Magnoliopsida; order Poales; family Poaceae; genus Miscanthus; species Miscanthus floridulus. The sequence goes on along the minus strand of NC_089591.1, from coordinate 21,431,006 downwards.
TCAAGCGACTAGCTTCTTCGAGGGTGGAAGGACTCCAGTGAAGGAGGGGCGACGACGTGATGCTAGAGGTGTCTACTGCGTCCCCCTCCCTAGAGGGCGCAAGGACTCCAGTGATGTCACTAGAATTCTTGTACCCTCTAATGGGGGACAAGGGTTGTCACACACCGGTTGCTGCCCCTCCATCCCAGTGGCGGTGAAGGAGGGCCCGTGCTCATGTGTGGTGCGATAGCCATCGCTGCCTGCCCCTGAGCCCTAGGGAGTAGGCTCAAGGCTAGCCCACCTGGCTTGAGCCATGCACTGCCGTGGGGCCTCGACTTAGAGGTTGGGCATGCCCCATGGTTGGTGGTACTAGATAGCGGTTTCTGCAGCCATATATTGTAATCAGGTCATTCCCAATCAATGAAATGAAATTACTTTCATGTGTAATCCCATTTTGCTCGAGTCATGCTTAGAGACTTCATCCCTTGTTGGGCTAGGCTATTACAATGATGGCCTCGTTGGCCAAGATCACCACGCCCATGGTACTAGCAGGTAAGTATGTGAGAACCTTGGGTTTACGGTCATTTCATGCCCTGGTCATGTCCCCTAGAGGGGAGATCCTTGGTTTCCTGACTGAGCCACTCGTATAGTTCCTGATCCTATTTGTCAGTACTCGGGGGCTCACTGCTTCCATCGTTGGGTCACCATGAGTCAGTCAAGCCAATACTCGAACATCATTCGTCAAAACAGGTTGGGGCACTCCTGGGCGCCCTGGCTACAGCTATGTGGGCTCGCCTCCTAAATGTCCCTTGCACTTTTAGTTGCTTTGGCCAACCTTGAAGCCTAGTGGGCCAGCCTTGAACCCATGGTGATGCCCCTTCTAGGCCCCCTGGATCGACATGTGGTAGGGTGCAATGATTTGATGAAGGATTAGGAGACAGGCAGAAATCTACAAAGAAAATGGAATGGACACAAGAGAGGGGAAAGAGGACATAGCTGGTAACGCGATGGCTAGTGTAGCAGAACCGGCCAATTTATAAGAGCATAGGTACAATGATAGCCCATAAGCGGGTGCACTGTCATACTTGAGCCCATATAAACCCGGTAGTCCATCAAGTATCGCAAAGGGTCTCAATTCAACCAAGATCATACATGATTCAACATACAAGGTCACATGTTACATAAAGTTCACAAATACAGTTCATCCATCAGAGTATGAATTCAAGTTATTACAATCCACGTTCAGGTAAGATAGTAGCAGAAGCAAATTAAAAGTTTGAAACCAACATCTACAACATTGTTTAAATATAGTGCCACTCACGATCACACTTCCACAAAAGCATAAGAGAGGGATTAATAAGAGATGCTTGCCTAGGGCTTACTCCTCGTCCATGGTAGGATAGAAATAGTTCTTGCAATAGCCATGATAAACTATACCATCTGCAACAATGGGAATAAAACCCTGAGTATGAGAAGGTACTCAGCTAGACTTACCCATCATAAACCAAAAATAAAGTGACTCCAAGGATTATGCAAGGCTTTATAAGTGGAGCTAGCTTAACTATATTTTGCATAAAAAGCTTACCAATTCAAGTATATAATTATAATTTGGTCATCAAATTAATTATAGCTATTCATCTCTAGATTAGCAACTAACATATGCCAAACATGTGGTATATCATTTAGTAGCATAACAATAGTAACCATAGCCAGTATAATAATTCCATGTTCATCATAACCATGATATTCCATAATATAGTTATGACGATGTTGGAGCTAGCCAAGTTTCTCACTGTCTAATAGAGACGGTGATTCAAATCAATTTCAACTAGCTGGGAATTTATTCCTAACATAAACCCATGCAAACCAGATCAACGGTCACCTTAGGTCACATTTGGTACAACTCATGTCCACATTTCATGGGTTCACCCAGCACCGCACAATCAGGGATAACCAGCTGTTGGGATGTTTAGGCTCAGCCTACCCTTGGGCTCACGTCTAGCACCCCGCACATCCTTACTACCATCCAAAGTACACACTCTAATAGAATGGGGCCCTGACCTGAGTTGAGCTACTCGGCTTCGTGGTCGGAACAAGTTATCCGGCCAGCTAAGTGAGAGGCAAGCGTTCAATCTTGTCAGAAGTGCCAACAACGGTACGGTCCTTTACCGGCACAGATAGAATCACATGAGTCAACCTACACATTGACTTCATCCGGCCTCTAGTTACATTACCCCATGGTTCTATTCCACAATAGCAAATATAGCCAACCCTGCTTCGGTATCCACCTATATCTCGTAGGTGATAGAAAATCAACCGACTTCTACTGGACTAAGCATGGCTAAGCATATATTCGATCCTAGACCTACATAGGGTTAAAGGTATATATATCTAGATAACGTAGTTCTATTCATCAAGGGTTTCCAATTCAACTCTTATAACCTAATGCATCAAACATAAAGGACTTAAGTGATATTTTGTAAAACATAGGAGACTTAGAATGCTCCGGGGCTTGCCTTTGAGGAAAGATGTTGGCCTATGATCCGGGCACTCAGGGAGGTCCTCAAGAGTTTTCTCCTCTCCTTTTGGAGCTATGGCCTAAGGTGTCTCTAGCTGTTCCTCCTCTTCTTCTTTGTTGAACTCCAAAAGAGTTATCCCCTTAGACGATCCTATATGCATGATCATAGAATAAGATATCATGGATGCATATATAACGACATGTATAATGTGATATGGTGTGATGAATGCATCCTCATAAGTGTTCTCAGCAGCATTGCATTAAGGTGATAACAAGTTACATTTTCTTTTACTGAGTAGGTGCATATCTCTTTTCTAGTAACTTAAACAAAAACTTATGTAAATTATTTTCTAGACTACAAGATAGCAGCAATTTCTTTTGATCATAACTGGAGTTATACACATCAAAATAATATGGTTGTAAACATTCTAGAAAGCTTATGAAATTTTCTACAACTTTCTTTTAATCATCTTAATGTGATTCAACAGTTATCTAAGTCAAACAATTCAAGCTTTCAGATCGTCCTAGAGAGCAAGCATTTCAGGCCATAGTATTATAATAGCTATAATTCTTAAACCTTAGGGCCTATGACTATGAAAATTTAGCACAAGATAGATAAGTAAGTTATCTACTACTTTGTTATTAATGATCTTTACATAAAAGATCATTATCATCAGGGAATCGTCACCACAACAGAAACTATATATGTAGTCATCTAGTTGAATTATAAAGCAATAATTAACTAGTCACATTTAATCAATTACTTCTAAGCCTAACTAATAACATCAACAGATCATATGCTTCACAAGTACCACAGAAAATATCATGGTTAAGCCTAACTAATTTAATTATATTCATTTATTAATTTCCTTAGATATTAAGGTGATTTAAAGGATAAATACTTCTAGTGCTCAATAAATTCTAAGAAAATTACAGTTGGCTACACATGACCCTAATAGTCTACTGTACAAATTTGATGCCATTTGGATAAGTATAGCTACCTATATAAAAAGGACAAATTACAAATGCTTATTTTAGCAAAAAATAGTTTAGCATAGTGAAAACTGTCGAGTAATAGATTTAATATTTTTCTTACTTTCCTCCTAGCATGAGAATACTTTGTAAAAATTTGCATGATCATATGTTATGTATTTTTACCCCATTTAATTTCACTAGAAACTAGCAATTAATTAGGATTAAATATGAAGACCATATTACAAGTCTGTTTACTGTATGTTTAATATTTTTCCTAGCTAGATCATGTCAACACAAGATCAGCAAAATTGGGATCACAATTTTATCACCTTCCTAGCTCAATTTATGCAATTTACAAGCTCAACTATTTTAAAAGCACTTATCTTGCTCAATTTAATTCTCCTAGAAAAATACCCTAAACAGTGTATTTCATATTTTTTATCAAATAGTACACTTCATGATGAATCTAACAAACTTTGGTTCACCCCATTTGGACACTCCTAGATCTAGATATGAATTTTTGAAGTTTGTAACTAAATCTATGAAAAAATTAATAAAGAAAATCAAATTTCAAATCGAGTGCTACAGCTAGGTGCACTCGGTGTATACACCCTCCTGTGACTGATGATTGGGCCCCATGGTCAACTTGGCCCCATGTGATAGAGAGATACAGTGAAAAGCTCACCAACGGCGTGGGCACCGACGACGAGGTTGGCCCCAACATGTTCCCCATCCTATTCCACACCTATAGGTACCCTCGGTTGGCCCGGTGGATCACCGGAGCGACCTCAATGGCGAGCATGGTGGCTTGGTGGCAGCGCGTGGTGGCAGACTCATTGTCTCTAGCGACGTCATGTCCAAACGAGCGTGGCTACAACATCAGCAGGTCCTAGCAGAGCTCTAGGGTTAGGTTAGGGCAACGGTGGAGCAGCGGTGAAGCTTGGCCACGTGCATGGTGGCACGGCAATGCGAGCACGATGGTGGCATGGTGATGTTCTAGTGGGAAAGGTGATGCAAGCATGCATCTATATTCCATGTGAGCTTCATTGTCCTAAGGCTAAACCCCAATGCCTAATTGCGAGAGAGAACAGTGATCGGACAGGCGTGGCCACGGTGACGTGCATGGTGGCGACACTCTTGGCTCACAATGGTGCGGCTCATGTTCTAGCACCGGCGATGCGGTAGCGGCTCAATGAGCTATGGCTATAGCTTCTAGGACCTACGATGAAGGTGAATCAAGAGAAAGAGATTGGAGCGATGGTGGATAGGGCTGGCCACGGCGAGCTCAGAGTTCGGCGGCGCTCCATGGGCATGGCGGCGACAGTGATGCACAATGTGGCCCTACCCTTGCTCAAATAGCAGTGCTAGTGACTCGGTGAGGTGAAGCACATCAAAGCGGAACTTTGGGCGAGATGGATTAGATGGTGGTGTGGTGGTTGGCGTGCGAGCGCAACTGAGGCGCGTGGCGACGACGGTGGCTTGCTCCGCTCAACTTCGAGCGAGAGAGCAAGGCAAGGTGAGGCAGAGAGAGTGAGCGCGCGTGGAGAGCGAGCGGGGACGCAGCTCCCTTTGCTCTCTGCCCTAGCTTGACGTGTTGGTCCATGTCATGAATACAAAAGTTGTTCCATTCACCATTCTAGATGTGTCTAAGGTATATTGGTGCCCTTACAACCATTTCATACATTGGTCATACATGATTGCAAGCATAAGCATATATATAAAATCAACATTTCATGTGATAAGGTATAAGAATGAGATGAAATTTCTTATGCTCATGTTCATGAATGCTTGGATGATGCTTGTGCTCGTGAAATGAAGGTGCCAAATGCAATACTTAACACTAGGGTGTTACAGCCCCTCCCCCTTATAAAAATCTCATCCCAAGATTTGAAAGACCTACTATTCCTCATAAAAGGTGGGATAAACCTCACTAAATAATCCTCCCATTCCCACGTGGCATCTTGTTCACTGTGGTTATTCCACACCACCTTGTAGAACTTAATGACCTTGCTCCATGTTACTCTTTCCATTTGTTCTAGCACTTGGTTTGGTTTCTCTTCGTATGTCAAATCTGATTGGATCTTAATGTTTGTGGGTGCAATGGCTTCCTTAGGTATGCGAAGGCATCTTTTCAGTTGAGAAACATGGAAGACATCAAATATCGCACTCATCTCTAGAGGAAGTTGTAACTTGTAGGCGACATTTCCTTTCTGTTCAATAATCTGGTATGGGCCTACATACCTAGGTGCAAGCTTCCTTTTTACTCCAAATCTCTACACTCCCTTCATGGGTGACACTTTTAAGTACACATAGCCTCCCACTACAAAAAGTTAGTGCTCTTCTCCTTTTATCAGCATAACTCTTTTGTCTAGACTGAGCTGCTTTCATATGCTATTGGATAATGTGTACCTGCTCTTCAGCTTCGGTGACAAAGTCAATGCCATAATATCTTCTTTCTCTAGGCTCGCTCCAATTCAAGGGTGTTCTACATTTCTGACCATACAAGGTCTCAAAAGGAGCCATTTTAAAGCTCGCTTGATAACTGTTGTTATAGGAAAACTCAGCTAAAGGTAGCCATTTCTCACATGAACCCTTGGAAGATATAACACAAGCTCTCAACATATCTTCTAAGATCTAGTTCACTCGCTCGATCTATCCTAAAGTTTGTGGACGATATGTTGAACTTCTGATTAGTTTAGTTACCAAGGCCTGGTGCAAGTGTTCCAAAAGTGAGCTATAAACTATGGTCCATGATCTAAGATTATGGTCCTTGGTACTCCATGTAGTCTCATGATCTAAGAAACATGCAACTTAGCATATTTACTCGAGTGATACGCCATGTTAACCGGTATAAAATGCACTGACTTGGTAAGGTGATCTACAATGGCCAATATAGAATCTTGACCTTGTTGTGTCAGCGGAAGGCCTGTAATAAAGTCCATACTTATTTCCTCCCATTTCTAGCTTGGAATAGGCAATGCATGAAGTAATCCAATAGATTTCAAATGAATGGCCTTGTCTCTACTACAATTATCACACCTAGCGACATAGGCGGCAATCTCTCTTTATGTTGGTCCACCAAAAATGGGTTTTCAAATCTTGATACATTTTGCTACTACCTAGATGGACAGACAATTTGGATGAATGAGCTTCATCTAAAATTTGATTATTAAGCTCATGATCCTTTGGTACTACCAGGCGGTCCTCAAACCATATAGCACCTCTTTCATCCAACCTAAAATGTTTGGTTTCCTATTCTTTCATCCTTCTCTTAATGTGAAATATACCTACATCCATCTTCTGCAGTTCTATGATTTTGCTCTCAAGTGAGCAACTGACAGTGATATTGTGTAGCACAACAGGATGTAGCAAATTAAATCCATCTTCCAACAAGGCTTCCAAAGTGTTGCAATGAGATTTCCGACTAAGTGCATCTGCTACAACATTGGCTTTTCTTGGATGGTAGTGCACTTCCAAATTATAGTCTTTGATCATCTCTAACCACCTACATTGTCTCAAGTTTAGCTTAGGTTGAGTGAAGATGTATTTGAGACTTTTGTGGTCCATGTATATGTGACATATATTTTCCAACAAATAATGTCTCCATATCTTCAAGGCGTGAACAACTGCTGTGAGCTCTAATCATGCATAGGATAATTGACTTCATGCTTTCTCAATTGTCGAGAAGCATAGGTAATAGGTCTTCCTTCTTGCATGAGCACATAGCCCCAAACCTATACCTGATGCATCATAGAACACATCGAAAGGCTTTCCAATGTCGGGTTGTGCTAAAACTAGAGCTGTAGTTAATAAGGTCCTTAGGGTGTGAAAAGTAGCTTCACACACGGCAGTCCAATTGAACTTTTCATTCTTCTAGAGTAGTCTGGTCATGGGCTTAGCTATCTTAGAAAAATCCATAATGAAACGACGATAGTAGCCTGCTAGACCTAGAAAACTCTAAACTTCATGAACCAAAGTTAGGGCCTTCTAATCCATGACCTCTTGTACTTTGGATGGTCTATAGATATTCCATCTCCAGATAAGATGTGACCCAAGAAGGGTACTTTGCTCAACCAGAATTCACACTTGCTGAATTTAGCATATAATTTATGCTCCCTTAATCTGGATAAGATGATCCTCAGATGCTCTGCATGATCTGCCTCATTCTCTGAATAAATCACGATGTCATCGATAAACATGATTACGAACTTATTGAGCTCTGGCATGAATATAGAATTCATCAAATACATGAAGTAGGTAGGAGCATTCGTTAGTCCAATAGACATGACCAAATACTCATATGGGCCATACCTAGTGGAGAAAGCTATTTTAGGTATATCCTCTAGCCTAATCTTAATCTGATGATAGCTTGATCTCAAGTCAATCTTGGAGAATACCCTTGCTTGTGCAAACTGATCGAACAAGATATCGATATGGGGCAAAAGATAGTTGTTCTAAATGGTGACTGCATTGAGCTGCCTATAATCCACACACATTCTTAGGGATTTGTCCTTCTTTACAAATAAAGCTAGACATCCCCATGGAGACAAACTAGGTTGAATGAGACCTTTGTCCAAAAGTTCATGTAACTAGATTTTAAGTTCAACTAACTCATTTGGTGGCATCCTATAGGGTCTTCTTGAGATAGGTGCTGTACCTGGCACTAACTCAATCTTAAATTCCACATCCCTATCAGGTGGTAAACCCAACAATTCATCTAGAAATACATCAGGAAATTCGCAAACCACTAGAATATCACAGAGGGTAGTGGCTTGGATAGCACAAGCAAAGTTTTGGAGATCAAAACTTCTAGGAAGTGGCACTAGAAAAGCACTCTCCCCCTTAGGTACCATCAACATGATTGTCCTAGTGGATGTGTTAATGAGAACTCCATGGTCACTCATCCAACTCATGACTAAGATCACATCTATGGCTAATCTAGGCAATACTATCAGATCCATTGTGTAGTCCTTCTCCTGTATCAAGATGAGCACATTTCTAACTATTTGATTTGTAGAGATAGTAGCCCTAGCTAAACTTCTACTATAACCACCCTTGTCCACCTCAATTATTTTCTTATCATACTTAGATGCAAATGCTTGGCTCATAAATGAATGAGAAGCTCTAGAATCAAATAAAATAATGGTAGGATATTTGTTAACAAGAAACATACCGGTGGAGACAACTTCTCCTGTAGGAATTTCTTCAACCGCTATGTAATGCACGTATCTAGGATGTGCCTTTGGATTTGCCTATTTCTTATTACCCAAGTTTTGATTGCCATTCTTCTTAGGATGTGGTCATTCCTTGGCCTAATGGCCCAACTTGTTATAGTTGAAGCATGGCTAATTGCTCCTTGGTCCTACTGAGCTTCCTTGACCTTTGTTTCCCTTAGGTAGGGCAATGGTAAATGCCCTGTAGAATGTCTTTTGGGGGTGATTGGCCTGAGCTTTTGGTGAAGGGGCCTAAACTTAGGTGCTGGTGGACGAAACTGTGGCCTAGCCGCCACTAGAGCTCTAGACTAGGAAAATCCTAAGGCACCTACCTCAACTGCTCTTTTGTGGCCCTTTGCTACTGTGTGCAAATTGTTCTAGTTCTCCTAGGGCAAGGCATCACTAATGAACTCATTGTATGTAGTACACCTTGAGTTGGCCATAGTCTTCATTAGCTTAGTGCCAAGGCCTCTCTTGAAGCTTTCTATCTTCTTTTCCTCCATATCGATGACCCCAAGGGCATATCAGGACAAATTGTTGAAGGCATGCATGTACTCGGTAAGGGTCTTGGTCCCTTGTGTGAGTCACATGAACTCAATGACTTTCATGTGCATTACCCCTAGGGGGAATGTGATGTCCCCTAAAGGCTAACTTGAACTGCTACCATGTGACCTGTGAGTAGGTAGGTACAGAGGATAGGAAATGGGTCCACCATATCCCGCCCAGTCCTTGCAGTTGATGGGATGCATATTCAGCCTTCAGATGCTCAGTAACCCTTAATAGATAGAACTTCTGCTCTATCGTGTTAAGCCATTCATCCACCTAGAGCGGTTCTTTGGCCTCTTTGAAGATGGGAGGCTTGGTGTCTTGGAAATCCTTAAAAGAGCTATATTGATTTGGCTCAGGCCCTTGATGTTGCTGATGGGTGTGAGCGGTGTTCTGCGCAATGAGGCGCAGTGTATCCTCCATGGCTCTCTGATTACCTATGAACTGTGTGAAGAATTCATTCATAGACGATGACAACAGTGGTGGTAAGTCACCGTCATTGCCACCTTGGCTGGTGCCTTCCCCAGCGCGAGTGCGAGTCATCTATAAAGTTGCAACAATAAGTGATTATTGGATGATGTCAAGAGATTGCAGTTGAATTGTGTAATCATGCCAAACTGAAATTACTAAAGAGAATCTTAATTTCATATAATAAAATAGAGGCATAATCATCTATTCTCGCAACATGACATCACCAATTAGGTCACTTATCATACTCGCAACATGTTAATATGCATGTCATAATCCAATAGTAAAATGAAACTAGAATTTCATCAAAGCTCTATCCATAGTGACAACATGCAAAGTGCCAATATTACACCAAAGTTAAATCACGAATATCGAACTTCAAGCTACAAGTCCATTACATAAATAATAGGGATACATCTAGAGCTTTAACTAGTCACTAGGTGACTCTAATCTTCAGCGTGCTCACTATCGAGGTCAGAGAAAGCATTGTTCTCATCCTCTAGCTCCACTTCTTCCTCCCAACGGTCATCTTCGACCATCATTTTTGGATCTTCTTCTTCCTCATGAAGGATCGGCTGTAGTGGGTTGTTTAGAAAATGCACCTCATGCTGAAGATCAACCACCATGTTATGGGTTTGTGCAAGCTACTAGCGCAAATCCCTCTTGACATGGTCCTACTGCACGGTTAGGGCTTTGGCTCTATTTTGTGCTGCTTCTGCCAGGGCTGCATGATTGTTTGCTTGGATCCGCTGGCATGTAGCTATGAGCGCCTCAGCTGTGAGTGGCCTCTAGCTGCTCTAGGGCAGTCCTACTGGCACTGCCTGATCATCCGCTCTTGCCTCTTGGGCTGGTAGCTCTCTGCTAATCAACTTGCTCCATTTGGGTGTGGAGATTTCCCAATGCTACATAAGCTTGATCGGTTTCCCATTGAGCCTCACTTGCTACCTTTTTGTGCTGACACACATACTTCCTCAGCTTATGATGTGTAGCTTTGGCCCTCATGAGTCTATCCATGCTAGTGGTATAGAACTCCTACCAGAAGTCCCTAGTGTCTAGACGAGTATACAACATCTTCATCACTGCAAACTTTGCACTCATAGCGGGACTAGAACTGTCTACTCGATCATTTTGGTCTCGAACCAATGCATTGTGGTTGCACTATGCCCATACTGCTATAGATGGATCCACCCGAGGAAAAGTACCAGTAGCACTACCAGTAAGCTCATCCCCATGCTGCTGACATATCCGACTTAGCACCTCAAAAGCCACTACTTGGGTAGCTTCCCAAGGAGTTCTTTCTTCAGATTCTATCCTCCATTCCTGCCAGAAGGGTGCTTGGTTATGAGCTAGTATGGTTAGCTGCACCTCATACCATGGTTGTCCCTCTAGGTATACTTCATTCCAGTAATAGATGGGCGGTTCGTAATACTTCGGATAATGTAGGACTCTCCAAAGTAGGGTAGGGGTACCAAACATCAATAGGAAAGTCTCACTTCTAGCTTGGTGCTACCATCTGTACCAACAACATGGTGCAACTCTCATGAGACAACTGTCATAATGGATAAGAGTTACATAACCGAGTAAGAAATCAATAAGGGGAGGAACAATGCAAGTGTAATAATAATGATTTATCATGATGCATGCACGTTCCATACGTCCTCATAAACTTAGGAAAATTTAAAACTTCTAATAGCATACACGGTGGCATACAAGCGTTCTCTCATATATAACGTAACTAGTTGGGCTACATGTTTTGCTGTTAGTGTACCTGCACAAGAATTTCATTTCTACCCAACCCCACAATTATATATGCAGAATGTAAATCAAGGCTCTATGTTGCAAGCTAAATACTTGCATATATATACCCATATATATACTTTTGTATGAAAGCTACCTGAAGTAAATATGTCCTATATATACATATAAATATGCATATAGCCGTATCAAAGCTAACCCACAATTAAATACTTCCGTATATATATGAGACAAATATACACTTCAGTATTAAAGCTAACTCTCCACATAGACCGCACGCTCACATCTTGTGGTCATGCCACTGTGATTATGGGTGGCATATTACCTTGGGCGTAGAGGCATTTGATCCATACATTACCACTCAAGTGAATGGTATCCATACAATAGTAGGCCATATGGATGACGAAATTGAAACCCCCCAAGTTAGTACTTAATTAGCCACCTAAAATCCTTAACTGGGCATAAAGGAAAGTGATCACTGGCACACTTTAGATTCAAACTCTAGGTTTTAAACACCTATATGTATATAGCTATAAGTAGCTAGAAACTGGTTTTGGAAAACAAAAACCTTTGTTTTAAATATATATGTGGAAATTAATATTGAATCTTGCTCTGATGCCAGCTATAGCAGAACCGACCAATTTATAAGAGCACAAGTACAATGGTAGCCCGCAAGCGGTCGCACTGTCATACTTGAGATCATATAAACCCGGTAGTCCATTGAGTATCACGAAGGGTCTCGATTCAACCAACATACAACCAAGATCATACATGATTCAACATACATGTCACATGTTACATAAAGTTCACAAATGTAGTTCATCCATCAGAGTACGAATTAAAGTTATTACAAACCATGTTCAGGTAAGATAGTAGCGGAAGCAAATTAAAAGTTTGAAACCAACATCTGCAACATTGTTTAAATATAGTGCCAGCTCACGATCACACTTCCACAAAAGCATGCCTGCCCAGGGCTTACTCCTTGTCCATGGTGGGACAAAAATAGTTCTTGCAATAGCCATGATAAACTATACCATCTACAACAATGGGAATAAAACCCTAAGTACGAGAAGGTACTCAGCTAGACTTACCTGTTATAAACCAAAAATAAAGTGACTCTAAGGATTATGCAAGGCTTTATAAGTGGAGCTAGCTTGACAACATTTTGCATAATAGCTTACCAATTCAAGTATACAGTTATAATTCGGTCATCAAGTTAATTATAGCTATTCATCTCTAGATTAGCAACTAACCTATGCCAAACATGTGGTATATGATTTAGTAGCATAACAATAGTAACCATAGCGAGTATAATAATTCCATGTTCATCATAACCATGATATTCGATAATACAGTTACTACGATGTTGGAGCTAGCCAAGTTTCTCACTGTTCGGGAGAGACAAGCGATTCTAATTGATTTCAACCAGCTGGGAATTTATTCCTAACACAAACCCTAGGCTGACCAGATCAACGGTCACCTTAGGTCACCTTTGGTACTACTTAGGTCTACATTTTGTCGGTTCAGCCCAGCGCCGCACCATCAAGGACAACCAACTGCCAGGACGTTCAGGCCTAGCCTACCCTTGGGCTCACGTCTGGCTCCCCGCACATCCTTACTACCATCCAGAGTGTGCACTCTAATAGATCAGGGCCTAGCTTGAGTTGAGCTACTCAGGCTTCATGGTTGGAACGAGTTATCTGGCCAGCTAAGTGAGAGGCATATGTTCAATCTTGTTAGAAGTGCCAACAACGGTACGGTCCTTTACCGGCATAGACGAAATCACATGAGTCAACCTACACATAGACTTCACCCTGCCTCTAGTTACATTACCCCATGGTTCTATTCCACGATAGCAAATATAGCCAATCAGTGCTTCAGTATCCACCTATATCTCGCAGGTGACAGAAAATCACCCGACATGTACTGGTCTAAGCATGGCTAAGCATATATTCGATCATGGACCTACATAGGGTTAAAGGTATATATATCTAGACAAGGTAGTTCTTTGCATCAAGTGTTTCCAATTCAACTCTTATAACCTAATGCATCAAACATAAAGGACTCAAGTGATATTTTGTAAAACATAGGAGACTTAGAATGCTCTAGGGCTTACTTTTGAGGAAAGAGGTTGGCCTATGATCCGAGCACTCAGGGAGGTCCTCAAGAGTTTGCTCCTCTCCTTCTAGAGCTATGGCCTAAGGTGTCTCCAGCATTTCCTCTTCTTCTTCGTTGAACTCCAAAAGAGTTATCCCCTCTGACGATCCTATATGCATGATCATGGAATAAGATATCGTGGATGCATATATTGACATGTATAATGTGATATGGTGTGACAAATGCATCCTCATAAGTGTTCTCAGCAGAATTTCATTAAGGTGATAACAAGTTATATTTTCTTTTGCTGAGTAGGTGCATATCTCTTTTCTAGTAAGTTAAACAAACACTTATATAAATCATTTTCTAGACTACAAGACAGTAGCCACTTGTTTTGATCATAACTGGAGTTATACACATCAAAATAATATGGTTGTGGATATTCTGGAAATCTTATGAAATTTCCTAACAACTTTCTTTTAATCATCTTAATGTGATTCAGCAGTTATCTAAGTCAAACAATTCAATCTTTCAGATCTACCCAGAGAGCAAGCATTTCAGGTCGCAGACTTCTAACATCTATAATTCTTAAACCATAAGGCCTATGACTATGAAAATTTAATACAAGGTAGATAAGTAAGTTATCTACAACTTTGTTATTAACAATATTTACAGAAAAGATCATTATCATCATGGAATCATCACCACAATAGAAACTATACATGCAGTCATCTAGTTGAATTATAAAGCAATAATTAACTAGTTGCATACAATCAATTACTTCTAAGCCTAACTAAGAACATCAACAGATCATATGCATCACAAGTACCACAGAAAACATCATGGTTAAGCTTAACTAATTTATTTATATTCATTTATTAATTTCTAGTGCTCAATAAATTCCAAGAAAATTACAGTAGGCTACACATGACCCTAGAAGTCTACTGTACAAATTTCATGCCATTTGTATAAGTATATCTACCTCTAAAAAAATGACAAATTACATATGCTAATTTTAGCAAAAATAGTTTAACATAGAGAAAAGTGTCAAGCAATAGATTTAATATTTTTCTTACTTTCCTCCTAGCAAGAGAATACTTTGTAAAAATTTGCATGATCATATGTTATATATTTTTACCCCATTTAATTTCACTAGAAACTAGCAATTAATTAGGATTAAATTTGAAGACCATATTACAATTATGTTTAGTGTGGGTTTAATATTTTTCCTAGCTAGAGCATGTTAAGACAAGATCAGAAAAATTGGTATGACAATTTTATTACCTTCCTAGCTCAAGTTATGCAATTTACAAGCTAGAAACTATTTTAAAAGCACTTATCTTGCTCAATTTAATTCTCCTAGAAAAATATTGTAAATAATAGATTTCATATTTTTATCACATAGTACACTTTATGATAAATCTAACAAAATTTGGTTCACCCCATTTGGACACTCCTAGCTCTAGATACAAATTTTTTAAGTTTGTAACCAAATCTATGAAAATTTTAATAAAGAAAATCAACTTTCAAATTGGGCACTATAGTTAGGTGCACCCAGGTGTATACTCCCCGCTGCGACTGACGACTGGGCCCAGCGGTCAACTTAGCCCCACGCGACAGACAGATAGAGCAGAGCATCGGTTTGATCGGTGAAAAGCTTGCTAATGGTGAGGTCACCGGCGACAAGGTCGGCACCAACGTGCTCTCCATCCTATTCCGCACCTACATGTACCCTTGGTTGGCATGGTGGATCACCAGAGCGACCTTGCCTGCAAGCATGGTGGCTCGGCGATGGCACACGGTGGCGGACTCATTGTCTTCCGGTGACGGCATGTCTAGGCAAGCATGGCTACAACATTAGCAGGTCCTAGCAGAGCTCTAGGGTTAGGTTAGGGTGATGGTGGAGCAGCAGGTGAAGCTTGGCCATGTGCATGGCGGCATGGCAGCGCAAGCACGATGGTGGCGTGATGATGTTCCAATAGGAAAGGTGATGCAAGCGTGCATCCGTATTCCTCATGAGCTTCGCCGTCCTAAGGCCAAACCCTAACGCCCAACTGCTTGAGAGAATCGTGATCGAACAGGCATGGCGGCAATGCTCTCAGCTCATGGCGGTGTGGCTCGTGTTTCGGCACCGACGACATGGTAGCGGCTCAACGAGTTATGGCTGTAGCTTCTAGGACCTACGACAAAGATGAATCAAGAGAGAGAGAGATTGGAGGGGCAGTGGATAGGGCTAGCCACGGCGAGCTTGGAGCTCGGTAGCTGCTTCGTGGCCATGGTGGCGACTGGCGATGCACAATGTGCCTTACCCTTGCTCGAATGGCGGTGCTAGCGACTCGAATGAGATGAAGGACGTCAAAGCAGAGCTACAGGCGAGATGGATTGGATGGTGGTGCAGTTGTTGGCATGTGAACATGACTAAGGCACGCGGTGGCTTCCTTCACTTCACTTCAAGCGAGAGAGCGAGGCAAGGTGAGGTAGAGAGAGTGAGCGCGCGTGGAGAGCGAGTGGGGATGTGGCTCCCTTTGTTGTCCGCCCTGGCCTAACACGTGGGCCCGAAGCCGGCATATGGCGTCCATGTGGTGGACGCGGCCTATGGCCCGACGGCCACGATGTTGTGCTATCTCGACCGGTTTTAGGCCTACAACAATCGACTGATAGAGCAAGTTCGTGTACAATGAACTCTGAAACGAGCTTGACTTAGCAAAAACTTCCCTAATACGAATTGTAGAGCTATCGGAGATCTACAACTTTGCTTAAATGAGTTTGGCCTAATTCGAGGTGGTTTACAAGTTACAATGCTCCAAAGTGGAGCACATTAAAACCGAAATCAGCTTGTGACTTAGCAAATTTTCCTAAGTCTAGAAAGAGCATTTCATTGATTTTTGTGAGCTCATGACCCTTAAATAAAGTTTGTTACTCATGACAAGAACTAGAACTTTTATTTAGGTCACATAGCCATGCAAGCTCTCTAAACTCTTGGCCAACTTTAGTCAAACTAGCATCATGAAAATGGCATTTCAAATGAAACCAACACTTAGAAGCAAATTTGGTCTATGTCATGAATATAAACATTGTTCCAATTACCATCCTAGATGTGTCTGAGGTGTTTTCATGACCTCACAACCATTTCATACATTGGTCATACATGATTACAAGCATAAGCATATATGTATAATCAACTTTTCATGTGATAAGGTATAAGAATGAAATGAAATTTCTTATGCGCATGTTCATGAATGCATGGATGATGCTTGTGCTCATGAAATGCAAGTGTCAAATGCAATGCTTAACACTAGGGTGTTATAGCCGGGGCCACTCCGTTAGTGGCTTACCGATCTTTTGCCTGCTCCTCCTACTCTGTCTGTCCCATCTTTGCCTCACTTGGGGGCTTTCTACAGCGGTCCTACTTCAGAAAAGGTTAGTAGGAGGTTAGCTTAGTAATTAATGAAAGGGTTGGTTATGTGGGTTATGAAAATGCTCAACTTGATATGGTTACTATTATGATGATTTAATGGTACACCACATGTTTGGCATAGGATAGATGCTAATCTAGAATGGAACAGGAATAATAAACTTGTTATTCAAAAGTTAAAAGATACTAGATAAATATTGGCTTGTAGGCAAAGGATGTCAACTAGCTCCACTTATAAGCCTTGCATCATCCTTGGTGTCTCTTATTTTTGGTTTATGATGGGTAAGTCTAGCTGAGTACCTTCTCGTACTCAGGGTTTATTTCCCTATTATTGCAGATAACATGATGTACCATGGCTACTGTAAGCACTGCTTTGCTCCTGGAGTGGATGAGGAATAGGACCATGGGCATGGTCATTCTATATATCATATCACCCTTGTGCTTTTGTTGGAGATGACTGTGAAAACTAGCTATGTATCTAAACTACGATTGATGTCGTTCAGAACAATGTTGCTTCCGCTACTGTTAAACTGATGTTGTAATAACTATGTTGGAATTCTGATGTATGACACACTATTTGTGAACTTGTTGTAACATGTGGCTTGTATGTTTAATCATGTACGATCTTGGCTTGTATGTTGGTTGATTTGAGATCCTTTGTGATACTCGAGAGACTACCTGATTTATATGGGCTCAAGTGTGATGGTTTGACTGCCTCGGTGGTTGCTATTGTACTTGTGATCTTATAAATTGGACAGTTCTATTACAGCTAGTATCAGAGCAGGATTCAACACTAGACTTGTCACATGTGTAATTAAATAAAGGTTTTTGTTTTATAAACTTAATTTCTACAACTGTAGTAATAAGTTTAGTGTGTTGAAGATTGAACTTAAAACTATAGTGTGCTAGTGGTCATCTCCTTTATGCCTAGTTAAGGACTATTAGGTGGCTATTTAAGTACTTAAAACTATAGTGTGCTAGTGGTCATCTCCTTGAAGTAATAGCACTTTCTAAGTCATAACCAATTTCATTCCAACGAGGATATCACAAGCTCAAGACCAACTTAGTGAAGATGTCTTGTAGATTCTTGTGACCCTCCTATATGTCACTTTTACTTCCAAGAAGATATTACTTCCATGCTCCATAATGGATAACTCTAGATGCATGTTAGGTAGTTTAACTCACACTTCCTTAGTTGACTTAATGAAGAAACCACTACTTTTCTTCATGCATAAGGACACATCCCACATCTTGACAAGATGCATTATTATAGATATAAAGCTCTTGTCCTGATCTGACAAAGCTAATACATAGGCTTTGCTTCAACCTCTTCTTGGACTCCTTCAAACACTTAGCTGAGGTCTATTGATCCAAACTAACTTAAAACCTCTTCCAGTAGCATTTTGCTTTAACCTCCCTTGAACCTTTAATCAAACCTCATTGAGACTCTGAACTTCTTTCACATCTTTGGGTACCACCACGCTTCTAGTTGTGCAAACTAGAACATAGGATACTTCATCTTATAAATTCTTTAACTTGGCTACCCCCTTAAGAAGAGATAAACTAGGGGACACAAGTAGGGCTAGCTTGCACCTTCTTCTAGATGAGCTAACTAGTATAAGGACATCCTGACATCGCAAAGAAACTCTCATGTAGGGGCAAGAACAAGAAATCTGAAGTTCCTCGCGAGCAGAAAAATAGCAGCACAGTAAAACAGTTGTAACTCTCATTCTGTTAATCCAATGATATTGTAGGTTATACCATTGGAAAGCTTATCAAATTATCCACAACTTCCTTATAGAACTACATTTCCAAATTCTGCAGCTAACTTGGTGAAAAATAGTGCACAAGAGAAACTGTTCCAGGTTCAAAACAGCACAAATGCATCGCCTTGTGATTTTCGTATCTCCATAACCAAAATAGCTATCAAGCTGATTCTTATGCTCAGAGAAAGATATTGAAGTCTACTATTGTCCATAATTCTCTCATGATTTTTGGTTGTCCAAAAATAGAGATATAAGCCGAAGAGTGCAGACTACTCCAAAAAGATAGGATAGAGGAAACAGAAGTAAACCATAACCCGCTATTTATTGCACTGATCCTTATACCTTAGGCCTATAAGCTAAATGAAATTGTGGGAACACCCAACAAGATCATTGCAATCATTACAAAGATTCAAAACAATCATAAGCATAATGATAATTTAGCAAGCAATAAAGGTGCACACTCAATCATTGACTCAACTTGCGATACTATTGTCCTGGTTGTACTAGGGGTAACAATCCTAATACTCATCTTCAGATTAAGCAAGATGGTGATGAGGAACAGTTCTAATAGCATATCAAATCAAGAAGTGAAGATGAGAACAAAGACATTAAAATAAGCACCAAGGTAGAGATGAATAGCAAGGGTAGAGATATAGTAGAGAAGAAAATATTAAGGTTCATAGATCAAGGGTTTTTGTAGCAACTTCTAAACCTTAGAACGACCAGTTTCTACTAGGCTTACGTCCTACAGTCAGCATTGCTCTGATACCACTTTGTAGCACCTGATTTTAAAAACAAAACCAGATACACACCATATGTGAGCCTAGGAAGTCAAATCTCACATATAGCTACAAATAAGGGTAATATCAAAAGACAATGCTTAAATACATAGCGTATTAGTTTAAAGATTATAACCTTAGAGTATAGACAGTGGAAAGACAACTTCGATCTTCAGACCAAGACTTAAAATCCATAAGGACAACTGACTAGTTGACCACAAGCCTAATTCCTCCAAACTCTAGCAATTTGGTACCCATCTAGGATTTTTATCTAAATAATTGAAAATTAAAGCAAGCGTAAGTAAATGTTGTACTCAACAAATATAACGTGGGGTTCATGAGGCTCAAAAGGCTAACACTGGTTTAACTGCGATTAGCTTTTAATGAGTCATCATTTAGCAATTGAGTAGCAACAAGTTTATCACAAGCCCATGATCAGGTAAACATGAATAATTAACAGCATAAACAGTAATCATTAGTGAGCATCTTTATCATCAGTATCATCAGTGTTCATCATCTATTCCGTAAGGGTTCCAAGGCAGCTCATGACCGTGAGCACGACTGATATACCAGTTTTACACTCTGCAAAGGTTGTACACTTTCACCATGAGTAGTGATACCCATATGCCTAGGTTTGCAACTCCTAAAACACTTCCAAGGTGAGCAGGCAGGGTACACTATGAAGCTTTTCCCCAGTCATTCTAATAAGGAGCAGCCGCTAAGGATTCCATCTCCCAAGTGTTATGGAGTCATCTCCAAAAGTGGCACTTATACACGTAGTATAGTACAAACCCTAGGGGATGAGGCCCATACCCAGCCTGGTATACCCCTCTTGCTCTTTTGGTAAACTGCTACAAACTAGAAAGAGCAAGGTACTAGACTAAGACCAGAGCCATGTAGTCCTCATGGTTGTACTGTAAGTCCTAAATGATCACTACAGATAAGTCCTTAGGGAGAGGAATCTAGAGCACCATAAAATAGCCCAATGCTCTAGCCCCCTTGTTCCATGTTGCTAAAAGGCATCTTTTAATGTTTATTGCATATTCCATTAGTCAAGTTACGAGATCATGGTTGTAGTTGAGCACTAGCATCATACTACCCAATGCAATACCCCAAAGGTGTCAAGGTACAAGATATCAAATATCTAGGATATCCTTATTGGCAACAAGGTAAACACATGCAATATGAATTAAGTGATTGAAGGTGAATAGGTAACAAGGATGATCCCATGCTATACTTGCCTTAAAACACTGATCCTTCGGTAAGCTTTAATCTTCAACATTCTTCTTCTTCTTGATCACCACGTATATCTCACCGACTAGACGTAATCATAAAGCACCACATAAGCATCCATATAATCATACACGAAGCAAACAACATAACTAAATCAGAACAGTACACCAATCATAGAAAAATAAGTAAACAAGTTTGAAACACGATTCTACGCATCGCTATGAACACAGACGCGAAAAGCACACTAATCGGAGCTATGGTTGAAAAGATACAACTATCGAAAGATTTGCTTTATACACGGAAAAGAAAACTATAGGCTTCATTTATTTTAGCTATATAAAAGCTTATATAAATTGAGTTAAATCAAATTTAGATCTGAGTTGTAAAACTAGACAAAAACAAATCATATTTTATCTATAAAATCCAGTTGCATAATTATTATTCAAATTAAAGTTTATACCATGAAATTCTAGAAATAGTGACATGGTAACCACTATTACTAACACGTAGATCTCATCACTATGAATCAAACGCAACTTGAATTGGCTAAAACAGAGTTAAAACGTAGAAGATATGATTTAAACAAGATTTCCTTTAATAAAATAATAGATTAAATCTAATCATGAATTTTAAAAGTTGAAAACCTACTTAACAGTAGTATGAACATGTAGATTATAAAATTACAAACCTAACGCAATTTGAACGGGTCAAATCGGAGTTAAAACGGAGAAGTTATGGCTAAAATAAAATCAGTGGCAAATCTGTAAATAAGTGAAAACGTATTTTGGATCTAAACCAAAGAAACTACGCTTTCCAAAGAAGAAAACGGATTCTGAAAAAGTGCTATGGACTATGGGTTTGAAAATGGAAAACTAGAGGGGCTCTTTAGAAATTATGCCAGGCGAAGGGGTAAGAGGAGATCTGGACCATTAGATTATAGAGGAGCGGCTCAGATTGAAAAGAAGGGAGAGTGAGAGGATCGACCGGCCGACGGTGAGGTCAAATGCGGCGGCGCCATGGCCAGCAAACGGAGCTCGGTGGCGAAACTCGAAACACGGCCTACGGTGCATGATTTTCAACGGGAAAAGCATGGGGTGGAAGAGGAGGTTGAGGCGAGCTCACCTAGGGCACTGGTGGAGACCTCCAAGCACCGGAGACGACGCTATGCTTGGCGGGCGATGATGACTCGATGGCTAGGGCACGGCTTGAGGTGAGGGCGGCGTGCTCTCGGGTTTAGGGAAAACGGCGTGGGCTTGACTGATACTTATGGGGCGAAGGAACTTGTGGCGCACGGCAGCGAGGAGATGGGAGCGGCATAGACACGGAGTGCATGGCGGTGGTGGTAGAGTCCACGTCGATGACGGACCAAGGTAGGAGGCAACGCCGATAGTTGGGCCCAAGCTATCAGCCAAAGAGAGATGGAGGAGCGCGCGCTTGCACTGCTGGGCCAGACACGGGAAGCAAGAGCTAGGCCAGCGCGCTGGTGTGGGAAGAAGCCATGGCGGGGAAGGAGGGATGGGCTGCCGAAAGTGGGAGCAGGAGTGGCCGGCTGCTGGGCTTCATGGGAGAGAAGGAGTAGGTGGGCCGAGAGAGAGAGAGAAGCCTAGGTGGTGGGAGAAGTGAGAAGAGAGGGAAGAAGGTGGGCCTGTGGGAGGAGAACAGGCCGGCGGGGAAAACAAACTAGGCCATACAAGCCGAAAGGGAGAGAGGGGAGGAGAGAGGGTTTTCTTTTTTTCCAAATCTTTTTCTAATTTGTTTTAAAAACTAAATTCAAATGTAAACCAAATCAAATTCGAATATGTTTCCAAATATACATTTTCAACTCAAATAAAACAGAAATTTTTGGTAGGCTTTCAAAAATAAATTTGACAACTTTTTAAACTCTTTTATTTTCAAATTGTCTTTTCTTTTATTTCAAAACCATTTTCAATTTCTTTTGCAAAAGTAATTCAAACCATTTTGAGTTTTCAGTCAAAACTACTCAATCAAATACATCAAATGCAAGGGCATGTATGCACAAACATGTTGCTAAACCTATGATGAATTTTAATTTAATGAAAAATTTTATTTTCCTATATTTTATGAGCACAAAAATTCCAACTTAAATCTTTTTAGCTCTAGTTC
This sequence comes from Miscanthus floridulus, assembly GCF_019320115.1. NCBI lineage: Eukaryota > Viridiplantae > Streptophyta > Magnoliopsida > Poales > Poaceae > Miscanthus > Miscanthus floridulus. The sequence continues at coordinate 21,408,138 of NC_089591.1, read as the reverse complement.
CAAAAATCCAAATTTTAGGGTGTTACAAAAGTAATTAGAGAAGATAACTCTATTAAAGCATAAGTCTTGCAAAGGTGAGATACAAAAGATATACCCGACCTTCGAATATTTCTCCAGAACCTGAGCATGGCTCAACTCACCCTAACTCTCAACTAGAGCTATTCTACTTCTACATCTTTAGAGCTGGCTCTAACCCTAATGAGGAGGATATGAATTAGGGTTTCAGGATGGTGCCCCTTTAGGGGGTATAGGGCTATATATATAGGGGGGTAGCATCAATTCTGGACCCTCACATCAAACCGACTTTAAAGGACGGTGTAGATGCAATTTACATGCCAGCCGGCCTAGTGGTGGGGCCAGCTGGCCCCCCCTGTCAGCGCACAACAACAGCATAGGGATACAGTAACACCAACTTGTATTACTATAGGTTGGAAAAAAGTGTTACTAGCTCTCTTAGTAACACATTTTTTTGTGTTTCAATTGGCCATGTTACTATAGACTAGTTTATTGTAACACATCTACTTGTCTATAAGAATATTTGTCTAGTGTTACAATCATTTTTGCTATAACACTTTTTTTTCTCTAGTAACACTTCACATTATGGTAGAATACATAGTTTGTAACACATTTATTTATCTATGGGAACATTTTCCTAGTGTTATAGTGATTGTCTGCTGTAACACTTTTTTAGTTCTAGTAACACTTCTACATTATGGTAGAGCACATTATGGAACAAAGGAATACATGTTTGTAACACTTATTTATTTTTATTATAACATATTTAGATTAGGAAACAAATATTTGTTTTGCCTATATATGTAGCACACAGATTATTATAGAATCAAACAAATATGACACATTGCAAAATCACATAAACCACAAATTTCAACAATCATAACAAGATCCACATATAGTAGGATGATTTCAAACATAGTGCTTGTTTAGATTAAATCATAGTATTTGTACATAATGATATGGCTCTAGAGAGCAAAAACACATAGTCCATACTAAAAAGAAAAATTCAAGAACTAGCTAGGATTCATAAAGTCCATTACTTCTTCCATTATTCTTTGTACACATTGATGTAGGAATTCAACCATTAATCATTTGAACCTGCAAAAAAAATGTAAGTTGTAAGATTACAAATTAGGCCACATATGTACATTGATGTAAGTTAAGAAAGCTAGTTTGAACATACAAACATCAAAGGCCAAGCAATTGAGACTCCTTTGGCTTGAGCATCACCAATATTGTTGCACCCTAGGCCTAGGCCTCACTAATGGCTCATCTTTTGCTATAGCATGTGATGAGGACATGACACCCATGCATATGACCATGTTTGGTGCATGGTACGGAGGGGTAGGAGGCCAGCAAGGGTGTCCAAGTCAAGAAGGAGGCCCAAGGCTAACTCGGTTCAAGTCCCCGAGGTGGAGGCCCAAAGCAACTCAAGTTCGAGTCTGCCTCAGCTCCCAGGACTAGTCTACCTTAAACTGGTCACCCAGGACGCATCCAGACTCTATTTTCGATGATCTACATATGGTTGGAAAGCTAATTTGATAAGGAAGCCAATCCAAGTCTCATGTCAAAAGACCTTCAGAATCAATGGAAATCGTCAAAACAAGTCAGCGTCCAGAATCTGCCAGGGTGCTGCGATATCATCTTTTAGTCTGTTGGACTATGTATCGTGTTTGGGCCCATTAGGTGGCGTGTTCAGGGGGGTGATGCCCAAGACTCTATAATTAGTAGCCGTCACTCTCCTTAGGGTTTGGGGTTTTGTTTAGTTATTGATTTCCTCATGAAACATACATCGTTTTGCTGCAACTGTGCCGCCAAGGTTGCTTGCTGTGAACCAGGGCCCTAGTTCTTGATCTTGTTCACCTATGGCAATTAGTCCTTTCGAATAAAGACTTGAACTCCTTGTTTTCATAAGCCTCATATTTATTTGCAATTTCAGATTGCGTTCATCCCATTCTTGCTTGTGTTCTCGATTCGCTTGTAGGAAATCCTTCTCGGTGAGGTCAATCGCGTTCGCTTGGTTGATAACCAACGGAGCAGTGGTGTAATAGTTGTGGGGGTCTGAATCAGTCTTGGTTCAAAGCCTAGATCATGAACATCGAGTCTCCACCAATCGACGCTATCATACCTATCGGTAGATCAGGCCTAGTCTACATCAGCATGATCGATACACACTTTGTAGAATTGACTTCCTGTCTTAACTCCACCAACAATGGCTTCTGGATTAGCGCTAAAGAGAGTAGCATAGGCCACATTAGCCTTATTAGGATATTTTGAAGTCATTAGTAGCACCATGGACCCAACCTACATTAATTTGACATAATCTCTTAGTGACCAACAACCCTTAGTTGTACATCAAGATCATGCAATTAGAACAAGTGTATTATGTTCATCTACCTTCATTATAGGAAGTTGTTTTGGTGCTTGACTCTTGTTGCATGTAACCTTGTAATTAGCCACCTCCTGGTGTGCAATGGTCATAGTCTCTCTAGGCCCTCCATGATGACCCTTACACATATAAAATGAAGTATGAAATATTAAGACAAAAATTCCTCTATAAATACAACAAAGTGTGTCCATAGATACCTTTTGTTTCTTTGTTGTTTTACTTGTGGTGGATAAAAGTAGACTATCATCATCACTATATTCAGACTCACATGTTCCTTTATTCTAGTAAAGAGAAAAAAGATAGTAGCATGAGTTAATATAAAAAAATCCTTTGTGAATAAAATAGTATTAAATTCACAAGAAAGTGACTTTACCAATTCATCCCTATGTTCAAGGAATCCATCATTCTGGTTGGGTGCAACATAGTGAACTCTCTAAAAATTTGAAACAATATTAAAGCCAAAAGACTAAATTAGGTGAAAACATAGAAAATAGAGCAAATACCTTTCTTTTAGAAAGCACCGCTTGATTCTAAGAATTGTTATGATCACTCCTAGCACAATTTCCCCGGAAAAGAAATAAAGTTTGAGTAACACATTTCAATACAAAGTTATAAATTAAAATGTATATTGTTACCATTGTTGCTTCTTGGTTCTCATGGTGCCTTTGATTGTTTTTTAGTTCTTCAATTACTTTGTCTTCCATTCTAGAATGCTCTTTGAGTTGCCTTATTTCCTCCAACATGTGAGTCTCTACATCAGATGATGAGCCATCTAGTGAAACTATATTAATGTCCTTTAAAATGGTGTGTTCTTCGACCATAAACTTGTTTAGGAACTTGAAGCAATCCCATGCTGTGCACTTGTCCAGCTTTCTCTTCTCCCAACACCCGATGTAATGCATCACCTTCCCATGCAACTGCTCCCTCACTATTTTGTGCTAACTCTGGTTGTGTGTCTAGGAGATTTTCTAGTTCAACCTACAAGCAAGAAATCCGCACATTAGAAAACAGTAATAATTTTATATTTGCAAAAATTCTCATGTGCATGTAGCATACCGCTGGTTCATTTATCTGTTTTCCTGTGAGTTGCTGAGGTAAACCTTTGCTCTATGTGGCTATTTTTTAGGATCAGTTTGCCTCTAAAAAAATAGCAGTAAATGAAAAGTAAGAAGAATCATATATAATTTTTTTGAACAGAAGATGACTCACAATGTCCTCAGACCAACGAGCAAAACTCTTTGTACCGGTTGTATGTGTTGTCTTCTTCATTTCACAACTTATTTTGTTCTTCTCACTTATGGTCTACAAGAAAAGTAAATTAATAGATAATGAACCATTATACATATAAAAATCAATAATGGTATAGATAGTGGTAGTAAAAAAAGCCAAATAGCGTCAATAATGGTGCCTTACTTGTCCTTCGCTAGACTTCCAATATTTTACTAGGGCCTTCCATTGATCTTCATCGATATCATCTGGACAATGCTTATTCAAAATAGACTTTTTCTTCTTTGGATTACATAGTGACTTTTTTAATGTTGCCTTGTATTTTCTCCAATCTCTTCTAATTGATTTTAATATCCATTTCTCATATGAATGAGGATATAAGAACTTTGTCTAAAATAAGAAATTCACTAATGAATGAATTGGACTTCACGACATGATAACAAGCTTATATATACTTAATCTTATAAAAACATAATGTCTTGTAAAATTTAGCTAACCTGGATGAATTGAATTATGGTTTCAGCATTGTTTTTCTTAACTTCTCTCCAATCTTTGGCACCAATAGGATAGTAACCACCATTTGTTGCTATGGTGCCCAAAAATTGTCCTAAAAGGCCACCTTCTTTTCCAATGGGTTGTCCAAGCATATTACATCTTACTACTATCCAATCTCCTCCAAGTAGATCCCAAACATGTGTTAAAATGGCACCCTTTTGTTTACTAGGTACTTCATCGCCATCACCTATTAAAAACAGAATGATAGTGATAATAATTGGTTAAGATGCAGTCCATATGAATGAGATTGATCTAACTATATTTGTACCTGATGTGTTCTGGTTCTCATCATCATGCTGCTCAACCTCGTTAGCATATAGTGCTTCACTATGCATTACATTTAATCCTTTCTTTTTCTTTGTACCTCCTCTTCCTGCTAAACAAATGTTGGGGACATGAACCCGTGTTTATAGTAAATATAATAAACAATATGTAATCTTTTTATTAAACAACTAGATATTTGTATTAGACTATCAAGATTGTATTTATTAAGTCACATACCACGGTGGGGTTGGATATGCTAATCTTGGATGAAAATAAATCATTGATAACTAACATGACTTGGAATAGCTGTCGTTGAATAATCAAATATACATAGAAAAGTAAATTATATGTTCATTCTAATACCTTTATTTTTTTTGTTTAGACTTGGATGGTTCTTTGTTGGACTTGGTAGGCGCTAAAGTGGCCAGTCTCTGTCTCGTCAGAAACAAATTAACCGTCTTTTCGCTCTCACACTCGTTGAGAATTTCCATCACATCAGAATCTTGTTGTATTACAACCAAGCTATTTTTGCTCTTGTAGTATAGATAGTCGACTGATGTGTACCTAGAACCCTCGATCAGATCAATCAAGTCGAAAAAAGCATATCTCAACTCTATCCATTTCTCTTTGCACATGTTTAAGTCCTTCAGCTTTCCCATCGCATCCCAGATTTTTGGTCCAATTATCCAGCGTCATGGTAGTACAATCTAAATAAAATATAGCACCAATAGGAAAATAAGAATAAAGCATAGGATAATTCACAAATAAGAATCAAGTATAACCAAATAGTAACAATTTGACTAAAGTGCATATTTGTAATGTTATTTGAACTTGGAGCTTGAGAACAAGTAAAGTGCTATGGTTCAGATAGGATGGTCTAGAGCATGACACATATATACGAACAAAAATAGTCCAAAAGGTTCTTTACATTAAATAAGATATAAAATTAACATGTATGACAATTTATTTTTCCTAACATTTAGGAGGGAAAAATCACTGTTATTGTTTTGTTTGATTGAAAATTAACTTTATATATAGTAGTGTCTAGTTAGATTGAATTAAATAAACGGGCTAACATACCATGACACTAGTGAAACAATCAAGTACTAAGTCGTATACACAGACTGAGTAGAACAGAAACAGAGGTCATAAATAAAATGTGAAAAGTCTGCCCTTTGTTTTGTCCCATTTCAACCATGCACAAAAAGCTAACCTAAGAAGCTAGCAAGTATTGAATAAATAATTACTAAAAGCATGAAAGCAGAAATTATTAAAAGATGGATCCACTGCATCATGATAGGACATTTCACAAAAGCATACTAAACTGCTGCTCAGAGTATTCTGTAACATGAATGACAAAATTCTAGCACTTTGCCCTTGCTTGTGCGAGCAAATGAAAGCTGCAACTCTATGAGCAAATAGGCTACCGATGCACTACTACCAGCTTACCTAATTGTTGTAGTGCAGCAGCTCAGCTCCTCCGGAGACCTGAAATTACAATGATTTTAATCCTCTTTCTCCTCTGCTGAATTCTAAATCCCCCTCCATAAAAGTGTTTTCATGAGAAAAAAATGTAAATAAATCACCTGGACAGCTATATGCAGCAGCACTATACAACTTAGATGAGCTATCCGTGTCCTGCTCCTTGGAATGTTGAAACTATTTTTTTTGGAAACTCTGAACTTGGAACTTGAGAACAAGTAAAGTGCTATGGTTCGGATACGATAGTCTAGAGCATGACATATAAAAAAACTGGAAAAAAGAATTCAAACCTAATTTTGACCTTGTGCTTCCTGATTGTGACAGACTCTCCTCATCCCGCTTAAATCATTTTCCCCTATGATTGCTTTGCTGTAAGGAGAAGATAATTTTGAAGACTATAAGGTACAAATGACAAATGAATTTTGGATTATAGTTATCAGAATAATATATGCCTATCAAAGTTGTAAATCAAAATTAATTTATTTATGAGTAGAAAACTTGGAAGGGTTTGGAGCATACTGAAAGAAAAGTGGAATTAATATTTCAGTAAATACATATAGATAAAATAAGATGGACCACAGGATATGTAAAGTACTTATTTCTATACAGTTTGTGACTGTTACTCAAGATTAGTCTGTGACAGGTACTGCTTTAACTCTTAGAACTAAATATTGCACACTAATCAGTATGTGAATCATGTTTCGGATCAATCTGTGACAGTAAGAACTTAAACGAGGTTGGAATTGAATATTACACTAGGAATTGATCATTCTTAAACAAATAAATATTATTACGAGATATTTATACCATTGCAGATAATTCCCTAGAGCCACTGACACGAACTCTTCTAGAAACGTGATGTACGCTCCTCCCCTGTCAGCCGATTTTGGCCAATTTAAGGCTGTGTTTAGTTCCCAAAAAGTTTTCCAAAAAGTGCTACAGTAGCCATCACATCGAATCTTGCGATACGTGCATGGAGCATTAAATGTAGACGAAAAAAACTAATTGCACAGTTTGGTTGGAAATCGCGAGACGAACGTTTTGAGCCTAATTAGTCCATAATTGAACACTAATTGCCAAATAAAAACGAAAGTGCTACAGTAGCCAAATTCCTAAATTTCGCGAACTAAACACAGCCTAAGGTTCAGATGACCTTGGTGTGGCAGCGCTGCCAGGCACGTAGAGATTTGGTAGGATTTATTTATAGCAAACTAATTCTATGATCTGAGAAACGGGACTGGTCCTAGTCTCCTAGGGTTCTAGAGGTAGAAGAATGTCATTCAATACAAATGGGATCAGAGAGGAAGATTAAATTGTACGTACCTTACAAAGCGGGCATCCATCGTGACAGCCTGACGGACTGGAAAATTTCAAACGGAAAAAATCGTCGTGGCAGGGATTTCGGCTCGCCAACTCGCTGAGCTCCGACGGCCTTGCTTTTTGCAAGGAAATATGGATCTTGAGTTCTTGACGGCCGCTGACTGGGGAAGTTGCTTTGCAAGGAATAAGGATCTTGCGGTGGAAACTTTGGTGGGAAAGGGAAACCAATCAACTAAAAAAATGGTGGGAAGGGGATTCCACTGGTTAAAAAAATGGTGGGAATTATTCGGTCGCCAAATTAGATTGAATGAAATACCGAGGAGTGTATAGATGATTTTTTTTGTGGGAAACAATTCCACCGGTCAAAAATATTCTAGTTAAATATGAGGAGTTTAGAGATACGACGACTTATCTTTCCAGAAAAAAAAACATAGCACAGTTTCGCTTACGTGGAAAAGGTGACCTTTTTTATTGAACATCGATGAGTGTTAGTAAAATTTCTTTTAAGAAATGACAATATGTCGGTAGCAATCGAATAAATATATGTTTAATATACCTCCAAATTATTGGGTAGATGAAAAAATATAGATGCAACTCTTTTTTAAGGAATATAGCTGTCACATAAATGTTGAACGTGTACAAGGAAAATGTTGGGGTAGATAAAAAAATTATTGATACTAGTCTTTTTTCCGAGTCAAGTCTGATTTACCTTAGTCTTTCGAATATTTTTAGAAAAAATAAGAATAATATTTCAAATAAATAAATTTAATCTTTAACTAAAACTAAAGTAATTAGTCATATTCAATTAATGTTATTAGTTATACAATAATAATAATTTATTATTTAATTTTATTAGTCAATACTTTTAAATAGTTTATTGTGCTAAATATTATATCCGGCAGTGATAGGCTGCAAATAAAACTTGATGACTTTCTCATATTATGTTCGATGAAGATGAACTTTATACCAAAGTTGTAATACTTGATGAGATCAATTCATACTTTTTTATTTGAGATTTTTTGGATGTCCAAATATGCATCACAAGATTTTATAGAGTTAATACCAAATGAGTCCATATGCTCTATGATCACAAGTGAGTGTGTAGTGGTAGGAAAGGATCCCGGATGGAAAAACAACCAAAATAAAAATTATAGATTTCAAAAAGTTATGCAACTTTATAGTTCACAACTTTTTTATTTGAAGCCATTTTGATGAGGTATTTGATTCACAAGATTTTATAGAAATTAATATCGAAGGAATCCATATGCTCTATAGTCATAAGTGAATATGTAGTAGTAGTTAAGGATCACGGATGGACAAGTGCACAAAACAAAAGCTCTAGATCACAAAAAAGTTATACAACTTTGTAGTTGACAACTTTTTCATTTGAAACCATCTATCCATGAAAAAATCACGTGAATTTGCTCATATTTGAAATTCGAATTTTTCAAATGACCTCGAATGGAGAAACAACCAAAACAAAAGTTGTAGTTCTCAAAAAATTATGTAATTCTTTGTCTTGGGTGTGGGCTTGTTTGGACAAACTTCCACAAAGTGCCCCAACTCGCCACATCCATAGCATCCTCTCTTTCTTTGCTCATTTCTTTGATTGGTGAAGATGATATCTTGAATTTAGATGGGCACACCCTTGACATTGAGCCTTTGGATCATCTTCTCCACCTTGTTGATTAGTTTGATTGATTCTTCATCAAGATCGAAGGTGGAGGAAGATTGATCATCATCACTTGAATCTTCATCATCATCATCCTCATCTTCTTCTTCATCTTCACTTGAGGAGCTTGAGCTTGAGCTTGTCTCAACTTGCTTGCCCTTCATCTTGTTTTTCTTGCTACATGCAAGAGCTTTGCCTTTGCTTGATGAAGAGGCTTCTTGACCCATCTTGCGTGACATTTCAAATGCCACTATCTTACCAATGACTATGGCCGGGGTCATGGTGCTCAAGTCCTCCATGTTGTGAAGGATGGTGATGATGCTTGCATATTTCTTTTGTGGTAGCACAGAGATGATCTTCCTCATGATGTCTACATCATGTAGCTTTGTTAATCCTATTGAATGAAGCGCATTGATAATTAGATTCAAACAAGAATACATATCACAAACAAGCTCATCATCATTCATTTCAAAGGAATCACTAAGCACTATGCATGTGGAGATCACTAAAATGGTGTACTGGCACCCTTGATATGTTTCCTCAGCTCCACTATCCTCAAATGGCCAGCTAGGGGTCTATTAATAAGACCCACTGAGAAAGTAGTCATTGGGGACGAAATCCTGCTTTTCTGCTACTGACCGAACGCTCAGGTCGTCCTAATCGGACATGTCCGGTCGTCCTGATCGTTTGAGCCACATTCAACTGATCGGACGCTGGTAGCATCCGGTCGCATTTTCGCCACTCTGGAACCTTTATGTACTCGATCGGACGTTGTAGTCCTGCATCCGATCGATTTGTCACTAGCGTCCGGTCAGTACTGAGTGTGGTGCCGGTGATGATGAACAGTTCCATCGGTGCATCTGGTCACTTTACTGTTTAGCGTCCGATCGCTGCTGCTAACGCCTACGGCTGCCGAGCCTCTTGATCAGAGCGTTCGGTCGCTATAAGACCAACGTCCGGTCACCATTATGAGCTCGTTTCTTCATGATCTTGCGTCTGTCTTGGTTCCTATCTTCGTGCTTAGACTTTGCTTGATATCTTGGGTCTTCTCTTGTGCTTCTAGGGTCTTGCTTAAGGTGTTGATCTTTGGATCATCATGTCGCCTTCGTCTAAGTCACGTCTTGCACCCTATTGAACTACAAAACAATCACTTGCAAATTCATTAGTCTAATTTGGTTGTGTTGGTCATCAAACACCAAAATCTAAAGTAAATGAGCCTAGGGTTCATTTTCCTTACAATGAGGACATTCCAACTATGCATGCTAGCTCAAGTCTAAAAGATACAAATCAAGGGCCACATACACGAAGTCGTGCCAAAAAACTACCAGAGCAGGTGAATTCATTCCTAATTGATTGTAATTTTGACACTTCTAAGAATGTTATACTACCTAAATGTTCTATCTTGATGTTTCTTAGGTTTACACATGAAGACGTGGAAGGCACATGGCCGAAGGATCTAGACACGGTGCTACAAAATGGCTCTGTCGGAAAAGTAAGAAGGACGGAACATCTGGACCCAAGGAAAAAGTGACACGGATGGCCGACCGGACCCCAGAAAGAAATAGCCATAACTTTTGATTCACAAATATGATGAAGGTCCATGAGGACATTTTAGAAAGCTTATCAAGTCTAGTTTCCAATGGAGCTAGTTTCGAGTGTTTTGGACTCCCCAATGTTGAGATATATTCAGATTTGTGAAGATAGCTCTGAAGGTCAACAGTCTTCTCGGGACAGGATATTGGTATGCCTTCCCATGCAAAACTGTACCAATCTACAATGTTTCGTGGTGCATGCTGCACATGGATAGAAAGCATTTCGAGTCTACTTTCACACCCAACAAACGGTTCATTATTTGGACTTCCCAATAAGGAGTTATGACCAGATTAGTTGAGACTGCTCAGGAGGCCAATAGTCATGCGAGACCACTTCGAGAAGCCATCTCATGGTGACCTTTCACATAGCCTATGTTCAGAAACTCTATTTCATTTTCACACCCAACTAGGAGGGTTGTTCCTAGTATAAATATCCCCTGCCTCTAAGCTATTAGGAACCTTTTGATGATTTGATAAACTACATGATATTGCAGCCGAGCTGCCGAGTGCCTTACTCAAACCTTTATTCTTCCTTGTTCTTCATGGACTTGTGAAGTGATTCCTCTAGGTTCCCCTAGTTCATGCTCTATGGTTTCTAGTATGGCTACACCATTTTGTGTGAATTAGTTTCGGATTATGGTTCTACGGTCGTTCAGAGATCGAGTCAAAGTCTTTATGGTTTCGGTGCCTCTCTCCCCGTTGCTTGGTCACATCCAACCTTTGTTAGGTATAAAGCTAGTTACCCCATTGTTCGCCGCAAGTTATCTTTGATTCATGACCTACTGTCATGAAGATCGGGCCATCCCCTTGCCGATTCATATCGATACTTATCAGACATGGAGCTAAAAGAAAAGTTGGACACATGAAGGTCCAAGTAAAAGAAAAATAAAAAAAATATGGGTGCATGAAGGTCCAAGTATAAAACAGTAGCTCCATGATCTAAAATGATATCTTGTGGGGATCAATCAATTAAGGAGATCCACTAATGACCATATTCTTTCAAACCAAATTGCTTTGGCATGATGAATTACTTATATGACATATCATTCAATGTGAATCCTTTCCCATCATATAACCATTCTTCCAATGATCGGCTTAAGAAGTGTTACCACGTTCACTAGGACTATTATTTTACTCAACAATGTACATGACATAGGTATTTGTTTTACCTTGGTCTCTCTTTTGGCAAGACAAATGTTTACGAACTCTTATTTAAATTCCAATCCTACTATGTACCTTTGTTTGCTTTTCAATTAGATGAATAATAAAGTTTTGGTTTGCGAGTACATGGGTACTAGTGCAACACTATTGCTTTCACTCCTTCTGTCTTTGAATAAACACATATACTGAAGGGATAGGTGTGGGGGTTGGGCAACCCAACCGCGGCTTAATACAACCTCTCATCCGATGGAGAACACTAAGATTGCGCACATAGGCACTCCACACATCAACATCAACCATGTCAGCACAAAAGGATATCAGGGGAAGTTCGATCGAACCCATATGGGGTCGAGCGACCTTGCCCTGAGCTCAATGGATTTCATCTCAACATGAGATGCTGGTTTGTATCTTGTTACCCCTCTCCTACATTTATTTTCCTAAAAATGAATGCTTAAAAAGCCAATTCTTTCATGTTTGAAAGCATATAGGCCCTTAGTTGGCTTTCGGTGATTAATGACTACACAAGATTACTATGACTAACGTGTGTTTTGCAGAGGCAATTCGAGTTAGGTCATGGTAATGGTGAATGATTGGGAAATTATGGTTTTCATGCCTCTATCGATGGAAATTCATTTTGGTTTTCAAAGGATGGACGACAAGATTATGGACGGACTAGTTCTAAGTGTCGATTGGTGTTGGAGAGACACTTAGAGTAGTTTAGGACTTTGTTTTTCCTTTGTCCATACTATTAAGGGGGGTATGAACTAGTAGCTTAACCTAGGTGAGTCTAATGGTTTAGGTGTGGTGCACACTTGTCAAACTTAGCACTAGGTAGCTTAGGGACAGCCCAAAAGACGATTGAAGTCAACTTCATTCATAAATGATTTGTAATTGGAAGTGAATGGAGGGTCCATCTATTGACCGGACGCTGAAGGACCAAGGACCGGACGCTGCTGTGCAGAGTCTAGTCAGTTCATCTGCTTAGCAACAGAAGCCTGATTGTGACTGGACGCTAATGGAGATGAAGGACCGGACTGCGCTGTTGGCTGCAACTGTAGCAGTAGGGTTTCATTTCAGAAGCATGACCTGAACGCTGGATAGGTAAGGACCGGACACATGGCTTGTTGAGTTTGGTCAACAACAGAAATGTTCTAGAGAAGGAATTTAATGACTGGACGTGTCTGGTAGTGTACTGACCGGACGCTGGCCAGGGTCCGGTCAAAGCAACGGTCTTCTCTAACAGCTGACGTGTTTGTTGCCGATGGCTACTGACCGACGCGTCTGGTCGCTTCGACCTACGCGTCTGCTCACTACGTAATGTGCTGAGTTAGACCCTAACGATTATGTTTTCAATGGGGTGTATAAATACATCTCTCCACTCGTCCAATTCAGTTCTCTTGCCCATTTGTTCAGCTGAGAAAACACTTTTTAGTGCAAAGGAGAGCAAGAGCCTAGTGGGGTGATTGAGATTTGAGAATCCAAGATTAAGGACCTTATTAGTGCATAGAGAGTAGCAAGTGTGCATCCACCTTTCTCATTAGGCTTATCTTGGTCAAGTGAGAGTTTGTGCTTGTTACTCTTGGTGATCGCCATCACCTAGACGGCTCGGTGGTGATTGGAAGTTTGGTGATCATCCGGTGGAACTTGTGGATGACCTACGCCATGGTGTGAGCGGTTGTAGACGATTCACCGCGACGGAGTATCGAAGAATCAGCCTATAGAGAGCACTTGATCCTTGCGTGGATCAAGGGGGAGCTACACCCTTGCGCGGGTGCTCCAACGAGGACTAGTGGGGAGTGGCGACTCTCCGATATCTCGAGAAAACATCGCCGCATTCCTCTACCTCTCTTTACTTTGAGCATTTACATTTGAGCAATTCAATTCATGTTTTTACATTCTTAGAATTGTCATGCTAGAGTAGGATTAGAACCTAGGGTGCAAAACTTTTATGCGGTAGAATAATAGAAACACCTTTAGGCACAAGAGGTGAAATGAGCCAAGTGTAGGGCTTAATTATTGCAATAAATTTTTTTTGTAAAAAAAATTATTACAAGAAATTTAGAATTAGCCAAATTCACCATCTCTCTTGGGCATCTTGATCCTTTCAATGTTATTAAAACTTGGTCAACTCTAAAACATGTGACCCCACGATTTTATCACGGCTTATCTTATGAGATTGACTTGTATAATCTTTATTCTCTGTCTTTCACTTAATGCTTGTGAGGATCTTACTCAATTAAGATAGCATTATCTAGATTGTTGTGAACTGTGATAAAGTGACGACAAGATAAGTCCTTCGTTAGCATTGCCCTTATACATGGTGAACAAATCCATAGCCTCATTTTAAAGAAACACCTAAAATAAATAGAGGTACCAAGATCAATTCCTATCTAAACTAGTTTATTCTAAAAAAAATCCTAAAACGTCAAGTATCTTACGTAGGACTTCTCCACTCCCTAGCTTTTAATTTATCCGTTGTTGTGTTGCAATGCTCACCAGAGGCGCTACCACGAATGTATATATGCCATATTTAGACTCAGTTTTAGTGATCATATTGCTCGACATTACTATATATATATATATTATATATATATATATATATATATATATATATATATATATATGGCTGAATAACTTATTCTGTAGCCACTTTGAGTTACGATAATTACTATGTTAATTTACGAGATTTACAGTAACTCCTTACTAAGTGGTTTACTATAACGTTATGGTAAATATTCCCATGTGTTATAGTAACCCAACTATCGTAAATATGTATTGACATTATGGTAAATTAGTATATAAAATTATGGTAAATAGAGGTGGCTACAGAACAACTTATTTTGTAGCCGCTGCTGAATAGCCTCTCCCTATATATATATATATATATATATATATATATATATATATATATATTATATATATATATTGATAAGCTAGTGACCAAGTGGAATCATCAGATGCTTTGCCCTCGCTTAGATTAGGATGCTCTTCTTCGGTGTTCACAGCAGGATTCTATCTAGCACTTTAATTCGCAGGGAGCACATTGAACAGAAGCTGGAAGAGAAAGAACAGCCCGCCGTCTGGTCTGAGACAGAAACTTTACCGTGATACCGTCCAGCCGAAACCTTTTTCCAGCTGGTGGCTGTGATCGAAAGTGGACGATGATAGATATGCTGTCGCCAGCAGGCGGCAGAGCGGCACTTGGACAGTTGGACGTCCTACTCCGCACGCGCGGCGGCGGGGCCGCGGTGTCCGATCGGGCCGTACCTGTCGCTGCGTGGTCGCGTCGCCGTCCGACCCGACGCGCTCCTGCCCGGCTGCCAATCGATGCCGAGATAGGAAAACAACTTTCCGGCCGTCCCGCGCGCATGCCCGCCCACCGTCGCCGTGGCTGGCCGCGCGCACGTGAAGGGCCCCGCGCGGGGCGACGTGCCCGCACCGCCCACCACGCGCATGCACGCGCCGGCGATGGCTCCCCCGCGACGCCGACCTCTTGCGTGCTACAGGGCCCTGCGGGGGCTGCATGCGGTGTGGACCGCGCACTCGCATGTTTATGCCGTGGGAAACCGTGTCCGTGGCCGGCCATGTAGATGGACAGGACCACGGATCGCCATCCGGCGGATTACTACGGACCCTGTCCTCACAGATGCATGGTTAGTCGTCGCAGTGCCAGACTTTTGGAGAGAAAATCTGCCAGGTGAAGGAGCTCCACAAACTTTCTCGAATTTTATACCAGATGCACCGATACTGTTTCCTTTTTTCTCTTCAAACAATAAAGTCTAAAGTGCACCCATTATTGGCAAAACTGTAATAATATGCGGTAATCGGATAGATAGATATGAATCCTCCAAAAGTCGACTTCACTACTTTACCAATAACACTCTCACACAGTACACAAGTCGTTGTCCAATATAGTAATTTTTTAGACACCAGGTTAATTAATCAAAGTAGCAGCTTAGAATAGCGTATATGTGCAAATTGGTCAAAAGCCATAAATAAATTATGAAAAGAGAAGAGCGGTGCTGTAAACACACCCTCTAGTAAAACAGGAGTGGCACTTGGGTTGCCTTTTTTTTTGAAAGGAGGTTAAACCTCTGCTTTTAAGAAAGCAAGATCCGACACAGTACTGGGATTACCAGTTTAAACCAGAAAAAAGTTCAGAAGCTACACGCCTATTACAAGGATCAAATTTCCAGTAATGTCAGTAAGCAACACAGCTCTCGGCTTGAACCCTTTCAGCCACCCCATGATATCATCCTTGATCTTCTCCACGTGCTCCCTGTCCTTTTCCTTCAGCAAAGTACACCACTTCTGCAGGAAGGATAATGCAAGATACACAACATCAGTGGGAGCTTTTGGGTACTTTTTCTCGATCGCCACCTTATTCCTGGTGATCCAGAGGTCCCAGGCGAAACCTGCAAAGGTGAACATGAGCAATTTGTGCGGAAGGGGCCCCTTGCCCTGTAACCAGGATTCAGAGAATTCTTTCAAAGATTTAGGCGTAGCATCCCAGCCATAAATTTCCATAAAGATGCTCCAAACCATTTTAGCTAGATGACAGACAAACAACACATGATCGATAGACTCCCAACAGTCGCAAATGCAACATTTACCACTACCCCTCCACCCCCTTTTGTCCCCGTTCGGCTGGCAGAATTTTAGCTGAAACGGACTGAAAAACACTGTTCTAGGCTAAATTGTTGCGAGAGAAAAACACTGTTTCGGCTGAAAAAAGAAGCCGAACAAGTCGAATATGGGGTAAGCCGAACGGGGCCTTTGATTACATTAGATCCCACCTGTAGCTTATTGCTGAAAAACTGCCAGAGAAAAAAAATTGATCTTAAGAGGGATTCGACACTTCCATATGATTCCAGCCACCCTACTGGGGAAACCCCTATTGGATAGGAATCTATATAATGACTTGGTCGTGTAAGAACCATGCTTTTCCAGGGCCCAAGTAACAGAATCTTCAGTATCAGTTAAAGAAACTGTCTGAAGTTCACTCAGCAAGGAACTCCCGCTTTCAAACTCATCAATAGAGAGGGCTCTCCTAAAGTCAACAAACCAATCATCTTCATCCCAACAATCTCGAACAGAACACAGTGGCTCCCTTGCCATCTTGTACAGGTTTTCATAAGCAATCTTATGGGGCACATCCTGTACCCAACTGTCTTGCCAGAAGCTGCAAGTAGCCCCATTTCCAACCTTAAACATGGCACCCCATTTAAACAAATGTTTTACCTTATGAAGGCCTTGCCAGAATTGAGAGCTCCCCTTGCTCTTGGAGGTAAAGAAGTTACAGCCATTCAGGTACTTTGCTTTTATGATCTTAAACAAAAGAGTATCAGGATGCTGTAGAATTTTCCAAATCCATTTAACAAGAAAACACACATTCATCATCCTTGTGTTGATAATACCTAAGCCACCTAGATCCTTAGGTCTGCTCACCATTTCCCATTTAGCCATGTGGTACTTGAATTTGTCTTCAATCCCCTGCCACAGAAACTTTGCTCATATACCATCCATTTTCCTGTGAACCTCATCCTGAAGCCAGTAAAAACCCATACAATAGAGGGGTATACTGCTCAGGCATGTGTTTGTCAGGATTTCTCTCCCACCCAAGGTGAGGTGCTTACCTCTCCAAGGGTCCAGTCTTTTGAGCATGTTCTGACAGATTGGAGAAAAGGCCCCCCATGCCGAGATGATTATTGCTAATAGGAATCCCCAAGTATTTCAAAGGCAGTTCACCTAGGACACAGTTCAGCATATTAGCCATCCTCTCTTTTTCTGCCTGTGGCACCCCAAAAACGAAGACTTCACTTTTATGAAAATTAATCTTCTGACCAGTCAACCATTCGAAGCAGTAGAGAATCAACTTTAGGTTAGTAATCGACTTGTCAGACCCATCCACCATGATTACTTTGTCGTCCGCGTAATGTATATGTGATATACCCCCAGGAATCAAGTCTTCCAGAACACCATTGATATGTCCTCGACTGACAGCTTTTTGGAGCATCACCCCTAAGGCATCAGCAACCACATTAAAGAGTAGAGGAGACAGAGGGTCTCCCTGTCTCAAGCCTCTAAAAGTGCTGAAGTAAGAGCTTCTCTCCCCATTTACATTGATGCATACCTTCCCCCCTCTAACAGTGGCCATAACCCAAGAAACCCATTGAGTAGGGAACCCTTTCCCAATCATCACTTGCTCCAAGAAGTTCCACCTAACCCTGTCATACGCCTTCTCAAAATCTAACTTTAAAATCAGACCCTTCTTGGAAGACTTTAGTTCATGTAGAACTTCATGGAGCACTACTACCCCTTCTAGTATATTCCTGCCCTTGATAAAACCCTGTCTGATTTTTGTCAATAACTTTCTGAACCACAGGCAACTTGGGTTCCCTACGAACAATCACAACACTTTTTTATTAACATACGTATAGAATATATTAATACATGTACTATATCTATGACCAACGGAGAAGCCTGCACAACACTACTACAAAAACGATTTGTGGCAACGCCTCCCTTTCTTTGTAGGGGCGGCTCTATATTGAGCCGCCCCTACAAATGGTTGCCAAATGAGCCGCCCTTACAAATGGATTTGTAGGGGCGGCCGGTGTTATCACCCGCCCCCTACAAATGGACCGATTTGTAGAGGCGGCTCTATATCCAGCCGTCCCTACAAATCAGATTTGTAGGGGCGGCTTAATATTAAACCGCCCCTACAAATAGACGCCGAGTATTAAAAATTAAGCACTAAAATTCAAATTTTGTAAACAATCTTAGGATGGAGAAACAACCAAAAATGAAAGTTGTAGATCTCGAAAAGTTATAAAACTTTGAAGTTGACAACTTTTTAATTTGAAATCATCTTGTCAAGGAAAACTACGTTTGAATTTCTAAAAATTTAAAATTTGAATTTTTTAAACGACATCGGATGGATAAACAATAAAAATGAAAGTTGTAGACTTGAAAAGTTATGAAACTTTGTAGTTGATAACTTTCTCATTTGAAATCATCTTGTCATGGAAAACTAGGTTCGAATTTCTCAAATTTGAAATTCAAATTTTATAAGTGACATCAGATGGAGAAACTACCAAAATGAAAGTTGTAGATCTCGAAAAGTTACAAAACTTTGTAGTTGACAACATTTTCATTTGAATTAGTTTAGGGCCTCAAACAATCAATTTATGCTCAGTTTTGTATAATATGTGAGAAACCGAAATGGTAGCCATCACACAGGTGAGGAGTTTTCTTGGTCTTGCCGGATTCTATCGCCGCTTCATCAAAGATTTCAGCACCATTGCTACCCCGTTGCATGAGTTGATGAAGAAAGGAGTGGTGTTCCATTGGGGAAAGGCACATGAGGAGTCCTTTGACACTTTGAAGGACAAGCTTACATATGCACCATTGCTGCAACTTCCAAACTTTGGTAAGACTTTTGAGCTAGAATATGATGCTAGTGGAGTTGGAATTGGAGGTGTTTTGATGCAAGATGGTAAACCCATTGCTTACTTTAGTGAAAAATTGGATGGCCCTGTTCTTAATTATTCCACGTATGATAAGGAATTGTATGCACTTATTTGTTCTTTAGAGACGTGGCATCATTATTTGTGGCCTAAAGAATTTGTTATTCATTCTGATCATGAATCGCGTAAGTATCTTCGCTCTCAAAATAATCTGAATCGTAGGCATGCTAAATGGGTTGAATTTATTGAATCTTTTCCTTATATTATCAAACACAAGAAAGGGAAGGATAATGTGATTGCTGATGCTTTGTCTAGAAGATATACATTGCTGTCCCAACTTGATTGTCGGATTTTTGGTCTTCAATCAATAAAAGAACAATATGTGCTTGATCCTCATTTTAAGGATGTGTTGCTTAATTGTAGAGAGGGACATATATGGAATAAGTTTATGATCAATGATGGGTTTTTGTTTAGAGCTAATCGCCTATGCATTTCAGTTGGTTCTGTTCATCTTTTGTTGTTGCAGGAGGCACATGGAGACGGATTGATGGGACATTTTGGTGCCAAGAAGACGGAGGAGGTGCTGTCCACACACTTTGTTTGGCCAAGGATGAGGCGAGATGTAGAGCGGTACGTGGCTCGGTGTGCCACATGTCAAAAAGCTAAGTCGCGGTTGAACCCACATGGTTTGTATATGCCTCTTCCTGTTCCTTCTACTCCTTGGGCTGATATATCTATGGATTTTATGTTGGGTTTGCCAAGGACTAAGAGGGGGAAGGATAGTATTTTTGTGGTGGTTGATCGTTTTTCTAAGATGGCACATTTTATTCCTTGTCATAAGAGCGATGATGTTAGTTCATATTGCTGACCTTTTCTTTCAAGAAATCGTTCGCTTGCATGGTATACCTTCTACTATTGTTTTAGATCGCGACGCAAAATTCTTGAGTCATTTTTGGCGCACGTTGTGAAATAAATTGGGGACCAAACTGCTGTTTTCTACAACATGTCATCCCCGAACTGATGGGCAAACTGAGGTTGTGAATCGAACATTGTCCACCATATTGAGAGTAATTTTGAAGTGCAATTTGAAGATATGGGAAGAGTGTTTGCCGCATGTGGAGTTTGCATATAACAGAGCGCAACATTCCACCACCAAGGTAAGTCCTTTTTAGGTAGTGTATGGTTTTAACCCTTGTGCTCCTATTGATCTTTTGCCTTTACCTACCACTGAGAGAATACATAGTGATGCTAGAAAGTGTGCTGATTTTATTTGTAAGTTGCACGAAACAACTTAAGCAAATATTAAAAGAATGAATGAAAAGTATAGAATTGCTAGTAGTAAAGGTAGAAAAGAGATTAAACTTGAACCGGATGATTTGGGGTGGTTACATTTGAGAAAAGATAGATTTCCTGAGCTGCGTAAGTCTAAATTAATTCCAAGAGCAGCTGGTCCTTATAAGATCATTGAGAAAATAAATGATAATGCCTACAAACTTGAGTCGCCACCCGAGTTCAGGGTTAGTCCCACATTTAACATTGCAGATTTGAAACCTTATTTGGGAGAAGAAGATGAGCTTGAGTCGAGGACGACTCCATTTCAAGAGGGGGAGGATGATGAGGACATCACTCCTTCGGATGTACCCGCTGATCCTCCAACCATCATGCAAGGTCCAATGACCCGGGCTTGAATGCATCAACTCAATTTAGAGGTGAGCTCGTTCTTAAGCGATCATTTTTATACTTTTGAGAATAGACTACTACCTAATGATGTTATCTTTCTTAGGAACATTGGAGAGGGTCATGAAGGACTTAGAGGACGTGGTGGATGCGAAGATAACCAGCAAGGACGTCCAACAGGAACCGGAGGCCCGGTCCAATATGATTTCGAGTCTGCCTCGGCCTGCAGGACCAGTCTGCCTTAAACTGGTCACCCAGGACGTATCCGGACTCCGTTTTCAACGATCCAAATATGGATGGAAAGCTAATTTGATAAGGAAGCCAATCCAAGTGGTCTCACATCAAAAGCTCTTCAGAATCAATGGGAACCGTTGAAACAAGTCAGCGTCCAGAATCTGCCAGTGTGCCGCGACACTGTCTTTTGGTCCATTGGACCATGTATCGTGTTTGGGCCCATTAGGGGCACGTCCACGGGTCTTGCACGACCCTAGAGTCTTTATAAACAGCCGCCGCCCCTCCATTAGGGTTTGAGCTTTGCTTAGATTATTCTGTCAAGAACAGTTTCGCAGTTCATCGGTTTGTGAGGCCCCAACTCCGTGAGATTAATCATTCATCTACAATTTGGTTGCGTTCTTTCTTGTTCTTGCTTGTGTTCTTCATTGCGCAGGCGGGGATTAGCCTTCTTGGCGAGGTCAACATGGTATGTGACTTGGTTGATAACCAAAGGAGCTATGGTGCTAAGATTGAAGGGTTCGATCTTTCGATCTAAAGCCGGATCGGTGTGTCATTCTCCGCATAAACGATAGTTACCTCTACCTAACGGAAGATCGGGATCCCCATTCCCATTATTTGCATCATTGGCGGCTTATAAATTGCATCGTAGTTTTTCATAATTATTAGAATTATTTTGAATTTTGAATAATTCTAGCTACAAACTTGAATGGATATACAATACATAACAGAACATTTAGAGCCTTGATACAATGTAGACAATCACAAATAGCACTAAACAAATTAGATCTACAATACACTTCAACAAAACAAGGATTTTGCCTCCAATTTATACAAAAAAAAAACAAATTCTTCAGTGGTTCTTCATTGATGGGCTTCTTCTGATTCACCTCTTCATGCACATCAGGTGCACTCTCATCAGCCTCCTATACCAATTTTTAGCAACTGAACATATTCTTCGTCCCAATACCAGCCTTCGCATCCACTGCCATCCTACTAAAATTAGAACACCAAATCATGAACTTTGAATCAAAATTATCAAAAAATATCATGAAATCATAATAAACACAGCCAACAAGACCTGACCTTGCGATCCGGACACTTGTAGATGATGTGGCCATGGTTGGGACCTTGTTTCTTTACCTAAACTCCAACACAATGTGCTTCTTAAACCTGTTGCAAGTAATAAGTGGGAGCTCTAGCCTTAGTTGCTGACGATCTCCGTGTGTATGGACTAGGAAGGGGATGCCATCTGTATGGAGAGGACATGTCCCTTAAAACTAGCTACGAAAAGGGAGACAAGGATAGGAGAGTGGGAATGATTGGGCCGAGCACTGGTCAAACCAAATACACATCAAGAGAAATAAATGCTTGGACCACATATCACTGCTGGGTCAAAACAAAACTCGACAATAATCCAAGTGCATCACTAACCTAGCAGTTATATAGGTTATCACTATCAGGTGAGGTTTTTGAATTAGTTGTGATACTAGAGCATCATTGTTAGGTTAAGATGTTAACCACAATACACTTCAACAAAACAAGGATTTTGCCTCCAATTTATACAAAAAAAAAACAAATTCTTCAGTGGTTCTTCATTGATGGGCTTCTTCTGATTCACCTCTTCATGCACATCAGGTGCACTCTCATCAGCCTCCTATACCAATTTTTAGCAACTGAACATATTCTTCGTCCCAATACCAGCCTTCGCATCCACTGCCATCCTACTAAAATTAGAACACCAAATCATGAACTTTGAATCAAAATTATCAAAAAATATCATGAAATCATAATAAACACAGCCAACAAGACCTGACCTTGCGATCCGGACACTTGTAGATGATGTGGCCATGGTTGGGACCTTGTTTCTTTACCTAAACTCCAACACAATGTGCTTCTTAAACCTGTTGCAAGTAATAAGTGGGAGCTCTAGCCTTAGTTGCTGACGATCTCCGTGTGTATGGACTAGGAAGGGGATGCCATCTGTATGGAGAGGACATGTCCCTTAAAACTAGCTACGAAAAGGGAGACAAGGATAGGAGAGTGGGAATGATTGGGCCGAGCACTGGTCAAACCAAATACACATCAAGAGAAATAAATGCTTGGACCACATATCACTGCTGGGTCAAAACAAAACTCGACAATAATCCAAGTGCATCACTAACCTAGCAGTTATATAGGTTATCACTATCAGGTGAGGTTTTTGAATTAGTTGTGATACTAGAGCATCATTGTTAGGTTAAGATGTTAACCAGCAGTGATGTTCTTTCCCTATGTATTGAAAATTTCTATTCTCCGCCCTCCGACGTGTCTCCCTAGTGCCACTATCTACATCCATGCCGACCATAGGAGCCCTAAGAGCACCACCGTCGGCTCTGACCCTAACCCCGACCCTGACACCATCTGGCATCATCCGCATGCCCCCCTCATCCTTGGACCTAGAGTGTTACCGCTATCCCTGTTTGCCGTGGACCATCCCTATCATCATGAGCCGCCATGTGCCATCTTTAGCTTGTGCATGCCATGCCATCATCACCCTAGGAGTGTCGTTGCCCACATCCTCTCATTCCACTTTCAGTGAGCTGTCCAACCTAGATTGTCCATTGGTGTTTTATATTCTTAGTTGGCAACATGTTTATGTTTTTAGATTCATTCACTATGAGAAATGTTTTCACTGTGAAGTTTGAAATGTTTGACTTAAGAATGTATACATGAATTCTAGAAATATAGCAATATAACAAAATACTCATAAGTTGCTTAATACATACTTAATATTTATTTAATCAATCGACATTTGGAGGCCCCTTATGATTATTTATTTAATAAAAGACCAACATTTGGATGGTTTCTCGGAGCACAAATGGCCCGTGAGTGCAAGACCTGAAAGGGGTAGCATCAGGTTGAATATTTATTTATTTCTAATGGTCAGTCCGATTTTCTCCCAAATGATCTGTGGGAATATTGACCATGGAGACTAAGTGTTTATACTCAGTGGTGTTGTCGAGGACGATCCGGTGATCTCGCGGATGGTCCATGGGGACACAGAGCATGTGTTTTGAGATCTCAAAAATGAAATCTCTTCCTATGGTTGGTGCATGTGTAAACTATGTTTGTGGGGTGTTCCTAGGGTCCCATAGATCACATCTAGCTAAGGGAATCTAGTTGTATTGCATCTAATCAACAAGAGGTGTATGGGAGTTATTTTCTAGGTGATGAGCACTACCATTCGATCCAAAGTGCAACTAAGGGTTTTGGGTAGAAATCATCTTACCCAGGGGAGTAGGAGATGTTGCTAAGCTTCTAGCTAGATGAGTGGAAGAAGCTTGATCTATCTCTTGTTCCCCTTGGGCCTTCTTCTTCTTGAAATTTCCTCATGGCTCCTTCTTGCTAGGGAGAGATAGAGCTCCTCCGTCTTCTATCCCTAGCAACTTGTGGATCCTTAGGGTTGATCTCTGTGGTCTTCTTACTATATATGGATGACCTTCAATCCCTCACCTTCTCCTACTTGTGCTCTTGGGTGGAAGCTAGAGAGTGAGAGAGATGAACTAGAGAGAGTGGGGAGATGAGAGTGTGAGAGAGTGAGTGAAAGGGTGCTACTAAAGGTTCTCATTTCATGCAAAGAGGACTGGTGTATGTGTACCGACATGTGGGGCCAGGAGTGCTAAGGTGAGGACAACTCACTATTATGTATGAAATGATTTGGCAAATGGTTCGGGAGTGCACCCGATGGCCCGTGGGGACGCTAAACTGGTGAAAACTATCAAGTCTATTGCAATGTTCTCGTGGATGGTCCTCTAGAACATGACAGAGCCCAAAAAGTTCAATTTAGTACACATGCAGTTTTCTAAATTGAAATTAAAATGAATATGATGCTTATGACGATGATGAATATGACCATGCCATGATCGGGTTGTCACAAAAATAATTTCAAAAAACTCTAGAATTAGTATTTAAGCCATAAAAATACTCAAAACCATCAAAATTTGGAATAAAGTCCTAGAGATAGATTGAAACAATAATAGAAACTCAAATAAAAGATATGGAGCTCATGAAATGGAATTATACAACATCTAAAAATGGGATTTTGCTCTATGAAAAATTGGAGAAAGGTCGAAAAAAATCTAGAAAATGCTTGATGAAGATTGGATGATTCATAAATACATGTAAAAAACATTTTGAACACTCATAAAGCACAAGATGCAACCAATATGAATGCAACAAACATACTTTAGAAAAGTCAATTTGGAAAAACTTTTATAAAATCATTTTTACTTAAGCTGGCAATAAACTAACAAAACATGGGCAAGATTTAAAAAAATATTTAAATCCTTTATTTTAGCTATAGTTGTCTATTCACATCCCGAAATCAAAAATTTTGAGGTGTGACACATGACCTTTGTTTCTATTCCTTTACAATTTTCTAATCTCACCTCAATTTAAATCACGATGACCTAGTTAAAAAAATCTTTTCCTAGAATTTTATTTAAATAGTTTAAAATATATTATGAAGATAAGCTCATAATATATCCAAAATTTAAGATTAAAAAAGGTTTCAAAATACTATGTTTTGACTATAAAATTTTATTTAAAATCATTTTAAAAGTATCATTTAAAGATAGAGTTCAAAAGTGATACTTCAAAATATGTTTTAAAGATAGGTTTAAATGTCCACTTTCAAAATTAACTTGTAATTTTTTGGGAATTTAGTTCAAAAACCACCGTCACATCAGCAAAACCATCTAGAAACCACTTTGAAAAGGTCGAGGGGGTACTTTATCTGGTTTTAAAAGTGGAAGCTCCATGGAATAGGGGCAAGTGGAAGCTATTGGTTGTACTTGGCAGAGGTACTTGGTAGACCAAGTATAAACCAGTGCCCGAAGTAAGTCTATAGTGGCAAAGCTATCTTAACTTAGGTTCTCTATCCTTAGAAAACCTCACTACTTGAGCTATCTTTCTTCTTGTTATCTTAGGCGAACTAGCTAAGAGGCTTTACACATTCATTCCTTTGGGAAAATACAATACCCTGAATACTTCCGAGTGAAGTGCTACGATGGTATAACCATGCGCTTGCGGATTCTTTCACTTATGCTAAGAAATACCAACAAGCATTTCTGGCACCGTTGCCAGGGAACTGTTGTCATAATTATCTCCTAACCTAGTTCACATGTATATCCTTTATTTTACCTTTCTTTATTTTTTATTCTTTTCCAATGGAACACAAAACAATTCATCAACTTTCTGCTCCCAAGGGTGAGTTCTTAGAGCCACCACAATCCTCGAATCCAATCACAACTTCTAGCTATGAACTCTATCTTGGCTTTATAGCCATGGTTCGGGAACAAACCTTCTCAGGGTTAGATCATGAAAACCTATATCATCACCTATGGGAATTTGAGCAGCTCTATGCATGGCTAACCATTTCAGGGCATGTCACATGAAACTCTTCGGTGGTAAGTTGTTTCCCTTCTCTCTTGATGAGAGGGCAAAATAATGGTACGCCCATAATGTAGGGAAGGTAAAAGGAGATTACGAAGAATTGAGGAACATATTCTATCTCGCGTTCTTCCCTATATCTCGAATCGCTTCCCTATGACAGGAGATTCTCAATTTCCAACAAAAGTGTAGCTTGGGCTAGATTTTCACTCCTAACACACTATGGCCTAGACTTGTCTATACCAAACCATGTGCTGCTATAACATTTTTGGTTAGGTCTTAGCAAGGAATCTGCCCTATAGCTTGATATCATGGTCGAAGGTTCATTTACCCATAAAACTACAGCGGAAGGAGAAGCTCTTTTAGACCATATTCTAGAGAACACTCCTCCCCTAGAACCCCTCCGAGTAGAGCCTAAATCAAGCCATGAGGAAGTCTCTTTGGCTGAGTTCGAACCCATAGCCCCCATTCAGAGACCCTCACCCAAATTAGAAACTCTAGAGGAAGGTTTCCAACCTTCTGAATTTCCATTTTTTGAGGAGAAATTTCATGAAGATTTTAGAAATACCTCGAAATACTTATACCAAAAGAGACCACCAGTTCCTATGACTCCCCTTGACCCCCTAGACAAAGTGTTCCTTAGGGAATCCACTAGGGAGTTAACTACCATCATGAGCAGCGAATGGATAGAAGAAGTGGAGTTTTTTCTAAAGAACTTCATATTTGCACCCCTTCTTTAACCATTCAATGCAATATTCATGATGATTTGGCGGATGTGCTATACAATCCAACTGTTGGAGCAAACATCATGTCCGCATCATTTGCGTGTGCCTACTTTGGCAATGAACCTCTTGCTCCAACAAACAAATCTCTTAGGGTTGCCCCATGTTCTAGCCTAAAGGGACATGGAATTCTGCATAGTGGAACAATACATCATGGCAATTTCATTATGGCCCTTGATTTCTACATCTTTTACATTTAGGGTTTTAACATCATGATAGGGCATCCCCTAGAAAAACTCCTTGTTGAGCCACCAACAACCGGGGATCTAGACATAAAGCTAGGGAGAGACACTTTTTCAATTCCTATCACTTGAGCCAAAAACTCGGTGGCAGAATCTATCCCCTATCCACTGGCTGCCCAAAAACTCAAGCCTTAGAGAAAGATGCCAAACTCTTCATTGAAGAGGAGGACAACTTAGGTGAGACTATAGATCTTCCTAGGGAGGAAGTACCGGCATGATCTCCTGATTGAACTTAATCCCCTACCCGCTGGCCTATGTTATGCTTTTCTTAATGGCGACACCAAAACTCCTATAATCATAAGTGACAAACTTACTAATGAGGAGACAACCAAACTCATCTCCATCTTAGAGAAACATAGGCCTGTTTTCATTTATTCCCTTCAAGATCTTAAGGGGATATGTCCAACCCTCTGTACCCATCGCATTCCAATCAATCCCTCTAGCACACCGTCTAGAGAACCTCAGCAAAGGCTGAATAATGCAACGAGGGAAGTCATGAAGAAGGAAGTCCTCAAACTTCTTCACGCTTGGATTATTTATCCCATACCACAAAGCGATATAATGTTAGAGCAGGTTGGCGAAGCATTCCTTCTTTTGTTTCCTTGATGGGTATTCAAGGTATCTTCAGATTCCCATCCACCCTGATGACCAAAGCAAGACTACTTTCACCTACCCATATGGAACGTATCCACATAGATGAATGTCTTTCATATTGTGCAATGCACCCGCATCATTCCAACGTTGTATGATGTTGTTGATGGTAGTTAACACCCATCATAAACCATCAATATAATGCGTGAATATGATCACTAACATAGGTTTAGGGGTTTAAACTAACAAATTCCATGAGTTTTGGTGAATCCATGTTTTTAGCAGGGTTTATTCAGAAAACCATCAAGGTGGACCCAAACGTCAGAATTAATCATAATTATCCATGATGGAAACAACTACAAAAGACTCTAGAAGGCACCAAAAGGCAAACCACCAAAGCAGAGGGTGAGATGTCGCTAGGTGGGGCCTACACTGGCTGGCCTATGTGCCCACCTAGTCAGCCTCCATCTCACTATGTCGGTTCTCCACCGTCTTAGGGATTGCATCTACGTCATTCTTTTAAGTCGGTTTGATCCAAGGGCTCAGGATTGATGGTTCCCCCTATATGTACCAGCCCCTACCACCCCCTAGGCTTCATCAAGTCATTCAATTAAGAGACCAAACCCTGATCATCCTCAGAGCTCCATAATATTCTAGAGCATAGCTAGCTAGGTTAGATCTAGAGGGAGGCATGCTTCAGCTTGGATTCCTGATGTTGTCAAAAGCATGGCTTGGTATAGCCCTGTATCTTCTCTTGTATCTTTCATATTTCATGTGTTTGCTACAATTGATTCGACATTGTTCTTAATATTATTCATGTTCATTGTATACTTTGATTATATGCTTAGTATAGCTAGATTAGAATTATATTCAAGCATAAGTTTGTATAGCGCTCGCTCTAATGTACACTGGGGTGAGTGGTCGACATTGTGTAAGCGTGGTGCTTATACATTGTTTACCTATAGATGTACCCTATATCCCTATCCATGTGGTAGATTGCAGATGTGACCCTTCCATTGACTCCTTTGTAGTCCACTCCCTGAATATAGGTCAAGTAGGATCCAATTATGAAGGAAGTCATGCTCTATTCTTGATCTTCCTTAGTAATATCCCTTATGTGTACATATAGAGTTGATCTTAGACATGATTATTAAGTATAATTGCACTAATCAACATATGCTTTGACTTGTAATTAAGAACGACTTTGGAATTTGTTGATGCCATAACCCCGGGTACCCCGACTTACATATTACTGATTATCGACTCCGGATCAGAGAAGACCTGAAGGCGCATGATGACCCTATTCATGGAAGGATATCTTTGGATTACACAAGGACTCTAGCTAGGGCATGACTCCTTAGCTTGTAGGGCAAGTTGATCCCAGATATAAATAGCTAGCAATATCCCCTATTGTAATCATCGACTCTTTCATAGGCATAGCTACATTGTAACAGTAGCCTCAACAAATACAAGCAATACAAGAGTAGCAACTCGACGTAGAACCTTTACTCGTTTCTTGGGGGCCTAAACCAGTATAAATCTCATCACCATCTATGATTGTTCTTTCGCACCAAGCGGAGTTCCCCAAGAACCAAATATCTATTGGTAAAAAACATCGACAGAGGCACGCCAGGTAGGGGGTCTTGCACAAAGACCGATGATGTCGATCATCAATAAGATTTGGTACCCAAATCTGGCTTGTTCCGATGCCACTGTGGCACCATCCTTTGTTAGATCTATGATTATGGGCAATTATTACTCATACTCATAGATCAATTCTCCATCCCATGATGTGTCATCGACTATCCACTTTGGAAGTCTGGTATTTGAGCACCAGGGAGATTTCAATCTAAAATTGATAGGGATCGATGATCCTGATCTAACCCGCACTGGCTGTGAAGTTTTCACCTCATTCACTCAGATTCTGGAGGATCTAGCTGACTCTACTACCCATCTCAATCTTGACTATGATGGCTTAGATGAAGAGGTCGAGATTGATCCTTACAAAAGCTGTAAGATCTACATGGCTACATGGGATAACACGCAAGCAACAACTAAGGCTTTGTCGTCAGCATCATGACCATTGCCCCATCTCTGCAACGCTCTGATGCTGAACACAATTCTAGCATGAATATTGATGGAATCTTCCCTATGCCTAAGGAATCTAAATTCCGACTTCCACATGGCTTAGGAAGACAATATCCAGATCAGAATGCTCCTAGAAACTATGGTAGCCCTAGCTCAATAAGGAACGCCATTGGCAACCATCATCAAACAGGCTCAAGATTTAGCTGCTCAGGCTAAGCAATGCCTAGATGCAAAGGCCAGCCACACCTTCCAAATTAGCCAGGTCACAATTGCGTAATCAGAATGCTCACCCTAAGAGATCTAACTGATTAGTGGGCAACCACTACAATGCATCACCTAGTGGTCTGGACCTCAGGCCTGAGTTAGACGTGAATCAAAGAAATCAAGATGCTCGAACAACGCTCAACACCAATGGAGCTCAACAATATGGCACCAACCCCCGAGTCGCGGTCACCAACTATAGCGCTAACACTCCAAACCTTCGAAGGGTTGTCTAGTCCCTGAAGTCCAAGCTTGGCCCAATCGAGAAGTATGACAACACCACAAACCCTAGAGACTGGATTTAGATCTACTCCATGGTTATCGAGGCAGCAATGGTCATGACTATGTAAAGGCCAATCACCTTCCAACTGTCCTACAGGGCTTGGCCCAAACATGGTTGATGAATCTACCCGAAGGTACCATTTAGTCCATGGGCTCATCTATGCTAGATGTTCGAGGCCAACTTCTATGCAACATGCACTCGTCCCAATTAGGTGGATGATCTATTTGCATGTGTTTAGAAACCCAATGAATCTCTTTAGGATTTCATTCGATGGTTCAGCAATATCCATAATATGATCCCCGACATGATTAAAGGTCGGGTGATCGTAGCCTTGAAGTAGGGCTACAAGGATGAGAAGATCGCTGAGAAATTAGCCATTAAAAATCCTAAGATGGTGGTTGTGCTCTACAAGACCATTGAGGCAACAGCCAAGGCTGCCGATGCTCAAACATGAGTGCACACACAACTCGACACCTCCCAATCAGTAGAGGATAAGAAGGGCAGGGGCAAGAAGCACAAGAATGGAGATGCTGAAGTCCTCACCACCAAAAAGGGAAAAGCTTTGCCCTAACACCAAGGTAAACCCAATGACCTTCCTATTTACTGCCATGTACATCATTCTACCAAGCACTCCTTCATAGAGTGCTCAGTGTATAAGAAGCAGAAATAGGAAGAAGAGCAGCAACATAGGGCCAAAGCAGCCATACACCAATAAAGGCAAAATCAGAACATTCATGTGGCAAATGAGGAAGAAGAAATTATCCTACCCAAGAACAAGATACTCACTATCTATGGTTGCACAACCACCCTAGCTTACAAGAAAAAGCTGAAACAAGTCCAGCAATAGGTAAGTACTACATAGGCGTCGGAAAGAAGGCTCAAGTGGCCAGAAGTCCCTATTTTGTTTGACATCAAGGATCATCCCCTGAATCTATACGATGGTCCACTGCTCCTATTAGTAATCAAGCCATATATTGAGAATTACAAGGTCGATTGAACCTTAATCGACAGTGGCAGTGCACTCAACCTGCTCTACACAAACACCTATGACAATCTTGTGTTGCCTAGGAAGGCTGTAATTCCAGTGAAGGAACCCTTCTATGGAATAATCCTAGGCATGTCAGCTTACCCCCTTAGGAGGACTGATCTCTAGGTTACCCTTCAAGAAGTTGAGAACCTAAGGTCCGAATTCCTCACTTTTGAGGTAGCAGACTTTGAGTCTGCATACAACTGCATTTTAGAATGACCGTTCCTAAAGAAATTCATGGCCATTGCCCACTTTGCTTACTCGGTGCTCAAGGTACCTAGGCCACATGGCCCCATCATTATATATGGTGACTGAAAGGGCGCTCTTGTCTATGACATGAAAACTCTTGACTTAATCAAGCAGTTCAAGCAAGTTCCTAGCAGACCCGGCCAAGCCGCCATCAAAGCAACAAAAAGCAGCGAACCCGACTATCATGACAACACCAGCAGCAACTCTACCTGCACCTATCATGACAATGTCACTTCTTGTGGCCATGACCAAATAGCCAGTTCCCAAGAGTTCTAAAGCAGCCGAATCCAAACTCAAGGCTCCGACCCTGCTAGAGAACCAAGTTCTGACGCTTCTGCAACCTCATGCTCCAATACTGCCTCAAACTCAGGCTTTGGCACTTCCACAGCCTCAGGCTCTAGGGATCAACACGAACACCTCCAACCAAGTGGCAGTCGTGGACAAACCCGATGATGTTCCTTAATCAAAGGAAGTCACACCTAGGAACTAGACTATGAAGCCCATAATTGTTGATGCATCTAATCACGATAAGGTCACCTATATCGGGACCAACCTTCCTCCTCAATAGGAACTCGAGCTCATTGCTTTCCTCTGAGCAAATAAAGATGTGTTTGCTTGGGAACCGTTAGACATGTCTAGGATCCCCAAGGAGGTAATCGAGCACAAATTAGGTCTACCAGCTAGCGTTTGACTAGTCAGATAGAAACAAAGATGGTATACACTAGAGAAGTGAGCTGCCATATGAGATGAAATCAACTGGTTACTGAAGGCCAGTTTCATAAGAGAGGTCCCCTTCCCAAAGTGGCTAGCCAACCCTATCATGGTCAAGAAGCCAAATGGCACATGGCAGATGTGCGTGGACTACACCGATTTGAATAAAGAATGCCCTAAGTATGAATATCCCCTTTCGAGGATAGATCAAATTGTAGATTCAACCTCCAAATACGAATTGCTATGTTTTCTAGATGCCTATTTAGGGTATCACCAAATTAGCATGTGCATAGATGATGAGGAAAAAACTACATTTGTAACTCCTTTTAGTGTGTACTGTTATACTAAGATGTCTTTTGGCCTTAAGAATGCTGGTTCTACATATCAAAAGTGTGTTCATATTGTTCTTGAAGGCCAGATTGGACACAATGTGGAAGCATATATTGATGACATCAGTCGTTAAAAGCAAATTCAAAGGTGATTTAATTGCTGATCTAGAAGAAAGTTTTAATAACTTATGTAAGAACAATATGATGCTAAACCCTAACAAATGTTCTTTTACCGTTTCCTCAGGTAAGCTAGTCGGGTACTTGGTGTCTCATTAGGGCATCGAAGCTAACTCGAAGAAGGCGGAGGCTATTGACGACATGCAGTCTCCATGCAACAAGAAAGAAGTCTAGAAGTTAGCTGGCATGTTGGTAGCCCAAAGTCAATTTGTATCCAAGTTAGGCGAATGAGGTATGCCATTTCATAAATTATTAAAGAATCATGATGGTTTTCTTTGGAGCGAGCAGGCTGAAGAAGCATTTTAGGAATTCAAGCAATACTTGAAACAATTACCTATACTTGTACCTCCCAAAGATGGCGAAACCATGCTCCTTTATGTAGCAGCAACTCCAATAGTTGTTAGTGTGGTCCTGGTGGTTGAGTGTCAAGCTGAGAAGTCAGCAAAACAACACCCCATGTATTTTGTGAGCGAAGTACTACATGATGCCCAATCTAGGTACCCAAACATCTAGAAATTACTCTATGCTGTATTGATGTGTTCTCACAAGCTTAAGCATTATTTCTTAAGTCACAAGATCAAAGTGGTTTCCTCATATCCACTCGGTACCATTGTTCATAATCAAGATGTCGTTGGTAAAATTGCTCAATGGTCAGCTAAGTTAGGCCGATACGACATAGAGTTTTGTACCTAGGACTATGATCAAATCACAAGCTCTAGCAATTTTTTTGCAGAATGGACAAACCCTGAACATGAGGAGGCGGCCCAAAACCCCGAGCACTGGCTGATGTTCTATGATGGAGCAAAATGCAAGAATGGTGTAGGGGTTGGAGTCATATTAATCAGTCCCAAAGGGGATGCCATGAGGTACGCAATTCAAATTGAATTTTCTAATCTGACTCCAACTAACAACATTGTCGAATATGAGGGCCTGTTGACTAGGTTTATGAATTGCCATATCCTTGGGTGTTAAATGACTACTTGTGAAAGGGGACTTAGAAATAGTTGCCAAATAGACTAGTAAGGATTATCGAGCAACAAACAAGAATATGGCTGCATATTTATAGGCACACAGACGATTGGAACCTAAATTCGATGGACTTGAGGTCCAATACATCCTGAGAAAACTAAACTCGGATACAAATATAGCTGAGCAGCTAAATGACAACACCTAATGGGAGACATCCTAGTCGTAAGTGCTAACAAAACCCTCTATCCTGTTGTCAAAGTCAGGTCCAATCCCCAAGCTTGATCCATCAAGCAACGAGGCAATAATTAGCAAATTCCTTGGGAAGTCTATGCTAGGCGATACGGCTTGTGCTACCACTCTAGTTGGAAATGAGGAGAACTAGATGGATCCAATCTGGGCATACCTCACAAAACAATCTACTCTGGTCAATGATACAAATATAGAATGAACCAGCCGTAAAGCCATGAGCTATCAAATGGTAGACGGTACCCTCTACAAGCGAGGGCGAAATGGGTTTCTTCTCAAGTGTATCACCCAGGCCGAGGGCATTAGTTTGCTCCACGACATCCATGGAGGAATTTATGGGTCCTATGCCTCTCATAGAATGCTAGTCGGGAGAGCCTTTCGATAAGGTTTCTACTGGCCTATAGCGCTTAAAGACGCCTCAGAGTTTGTTAGAACAAGTGAGTCTTGCCAGTTTTTCAAACGTCAGATTCACCAGCCGGCTCAAGCATTAAACACAATCCTTTTATCCTGGCCATTCACCACATGGGACATCAACATCCTAGGTCCTTTTCTTAGGAGCCTAGGGTGGTTATAGATTTTTTATTGTTGCGATCGATACTTTCACAAAGTTGGTTGACACCGAGCCTGTAGGCCAGATAACCAAAGAAAATACAGTCAAATTGTTGTGGAGCATTGTAATGTGTTTTGGCATACCTCATCGAATCCTCTCGGATAATGGTACACAATTTACCAGCAAAAAAATTAAGACATGCTATTAAGCATTATTAGTCCTCAGTCTACCACCCGATGACCAACGGTCAAGTAGAGCGTGCTAACGACATAATTCTACAAGGGATCAAGACCAATATTTTTGATAGGCTTAGTGCCTATGATAATGTGTGGTAGAACCACCAAAATTAGATGGACCACATGTGCCTATCATTGTCTTATAGACTTCTGACTACTGCACATGGGAGCCAGACAACTCCAAAAGTTTGTTGGGTGTCCTCGAGAAACCCGAATCATCCACCTAATCACTCTAAGCAAGATACATCATAGGGATCATTGCAGTATTACAATAGTTGTACAATTATATAATTAGATTACATTAGAGTAATAGCGGAAGTCTTACAAACCATAAGTTTACAAACCATTTATTTAGTTATTACAAACCATAAGTTTTAGCCATCAAGGTAGTGGAGTAGCATGACAGGTAACACTTATATTACAACACTCAAAAGAGGTTCACCTTGCCCAAGGGTGCACAACAAACTCCTACTCCTAGAACTCCTCTTCTAGAACCGTCATACAACAGGGACACATGCCAACCTGCTGATGAGGCTCACCTACAACAAGGGTTTAACGAACCCTAAGTACAAAGGTACTTAACAAGACTTAACCGATGAAAGGAAAAGACTCCAAGGATATGCAGGCTTATGGGGAGTCAAGGTAAGTCTAAAGCAAGAATCAAGATGAACTTTGCATGAAAGCTTACTAATGATTGATCCTTACTTTCAATATTTTAGCCCAAGTTAATTTATTACAAGTCTCTAATTTGCACATGATTTAATTCAACCACTTCATTAACCATCATATCAGGTGATCACAAGTACCAATGTTTCATTAATTAATCTATGATGTATGGTCAGAGGATTGGGTCTCCTTCTCCAAGAAGCATGATGATTCAAATCGATTAAGCCCAGCTGGGGTTTCCTTAGCACATGACATATGCAAGTCCTAGACCTACATATATCAACCTTCACTTAGATCCCCAAAATGTGATTCGGTCTACGCTACCCGAGAATACAGTACTCTACCATCCTACGTCATCCATGATGTTTCTGTAAGGTGGCTACATGCTACTCTCGCCATCTCCCACTCCCAGTGTGTAGTTACCTTTTCATAGAATGGAATAGTCGAGGTCTTAGGCTTACTAGAGTATGTGGCTAGTATAACAAAGTTCTGACCATATGGTGGCCTACAACAAATGGTCCTCAATCAACGTAGACAGGACAAGCACGACCAGACAAACCTTGTCAGCTTAACCACCAAAGACATTTCCATGTCCCATCCGGTCTCAAGTTATTCAAATTCATTATTAAGCCTCATGACATCTCCTAAGTATTGAGCCATTGCGAATGATGAAATCACCACCCGAGTCTTATCAACTGAGCATTGCAAAGCATAACTAACCTATGATAACTAGTAGGGTGACAAGGAATAGTATTCAAATGCCAAGGTAGACATTAGGCGATTGGTAATCAATCAACTCTTAATCTTGCTTAATGCAATAGGCATAAGACTTAAGTGATTAACATTTATAAAACACAACGAATGGGTTTATGCTCCGGGGCTTGCCTTCGATGTTGGGGTTGTCAGATTCCTCAGATGGACCACAGATATCAAACCCAACCTCCAAAGAGTGAAAGCCCGCCTCTAGGACTTACATGCTTTAGAATGATGACTCTCTCCCATAACTCTTGTTCACTAAACATAAATAAATAGCATGCTTTAGAATGATGAAAGTGCTAAGCATGGATTATGAAGACTAAGCAAGATTAATTACTTGAATACAACTTTCCTTCACTTTTAATTATGTTAACTACTAACAAAGCACTTGGTTGTTTATTATTAACAAGATAATTATGAGTACATCAAGCATCAAATTAAGTTACCAAGAAACCACAAGGGATTAGTGTTCCAAGGTCCACAATCAATCCCAAAATCACATCAACACTAGTTAAGTATTTAAAGAAGTCATTTTGGTAATGATTTAATTAATTACAAGGCATTTTAATATACATAAACTAAGTGGACAATTTATAATTATTAAAATAGTACCAAAATTTTTGTGAAGATAGATCCAAGCATATTAAACATAAACAAAAAAATTTCATGTTTAAAGGATAATTATTTTAGCCTATAAAAATCATGGAAGGTTCATTTATTAAATAAAAGATGAAATTTTTAACCACAACAAAACTAATGATATTGACCAACTCATATTTTTCCATGATTAAGCATATCATAACAAGCTCACACAAAAATTTCATAATTTTATCAGCTTTCATTTTATAGTTATGAATTAATCAAGTTTTATGAATTAATAGCATTTTTTGAAAATTGATAAAGGAATAAATTCCTTTCTCACTCACCCTGGCCCCAGCCACAGTCCCTGACATCTGGCCCCCCTGGTCAGTGAAAAGGGCATCCACGCTGACCGTGGTTCAGGCGACGTTGACCAGCGGTTTCCTCGTCGGCGGCAACCTCGTCGGCAATGGGACTTGCCCCAGCACACTCACCTCGCTCACGTGCACCTCCTAGAGCTACCCGTTGAACCTCTACAACATGGCAACTAGCACGCTGGTGGCCATGGTGGCATGGCAGAGCTCCGGCATAGTGGCAATGAACAACAACGTGGTCTCCAACGACGTGAAGGTCATCAGCGCACTCAGTACACACATGAGAATGCGATAGAGGGGTCTATCGAGCGCGCGTGAGCTAGCAATGCATGTGACCATGGCGGTTTCGACAAAGTAAAGCACTTTGGCGTGGTGGCGCTCTAGCCATAAGGGGCCGATAGGGACTAAATTGATGATGGCATTTGCACGAGGAGCTCACCGTGACTTAAAAATGCCAGGAGGTTGACCCAGGAAGGCGGCGAAGATAGGTGTCGTGGACTAATACTAGGGTAACCGAAGAGGATGAGCTAATAACCATCAACATTGATTTATCTGAGCAGTCAAGAGTGCAACTATAGCTCCAATCGACCCCTAGGGGTGCAAGCTCTGCCTCTCCTAGCCTATAGGGGTGGGTTCTGCCTCGCCCGACCTCCAAGGGTGGGCTCCACCTCAACCGAATCCTAGGGACGGGCTCTGCCTCATGTGACACCAAGGCCATGGGCTCTGCCTTGCCGAACCTCTAAGGGCTGGCTCCACCTTGCCCGGCCTCTAGAGACAGGCTCTGCCTTGCTCGACCCCTAAGAGTGGGCTCAGTCTTGCTCAACACTAAGGCCAGGGGCTCTGCCTCTCCTGATCTCTTAGGGTTGACTATGCCTCGCCTAGCCTCTAGGGGCGGGCTCCACCTTACCTAACCTCTAGGGGTAGGCTTCGCCTCACCCAACCTCTAGGGGCAGGCTCCGCCTCACCCGACACCAAGGCCATCGGCTCTGCATCGCCTGACCTCTAAGGGCGGGCTCCACCTCTCCTGACACTAAGGCCATGGGCTCTACCTCTCCTGACCTCTAAGGACTGGCTTTCCTTGTCCGACCTCTAGGGGTGGGCTCCACCTCGCCTGACCCTTGGGTTTGTGCTCTGACTCATCCGACCTCTAAGGGTGGGCTCCACCTCACCCGATACCAAGGTCATGGGCTCCACCTTGCTTGACCTCTAAGAGCTAGCTCCACTTTACCCGGCCTCTAGGGGTAGGCTCCGCTTCACCTGGCCTCTAGGGGGGACTCCACCTCGACCGACCCTAAGGCCGAGGAATCCATCTTGCCCGATGAAGACCCATACCGCTGCTAACCACTCCAGGTCCAAGCAAATGGGACTGGGTCAAAGCTCTAACACCCGGGCGGTGACTGGCATGCCATATATAACCCATAGCCATGATAGGCCATACCTAGGGATTCACATCATTAACTCTGTTGGGCATAGCTGTGTTGTTGTGCCTATCCCTCGTACAAGCACTGACAGGCGCGTCAGCTCACCACGATGTCCACCAGGACAGAGTGGAGTGCCATGACTGGGAGACAACTCCTGTGCATGGAGCTAGAGACAGACAGGGCCATGACATGGAGCTGTCCCTGTTGACGTCTAAAGGGTTAGTGGGACTCGCATCAAGGAAAAGAAGGACCCAGCAATCCTGGAGGACTTCATCTCCTTCTTGTTCTCCTCTTTTCCCTCCACTATAACCCGTGCTTTCCCTTGGCCTTTAAAAGGGAAAGTAAGGCATCCCATGGAGGGGGACTCAACTCAAATGCATTGCAACACATCACATCAATTCAGATTGGAACCCATCGATCCCTAAACTAATTAGAACACACAAGCACATAGTTGGGAAGCGACCAAGCTCTTGGCACCCATTTGTTCCTCTCACTAGAGACTAGGGACCTATCCCCCTCTCGACCATTTGTAAGCCCTACTACAAACTTCCAATGCTACTAACATGAGCAACAGCAATGAACTGGACATAGGGACATTCTGCCTAAACCAGTATAAACCTCATGTCCTCTTAGCACACCATTCGAGCCAGATGCGCAATATTAGAAATTTACTTGTTGGTGGCAACTCAAAACACCGACAGTTGCCATGCCAGGTAGGGGCCTTTTGCGTGTCTCGACATCCACACCAGGCCTCGTATGGCTTATCGCAATGTTAGCTGGGTCCTGAGCACGCACATGCATTTTGGGGACCTAGATGTCATCATCATGACAGAGGGAGAGTTGGTGATGGCTCCCGCTGCCATCCGACCTCTCCACTCTACCAGCCTCAATGTGATCACTAAGGTGACTTGAGGAGCTATAGCTACACACGCTGGAGCCCTGTGCCCTCGGGAGCATCCAGCTACTCTACTTCGACTACTGGAGGTTAGAGCTCCATATTGGCGCCTTCCTTGGGACCCGACCGTCCCAAGAGGACCTACGCCACCTCACCTTTTTGTTTGCCAATGTAATGGCATAGCTTGCCAAAGGAGAGCCGCTATCTCTGCATACCTCATGTAGAGCGCCCCAACAGTGCTCTCGTTCGATCTCTACAACACCACAGAGACCATTGATCGCCCTTTGGCACAACACAAGCCTCCATCCCCAGCGAACGACAAGTTTGTGGGGATAACTGAACATGTCATGGAGTCTTTCCATGACCTCCTCATGGGAGAATCAGAGTCTCCCTCTAGCTCTGACTCTAGCAGGGGGAGCCATCACCCCTCTCGTGAGTGTTTCATGGCGGGTACCCTAGAGGGACACATCAAAAGCATCCACGAGGAAGAGGCTACCCCAATGAACGACCTTGATGATGAGGTTGGGAGGGATATAGGGGCCCCACCTCACCTACGTGTGGAGTACCTAAAGGTCTGACACCAAGATCTTGAGGAAGCATGACTCTAGCTCGAGCAGGAATGCACGAAGCTCGATCGAGAGATTGAGCACCATGGAGATGGTGGGTGTGCATGTGCTATGGCTGGCAACATGAACTAGAGGATCATCAATGGTGATGAAGCACTCCTGCATGTCGCCTGGGTGAGCCAAAACATTATCGCTATGGCGGCCTTGCTCTAGGGGTTTCTAGGGCCTGCAACGCCCGAAGATCATCAGGCCCATCACGAGATTCACATGCTACTCGAGCAGGGCAGCGGCATAGTAGGTTGAGAGCTCACTATCTCAGCGACATGATCTGGACGCTAGCCAACACATGCCCTTAGAGCGACCTTGAT
The DNA here is from genome assembly GCF_019320115.1 of Miscanthus floridulus. Classification (NCBI taxonomy): domain Eukaryota; kingdom Viridiplantae; phylum Streptophyta; class Magnoliopsida; order Poales; family Poaceae; genus Miscanthus; species Miscanthus floridulus. The sequence continues at coordinate 21,367,285 of NC_089591.1, read as the reverse complement.
GAGGATGCATCAGTCCACCAGGCGACACAAGGTTGTAGGCTACACACCATGGTCTAGGTACATGAGCGTCTCAGCGACAACCATGACGTGTGTGACCCCCTTGATGCTCGCAGGCATGCCCTCGGTGATCCGAGGGAGGGAGCTAGCCATGGCTACCACCCACATCATGGCAGACACAACAATAGCAGCGAGGATCGAAGCTCGAGCCCTGGCCTGCTAGGAGCTTAGGCCTTCGGCCGACACATCCTGAATGCTGCCTACCCACCACAGTACTGACCACCAGCCAACATCCTGAAATACTCTAGGGAAATGAACCCTAGACTATGGCTTGAGGATTATCAGCTTGCTTGTTGAGCTGGTGGAGTGGATAATGATGAATTCATTATCCACAACCTTCCATTGTTCCTGGCCGATTCTACACAAACATGGTTGGAACACCTTTTGCCCAACTAGATCCAAAGTTGGGCGGACCTAAAAGAGATCTTCGTGGGGAACTTCTAGGGCATGTGCAACATCCTTGGAACCCATGGGATCTTAAAAACTGCCGATAGAAGGCCAGAGAAACCCTTTGTGGGTACATCTAGTGCTTCTCCCTGGTAGTGGAACGAGCTACCTAATGTCATCGACGATGACGCTATAGGAGCTCTCCTGTCTGGGACCACCTGCGAGTCCCTGGTTCACAAGCTAGGACATAAGGGCCTGTGAGCCACCAAGGAGCTCCTCGACATCACCACTAGCCAAGCCTCGGGCGAGCAGGTGGTCGGAGTGATTTTCGACCACCTCAAAGGTAAGGCAAAGTAGGACAAGGACACCGATGAGGGCACCTCCAACAGTCCCATCAAGAAGAAGAACAAGCAGTGACGCAAGGGCTCGCTCGTGGCCACCACCGATCGCAAGGGGGCTAGAAGCCCGCAGAGGGTACCCTAGACCACTTCAAGAAGCTACTCGAAGGGCCATGCCTGAACAATTCTTCCCCTGTCGAGCACCTATACAAGGACTATGACCTCTTGAAGTAGTTCTTATCTAGAGGCACCAACAAGGGGGAGCACAGGAAGGAGCCCAACAAGATGAAGTGCGCAACATTGCCTCCTCTACTTGGCTAAGTACCAGCAAGTGTTGCGCCGGTACCAAAGCCATTGGGTGCGGGGTTGGGCCTTCAACATTAGGGACCTAGTGCTCTACTTCGTCCAAAGCAACAAGAACCACCACAAGTTCTCTCTACCATGGGAGGGACCATATGTCATCATGGGGGTGCTCTGACCAGGCATCTACAAGCTCAAGACCATCGATGGCAAAGTCTTCGTCAATGCCTGGATCATCGAGCAACTAAGTCACTTTTACCCTTAATATACGCACACTTTCTCTTATTAGTTTTGCTATCAACTCCTCAATCTTTAGGTGACGCCCGACCCCAGCAACGATAAAGGGTTAGGCCTCACTCAGGAGCTCATAAGAGCATATCTATCTGATAGACAGTCTCTACGTCCAACCCTTTCTCATGATTAAGACCTAGAAGCAAAGTTTGCGGAAACAAACACTAAGTAAAATTGGTCGAACGATGAGAAACTTATGCCTTGGTGGCTATGGCATCTTTGCTCACTAGCATGATTAGAGTTTTATTTTCCGCACCCTGGGCTTTTTGGCCTTAGCCACAGAAAGAGTTGGTACGCGTTTAAGAGTCTATCCACCTAGCGAAACATTCTCTATGCCCGACCCTCTCTCACATTGATACTTAGAAGCTAGGGTTGAAGAAACGAATGCTGAAGTAAAACTGGTCGGACTTCAAGAATCATATGCCTCGGTGGCTACGGCGTTTCTGCTCACCAGCGTGATCAGAGTTTGTTCACCCGCACCCTGGGATTTATGGTCTTAACGGTGGAAAGGGTTAGAATGCACTAACCTTTTATACGAAAGGGGGAGAAGGACTAAAAAACTATTTGTGTAACACCCTAGGTGCTAGGCTTGCATAATTTGACTTGCATTGCATGAGCATAATCATCTAGCATTCATATATAAGCTTTCACATGTGAAACATACCTTGTTATTTCATGTTTCCTTTGTGTGTACTTATGATCATGAGTGAATAAGTGTAAATGTTTGATGTTGGTCATTAAATCATGTTAGCTACACTTAGGATGACTAATGGAACATCGTTCATGTAGATCATTTTATCTAATTAAGCTCCTAAGTGATGATATGCTTGTTGACCTAGGAAGTAAAATATGTAACCAATGTATGAAATGCTCATGTGACCTTAGGAATACCTTAACCATGTTTAGAATGTCATTATGAACAACTTTGGTATTCATGACTAGGGCTAGTTTGGTCACTAAGTCATAATTGTAGTGTAAGTCATCATTTGAAAATGATATGTTTCACCTAGTTTGAACTATGTCATAGAGACTTTGCATGGAAGTGTGGAATAAAGCAAAGTTGTAGTATTTGATGAAAGCAACAACTTTTATTTTTGGGTCATAGGCTAGTTCAGCTCCTAACATGCTTGAAAATAGCTCACAAGTAGCAAGAAAATACTGTTTTGGATTTGAAAATTTTCTCTAAGTCAAAAAAGGTGAATTCAGTTTGAAGTACAACACTTTGGGAAATATTTCTAAAGCAAATTTGTAGATCACATGTAGCTCTATGAATTTCACTAATATGGCTTTTGCTAACATGCCATGGATTAGGAGTGTTGATTGCTCAAATTTGTGCCGTCAGTCGGGTTTGCAGGAGCCTGATTGCCAAACTGAGCCAGCTTTAGTGGCCGACCAGGGGTAGGCCAGGCGCACTGCATGGCAGTCATATGCTAGCACTGACCAAGATGGTCAGGCCAGCATGGGGTGTTATGGCATGCGATGCCGGTGCTCACCTCACTTCACTCTTGCGTGTCAGCCCTCTCTCGCGTACTGCTAGAATAGAGCGGAGCGCCGTGCCGTCGTCGCCATTATCGTGCGCCGTCGCGTTCCCTCATGCTCCACCACCACACCTTTGGCCAACACCATGCACCCACCACTCTACCTTTGTCTCCTCCACCTCCCTGACTCACTCGCACCCGCATTTGAGCTGTGGTAAGCTTCATGCCGTGTTCGCCATCGCTGCGACCACCATCGGAGTGCTGCCATGCTCGCGCTCGCTATGGCCGTGCTCCACCGGGCCATCTTGTTCGCTCCTTTCACATGTTAAAGATAGCCTAGAGTCACTTCTAGCTCACATCACTGACCGCTGGCCAATGTCGCTATGCCAGCGCCAGAACATGGCCTTCCGCCGTTGTACTCTCACCATCGGGGCACCATGCATGTGGTCAAGCTCACCGGCGCCACCCCCGTACCCTAAGCTGCACCCGTTAGCTTTGCTAGGTCACCATGTAGATGTAGCAAGCCTCACCTATGCTTACCATGGCTCGAGCTAGTTAGAGCACCGCCACGCAACTTCGTCGTCCTCCATGGCCGCCATCGAGCCTACGTTGGCGAGCCTCCGAGCCAACCTTGTGTACCCATCGCTGCGGGGCATCATGGCGAAGCCGTCGGTGGTGACCTCACCGTCGGTGAACTCACTGGCAATGAGCTAGGTCTGGTCCACGCCGCTCCCCTGCTTTCTATATCACTGACACAGCGGGCCCAACTGACGCTGGGGTCCTAGCTGTCAGCGGCTGTAGGATGAAAGCTAGTTCATTTATTTCAGATTTGAATGCAACCTTTGAAAAATCATAAGTGGAGTTGTAGATGTCCATTTTTGGTGAACCAAATTTTGTTGTGTTCCTATTAAAGTGTATTGTTTTATAAAAATATGAAATGTACATTTTTTAGTATTTTTTTTATGGTGATTAAAATGTATTTAAATAAATGCTTTTTGAATGTTTACAATATTGTAAATTATATATCTTGAGCTAGAAAAGTAATAAAATTGTGATTCCAATTTTGCTAGTCTTGTGTTGACATGTTCTAGCTAGGAAAAATATTAAGCTTGCAGTAAACTTGATTTAAATATGATCTTTCTATTTATCTATTAATAAATGCCATGTTTTGAGGAAAATTATAGGGATAAAAATATGTAACATATTGCTATGAAAATGTTTGTACAGTAGTATGGCACTAATATGAAGCTAGTAAAAATATATAATCTGTTGTTAGACACTTTTCTATAGGGTTAACTATTTTTGCTAAAATAACCCTTGCTAGCTTGTCATTTTTGTAGAGGATGTTGTACATGTCCAAATGGTAGGAAATTTTTACAGTAGTCTATTGTGAGCATTTGGAAGCTACTATAATTGTATGAGAATTTATTGTGCACATTTGGTATATGTTTTTTATTTCCCCTAATTATCTAATTAAATTAAGAAAAGCATTAAATAAACAAAATGTGATTGACCATGATGTTTTCTATGGTGCTTGTGATGGATAGTAACTGTTGATGTTCATAGTAAGGCTTAGAAGCAATTGGTTGTATGCAACTAATTAATTGTTGCTTTGCAATTCAAACAAATGGTCGCATGTATAGTTTCAGTTGAGTGGATGATTTCATGTTGATAATGATCTTTGCTAAAAAACTTATTAATAACAAAGTTGTAGATATCTTACTAATCAACCTTGTGTTAAATGTTTATAGTCATAGACCTTATGGTTTAAGAGTTTTGGCTATTAGAAGTTTGCTGCCCTAATTGTTTGCTCTCAAGACAGATTTAATTGACTGAATTGTTTGACCTAGATAACTATCGAATCACCTTGAGAGTATTAAAGGAAAGTTGTAGACAATTTCATAAGATTTCCATAATGTCCATAATCATATTATTTTGATGTATATAACTCTAGTTATGGTTAAAACAAATAGCTACTATTTTGTAGTTCGGTAAATGAATTACAGAAGTGTTTGCTTAAGTAATAGAGAAAAGATATGCACCCACTCAGTAGAATAGGATGCAGTTGTTATTACTTTAACACTATGCTATTGAAAATACTTACGAGGATGCATTCATCATGTTTTATCATATTATACATGTCATCATACATGCATTCGCAATATCTTATTCCATGATCATGCATATAGGATCGATCGAGGAGATAACGTTGCTGGAATTCAACAAAGAAGAGGAAGGGGATCAGCAGGAGACTCCTCAAGCCATAGCTCTAGAAGAAGAGGAGCAGACTCCAGAAGAGTTGTCTAAGTGCCCAGATCACCGCCCCACCTCTTTTCTCAAAGGCAAGCCTTGGAGCATTCTAAGTCTCCTAGTGTTTTATAAAATACTACTTGAGTCCTTTATGTTTGATGCTTTAGGTTATAAGAGTTGATAGGAAACACTTGATGCATGGAACTACATTGTCCATATATATATACCTTTAACCCTATGTTGGTCTAGGATCGAATATATGCTTAGCCATGCTTAGACCAGTAGAAGTCAGGTGATTTCCTGTCACCTGTGAGATATAGGTAGATACCGAAGCATGGTTGGCTATATTTGCTATCATGGAAAGGAACCATGGGCTAATGTAAATGGAGACTGGGTGGGATGTTGATAGAGAAGCAACAAGAGATGGAAGTCTTGGGTGTAGATCTATCCCTGTCTGTTTCGATTAAGGACTGTACCATTATTGGACCTTTTGAGAAGATTGAACGCATGCCTATCACTTAGCTGTCCAGATAACTCGTTTTGATTGTGAAGCCAAGTAGCTCAACTCAGGCTAGGCCCCACTCTATCCAAGTGCGCACTTTGGATTGTAGTAAGGATGTGCAGGGAGCCAGGCATGAGCCTAAGGGCAGGGTTGTCCTGATCGTCCTAGCAGCTAGTCATCCCTGATTGTGCGGCGCTGGGCGAACCCACAAAATGTAGACCTAAGTTGTACCAAAGGTGACCTAAGGCTACCATGGTTGGTAGACCTAGGTTTGTGTTAGGAATAAATTCCCAGCTGGTTGAAATCGATTCAAATCGCCATCTCTCCCAGATAGTGAGAAACTTGGCTAGCTCCAGCATCATAGTAATTGTATTATAGAATGTGATGGTTTGGATAAATATGGAATTACTACACCAGCTATGGTTACTATTGTATGCTCTTAAAATGATATTCCACATGTTTGGCATAGGTTAGTTGCTAATCTAGATATGAATATCAATAATTAACTTGATCACCAAAGTATAATTGTATAATTGAGTTAATCGCTTTTTATGTAAAATGTTGTCAAGCTACCTCCACTTATACAGCCTTGCATAATCCTTAGAGTCAATTTATTTCTGGTTTATGATGGGTAAGTCTAGCTAAGTACCTTCTCGTACTTAGAGTTTTATTCCCATTGTTGTAGATGGTACCGTCTATCACGGCTATTGCAAGAATTGCTTCTATCCCACCGTGGATGAGGAGTGAGCCTTCGGCAGGCATCTTTAATAATCCTTCTATATGCTTTTGTGGATTGTGATCATATGTTGACACTGTATTTGAACTATGTTGGCAAACGCTACTTTTGAACTTTAATTTGCTTCCACTACTATCTATCGAACTTGGTTTGTAATAAGTTCATTTTGTACTCTAATGAAGGAACTATATCTATGAACTTTATGTAATATGTGACATGTAGGTTGAATCATGTACGATCTTGGTTGTATGTGGATCATTTATCGAGACCCATCGTGGTACTCGATGGACTACCGGGTTTATATGGGCTCAAGCATGACAGTGCGACCGCTTGTGGGCTGCTATTGTACTTGTGCTCTTATAAATTGGTCGATTCTACAATAGTTTGGCCATAACAAAATCTAAGAGCTTGTCCATTTATTATGAGATCATCACCTAGCTTATCTGCCTAACTAAGTTTTTAAGTGAGATGTTCTAATCCCCTATCTCCGTAGGTAAGTCCTATCCTAGCGGGTAACACAAGTCAATCAGATAGCTTGGACGCTGCCGAGAGATGGGTAGGGAGCAGCAGGATGCCCCACGTGGGTTATGCCAACCCCATCATGAATGAGGGACCTAGATTCCACTTGAACATATCCGGTAAGAGCTCCCCAAACCCATCACTCACGCCATCAGGGTAGGTCCTGCGCCAGTAGGTCGCCCTTAATTTGTGCATGTTTTCTAGTATGAATTTTGCTATTGAGCCCCCGACCCTAGAAATAGCAAGGGGTTGGGCCTCGCTCAGGGGCTGGCAAGAGTATCTATTCGCTAGACATTCTCTATGCCCGACCCCTTCTCATGTTAAAAAAATAGAAGCAAGGTGTGCTGAAACAAACTCTGAGTAAAACTGGTCAGACCATAAGAAACCTATGCCCCCCAGTGGCTACTATGTTTTTGCTCACCAGCGTGATCAGAGTTTTTGTCCCCACACCTCGAGCTTTAGCCTCTGCCTTCTTGAGAAGGTTTTGGAGGGGCCCACCTATGGAATCACCATCGAGGAGAGGCCAGCAGGTCACCCAAAGTAGATCGGATGGCTCTGACCGCTGCCTAGAGATGGGTAGGGAGTAGCAGGATGTCCGATGTAGGTCACACCAACTCCATAACAAATGATGGACCTAGACCCCACTCGAACTTATCTGGTAAGAGCTTCCCGAACCCGTCACTCGAGCCATCAAGGTAGCTTTACCAACCGCACTTTACTTTTCTAGTACATGAACATTCATTCATCCATCCTCATGCATGCATTCATACATTCACTTCATTCATACATACATTATTCATTCATACATTCATCTCATACATCCTAGCATTTCATATGCAATTATTGCATCACAATGCTTCGCATCACATCACGAAGCGATAGTTGTCTCATTCGACATGAGCGGTAGCCGACCGAGGTTCAAAGGCTAGCCTATGAAGGGCTTGAGGTTGCCTCGCATCAAATAGAGCTAGGGGAGAAAAGCATAGATGAGCCCTAGTGGCATTGCCTGACCTCACTCAGAATCGGACAGGGACATCTAGACCTTTCTCATTCGATCCTAACCTCAAGCCAAGCCCATAGAATCTCCATCAAGGAGATGCCAGCGGGCCACCTAAGTCACTCTCTAGAGTGACACGGGCATCTACTGAGAGGTAGGTTAAGGAGCAGTGGAATTCCACATGAGGGCTATGTCAACCCCATTAGTAGATGATGGACTCGGATTCCACTCGAACATGCCCGTTAGCCAGCTCGCCGAGCGTGATACTCGAGTGATTGAGGCAAGTGTCGTTAGCTCAGCCCCTCTAGTTGCAAAAATCATGGTCAGGATGACACATGAAACATAGCTGACCCCCACCAAGCCCCATGGGGCTCGGGGGCTCAAGCCACCCGAACCCAAACTCGAGGATCCACCTAATTGGGGTTCGAAGGCTAGCCTGTGAAGGGCCCAAGGCCACCTCGCATCAAACAAAGCCAGGGGAGAAAATGCAGATGAGCCCCAACAGCCACTGATAGGGTCATCTCGACCTTCTTGTTAGATCCTAACCTTGAGCCTAGCCCATAGAATCTCCATTGAGGAGAGGTCAGCGGGCCACCTGAGTCGCTCTCTAGAGCAACATGGGCATCTACCGAGAGGCAAGTTAAGGAGCAGTGGAATGCCACATGAGGGCTATGCCAACCCCATCATGAATGATAGACGTGGATTCCAATCGAACATACCCAATAGCAAGCTCACCGAGCGCATCACTTGAGCCATCGAGGCAAGTGATGTTAGCTCAACCCCTTCGGTTGTGGAAACCACTGGACAGGGCGAGGATCACAAAGATGAGCTAACCCTCGACCAGACCCTTACTATGCGTGGGGCCTTGAGGAAAGTTGGACTCGCAAGGAGACTGAATGTGCAGTCGTAGAACGATGGCTCAGATCCTAGGGAGGGGGTACACATGAAAACAAGAGACACTTTCTCCTACTAGTTTTGCTATCCTCTCCTTGATCTTTAGTGACACCCGACCCTAGCAACGGCAAGGGGTCAGATCTCACTTAGGGACTGATAAGGGTATACATACACCCTTTCTAAAATAGTCATCGCACCCGACACCCTTCCTCATGTTAAACCTAGTAGCAAGGTCTGCGAAAATGAACGACTAAGCAAGCCTGGTCAGACTATGAGAGACCTACACCCCAGCAGCTACAACACTTTTGCTTACCAGTGTGATTAGAGTTTCCCTCCTACACCTCGAGCTCTATGGTCTTAACAAATGGAAGGGTCAGAACGCATGAACCCCTTTTCACACATAAAAAGGGAGGAAAAACAAATCCGTTCACACCAAAACAAAAGAACAGACTTGGTCAAATGAAACAAAATAACAAGTTTGTTTAAATGATACACAAGGGTCGGCACTTGATCATTGATTATAAGAATGATCGACTAACCTATTGAACTAACTAACCCCTTTGGGGGAGAACTATGCCTTCGATCTTGTTCGCCAGGTCCTACAAAAGGGGAGCCACCGTCAGCTTCCATCTCCTCCAGCTCATGGACTTCATAGCCAAGGCATGAAGCCATGGCTCATCATCTCTACATCAATGCTGTCCCCATAGTGAGAATGAGCAATCAGTGAAGGATTGATTGACCCCAGCACGAAGGGTATTCCTCTTAAGCTGGCGCACCCACGCTATGATCTCGATGGCATGGGCCATGAGTGAACTAGTCCCCTCCGACTGCACCACCTCAAGGTCATCATAGACCACTCCAAGGGTGGCACTTAGGATATCGAGCTCATCACTCTCCGCCTAAAGATTCCTCCTCGCTTTAGCAAGGTCCATGGCTAGCCCGATAGAAATGTTGTTGGCCTCCAGCTTTTAGGTCATCGCATTTCTAAGCTCGGCCTAGAGGGAGCTGACCTTCTGCTGTGCGTCATTGTGCTCTTGGCAGGCTTGATCATGCTCTCTGGATGGCCTAGTCATGCTTTGTTGAAGTTAGTTATGGAAATGGATCAACACTCTAGAAATTCAGGGCATTCATAGAAGCACAACAGATTCTGACTTATTGCTTCCCATAATTATAGATATCGTGGGATTGATACAAAGGGTTTACATTGACCTAATGATCGACCCACTAAGACTTCCTTGGATTGAAGGGAGTCTAGATCCCCACAAGGCCAAAGGTCATCATGAACCGAGTCATATCGGCCCACTGATAGAAGTAGCATCAGGGGAGAGAAAGGGCTGCCTGCTAAAAAGATGCCCATATATCCAACCGATTTCTCGACATGAGCACTTGATAGAGTGAACAAGGGGAAGGTGTCCACACATTTGAACCCTTGCAAACATTAGAACAACTCTGCATTAATGGTGAGAAAACTTAGGTGATATCACAAGAATTCTTCTAACCACAGCAGCTGATCCTCTTGCTCGACAAGGCGCTGAAATGAGCGACACAATTCGCCCTATGCACAAGAATTCTTCTAACCACTCAAGACCCTTATAGTAAGGAATTGGACCATGGAGGGTCTAGCAAAACCATGGGCACTTGAGGAGGCAAGTAGAAGGGAAACATAACTGAGTCATTAGGTTGCTCTCGCCAGGGTTGGATAAGCATTTATAGTCGGTCTGGAAGATTGAATCCAAGCGCCCATGAAGCAATAGTGTTCTCATGAAGCTTTAAAGTGTAGGCTCATAAGCAAGCAAGGACATTGGTAGGCCCAAGATCAAGGTTCTCTACCCATGACTATAGACCCATCAGGGGGTACAAACATGGTAATTTTGGAATAAAATTACTTTTATCCCAAAATTGGGGGGCATGTATTTACACCAAAATTTGAGAAAGAAGAACGTGGGAACTCAAGACTTATAAAATTGTATCATCAAGGGATCGAATCGGGTGTGAATCGAGGTCAGCTAGTTTTGATGCAGTATCAAAATCAGGCTATTTTATAGATGATGTCAGCAGACAATATCAACAGACTACGTACGGATGGCGTCAAGGGGGGAAACATGTCGGACTCTACAAAAAGGGAGAGATTAGGGTCCAAGTTATCTTAAGTTAGGAATGTTTTCTCTTATACCAACGATTGTAATGAGTCGTGTTTGAGTAGGATTCATGTTTAAGTTCCAGGTATAAATATTGGACCCCGACTATTGTAAGAGATATCGAATTAATCAATACCAATTACTTTTTTGGCTTCACGCCAACCCCATAGGAGTAGGAGTACTATAGATCTCGATGAGTTCTTCAACAAGCAGGGCTGCATTGATCCGATCGACCTCTGGCTTGTCTATAAGTATCATCATGGCTTATACTTTTGTTTGTAAGGCTGCATCAGTGCTGGCCGACCTCTTACGAGCTCTAGTATAAGTTAGTTATTGATCCTTTTCTAGTTCAAGTATGACTGCATCGATTAAGTTCAACCTCCACTGCTTGAACTATATTAAGGTCAAGTTATCAGCTCTACCTAAGGGTAACATCCTTCGAGTAGATTCATTAAGTTACCGATCTTCCAGATGTTCTTGTTGTCATCAGTTTCAGCAACATCAACCTGCCCTGATCGAGATCGATCTAGATCAGCCTCACATCCTTTTAGTCAATCGTTTATTTTGTCACATTGCGATGGTTCTTACTTTAGACGAGGGATAATGTTTTATCAGTTATTCTACTTTGATCTTGGTCAGTGCATAGTACACGGCTAAGGCATGTCTGATCTTGAGAAGGTTTACTAGCTAGTTGAATCTGGTCTATAGTTCGCTATTATGGCTATAATGATTCGGTCGATCCCCACTATTAGCACTTTAAATCAGAGTATGTTAGTTGATAGATTTGCTTTCGACCAGGAGAGACCTTGGCTGTTTGCTATGCCTGCATCAGCAAAATAGCTGATTGTCAGTACTTTAACGCTTATAGTGTGTCTTTATGATTCTTTTAAATGTGAATAGATCTATCTATTTTAAAGGTTTGATCTATTATCTGTATCATGGCTGCCATCGATCCGATCAAACCCCACTATTAAGGATAATAGGTTAGATTTGATGAGCTTATAGATTTGTCTAGATTAAATAGTCGATTGTTCACTTGCTGTAATCCCTTTTCTACCTAAATCAGCTATTTTAGCCAATTCGCCTATGCTTTCATAGATATGGTACGCTTTCATGAACCTATTGAAGTATGGCAGGTTCTAGGGATTTTTTGGTTCTAGACTATCATCATCATCATAGCTATATCAATCTGGTCGAACCTCACTATTGATGGTACTAGATCAGATCTAGACAGGTCATAGATCTATCTATATCAAACAGTCGATTGTTTGCGTGGATATCCTTTTTTCACCAGATTCATTGGCTCTACACCACGTATTGATCAAATATAATTTAGCCAGTGATGTATCTTTGACACATACATGTTAATAGATTAAGGGAAAGGATCATTAAAACAAGGTGCATTGTATTCGTTACTATAAAATCAATCATGGCCCATAAGCTTTATAGTCCTTAATAGTCGATTTCTTCTTGTATCAGCTATTTAATCGATTTTCCCATCTGGTTGCTCCCGAAGCGGCACACTTGGATCTATCTGGGCAAAACTAGCATGTTCCACCCTAAATTACTGATAAACTTTCTCTCCTTGTCAATTGTAGGTCAAATTGACTGGCATGCCCTTGGGAATTCACAAGATCGACTAGTCCTACATTGAAGCCAGGCATATCTCTAGATCATTCTGGCTTGCTATGTGTCCACCTAGCGTGGCTACCACATTTTCACGCTGATAGGGGTATTGATGAGCTAGATGACCAAGATCTCCACAATTGTAGCAATCCATTTTGGAGATGGGCTTCCTTCTACTACTAGTGATTTTTTTTCCTTGCCATCAAACTTGACATCATTCTTATTTAGCTTCTTGAGCATCTTGGCGATTCTTCTCACCATGAGAGCAAGGCTTGCATCATCAATTTCATCATCACTTGAGCTATCATGATCAACTTTTGCTTTGCCCCTCTTCTCTTGGCTAGCCTTGAAAGCCAAATCTTTCTTCTTGGTAGATGAGGAGCCATCTTGAGGAGTGATGTGCATGTACATCTCATGTGCATTGATCTTCCCCAATATTTGAGTTGGTGTTGTGGTGGAAAGATCACTTTGATGAAGCACCATCATAATATGCCCATACTTGTCAATGGGGAGGACACTCAAAATCTTTCTCACAACATCGAATTGTTGCATTTGGGTGAGTCTAAGCCCATTGACTTCCTCTACAAGAACATTCAAACATGAATACATTTCATTAGCATTTTCACTAGGAAGCATTTAAAATGAGTTAAGCTTCTTCATTACAAGGTGGTAGCATTCCTCACGCTCACTCTTGGTTCCCTAATGGAGCGCACAAATATCTGACCATAATGAATGAGCAGTCTTTGTGGTTCCGTAAACGGTTAAAGACATCCTTGCAAAGGCCTCTAAAGAGAGTGTTTCTAGCCTTTGCATTCCACTTCTCGTAGTGAACCTCATCACCATGAAGGATAGTGGGATCCCTAGGTGTTGGAAAACCTTATGTGGCGGTTCTAAGCACTCCAACATCTAAAGCCTCTAGATATGCCTCTATGCAAATTTTCCAATAAGGAAAATCATCTCCCTCAAAGATAGAGGGGGTCCATCCCCGTGGGACATCTTGCTCAAGGTGGTTAAGCCTAATTTAAGGAGCACGCAGCTCTGATACCATTTGAAAGAATCAAGATGCCCAAGATGGGGTGAATTGGGGTAATTCTAAATTTCTTGCAATAATTAAGCCCTACACTTAGCCCATTTCACCCCATGGTGCTTAGAAGTGTTTCTATTGTTCTATCGCATAAGAGTTTTGCACCCTAGGTTCCAATCCTACTCTAGCATGGCAATTCTAGGAATATAGAGACATGAATTGAATTGCTCAAATGTAAATGCTTAAAGTAAAGAGAGGAAGAGGAACATGTCAATGTTTTCTAAGGTATCGAAGAGTCGCCACTCCTCGTTGGAGCACCCACGCAAGGGTGTAGCTCCCCCTTGATCCATGTAAGGATCAAGTGCTCTCTATGGGCTAATTCTTTGACACTCCATTGTGGTGAATCGCCCACAATCCGCTCACATCGCGACTTGGGCCATCCACAAGCTCCGTCGGATGATCACCAAGTTCCCAATCACCACCAAGCCATCTAGGTGATGGCGATCACCAAGAGTAACAAGCACAAACTCTCACTTGACCAAGACAAGCCTAATGAGAAGGGTGGATGCACACTTGCTACTCCCTATACACTAATGAGGTTCTTAATCTTGGATTATCCAATCTCAATCACCCCACCAGGCTCTTCCTCTCCCTTGCACTCCAAAGGTGTTTCTTAGCTAAACATATGGGCAAGAGTACTAAGTTGGATGAGTAGGAGAGGTATTTATACTCCCCACTTCCAAACATACCCATTGGGGTCCAACTCAGCACATTTTAGGGTGGCTAAATGCTAAGGTCAAAGTGACCGAATGCGTCCGGTCAGTGGTCAATGACTACATGACGCTAGCCTAGTTATCAGAGACCAGACTCTGAACTAGCGTCCGGTCACCACCCATTAGACATGTCTGGTCAAAAGATTTCCTTCTCTAGATGCTTACTATTGTTGACCGAACTCTACCCCTAGTGCAGTCAGGTCACAACATCCTTAGCGTTCAGTCGAAAAGCAAACCCTAGCATCATGAGCTAATACTGACCGGACGTGGCATCTATGAGTCCAATCCATTGTCCAGTCGAAGAACACACCCTAGCTTGCGTGAGCTAACATTGATCGTACACGGCACCTATGCGTCTGGTCCTAGCGTCCGATCATCATCCAAGTCTCCATTCACCTCAAATTTTAACAACTTTGTGAACGACATCGACTTCAACTGATCTATGTCCTATCCTTGAGCTACCTAGTGATTGAGTTTGAGAAGTGTGCACCACACCTAAACCTATTAGACTCATCTAGGTCAAGCTACTAGTTCATATCCCTATTAATAGTATGGCCAAAGGAAACAAACAAAGTCCTAAACTACTCTAAGTGTCTCTCAATACCAAACAACACTTAGAACTAGTCCGTTCTTAACCTTGTTGTCCATCCTTTGAAAACTGAAGTCATTTCCATTGATAGGGGAATGAAAACCATAATTACCCAATCAATCACCATTACCATGACCTAACTCAAGTTGCCTCTGCAAAACACACGTTAGTCACAGTAATATTGTGTTGTCATTAATCACCGAAACCCAACTAGGGGTCTAGATGCTTTTAGGTAGGATAGTGCTCTTCATGATGCTTAAGCTGTCCAGAAGCATAAGCTATAACTCGACCTTCTTGCATCAATACACACCCAATGCCAATGCTAGAGGCATCACATTAAACATCAAATGGCTTCTCAATCTCTGGCTGGGCTAGAACAAGAGCAGTGGTCAGAAGATTCTTCAAAGTTTCAAAGGCTTTACCACACTTAGGTGACCAGACAAACATTGACTTGATTCTTTAATAGCTTAGTGATAGGCTTGGATATCTTAGAGAAATCAGGGATGAAACTGACGGTGTAAGGAAAATGGACCCTAGGCCCATTTACTTTGGATTTTGGATCTTTGATGACTAACACAACCAAATTGGACTAATGAATTTGCAAGTAATTATTTTGTAGTTCAATAGGGTGTAAACATGACTTGGACGAAGGCGACATGATGATCCGATGATCAACACCTTAAGTAGGACCCTAGAAGCACAAGAGAAGACCTAAGATATCAAGCATAGTCCAAGCACAAAGATAGGAACCAAGCCGGACACAAGATCATGAAGAAACAAGCCTGGCAGAGGTGACTAAACATGGCCCTATGAGGACTGGAAGCATCCGATCAATTGCTTGGCAACAGTAGGCGTCAATAGCTATGATCAGACGCTGAGCGAAGCAGTGACCAGACACATGGACTTCACTGTTCATTGTCATGGCAACAACTCAGTGAGGACTCGACGCAGCGGCACTAGATGACTTGGACACACAAAGTGCAGCATCCGATCATTTCCAGAGAGGTTCTAGAGCAGCGCAAATGCGACTAGATGTGTTCGGTCGATGATGATTGGACTTAGTAGTGCATCCGATCTCTACGCACATGCTCAACGATCAAGACAACCAGACGTGTCCTAGTGAGTAGCGAAAAGCTAGGTTTTGCCCTCAATGGCTACTTTCTCTACATGGCATATAAATAGACTCCCCAACTAGCCATTTGAGATGTGGAGAGTTGAGGAAACATACCAAGGGTGTTGATACACCATTTTAGTAATCTCCACTTGCATAGTGCTTAGTGATTCATTAGGTGATTAGCGTAGGTGCTTTGCAAAGTGCTTAGGTTGATTAGACCACCGCTTATGTGCTTGCTCTAGGTTTTGGCCTAGTGTTTAGTGAGGTTTGCATACCTCTTACCACTCAGTGCTTGTGCACACCACTATTGTACATCAAAGGGCTTGCAGTCTTGTGAGATCACACCAACCACGTTTGTGGTGTGGTCGCCACTGTGTACGAGAGGGAACAAGGCCCACGGTATTTAGGCTAGAATCTTGATAGTGAAGATGGTGGGGAGCGGTCCAGGAGAGGCTTTGCCACAAGTGGCTTAACTAGATACCAGCTTGCGCATGGGGAAGGTCTAAAGCTATCCACAGAGTTACCCAATCAGGAGCTTGGCCCTTGCGTGGGATTCCTTGAGAGGGGCTCCAATGAGAACTAGGGGGAAGCTTGCGCGCCTCTCGATACCTCGGTAAAAATATCAAAGTCATCGAAGGGAGTTTGCATATCTCAAGCTTACTCTTTGGCTTTCGCATTTACATTGTTTGCATAACTGATTTTGTGGTAGATATATCAACTTGTATCGGAGCCGGTTGGCTCAATTTGGACCTTTGGCTTCACCGCCGTTGCGCCAATGCTATTTATAGTGGTTGTGATGGATACCTCTAGGCCTCCACACTTTGATGGCACTAACTTCCCCTACTATAAAGCTAGAATGTCTTGTCACCTTGAGGTGGTAGATTTGGGTGTTTGGAGAGCCACTCGTGACGGGATGAAACCCATTAAGGATCCCGATAAACCCACAAAGAGTGAAGAAAAAGAAATTCATTTCAATGCTAGAGCTAAAAATTGCTTGTTTGAATCTTTTAGCATGGATATGTTTAACCAAGTGTTCACTTTGAATATGGAACATGAAATTTGGTTAAAACTCCAAGAGCTCCATGACGGCACAACTAATGTCCATGAGCAAAGACATTGTCTAGCTAAACAAAATTATGATTCCTTTAAAATGAATGATGATGAGCTTGTTCGTGATATGTATTCTCATTTGATTCTAATTATCAATGAGCTCCATTCAATAGGATTAACAAAGCTAGATGATGCAGGACATCATGAGGAAGATCATCTCTGTGCTACCATAAAAGAAATATGCAAGCATCATCACCATCCTTCACAACATGGAGGACTTGAGCACCATGACCTCGACATTGCTGAAGAATCAATCAAACTTATCAACAAGGTGGAGAAGATGATCTGAAGGCTCAATGTCAAGGGTGTGCCCATCCAAATTCAAGATTTCATCTCCACCAATCAAAGAAATGAGCAAAGAAAGAAAGGATGCTATGGATGCGGCGAGTTGGGGCACTTTATGGAAGTTTGTCCAAACAAGCCCACACCCAAGACAAAGAAGAAGGCGTGCAAGGACAAAGCCCTCACATCAATAAGGTCATGGGATGATTCTTCAAGTGAAGAAGAAGACCATCACAAGAGGCGAGGCCACAAGCACTCATCATCAAGCTCTTCTCATGTCTGCCTTATGGCATGAGGTAACAAAAGCTCATCCTTTAGTGAGAGTGATAGTGATGATGAAATGCCTTCTCTTAATGAACTTGTGCAAGAAAATCTTAAATATGCTAAGGCTTGCACTAGCCAACAAAAGAAGCTAAAAATGTTGAAAGAAAAGCTAGATAGTTCACAAGAAGCATATAAAACCTTGCTTGAACAATATCAGACATTTGCTAATCTCAATATTGAACTATCTACTAAAATTGAGCAACTTGAGGCTAGTGCAACAACAAATGCATGCACAATCAATGATGAGCAACTTGTAAAGAAAAATGAAACTTAAAAGAAAAGTTAGCTAGCTCACAAGATGCTTATAAAAGTTTGCTTGCTAAAATGGAAACCATGTGCAAACATTGTGATGAGCTAACTAATAAAGTTGCTAATCTTGAAGCCATCGGTACAACCCCCACCAAGGCACCTAAAAAGAAAAATTCAATCTTTGACATGCCTAAAAAGGATGCCTCTACTTCTTGCATCAATTTATTGGACTCATACCTTTGCAACCAAGTTGTAGCACCCGGTTTTAAGAACAAAACAAGATACACGCCATATGTGAGCCCAGGAAGTCAAAACTCACATATAGCTACAAATAAGGGTAATATCAAAAGACAATGCTTAAATACATAGTGTATTAGTATAAAATTATAACCTCAGAGTATAGGCGGTGGAAAGACAACTCCGATCTTCAGGCGAAGACTCCAAATCCACAGGGACAACTAACTGGTTGACCACAAGCCTAATTCCTCCAAACTCTAGCAATATGGTACCCATCCGGGATTTTTATCCAAATAATTAAAAAAATAAAGCAAGCAGTAAGTACATGTCAGTACTGAACAAATATAACATGGGGTTCATGAGGCTCAAAAGGCTAACACTGGTTGAACTGCGATTAGCTTTTAATGAGTCATCTTTTAGCAATTAGGAGGCAACAAGTTTATTCACAAGCCCATATAAACACATGATCAGGTAAAATGAATAATGAATAGCATAAACAGTAATCATTAGTGAGCATCTTTATCATCAGTAGCATCTGTGTTCATCATCTATTCTGTAAATGTTCCAAGGCTAGCTCGTGACCATGAGCACGGCTGATATACCAGTTTTACACTCTATAGAGGTTGTACACTTTCACTGTGAGTCATGATTTACCCTTTTGCCCGAGGTGGCCAACATCTTGACCCACTACCAAGGAAGGTTGGTAGGGTTCACTATGAAGCCTTTCAAAGGTTCATCTAACAAGTTAGGGCCATTAGATTCACTCAGGCAAACAGATATAGGAACCCCCCTGTCGAATGGCACAATTCCATCGTGGCTTTACACATAAGAGCAGAGGCTATCCTATACCCAATTCGTCAAGCCATTCTTATGCCAATAAAGGTAACCACTAACAAACTAGAAAAGGTCCTCATACTGAGCTAAAGCTAGAGCCATATAACCCTCACAGTTGTACTATAGGTCCCGGATGATCACTTATAGATAAGTCCTTAGGGAGAGGAATCTAGAGCACCATAAAAACAACTCAATGCTCTAGCCCCCTTGTTCCATGTTGCTAAAAAGCATCTTTTAATGTTTATTGCATATACCATTAGTCAAGTTACAAGATCATGGTTGGAGTTGAGCACTAGCATCATACTACCCAATGCAATACCCCATCGGTATCAAGGCACAAGGTACAAAGTACTAGGAAATCCTTAATGGCAATCAAGGTAGACACATGTAGCATGAATTAAATGATTAAAGGTGTATAGGACAACAACAAAGATCTCATGCTATACTTGCCTTAAACTTAGATCCTTCTTTAAGTCCAAAACTTCAAAGATCTCCTTCTTGATCAACACGTAAAGCTCACCGACTAGACATGATAATAAAGAACCACACAAACATCCATGCAATCATACATGAAGCAAACAATAGATCTAAATTAGAACAATACACCAAACATAAAATCAAGATGAAAAGTTCATAAAACGAATCTACGTCTCGCTACAAACACATAGACGCGAAAAGCACGCTAATCGGAGCTATGGTTGAAAATGTACAACTACCGAGAGATCTACTCATAACATAAAACTATTAGCCTTATGTGTTTTAATTATATAAAAACATATATAAGATATTTTATAGATAATATAAATTAAGTCAAATTTAGGTTTGAATTATAATACTAAAGTAAAACAAATCATATTTTATTTATATACTCCAGTTGCATAATTGTTAATCAGGATATGATTTAAACCATGAAATTTTAGAAATATTAATATGGTAACCACTATTACTAACATGTAGATCTCGTTGCTATGAATCTAACACAACTTGAATGGGCTAAAACGGAGTTAAAACGTAGAAGATATGAAATAAACAAGATTTCCTTTATTAAAATAATAGATTAAATCTAACCTCAAATTTTAAAAGTTGAAAATGGAGAAATTATGGCTAAAACAAAATCAGTGGCAAATCTGTAAATAAGTGAAAACGTATTTTGGGATCTAAACCGAAGCAACTACGCTTTCCAAAGAAGAAAACATAATATGTGATTTTGCTTTGGACCGCGGGTTCTATTATTGAAAAGCGCAGGGACTCTTTAGCAAAATCGGCTAGCGAAAGGGTACGTTCTAATTTGGACTCTTCATTTAAGATCGGGCGGCTGAGAGCGGAGAGGGGAGATGAGGTCGCCGGCGGTGACACAGATGGCGGCGACGCCATGGCCGGCAAAGGGAGCTTGGCGGCGAAACTCGAAAATGGCCTTAGGGGCCATGGTTTTTGACTGGAGAAAACACGGGAGAAGAGAGGAGGTTCAGGCGAGCTCACCTAGGGCACTGGTGGTGATCGGGACATGACACCCATGCATATGACCATGTTTGGCACATGGTATGGAGGGGTAGGAGGCCAGCAAGGGTGTCCAAGTCAAGAAGGAGGCCCGAGGCTAATTCGGTTTGAGTCCCTGAGGTGGAGGCCCAAAGCAACTCAAGTTCGAGTCTGCATCGGCCTCCAAGACTAGTCTGCCTTAAACTAGTCACCCAGGAAGCATCCGGACTCCGTTTCGACGATCCACATATGGTTGGAAAGCTAATTTGATAAGGAAGCTAATCAAGTGGTCTTACATCAAAAGACCTTCAGAATCAACAGGAATCATTGAAACAAGTCAGCATCCAGAATTTGTCAGGGTGCTGCAACACCGTCTTTTGGTCCATTGGACCATGTATTGTGTTTGGGCCCATTAGGGGGCACGTCCAGGGTAGGCGATGACCCTAAGACCTTTATAATCATACTCTATTGCCGCTATTAGGTTTTGGGTTTTTTCTTAGATTATTCTGTCAAGAACAGTTTCGCCGTTCATCGGTTTGTGAGACCCCAACTTCATGAGATTAATCATTCATCTGCAATTTGGTTGTGTTCTTTCTTGTTCTTGCTTGTGTTCTTCATTGCACAGATAGGGATTAGGCTTCTTGGCGAGGTCAACCTGGTCTATGACTTGGTTGATAACTAGAGGAGATGTGGTGCTAGGATTGTAGGGTTTGATCTTTCGATCTGAAGCCAGATCGGTGTGTCATTCTCCGCCACAACGATAGTTACCTCTACCTAACGGAAGATCAGGATCCCCATTCCCATTAAGTGGTAATCAGAGCTTCAGGTATTACTGTCAGGTTTATCATTACCCTAGTTTTGTTTTGTCTTTGTCCTATAAATCCCGAAAATTGCCCACAAAAATATTTGTGTTAATCTTTGTTTTCTCCTTATCCTATCACCGTTGTGCCAGTTGCAATATTTTAATTTTAGTTTGCTTTATTGAACGGTCGTCCCTCGCATGTCATCGTTTCAGCCGTGTTTAGGTCTTGTTCATATCTGGTTCCTAGTTCACGCTTTGAGTTTGCTGGTCAGCGTATTTTTTTCAAAAGAAGAAGTTTACTTGGTTAGAGAGTCCTATAATCTTTTTGACTCTACGTTGAAGTTTCCAATCTGCTAATGCACTAATTAAAAACAAGGAGGCATTTTTAGAAAAAGCATAGTAGGGAGCCTGCCTCATGTTTGCCAGTAACTCTACATCTAGTGCTAGAAGCTTTGGACTGCCTATAACCTTGTGTTTGAGCAGTGTAGTTGAACCTGTCCTGTTGCATAAAATCTTCTAGCTGTTCCTCGCCTATAGAGTGCAGTTTGTTGTCAGGTTGAGTTATAATATATTGCTATAGTTTGGGTTCTCTGGTTGAAAAAAAAGAATAAAAGGCAAAGGTGCAAAAAAAAGCCACACCCTAAAAAAGAGAAAAAAAAAGAGCAAGAAAAAAAGAAAGTGAAAAAAAAACAATTTAGAAGTGCTTGCATCGTTTGAGTTTTTGTGTCGAGCTCTACAGTTGCTTTCTTGAACTAGGTCTGGGATGAGTTTAGGCCGACAACATAGACTAGCTTGGGACTACTTTTCAATGTTGCAATTTCTAAATTAAATTATTGCTATTCCTTGCTACCATATTTTAAGCCTCCCAAGCTCTACATATATACTTTAGATCAGTACAGATAAAGGCCCTTGTAATCTCGGTACCACTGCCTCACAGGTATCACGAACCAGTCGCCAGTTGTACCATCCACTGCTTGCATTGGTAAGAACTTTATAAGAGCTTGGTAAGACTGCTTCCACTTGCTATGAAAAATGACACCACTACAACCACATAATCATTTGATAGGGATAATACTTCTGTGTTATCTTTTGTTGTCTTCTAACAATGACAGATTGTTCGTATCCACTGACTTATGATGCTATAGGTGCTGATGAGTACATGGAGTGGGAAATTGCCATAGATAACATATTTGCTACTCGCTTTATGTGTCCAAGGAGGAAGGTAAAAAATGCAGCTAGTGTTTTGCGACATTCTGCATTATCTTGGTGGGAGTCTTTAGATCTTTCTGATAAAACTCAAACTTGGAATGATATGAAACTCCTTATGCAAGAAACCTTTGTTAATACACCTCCTGTTTTGACTTCACATGCTAAGGTGCACCATTTAGAGGAAGAGTCTGTTGTTATTCCTCTTGCTATAACTAACCTTCTGCAGGATAATGTCCATAAGCAAGAGGATGACATAGAAGAAAATGAGGAGCTCACAACCTCATATGCAAATTCAGAACCATCATTTCACAATGCACCTATTACTCCCGCTGAGAACACAGGTAATGCTCATGGTGCTACACTCACAGAAGGTGAGAAATGTTTTAATGTACTAAATTTTTCCACAAACCATGCTATCATAGAGCAATTGTTAGTGGAACCCTCTCTTGATTTATCTCTATCCCATGATAATATGCTTGAAGTTCCTTGTGATAAAGATGAATTGGTTGATGATACTTCAGTTTTACATGTTTTGGAACTAGTCACTTGTGCTGAAAATAAACATGTTATTCATATTGATAATACAACTTATGAGTTCAAACTATTGTCTTCTTTACATACTTTGGGTTACATTGAATTTGATGTTTTGTGTAACCTAGATTGTTTGGAGGAGAGCCTTTTTAAATATGCTGATTTCCCTTGGTTTTCTAAACACACATATCATGTTATTGGAAAATATAACAACAAGGGACAATATATGATACATTGAGTATACATTCGTAGTAATATGAATTTTCCTTTTGTTGTACAAGGTTATGATCGTTTAGAGGGCAGCCATAATAATACAAACATTTTCTCATGTTCCTCAAAGAAACAAGTTCACTTCCAAGAAGGGGAGCATTGTTGGTGGCTACCTATGTCTGCTAGACCATCTATTCCTGCATTGTCTTTGGTTAGTTCTAATCTTTTATAGGATAGTGTTGACATACATCGTGTGCATTTAGATCATGGAGTTTACATGCTTGCTGAAATTTCATGGAAACATGGTCACATTCCTTCTCACACTTATTTCAGTTTCCTTTGTCTTCGCAACCCCATTCTCCTTTATGTTGTGCAGAATTAGTTTCAAGCACAATCGACGGCGAGGACGGCTTTTTGTCAAGAAGGGGAGGATGATGAGGAAATGACACTCATGCATATGACCATGTTTGGCACATGGCATGGAGGGGTAGGAGGCCAGCAAGGGTGTCCAAGTCAAGAAGGAGGCCCGAGGCTAATTCGGTTCGAGTCCCTGAGGTGGAGGCCCAAAGCAACTCAAGTTCGAGTCTGCCTTGGCCTCCAGGACCAGTCTGCCTTAAACTGGTCACCTAGGAAGCATCTGGACTCCATTTTCGACAATCCACATATGGTTGGAAAGCTAATTTGATAAGGAAGCTAATCCAAGTGGTCTCATGTCAAAATCCCTTCAGAATCAACGGGAATCGTCAAAACAATTTAGCATCCAGAATCTGTTAGGGTGCTATGACACCGTCTTTTGGTCCGTTGGACCGTGTATCGTGTTTGGGCCCATTAGGGGGCACGTCTAGGGTAGGTGACGACCCTAAGACCTTTAGAATCATATGCCACCACCGCTATTTGGTTTTGGGTTTTGCTTAGATTATTCTATCAAGAACAGTTTCGCCGTTCATCAGTTTGTGAGACACCAACTTCGTGAGATTAATCATTCATCTGCAATTTGGTTGTGTTCTTTCTTGTTCTAGCTTGTGTTCTTCGTTGTGTAGGCATGGATTAGCCTTCTTGGTGAGGTCAACCTAGTCTATGACTTGGTTGATAATCAGAGGAGCTGTGGTGCTAAGATTGCAGGGTTTGATCTTTTGATCTGAAGCCGGATCGGTGTGTCATTCTCTGCCACAACGATAGTTACCTCTACCTGACGGAAGATCGAGATCCCCATTCCCTCCACCTTAGGGACTCAAATCGAATTAGCCTTGGACCTCCTTCTTGATTTAGACACCCTTGTTGGCCTCCTACCCCTCCATACCATGTGCCAAACATGGTCATATGCATGGGTGTCATGTCCTCATTAGGTGGGGACCTCCAAGCACCAGAGACGGTGCATGGCTTGGTGAGTTGATAGCGGATGGCGGCGTCAGGTGGTGGCATGGTAGCGGGCGCTCAGCAAGATGATTGTAGCGTTGGAGCTTAGATTGGGAAGGCACGGGTGTGGGCATCCGTTATTTAAGGAACAGAGAGACTTGTGGCGCAAGGCAACGACACGGGGCGGCCTCAGACTCTTAGCGGCGATGGCGGAGTCTGGGCGGTTCATGGCCAGAGGGGTGGGAGGCATGACTGACTGGTGGGCTAGACATGTCAGCAGGAGAGGGCAGGGCTTGGCTGCACGGCCTTACTGGGCCGACCCAAGAGCGAGCGGCGTTCGCGTGTGGACTTCGGCTCTGGTTGGGCCTATCCAAAGAGAGAGTGCGGAGGATGAGCAAGCGGCCTATGGCTTGTTGATGGTGGCCCAAGAGAGGAGAGGTGGGCTACTGACTCCTAGGCTGCATGGGAGGGGAAGAGAAGTAGCTGGGCCAAAAGAAACAAAAAGGGAGAATGGGGTTTTTATTTTTCCAAATACCTTGCTATTTTCCTTTCTTAATTCAAACCAAATTTAAAACATGAACCAAATCAAGTTCCAATGTAGTTTCAAGTATACTTTTCAACTCAAATAAAAATGAGAACTTTTGGTTAGTTTTCCAAAAATAAATTCTTCAACTTTTAAACTCTTTTATTTTCAAATTTTCTTTTCCTTCTTTTCTTTTATTTCAAAATCATTTTTAATTTCGTTTGCAAAAGCAATGTAAACCATGTTGAATTTTCAATAAAAACACTCAATCAAATACATCAAATGCAAGGGCATGAATCTTAAACATGTTGCTACCTTATGATGAATTTTTAATTTAATGAATTTTTTTTATTTTCCTATGTTTTCATGAGCACAAAAATTCAAAATTACCTCAATTTACACCTATTTCAAAAGGAGCAACTTTTAGGGTGTTACACAAGTTCGTTTTGAGAATGTGTTTGTAGAAACATGTACACAAGAGGTTGCAATCAAGAATGAGCAACTTAAGCAAGAAGTGGCTCGCCTCACCCAGGACTTGACTAAAGTGCAAGGCAAGATGAAGCAAGCCCAACCTCATCAAGATAACACCATCAAGGGAGTGAAGAAGCTTGATGCGGGAGAAACCGTGGTTTGCTATGTGTGCCACAAGGAAGGCCACAAAGTGCTATGAATGCAAGGTCAAGAATGGAGGAGGAGCTAAGAAGAAAGAGAAAAACAAAAAGGAAACAAGCAACCTCTCCAACACCTACACCAACAAGGTGGATAACAAGGCTTCCACACCTTATCTGTTGAAGAAGAAGAAAAATGACAAGGTGGTGGCCATCAAGGTGAACAAGCAAGCCAACAATGGGGCCAAATGCATTTGGGTGCCAAAGGAGATCATTTCCAACATGAAGAGAACCAAGAAGGTTTGAATCCGAAAAGGGAATTGAGAAGTCAAGTGGACTTTGGGGAATTCGGAGACTTGGCAAAGTATGGGTGCATTTCATGGGGTGCATCATTATGGACAAGGTAATTGCCAAGTGGGTTAGTGAATACTATGGACCCAAATTCCTCTTCCCATGTTATGTAACTAGATTTAATTTCTTACAATTTCAATTAGCATCTAGTTCCTTTTCATGCCTAGGTTTGCATTTGCATGTTTAATCTTTTGTCTTGCATACACTAGGTATATCTTATGGTAGGCTTGCTTGGTTTCACTCTTAACCCTTGGAGCAAACCTACATGGTTTAAATTGTTTAGGAGCATGGCACATAGCTTGTTTTACAATTGTTCATCTAATATGTTCCAAAGTCCAAATTGTAGATAATTTCTCTCGAATATCACTTTTGAAAATGATTCTCACATTCATGTGATGTCGTCTTTCAAGTGACATTTTTTAATTCTAAAATCAATGTGCAAGTCTCCTACAAGTATTCCATACTTGTGTGCACAAATTTAGGGCGAGGTTACTCTACAAGTTGGATGCTTTGGGACTAACACCTTTTCAAGCTAATCATGTGTGTAGTAGTGTCATTGCAAGGAAAATGGAGTCCCTAGAGTTAAGCATCATACTTCAAATATCCACCACCTATTGCAAGTGGTATAAATCAAATTGGTTTCCACATGTGGTATTTCTAAACCGATATCATCATGTTGATTTCACTTTGGTATATGCTTTCTCCATGCATTATATAGATTAAACTCCCTTGAGCATTAATTTGCCAATTATGCATAAACTACATTCTTCATCATATGTATGCATATATTTAGGGGGAGCCTAGTCTATGTAATATGAGAGTCAAATTTGGTGACCTATTCCACTCCACATACAAAGGATCACAAAGTTTGACCCTCCCTTGTACTACTAATGTCTTCCTTTTTGGTATTTGATTCCAAAGGGTGAGAATTTGTAGGACCAAAAGCAAGCCCGATCATAATAATTTACAAGTGGTAATGGTCCAAGAAAGGGAGGATAGTGGATTATAGAGTTAGGGGAGGCTTAAATCCATAATGCCACATGGGGACATTTGCAAGGGAAAGATAAGTTTCCAGAGATGTTTACATGTGGTATCTTTTAGCATCATATAACCTTGCCCTTTGCATTGCATCCTAGCAAGTAAATAGTTTTTAAATTCCAAAATTTTTATTATTTGCTTGTTTTGGTCGTATTGTCATCAATCACCATAAAGGGGGAGATTGTAAGGAAAATGGACCCTAGGTCCATTTACTTTGGATTTTGGTGTTTGATGACCAACAAAATGAAATTGGACTAATGAATTTGCAAGTAATTGTTTTGTAGTTCAATAGAGTGTAAATGTGACTTGGACGAAGGTGACATGATGATCCGATGATCAACACCTTAAGCAAGACCCTAGAAGCACAAGTGAAGACCTAAGATATCAAGCATAGTCCAAGCATGAAGATAGGAACCAAGCTGGATGAAAGATCATGAAGAAACAAGCCCAGTAGAGGTGACCGAATGTGGCCCTTTGAGGACTGAACACGTCTGATTAGTTGCACGGCAACAGCAGGTGTCAGCAGCTATGACCAGACGTTGAGCGAAGTAGTGAACGGATGCACAAACTTCACTATTCATCATCGCGGCAACAACTCAGTGAGGACCGGAGGTAGTAGCACTAGATGACCGAACGCACAAAGTGCAGTGTCTGATCATGTCTAGAGAGGTTCCAGAGTGGCGCAAATGCGACTGGACATGTCTGGTCGATGATGACCGAACTCGGTAGTGCGACTGATCTCTACACACGCGCTCAATGGTTAGGATGACCAGATGTGTCTGGTCAGGACGACAGTAGCATCCGGTCAGTAGCAAAAAGTTGGGTTTCACCCCCAACGGCTACTTTCTCTATGTGGCTTCTAAATGGACCCCCAACCGGCCATTTGAGATGTGGAGAGTTGAGGAAACATACTAAGGGTGTTGATACACCATTTTAGTAATCTTCACTTGCATAGTGCTTAGTGATTCATTAGGTGATTAGCGTAGGTGCTTTGCAAAGTGCTTAGGTTGATTAGACCACCGCTTATGCGCATGCTCAAGGTTTAGTCCTAGTGTTTAGTGAGGTTTGCATACCTCTTACCACTCGGTGCTTGCATGCACCATTATTGTACATCGGAGGGGCTTGTAGTCTTGTGAGATCACATCAACCACATTTGTGGTGTGGCTGCCACCGTGTACTAGAGGGAACAAGGCCCATGGCGTTTAGTCTAGAAGCTTGATAGTGAAGACGGTAGGGAGCGGTCTAGGAGAGGCTTTGCCACGAGTGGCTTAACCGGAGACCCGCTAGTGTGTGGGGAAGGCTTAGAGCTATCCATGGAGTTACCCGATCGGGAGCTTGGCACTTGCATGGGATTCCTTGCGAGGGTCTCCAATGAAGACCAGGGAGAAGCTTGCGCGCTTCTCGATACCTCGGTAAAAATACTAGAGTCATTGATGTGAGTTTGCATATCTCTACCTTACTCTTTAGCTTCCGCATTTACATTGTTTGCATAACTCCTTTTGCGGTTGAGATAGCAACACACTAGCAAAATCGTAGTTACACATTTAGATAGTTTATCTCTTTGTATAGGTTTTGCTAAGGTTAGAAAAAAGAGGCCATAGTTTAGAGTTAGAGTTTTAAGTTGCCTAATTCACCCCCCTCTTAGGCATCATGGTCCCTTATAGATGGTAATATCCCGCCATTCCCTAGAAACTACAGACTTGATGAATAGTGGTTGGTGGTTTCCAATTAAGGATATCTCTAATTTTGTAAGGGTCTATAGCAACACCCTCGGTAGACAGAACATGCCCAAGGAATGGCACTTCGTCAAGCCAAAACTCACACTTACTAAACTTGTCATATAGTTGGTGTTCCCTTTGATGGCTCAGAACAATGCGTAAATGTCCCGCATGTTCCTCTTTGGTTTTGGAGTATATTAGGATATCATTAATGAAGAAAACAACGAACTTGTCATGCTTTGGCATGAAAACAGAGTTCATTAGGTACATAAAGTGAGCTGGAGCATTGGTTAGGCCAAAGGACATGACTAGATATTCATAAAATTTGTATCGAGTAGTGAAAGCGGTCTTAGGAATATCTTTAGGACAAATCTTTATTTGGTGGTAGCTAGGTCTAAGATCTATCTTAGAGAACACTTTAGCTCCTGCAAGTTGATCAAAGAGTAGATCAATGCAAGGAAGGGGTACTTATTCTTGATAGTTACTTCATTTAGTGGGCGGTAATCAACACACAACCTTAGGGTTTGGTCCTTCTTCTTCACAAAGATTGCAGGACATCCCCATGGTGATGAACTGGGTCTGATATAACCTTTTCAAGCAACTCTTATAACTAAACCTTAAGTTCTGCTAATTCTTTAGGCGGCATCTGATAGGCTCTTCTAGACACGGGAGTGGTGCTAGGTTTCAACTCAATCACAAACTCTACATCTCTATCTGGAGGTAAACCAGACAAATCATCTAGGAACACATTTGGAAACTCTCTTACTATAGGAATATTCTTCACATCCTTAATAGCAGCTCCAAAGCATCTCTCAAATGCCCTCCTAGGAGTAGGTAGACGAATAAGCAATTTAGTTATATTATCAAGAGAGTTCAATTGGATAGTTCTATTCAAAGCAACAATAACAGCTCCCCATTGGCACAACCAATTCTTGCCTAGGATCACATATATATCCTGACCCTTCAGAACAATCTAGGAAAAGTGTACCCAACAAGATCTATAGGGACATGCTCCACTACTTCCTTATTATATATTTGTCCCCCAGGAGACTGTATATAGAAACTACCCTCCAAAGCCTCAATTGGCAACTGATACTTCTTGACAAATGCTTTATTGATAAAGTATGCGATGAACCAGAATCAAACAATATAACTATAGGTTCTTTGGCAACAGAAAACATACCCATCATAACAGGTTTTCCCTCTAGAATAGCTTCTGCCTAAGCATAGTGAACTCGACCAACCTTTGAAATAGCCCTGTTCTTCTGATTATTCTGCTGATTCATCTAACACTAATTATTCTGTTGTTGGTTTAATGGGGTCTCTGAGCATTGACCCACCTGGGATGATGGCATTCCCTAGAAAAGTGTCTAGTCTTACCAAAATTGTAACATGGGTAGTTTTGATTTGGTGGGTTGCTGGGATGAACACCAGTGGCATTTGGCTGGCGTGGATAGGAAGGAACTACAGTAGGTCAGACAACTGACTACTGTTGGCTTTGCTACTGAGGTGGATGATAAGGATGTTGAGAGAAAGGTTGGTAGACAATCCTCTAGCATTGATTATTGCCACTAGAGAATCCCATGGGCACATTCTTCCTCTTCTTCAACTTCTTGTGTAGACGATACGTCTCCTCAGAAGAGATAGCAATACTAACAATCACATTGAAAGTAGCAGTTGTGCAACTAGTCATCATGGTCCAAAGCTTAGTGTTGAGACCATGTAGAAAGCAATGCTTCCTATTAGCATCAGTGCTAACTGCTCCTAGGCATACTAAGATATATGATTAAACTTTCCCAAGTACTCTAGCACACTCTGGCCTCCTTGTAGAAGCTTGAGGAACTGCTCTAGCTTCATTTCCATCACACCATCAGGAATATGGTGTGCATGGAAAGTAGTACAGAAATCAACCCATGGAACCTAATGTCTAGCTAGGTGAGTTGCAAGGTGATTTGTCCACCAGGCACTAGTAGGGCCCTTATGGGGGGTATAACCTTAGGTACCCATGGCAATAGACATGGGCCACACCACTAGGGGAGGTCCAACACATAAGATCAAGGCCTACGGTGCTTGGCTCTAGTTGGCATGCACCACAAGGCAATCAGAAGACATCTTGGTGATGAAGGAAGATTTGTTCGGATATGATAGATATTGTATTCCTTGTAAATACTTACCATATAACCAAATAGATCTAGACCTAAATTGACCTATAATCCTACCCTCTAGACTATATAAGGAGGGTAGGGACCCCCTCGAATGCATCTCATATTCAATACAATCCACCAAAGGCACAGGATGTAGGGTATTATGTCGATTAGACAGCCTGAACCTGTCTAAATCGTTGTCTCTATGCCCTTGTCACCATCTGGTTCCTATTACGCAAACCTCCACCAGTCATATACTACCATAGGTATACCCCTCGGTAGACTACTGGCTAGATTTTGTTGATAGTGGCGCACCAGGTAGGCGGTGTGCGTGCTGATTCCATGGACAACCAGATGGTCAAATTCCCAAGATCCATGATCTTCCTTGAGCAAGGCCAGTCGTTCATGATTGGATCCATAACATGGATTATCAACGCCGATGGCAATGGAGAGATCATGGAGGCAATGTAGGATAATTCTACCCTAAACGTGTCAGCGCTGATCACACCAGCGCTGTAACACCCTAGGTGTTTAGCTTCCACATTTGCACTGCATTTCATGAACATGAGCATCATGCATCCCTTCGTGAACTTATATCACATGAAACATGATTTCGAAACATTGCAACATGTTGTATATTTCATGTGTGTTGTTTCTTTTATGAAATGTAAAGTGTGCAACACTTAAGTCTAACATGTGCCACTCACTTAGTGAAACAAAGTTAGTTATTACTATGCAACAAGATTAGGAAACAAGCGAAACATGACTATGAAACAGTTGTAACATTTCATGTGTTTTTCATTGTTTCAGTACGTACCTTGTTTGACTCTTGTATGACCAATGTATGGTGTGGCTAAAAACAATTGTAAGGGACTTAGTTACACATAGAATGTCTTTTGGAACATTGTTCATGTTGGTCACTTTGACTAATTAAGTTCCCAAGTCATGGTTTGACCAAATTTGACCCCTAAACCCTTTGGTTTGACTATTTAAATACTGTAGCTTAGGATGTTTGCATGTCTAAGCAACCTAAAACAAAGTTGTAGTAAATTTTATAAGGAACAAACTTTGTTTAGAAGCCAAGTCATGAAAATGTGCACAACATGTTCAAAAAGGACCCACAAGTCAGATTTGAAGGTGGAGTCAACACTTGAAAAATTTGCTAAGTCTTAACTGCCATTTCAGTTTGATTGAGCCCACTTTGGATTGATACAACTCTTGATCCATGGAGATCTGGCTGTTGATTTCTAAATCAAAGTTGAAGCCCTACTATAGCTCTACAACTTTCATGTTCATTGTTTCCTCTAACTCGTCACGATTTAGGAGCTAATTGGTGTTAAAATTGCCCTGTCAGTCAACACCTTTGAGCTCTGAAATGAAAAGTTCAGACATCTACAGTGTTCATCGATTCAGAAATCAGCCGCCGTGTGGGTGACGTGCGTCGCCGGTCGCCTGACCGTGTAGGCCACGTGCCATGGCTGGCCTGAAGCCGTTGCCGATGTCCTCCACTTGAAGCCGCGCGCCTGCCTGACCTGCTCGCCATCCCATTTTCATTTCTCCACTCGCCACAGCAAGCGCAGCCCACAAGCAGCCGCTCCGCCATTGCCGCTCCTGCTTCGCCGTCGTCGAGCTCGCGCGCCGCTGTGAAAACACACGCTACGTCTTCACCGTAGCTCCGCTGTGTTCCTCGCGACCTTCTCCACCACTTAGCTGGGCCATTGGAGCTTGGGTAAGGTCGTTGTGACCATTCTGCGCACTGCCACGCCATGGCCGTGCCGGTGACCTCACCGTGGCCAGCACGGCACCGTTCCCCTCCTCCTTTCTTAGCTCGCGTTTAGTCTTCTCCATCATGTGTAGATGCTTGGGTGTAACGGCTAACACCAATGCCGGTCCAGCCACACCAGGACACGGCCGAGCGCCGCCATGCGCCATGGCCGAGCCACCAAGCTCCGTGGCCAGAGCACTTAAGGACCGCTAGAGTTTCGGATTTGTAGGTCAATCGACGCGTGGGAACTTAGGGAGCACGCCGGTGCTGTCCAAGCCGCTGGAGGAGTCGCCGTCGGCGAGTTCCACTGTTGTTGCACCATCGAAGATGCCTCCTCTGTTTTCGTCTCGCTGACGGGTGGGGTCGGCTGACACCCAGGACCCACACTGCAGTGGCTGTGCATTCATAGGGCTATTTCAAAAATGCAGTTTTGAATGCTGATTTGTGATTTTTGTAACTCCAAATTGGTAGATCCAAATTGAGTACTTCCAATTTTGTTAGACTCACAGTTAGGTCTAGTATTTAAGAAAAATATGTCTTGAGCACTTTGTATAGAGATTTTGGATGAATTAAATAGGAACTTGAAAAGTGTTTTTGAATGCATGCAAATTTGTTTAAATCATATCTTGAGTTTCTATGATCCAAAAATTGTGAAATTTTGTGGGTCAGCTAGTATTGCTTAGTAGAAGCTCTGGTTAAAATTTGAGAGACATTGCATGTGTAGTTTTTGAGTTATAGATTTTCCTTTTATCATTGGTAGATACTTGTGTGAATTTTTGTAAATTATCTATGAATCCTATGGCCATGAAACTTGGTAGGTAGTATCTTAGTACCTTAAGGATGCTAGGAAAAATATGAAATCTGTTGCTTGACACTTTTCACTAAGGTTTCCTAATTATGCCATTTTGAGCCATTCTACCTTACCATTTTTGTGTAGGTTGTTATACTTACTCAAATGGTGTTAAATTTTTATGGTAGTCTACTTAGCGCATGTAGTGTCTACTGTCATTTTTGTAGATTTAATGGGGTAGTTTTCATATATGTTTACTATTTCCTTTAATTAATTAAATAAATTAAGAAAGGTATTAAAAGAAATGTTTTGGGGATGGACACCCTACTTTCTGGTGTTCTTGTGATATGTGTGATATGTGAGTAAAGTTAGTTTTATCCAAGTAAGTGTTTAAATCATAAGTTAATAATTATTTGTTTGCATTATGTCCCTCCGGACAGATCTGGGGACTTAGGAAAGTTCCCCATGATATTTTGGTTTTCTGTGAATGAGATGAATACAAGAGTTGTAGATAATTTAGGTAGCTAGCTCCTGTCAAAATTTGAGGGCATTTGGCCTAGTAGTTTAGAAACTACAGTTGTTTAAAGTTAGGTTCCAGTTTTGCTTACTCTCTGCCTTGTAAGGACAGAGTTCTGTTGATTTATGAATTCAACTTGGTAAAGTGTTGAATCATGCTTTGAGATCTGAAAATGAATTGTAGACAATTTCATAATCTTTCCATATTGCCTTGTTGCATGTCATTTGGAATTATAAATCTCCAGTTATGGTTAGTTTACTGCACCGCTACATAGTATTCATTTTGCTGAAATACAAATGCTTGAGTGTATGTGGTTGCAAGCTTCTCGTTGATTGTTTAGGGGTTAGCCTAACTTGAGAATATGCTTAGGTGCAGGTGCTAGGTCATTAACTGAAGATGAGCAATTATACATTAGGTTGTATAAACTTCGTAAGTAAAGTGATTTGAATAGGGCTTAAATTGGAATATGCAAACTACAGCGAATATGTGCATTCCCCAAGCATCCCTGATATTCATTCATGTGCATCCATGATATTTATCTTGTGCATTCATGCAATAGGTCTGCCAGAGGGAGTGACGTTGCTGGAGTTCGAGGGAGCCAACCAAGAGGAGGAGCCCGAGGTGCAGGAAGCCGACGAAGCAGTCGCCGTGGAGGAATTGCCCGAGTGCCCTGACCACCAGCCTTCCTCGTTCCTGAAAGGCAAGCCCCGGAGCATATTAAGCCTCCCATGTTTTTACAAATACATTGATTATCTTTTATTGTTGATGATGCATTACGTATAGGAATTGGTTGGAACCAATTACTGCATTATATATTCTTCCTTGTCCAGATATCGCACTGGAATCCTATTTAAGTTCAGGACGGGTTAAATGCTTAGCCATACTTAGTGCGGTAGAAGTCAGGTGATTTCCTGTCACCTGCGAGCTTTAGGATGAGGTGGATCACGATTGGCTATATTTGCTATCGTGGAAAAGAACCATGTTAATAATGAATTAAGACCGGGCGGAGTCTTGTGTAGGTTTGGACATTGTGACTCCGTCTGAGTCATTTAAGGACCAATACGCTATACGTCCTCATGTCATGTTGAACGCAGCCTAACACTTAGCTGGCCGGATAAGTCGTTCCGACCGTGAAGCCAAGTAGCTCGACTTAGGCCAGGGACGCGAGCAGTGGCGTGCATTCTAGAGGTAGTAAGGATGTGTGGAGAGCCATTGGCATAAGTCCAAGGCGGGTTAGAGTCCCGAACAACCTTGGCAGAGTGGTTCTCTGAGAATGTCAATCTGTTCAGACTCGCGACTCCTAAATCGTACCAAAGGTGACTTGTTTGTGACCCTAACGGGGGAAGCAGGGTTTGTGTTTAGGAATACCCCTCTAGCTGGATAGGAATCGATTCGAATCGCCGTCTCTCTCGGATAGTGAGAACTTGACTGAGCAGCGGCAACGTAGATTCAATTAATTTAACGATATGGTTAAATGGATGATGATGATGAGGTTGCCACAATGAAAACCTGATATGGTTATTAATGTTTGCACCCTAATAAAATGATTGCTTAGTATAGGTGCTAATGTAGTTGACAGGTTAATGGCTAAAAAGTCACTGCTAGTCAGGATAAGAGTTGATCATACTCCTTATGCTTTTCTGCAAAAAGAAAGTGTTAGCCAGCTCCACTACATTAAGCTATGCATAATCCTTGGTGTCATTTGTTTGGTTTCCGACAGGTAAGTCTAGCTGAGTACATTCCCGTACTCAAGGTTTATTTCCCTCTTGTTGAAGATGACCTTCTATATCAGGGATTCTGTAAGTATTGTCTCCACCCGACGGGTGATGAAGACTAGATCATGGGCATGATCTCTGTTCTCTTATCTGAATGCTTTTGCGGGCCGTGATCAGCAAACCAATATGTGTATTTGAACTCGGTGTGTGAGTTAAACTATTTGCTTCCGCATGTTTACAAGACTTGTTTTGTAATAACGATGACTCTGTGATGATGTAATCTATTTGCGAACATCTACGAAATGTTATAATGTACAATATGTTATGTTGAATTACTGTGATCTTGGTTGTATGCAAGTTGGTTTGAAATCCTTCGAGATTTCGGTTGACTACCGGGTTTATATGGGCTCAAGTTCGAGAATTTGATCATTTTGGTGATTGTTTTTGTACTTGTGCTCTTATAAATTGGTCGGTTCTGTGACAGCTGGTATCAGAGCTTGTTGTGGTTACTAGAGTATTTATATGTTGCATACATGTATATATGAAGGTACTTAATTGTGGGTACATTTGTCGGGTAGTTTGGATACCGAAGTATATATATCGGGGATGTATATATGGAGAGTATCTTAGTACTACTTGTGTAATTAGCATTATATCTTGTTGGGTTGGGCTGCAATGAAGTTTTTCTGTAGGTACGCTAACAACGCATCGTGTAGATCGACTAGTTACCGCTAATTGAGAGAACGTATGTATGCCACCGTATATTCCGCTAAAGCTTAAATTTTCTTAGGTTTGTGAGGACGTACAGAACGAGCATGCATCATATTCACTCATGACATTCATATTGCATTACTCCCTCCCTTATAATTGCTTATCCCAAGTATAAAGTGCAATCTCTCAGCATGAAGTTGAGGAGATTCGCGGTATTGCAAATTATCGTCTACAACAGTGGGGTCAAACCGCACGCGAGAGAGACGAGCTTCATAACCAGCTGATGAACCTCACTATTGCGAGAGATGAGGCTGCACAAGAATTGGATTGTGTGACCCATCACAGAGATGCTTCTTTAGAGTTAGAAGAAGAGGAATACCCAGAAGAAGTCCAAGGTGTCTCCGATGTGGACAGTGATCACTTCGACGAGTAGTTCATTAGCAAGTCTCATGAGTTAAGCTTTTGCAGTCATACTTGTAATGTACTTTAATTCGCTCCCTTTGGGATGCGTATCGTAATGGTGAAGTTTAAAACTTGTCATGTTGGAATGCACTGCGTATGGCGCTAGTAATCTACTTGATGATGTGGTGATTGAAGAATGAATTATTGCCTCTGTTTATTGTATGAAGTTTTCATTCTCGTCAGTAAATACAGTTTGGCACGATTATATTGTTCCTCTCCAATGTGCTGACATCATCAATAATTACTGGTTGCGCATTGTGAAGATGCCTCGTACTCGTTCCACCGGTGCGAGTGATGATGATGATCTTCCACCACCACCACCCACACCAACGGAACTAATAGCAATGCTTGCGGAAGGACAGCACACTATGGCCGAGGCCCTCCATACGATTGTGAATCGTGATGGCCGTGGTCCACGCCAAGGACCGGATCCAAATCAATATAGTGATTTCAAGGATTTCCTTGACACGAAACCCCCAATCTTCAAGGAGGCTGAGGAGCCTCTACAAGCTGATGAGTGGTTGAATACTCTTGAGCAGAAGTTCCATCTGCTCTGCTTGACTAAGGTGCTAAAAACTAAGTACGCATCGCACCAACTGCATGGGCCTACTGGCATTTGGTGGAGTCATCATCGGTCCACTATGCCTGCTAATGCCCAAATCACTTGGGATCAGTTCAAGTCTGCTTTCAGGGGAAATTACATTCCTCCTGGTCTCATGGCGATCAAGCATACAGAGTTCATGAAGCTGACTCAGGGGAACAAGAGCCTGAATGAATACCTGCAAGCTTTCAACAACCTTGTAAGGTATGCTACCGAGTTTGTGGATACCGATGCCAAGAAGATTGCAAGCTTCAAGCGGGGACTTAGCCCCAAACTAATGAAGACCATGGGAAATTGCAAGTGCGCTCATTTTAATGAGTTTGTGAGTGATGCTTTATCGCAAGAGAACAACAATGCTGTGTATGCTGCTTCAAAAAATCGTAAGAGGGCCTATGAGGCGGGCGCCTCACAATCTAAGGCTCCCATCACACAAAGGGCTCCATTCTGTCCTCCAGCGTCAGCCACCAAGTTTCGCCCACCGCAGAAGAAGAATCCCGCCAAGACTGGGTTTCGTAAGGCATTTACAGTTGCTCTTCCCAAGGGCACTACCAGTTAGGGCAGTTCCAAGGCTCCACCAAGCAACATGCCATGCTAGAACTGCAACAAGATAGGCCACTGGGCAAGGGAATGCCCTTACCCTAAGAAGAATAATTACCAGGGTGGCCATTAGGGACAAGTGAACCACACTAATATTACTGAGATTCCTTTAGGAGAGGTAGTGACTGCCGGTAAGTTTCTGATTGACCAACACCCCGCAGTTGTACTATTGGATTCAGGTGCTTCGCATTCCTTCATTAGTCCATCATTTGCATCCAAGTTTATGCAGAAAACATATACTGTTGAGGGTGAGGGTTATTATATTAGGGCTGCCAGTGGTATTATCCCAACCAAGCTGGTAGTTGGGGATGTACAATTTGTGATAGAGGGGTGAAGTTATCAGTTTGATCTGGTAGTTTTACCAGGGCTAGGTATCGATGTGATATTGGGAATGAATTGGATGAGCCGTCATGGAGTGCTTATTGATACATCAACTAGGGTAGTTATGCTCAGAGATCCTGGCAATCAGGAGGGTTTTCTAGTATAGTTACCTAGGGACATCAATCTTTCTTGCACAACCAATGCGGTGCAAGCAAAGTCTCTGGCAGATATCCCCATCGTGTGTGACTTTCCGGATGTCTTCCCTGATGATTTACCTGGATTGCCCCTGAATCGAGAAGTAGAATTCAAGATAGAGTTGCTTCCTGGTATAGCTCCCATCTCTAGAAGGCCATATAGAATGCCTCCTAATGAACTAGCTGAACTTAAGACCCAGTTGAATGAACTGCTAAAGAAAGGCCTTATCCACCCTAGTTCATCTCCATGGGGGTGCCCAGCCATCTTTGTGAAGAAGAAGGATCAATCTCTACGCATGTGTGTAGATTATAGACCCTTGAATGCAGTTACAATCAAGAATAAGTACCCTCTGCCACGTATCGATATCTTGTTTGATCAGTTGTCTAAAGCAAAAGTCTTTTCCAAGATTGATTTGAGATCTGGGTATCATCAAATCAAAATTTGGCCTGAGGATGTCCCAAAAATCGCATTCTCTACAAGATATGGTCTATATGAGTACCTGGTTATGTCTTTTGGATTGACCAATGCCCCCACACATTTTATGTATCTAATGAATTTAGTGTTTATGCCCGAGTTGGACAAATTTGTGGTGGTATTTATAGATGATATCCTGGTCTATTCTGAGAATGAAGAAGATCATGTTGAACATTTACGGGTGATTCTCACTAGATTGCAGGAACACCAGCTATATGCAAAGTTCAGCAAATGTGAATTCTGGCTTCGTGAGGTACCTTTTCTTGGACACGTGTTGTCCAATGGTGGAATTATGGTAGATCCCACCAAGGTGCAAGAAGTGTTGAACTAGAAGGCTCCAATCTCGGTGCACGAGGTTTGGAGTTTTCTGGGGTTGGCTGGCTATTATCGTCGCTTCATCCCGGATTTCTCTAAAATAGCCAAGCCTATGACTCGATTGCTGCAAAAAGACATGAAGTTTGTTTGGACTTCCAAGTGTGATACGGCTTTCCATACCCTGTGAACTCTTCTAACATCGGCTCTGGTTTTGGCACAACCGGATATCGAGAAACCTTTTGATGTGTTCTGTGATGCATCAGGTATTGGGTTAGGAGGTGTTCTTATGCAAGAGGGTAGAGTCATTGCTTATACCTCTCGCCAACTTCGGAAGCATGAAGTGAATTATCCCACGCATGACTTGGAACTCGCTGCAGTTGTTCATGCTTTGAAGGCCTGGAGACATTATCTACTTGGCAATGTGTGCAACATCTACACTGATCATAAAAGTCTCAAGTACATCTTCACTCAACCAGAGTTAAATATGCGTCAGAGAAGATGGCTTGAGTTGATCAAGGATTATAACCTCCAAGTGCACTATCACCCTGGCAAGGCAAACGTTGTCGCGGATGCCTTAAGCAGAAAGTCTCATTGCCACTCATTGATTGAGAGTGATGTCCATTTGTCAAAGCTCCTTCATCCTGTAGTCCTTCACAACATCACTGTCAGTTGTACTCTACAGAGTCGAATTATCGAGCTACAGAAGATAGATGCAGGTGTGTTTCACATCAAGCGCAAGATGAAAGAGCAAGAAACCAAACATTTTCGAGTAGATGAGGAAGGTGTGTTATGGTTCAAGGATAGGTTGGTAGTTTCGAAGGATAGAGAGCTTAGAAATCAAATCATATCCGAAGCTCATTCCTCTAAACTATCTATTCATCCTGGTAGTAGTAAAATGTATCATGATTTAAAGCCTCGATTTTGGTGGACCAAAATGAAGAAAGAGATAGCTACTTATGTGGCTAGGTGTGACACTTGTTGTTAGGTCAAGGCTGTACACATGAAAGCTGGATTACTTCAGCCACTCTCTATTCTAGGTTGGAAATGGGAAGAGATAAGTATGGATTTTATAGTTGGACTCCCTACTACTCAGAGGAATTTTAACTCAATTTGGGTAATTGTGGACCGACTGACCAAGTCGGCACACTTCATTCCGGTCCGCATAGACTTTCGTCCAACCGACTATGCAGAGTTGTACTTCAACCAGATAGTCCGACTTCATGGGATCCCTCGTACTATTGTCTCAGATAGAGGACCACAGTTCATTGCTCGCTTTTGGGAGCACTTGCACAGATTATTAGGAACTAAGCTAGTAAGAAGTTCTGCCTATCATCCGCAAACCAATGGGCAAACTGAATGAGTGAATCAAATCTTAGAAGATATGTTGAGAGCATGTGTCATCTCGGCTAAGGGCTCATGGGAAAATGGTTACCCCTAGCTGAATTCTCGTACAATAATAGTTATCAAGAGAGCATAAAGATGGCACTGTTTGAAGCTTTGTATGGTCGGAAGTGTAGAACCCCATTGAACTGGGTAGAAGCCGATGAAAGGAGATATTATGGAATTGATTTTGTTCAATAAGCCAAGGAATAAGTCCGTACTATCCAAACCCACATGGCCACAGCTCAAGCTAGGCAGAAAAGTTATGCTGATCGACGTAGAAAACCTATTGAGTTTGAAGTTGGAGACTTTGTTTATCTGAAGGTCTCACCTATGAAAAGTGTCCAACGCTTTGGTGTGAAGCGAAAGCTTGCACCGAGATATGTTGGTCCATTTGAAATCATTGGACAAAGTGGTAAAGTGGCGTATAAGATTCAATTACCTCCTGAGATGAGTGCTATCTTCAATGTCTTTGACGTATCCCAATTGAAGAAATGTCTTCGCGTCCCTGAAGAGAGAGTTCCATTGGGGGATATCAAGTTAAAATCTGATTTGACCTTTGAAGAAAAGCCAGTTTGAGTGATTGACACTCATGAGCGAGTGACACGGAGTCGGGTGGTCAAGTTCTACAAAGTCATGTGGAGTAATCAGGGTAGTGAACACGATGCAACGTGGGAAAGGGAAGATTATTTAAGGGATGGTTATAAGGAATTCTATCAACAATGGTACGCTTTTCAAATCTCGGGACGAGATTTTTATAAGGGGGGAGGGCTATAACACCCCAGGTGTTTAGCTTCCACATTTGCACTGCATTTCATGAACATGAGCATCATGCATCCCTTCATGAACTTATATCACATGAAACATGATTTTGAAACATTGCAACATGTTGTATATTTCATGTGTGTTGTTTCTTTTATGAAATGTAAAGTGTGCAACACTTAAGTGTAACATGTGCCACTCACTTAGTGAAACAAAGTTAGTTATTACTATGCAACAAGATTAGGAAACAAGTGAAACATGATTATGAAACAGTTGTAACATTTCATGTGTTTTTCATTGTTTCAGTACGTACATTGTTTGACTCTTGTATGACTAATGTATGGTGTGGCTAAAAACTCTTGTAAGGGACTTAGTTACACATAGAATGTCTTTTGGAACATTGTTCATGTTGGTCACTTTGACTAATTAAGTTCCCAAGTCATGGCTTGACCAAATTTGACCCCTGAACCCTTTGGTTTGACTATTTAAAAAGTGTAGCTTAGGATGTTTGCATGTCTGAGCAACCTAAAACAAAGTTGTAGTAAATTTTATAAGGAACAAACTTTGTTTAGAAGCCAAGTCATGAAAATGTGCACAACATGTTCAAAAAGGACCCACAAGTCAGATTTGAAGGTGGAGTCAACACTTGAAAAATTTGCTAAGTCTTAACTGCCATTTCAGTTTGATTGAGCCCACTTTGGATTGATACAACTCTTGATCCATGGAGATCTGGCTGTTGATTTCTAAATCAAAGTTGAAGCCCTACTATAGCTCTACAACTTTCATGTTCATTGTTTCCTCTAACTCGTCACGGTCAGGAGCTAATCGGTGTTAAAATTGCCCTGTTAGTCGACACCTTTGAGCTCTAAAACGAAAAGTTCAGACATCTACAGTGTTCACCGATTCAGAAATCAGCCACCATGTGGGTGACGCGTGTCACCGGTCGCCTGACCGTGCAGGCCACGCGCCGTGGCTGGCCTGATGCCGCTGCCGGTGTCCTCCACTTGAAGCCGCGCGCCTGCCTGACCTGCTCGCCATCCCATTTTCATTTCTCTGCTCGCCACAGCAAGCGCAGCCTGCAAGCAGCCGCTCCGCCATTGCCGCTCCTGCTTCGCTGTCGCCGAGCTCGCGCGCCGCTGCAAAAACGTGCGCTACGTCTTCACCGTAGCTCCGCTGTGTTCCTCGCGACCTTCTCCACCACTTAGCCAGGCCATTGGAGCTTGGGTAAGGTCGCTGTGACCATTCCGCGCACGCCGTGCCAAGGCCGTGCCGGTGACCTCACCGTGGTCAGCACGGCACCGTTCCCCTCCTCCTTTCTTAGCTCGTGTTTAGTCTTCTCCATCACGTGTAGATGCTTGGGTGTAACGGCTAACACCAATGCCGGTCCAGCCACGCTGGGACACGGCCGAGCGCCACCATGTGCCACGGCCGAGCCGCCGAGCTCCGTGGCTGGAGCACTTAAGGACCGCTAGAGCTTCAGATTTGTAGGTCAATCGACGCGTCGGAACTTGGGGAGCACGCCGGTGCTATCCAAGCCGCTCGAGGAGTCACCGTCGGCGAGTTCCACCGTCGTCGCGCCATCGAAGCCGCCTCCTCTGTTTTCGTCTCACTGATGGGTGGGGTCGGCTGACACCCGGGACCCACACGGCAGTGGCTGTGCATTCATAGGGCTAGTTCAAAAATACAACTTTGAATGCTGATTTGTGATTTTTGTAACTCCAAATTGGTAGAACCAAATTGAGTACTTCCAATTTTGTTAGACTCACAGTTAGGTCTAGTATTTAAGAAAAATATCTCTTGAGCACTTTATATAGAGATTTTGGATGAATTAAATAGGAACTTGAAAAGTGTTTTTGAATGCATGCAAACTTGTTTAAATCATATCTTGAGTTTCTGTGATCCAAAAATTGTGAAATTTTGTGGGTAAGCTAGTATTGCTTAGTAGAAGCTCTGGTTAAAATTTGA
The DNA here is from genome assembly GCF_019320115.1 of Miscanthus floridulus. Lineage (NCBI taxonomy): Eukaryota > Viridiplantae > Streptophyta > Magnoliopsida > Poales > Poaceae > Miscanthus > Miscanthus floridulus. The sequence goes on along the minus strand of NC_089591.1, from coordinate 21,323,700 downwards.
GAGAGATTGCATGTGTAATTTTTGAGTTATAGATTTTCCTTTTATAATTGGTAGATACTTGTGTGAATTTTTGTAAATTATCTATGAATCCTATGGCCTTGAAACTTGGTAGGTAGTATCTTAGTACCTTAAGGATGCTAGGAAAAATATGAAATCTGTTGCTTGACACTTTTCACTAAGGTTTCCTAATTATGCCATTTTGAGCTATTCTGCCTTACCATTTTTGTGTAGGTTGTTATACTTACTCAAATGGTGTTAAATTTTTATGGTCGTCTACTTAGGGCATGTAGTGTCTACTGTAATTTTTGTAGATTTAATGGGGTAGTTTTCATATATTTTTACTATTTCCTTTAATTAATTAAATAAATTAAGAAAGGTATTAAAAGAAATGTTTTGGGGATGGACACCCTACTTTCTGGTGTTCTTGTGATATGTGTGATATGTGAGTAAAGTTAGTTTTTTCCAAGTACGTGTTTAAATCATAAGTTAATAATTATTTGTTTGCATTATGTCCCTCCGGACAGATCTGGGGACTTTGGAAAGTTCCCCATGATATTTTGGTTTTCTGTGAATGAGATGAATACAAGAGTTGTAGATAATTTAGGTAGCTAGCTCTTGTCAAAATTTGAGGGCATTTGGCCCAGTAGTTTAGAAACTACAGCTGTTTAAAGTTAGGTTCCAGTTTTGCTTACTCTCTGCCTTGTAAGGACAGAGTTCTGTTGATTTATGAATTCGACTTGGTAAAGTGTTGAATCATGCTTTGAGATCTGAAAATGAATTGTAGACAATTTCATAAGATTTCCATATTGCCTTGTTGCATGTCATTTGGAATTATAAATCTCCAGTTATGGTTAGTTTACTGCACCGCTACATAGTATTCATTTTGCTGAAATACAAATGCTTGAGTGTATGTGGTTGCAAGGTTCTCGTTGATTGTTTAGGGGTTAGCCTAACTTGAGAATATGCTTAGGTGCAGGTACTAGGTCATTAACTGAAGATGATCAATTATACATTAGGTTGTATAAACTTGGTAAGTAAAGTGATTTGAGTAGGGCTTAAATTGGAATATGCAAACTATAGCGAATATGTGCATTCCCCGAGCATCCCTGACATTCATTCATGTGCATCCATGATATTTATCTTGCGCATTCATGCAATAGGTGTGCCGGAGGGAGTGACGTTGCTGGAGTTCGAGGGAGCCAACCTAGGAGGAGGAGCCCGAGGTGCAGGAAGCCGACGAAGCAGTCGCCGCGGAGGAATTGCCCGAGTGCCCTGACCACCAGCCTTCCTCGTTCTTGAAAGGCAAGCCCCGGAGCATATTAAGCCTCCCATGTTTTTACAAATATATTGAGTATCTTTTATTGTTGATGATGCATTACGTATAGGAATTGATTGGAACCAATTGCTGCATTATATATCTTCCTTGTCTAGATATCGCACTGGAATCCTATTTAAGTTCAGGACGGGTTAAATGCTTAGCCATACTTAGTGCGGTAGAAGTCAGGTGATTTCCTGTCACCTGCGAGCTTTAGGATGAGGTGGATCACGGTTGGCTATATTTGCTATCGTGGAAAAGAACCATGTTAATAATGAATTAAGACCGAGCGGAGTCTTGTGTAGGTTTGGACATAGTGACTCCATCTGAGTCATTTAAGGACCGATACGCTGTACGTCCTCATGTCATGTTGAACGTAGCCTAACACTTAGCTGGCCAGATAAGTCATTCCGACCGCGAAGCCTAGTAGCTCGACTCAGGCCTGGGGACACGAGCAGTGGTGTGTATTCTGGAGGTAGTAAGGATGTGCGGAGAGCCATTGGCATAAGTCCAAGGCGGGTTAGAGTCCCGAACAACCTTGGTAGAGTGGTTCTCTGAGAATGTCGATCTATTCAGACTTATGACTCCTGAATCGTACCAAAGGTGACTTAGTTTGCGACCCTGATGGGGGAAGCAGGGTTTGTGTTTAGGAATACCCCTCTAGCTGGATAGGAATCAATTCGAATCGCCGTCTCTCTCAGATAGTGAGAACTTGACTGAGCAGCGGCAACGTAGATTTAATTAATTTAACAATATGGTTAAATGGATGATGATGATAAGGTTGCCACAATGAATACCTGATATGGTTATTAATGTTTGCACCCTAATAAAATGATTGCTTAGTATAGGTGCTAATGTAGTTGACAGGTTAATGGCTAAAAAGTCACTGCTAGTCAGGATAAGAGTTGATCATACTCCTTATGCTTTTCTGCAAAAAGAAAGTGTCAGCCAGCTCCACTACATTAAGCTATGCATAATCCTTGGTGTCATTTGTTTGGTTTCCAACGGGTAAGTCTAGCTGAGTACATTCCCGTGCTCAGGGTTTATTTCCCTCTTGTTGCAGATGACCTTCTATATCAGGGATTCTGTAAGTATTGTCTCCACCCGGCGGGTGATGAAGACTAGATCATGGGCATGATCTCCGTTCTCTTATCTAAATGCTTTTGCGGGCCATGATCAGCAAACCAGTATGTGTATTTGAACTCGATGTGTGAGTTAAACTATTTGCTTCCGCATGTTTACAAGACTTGTTTTGTAATAACGATGACTCTGTGATGATGTAATCTATTTGTGAACATCTATGAAATGTTGTAACGTACGATATGTTATGTTGAATTACTATGATCTTGGTTGTATGCAAGTTGGTTTGAAATCCTTCGAGATTTCGGTTGACTACCGGGTTTATATGGGCTCAAGTTCGAGAATTTGATCGTTCCGGCGATTGTTTTTGTACTTGTGCTCTTATAAATTGGTTAGTTCTGTGATAAGCGCTGGCACTAGAAGCTCCAATCCCGGTTCCTCATTGAGTTAAGAGATCCATTGATCAGGATGATCTAATTGCATCTATCAATCGGGTCACCAATGGCTTTAGCTAAGTGCTTGTCTCTCACAAAATTAGTTTTAAATCAATCTACCAATGGAGATGTGAGTCCTACACTCCAAGGTCACCATGCCACTAATGCCGAGCATCCTACTTGTGCACGTCATCTGAGGTGGCAAGATGAAGATCTGGTGATCACGACAACTCTGGACGAGCATATCATTCAATGCTAACCACTCCCTGACCTGATGGAGAACATGTCGGGGCTGTATTCCTTTAGGCTGGTGGGTGTGGATCCAATCTACCAGGATGCCCTGCACCATCTTTTTGCCAACCACACCAAGTGTAGCTATGTCAACGACATCTACCTAGATCAACCTCCCTGAGGCTGACCAGCCTGCACCAATAGTAAACATGGTGCAAATCCATCAACTTCTGGATAAAATGCTACATACAATCCTAGAGGAAAGCCCCAAGCTATATTCCGAGGGTTCTACCAGTAGCTGCCCACAATTCCCTCCAGGCTTTGGGAAAGAGTTTTTCATGGTTAGCCACGAATAGTGTTGCTATCGATGGAGAAACTAGTGTCCAGTGCCATGACAACGAAGCTAGGAACACTGATCAGCCAACTGATGTTGTAATGAAGAAGCATAAAACACCACCCAAGCCACTAGAGGTGGGCTACCGCCTCTTGCTCATAATCTCCAACAAGAGTTCCTCATGGTGGACAACCAACAAGTGGAGTACATGCCGAGCACCAATCTAGTTGTGGCTACCCAAGAGCTAGGCTAGACTCTCACCTAATGCCGAAGGTACTCAAGATTCAAGCGTTGCTTAAAGCAGCTCAGGTCTAGGTCAATGACATTCCGAAACCTAGTTCCATCTTTTTCCACCAGCATCGGCTCGTAGTCAAAACCCTCATGGCTATCGCCATGAGGGGGAAGCCATTATCATAGCAGCCAGATCAGTCCAAGGGGGTCCAGGGGCAATGTTGCCATCAACCCTGGATCACAAGGACCATGAAATCAGCATGTCTGACCAGCTCATGATGCCAACTAGGAGGTTAATCAACCCCTACATGGTGATGCCTGCAACCATATCAACGCCAATCTTGATGCCCATAATCACATCAAGAACAGTTGTGCCTAGTAGCATTAGGCAAAACTCCAACACCGATAGGAGTACGATGACTAACATGACAACCCTATCGGCCTCTGACCACTCCCCTGCTATTGAGCCGATGGGACCTCACCCCTTCATAGTGAGGCTACAAGCTATATAGTGGCCCACAGGCTTCAAGGTCTTTGGGGTCGATCCCTACGATGACAAGGCTAATCCGGAGCAGTGGATGCAACTATACAAGATCGATGTACATGTCATCGGGGGAAATAGTGACGTAATGGCAAACTATCTGCCTATTATGCTCTCCCAATATGCCAATAATTGGCTTATGGACTTGGGGATGACTCCATCATGTCTTGGGATGATCTTAAGAGAGTTTTTATTGAGAATTACATGGCAACATGTCAGTAGCCTAGCATGAAGTATGATCTAGAGAAACTCCATCAGACATTTAGGGAACCTTTGCGATGCTACATCAGGCGTTTCTCAGAAATGAGGAACACCATCCCCAACATTGGGGATAGTGAGGCCATCTCTGCTTTCACTAGAGGACTCCATCACCATCAGGAGCTGCCCTCCAAACTTTACCGCAAGAGGCCCTAGACCATCGGCGAACTCCTCAAGGTTGCAAACTCATACGCAGACTCTGAAGAAGCTGATCGGTAGTTCAAGGATGACATTGCTCATGCTTCCCGCTCAGATCACCACCCATGTCATGATGATGATCGCCACAAAGAATGGTGTTATGAAGATTGTGGTAGGCGTTTCCCACTCATCAGAGTACCCTATCACCTTCAGTAGGGCCAACCAGTAGGCAGATATCCCATACCCAGGGTGCTTCCCACTCATGCTGGATCCCACCATCCGCAACGTGCGGTTCAAGAAGGTCCTCATCGATAGTGGGAGTGCCCTCGATCTCCTCTTTGCCGGAGCCCTAACTAAGTTAGGCCTCATAAAGGATGATCTCGTCCCTTTTGAATCTCCATTTTGGGGGATTATACCTAGCAGAGCGTCCCAACCTTTGGGGTAGATCACCTTGCCAGTCCAGGTTGGCACCATCGACCACTTTCGTACTAAGTACATGAACTTCTGCATGGCAGACTTCAACACCACCTACCATGCCATCCTTGGCTGACTAGCTCTTGCCAAGTTCATGGCCATGCCCCATTATGTCTACCTGGTGTTGAAGATCCCAACAGAATAGGGCATTCTCACCCTATGTGCCAACGTCTCCACCGCCTATGACTGCAAAAGAGAAGGACTTTCCATCGCTGATGTGATGGATCTCTTGGCTAGAATGGAGGCTTGCATTGCCGACTCCAAGAAGGTCCCAGCGGAGGAGCAGGTGATCCCAACTCAGGAGCCACCTCAGTCTATGACTAAGTCCAAAGACACAAAGGAGGTTGAGCTCATGATCGGCGATAGAAGCAAGATAGCCCATAGCCCAGATTGGGACCCATCTTGACCCTAAATAGGAAGGTACGCTCGACAGCTTCCTCTATAGAAATGTTGACATATTTGCATGGAAACCTATTGACGAGCCTGGTGTTCCTTGGGAGCTGATCGAGGACTCCCTAAATGTCTTGCCAACTACCAAACTAATCAAGCAAAAGCTCTGATGATTCACGCAAGATAAAAAGGAGGCTATTAGGGCAGAAATAACTTAGCTATTAGCAACCAACTTTATTAAAGATGTGTATCACCCAAAGTGGCTCGCCAATCTAGTCCATGTACAAAAAAAGAATAATGAATATAGAATGTGCGTTGATTACACCGATCTCAACAAACACTGCCCTAAAGACCCCTTCGACTTACCTTGCATTGACAAAGATTCAACAGCCAGTACTGAGCTTTTATGCTTTCTTGATTGCTATTCTAGTTATCACCAGATTTCCTTAAAGGAGGAAGACCAGATAAAAACTTCAGTTCATCACACCCTTCGGTGCCTATTGCTACACCACCATGTCCTTTGGGCTAAAAAACGTCAGGCGCCACCTACCAGAGGGCTATCTAGCGATGCCTCTAGGAACAAATCGGGAAGAATGTCGAGGCCTACGTCGACGATGTGGTAGTTAAGTCTAAGACTACCAACAACCTCATTGCCGACCTTGAAGAAACTTTCCAAAACCTGAAGAAATCCTAATGGAAGCTGAATCCCACTTAGTGCATATTCAGTGTTCCATCTAGTATACTCCTAGGCAACATCATTAGTCACCATGGCATCAAAGCAATCCTAGAGAAGATAGAAGCGGTTACTAAGATGAAACCACCGACCTGTGTGAAGGATGTCCAGAAGCTAACAGGATGCATGGTGACTTTGAGTCGTTTCATATCCCTGATTGGTCAAAAATGGGTTTGCCATTCTTCAAGCTGCTCAAAGCTTCAGAGAAGTTTAATTGGATGCCTGAAGCTGACAAGGCCTTTGCCGAGCTCAAGCAATTCCTCACAACACCTCTAGTCTTGATGGCACAACAAGCTGGCTGAAACCTTATTGATCTACATCACTACAACCAACAGTGTTGTCAGTACTACCATTGTTGTTGAACGAGAAGAAGCTGAGCACGCCTATAAAGTTCAATGCCCTGTCTACTTCATCAGCGAAGTCCTAAACGAGTCTAAGTCTTAGTATCCTTAGGTCTAGAAGCTATTGTATGTTGTCCTTATTATGTCCAGGAAGCTCCACCATTACATTGAGACATATCAAGTAACAATGGTTACTGAGTATTTGCTGGGCGACAGTCTCCGTAATAAGGAAGCCAATGGCTACATCATTAAATGGGTTGTAGAGCTTGGCATGTACTCCATTGATTTTAGGGGCCGCTAGATGATAAGTCTCAAGTGCTCGCTGATTTCATTGCCAAATGGACTGACATGCAAGCTCCTATCTCAGCCAACTAACCCGAGCACTGGGTCATGTACTTCAATGGCTCCCTCAACCTTGATGGTGCTAGGGTAGGTATCTTTTTTATTTCTCCATTAGGGGATCACCTCCGATATGTCCTCTGAATTCATTTTCCAGCCTTCAATAATGCTGTCGAGTACAAAGCTTGTCTCCATGGTCTCTGTATTACCATCAAACTTGGCATTAAATGCCTCTTGGTATATGGTGACTCTGCACTAGTCATTAATCAGGTCAACAAAGATTGGTCTTGTACTAGTGACAAGATGGAGGCTTACTGCTCGGAAATCAGAAAGTTGGAGGGCAAATTCTATGACATTGAATACCACCACATCGTTCAAGATCAAAACCAAGCAGCCGACCAGCTATCCAAGCTAGGGTTGACCAGAGCTAAGGTCTCGGCTGGTGTCTTCATCCAAGGATCCTCAAACTCCATCGGTTAAGTAGGAGCAAGCAGTTCATGAATATTCCCCTACTGAGCAATTGGTCCTGGTAATTCCTGCGCCAAGCAAGTGATTGGGGAGAGCCTTTTATCAAGTTCCTGACCACCACATATGTACCAGCTAACAAGACCAAGATGGAAGGCATAACTTGCCATAGCAAGCATTATGTGCTAGTCGATGGCAAGCTAATGCGGAAGAATGCAAAGGAGGAATTACTTTAGAAGTGCATATCTCAGGAAGGAGTGGCATTGCTTCAAGAAATCCATGCTAGATCCTACTGGCAACCATGCAGCCTCTAGAAGTCTAGTTAGCAAAGCTTTCTGAGCAGGTTTCTATTAGGCCACCAGCAGTCACAGATGCCAAAATGCTCATCCAATGGTGTGAGGGATGCCATTTTTTTGCCAAATAGATCCAAGTTCTACCTCAGGCTCTACAGATGATTCTTGCCTCTTGGCCATTCATATGCTGGGGACTGGACATGATTGGGCCATTCAAGAATTCCCCTAATGGATTCCGTTAGGTTTATGTCACTATTAACAAATTCTCCAAGTGGATCAAGTACAAGCCGCTCGTCTAGTCTACAACAAAGAAAGCAGTAGACCTATTCAATGACATCATCCATAGGTTTGGGCTGCCAAACAGTATCATCACCAACCTTGGTACTACATTTACCGATAGCGACTTCTAGGATTTCTATGAGGATCGATGCATATCCGTTTAGTATGTATTGGTCGCACACCCAGGGCTAATGGCTAGGTTGAGCGAGCGAACGGCATGATTTTAGACGCCCTAAAGAAGAGGTTATATGAGAAGGATCAGAAACATCCAAGCAAATAGCTCAAAGAACTACCAGCTATGGCCTAGGGGCTAAGGACCCAACCTAGTCGCAACACTAGAGTCTCCCCCTATTTCTTGGTGTTCAGATCAGAGGCTATGTTACCCGCCGTTGTCGCTTTCTGAGCACCAAGGATAGAGAACTATGATGAAGAGAACAATGATGAGGCATGACATGATGATGTCGACCGACTTAAGGAAGAATGCTTGGTCACATGTGTTCAGATAGCCAAGTACCTAGATAGTCTATGTAAATAATTCAACCGCAATATCCAGGAGCGATGCTTCATGTTTAGGTGACATGGTACTCCATAGGAAATAGAAGACCGACGAGATGCACAAGATATCTTCACCTTGGGAGGGTCCATACATTGTAAAGGCTATGACCCAACCAGGATCCTATAGACTCTATGATCAAGACGGCAGTAGACATCCCTAACTCCTGGCACATTGAACACCTCAGGCGTTTCTATCATTGAGACATCCTACTAAGATATGTACCCCTTATGTATTTTTGCATTTCAGTAATGATTTTCTCCATGATGTTTTCTTTGTTTGTTGTTTTCTCCATAATTTTCCTCCAATTATCTTTTGTTTTTCTCCATGCTAAACATCTTTAAGATGATGCATTCTATCACCATTTGATTCGTTGACCAGCCACGTTCTCATTCACGTTATCCAGAAATAGTCTTGTTCTCAATTTAGCACCTAAACGTGCATGGGCAGTAGCGCTCTATGTCATGGGCGATCAGCAGTGGCTCCTCGGTGATGCTTATATTCCTAAGCTTGCATAGGAGCTAAGCTCTTTACGCCATGGGGTGTGGGAAAGCCAGGGTTGATAACAAAATAAAGGACTAACAATGCATTGTTAATATTAAATATTAACACTTTATACCTACTAAACACTAAAGTTTCATTTACAACTGCTCGGCATAATGCCGACAAGCCTGTTACATTCTAAGTTGTCATGGTTCATTGCCAGCATCGCCAAACAAATCCAAGTTGTCCCCCTATTTGATCATTGAATCGGACACCTCCTCTAGTGTGGTGATTTGCTCGTTGCTCAGATTTTGGGCAAAGCCACCATCGATTCGTTTGAGCTTCAACGAGGGGTAGACTGATGAGACAACTACCAGTGCATGGCCCATAGTAGAATAAGCGATGCCACGAGCATAGTGCTTGAAGTTCTTCAGCACCGACTTGCACCTCTCCACAATGATGTCCGACCACTGGCGCTCTGTTGGGCTTTGGCACTTATTGGTCGATGAGATCTAGCATAGGTTTTATCTCATTGGAGATGGTCTTCAACTTTTCTTTACTAGCCTCCAACCAAAGCTCGAAGCCGTGGAACTATGCCAAGCTATTAGTTCAGATCACTACAGACAAGAAGGGCAATCGTCTTAAACACATTTCTCATAGCAAGAGGGGTATTAACATAAGGAATAACTTACGGTTCATTTCTTCGGCAAGTTGTTTTTTGCCATCAAATCTTCATCTCTTTCTTTCTCTGCTAGCGCTTTGGCTTCATGCGCTAGTAGAGCTTGGGTCTCCACCTCCACCTTAGCATCATGTGACAGGCATGCTTTAGTCTCCGCCTACTTCTTAGCTTCATCAAGCTCTACACCAATGATAGATTACTACCAGCATGGGCAAATTGAGGATATGAAAGCAATACACCGGGGGCCTTAGGCCTTAGTTTTCTCCTAGTCTACTCCATCGCCTAGTTGATTCATTAGCTCCTAGTTATCCACCTCTAGTTGTGTCTTTTCTGCTTACATGTTCTCTCGGTCGGCGTGCACTTCAGCCAGCATCTTCTCTAGAGTCTCCACAGACTCACGTAACCTCTGGTTCTCAGCAATTGATAGAGCCACCTGCATTAGCTAGCGTGTGTGGTTCCTGGATATCTTCATTAGCTCCTATGGCAAACAATAGTTAACTGGCGTAATCTCCAACTTCAATTGGTCATGTAGACTAACTTACTTCAATCTAGCCAGACACTAATGCTAGTGCCGCCCTGAGCTCCTTAACTGGCTCACTCGCCTCCTCATCCTCCACCACCTCCATTGTATCTACGCTGCACACAAAGGTCTGCAAAAGCTGAGGAGGAGGATCCTAGGTATTTGGCGCTTCGCGCTCAATTTCTTCAATCACCTTGGGGGACTCCCTCGCCTGCCTTGGTGCCTGGTCGGCTTGTGGTCAGACACAGTTGCCAAGATCCATCACTAGCATCTGAGCCTGGGAACTGGCCCTTGGCTCTAGGTGACTGGTCAGCTTAGTAGCAACATCTTCATTCATTTGCTCTGGGTGCTTGGGGACTTTGGCTCGAGGACCAACCTGGGTTTTGGGTATTTCTCGTGTTTCTTCTGGTTGTCCTGCCCTAGCACCCTGAGCACCGGCAATCATGGCACTCAGCTCAGAGTCTTGCTGAGCATCACCGATGTCGATTGGGTGAAGTTCCTCAGTTAATGCTTCCCTACAACATGATGTCATATCATCAGTACTTCCACTTTGGTTATGCTTGGACTAAGTCTAGGGTAGAGACACTTACTTGTTGGATCGCCTATGTGTAGCTCTGAATGATTGGGCTTGTTGGAGATCCCCTATACTTCAATTGTTGGCACAAATCTTAAGCACACTGGTGGTGGCCGGTTCACCTTTGATGCTTCTAACCTCGCTACAGTGGCTCTCCTAGCTGAAGCCCCTTGTCTAGGCATGTGGACTTCACCTCGAGTGGATCTCTGGTCGACTATGCCTTGGGCTAGCTGGTCGTAGGCTCTAGCGGTCAGTGTTGGAGCGGTCATCCATGTAGCTCATTGCTATAGCATCTCACCTGCATCTTCATCATCATCCAACTAGTCTACGATGACTTGTCAGTGTGCCAAAGGCTCTCTAATCGAGATTCGACCACTCTTGCATGGTGGCGAAGTGTTCGGTTTTTTCTTCTTCTTCATCGGCTCTGCACGGGCCAGTTGTCTCCCGTGTGATGGCTGCCGATGCCTAGGAGGTTCCTCCACCACGTCCTCGAATGAGGATGACAAGCTGCTCTCCAAAGGAGGACTGGTCAGAGCTTGGGTTGTATGGGCATCTATGCCCTTCAGCCAGGTCCCATCTGGCACATCGGAGACATACACAGCATGATCCTATCCACATGTTTTCAAGAAGATGTTTCAACATCAACAAGATTTGACATTACAAGGACTACCAACGGTACACTCTTACCAGTGGTGGTGGATTTGTGATGCTGTATGCCACTTGCTTCCCAATGTTGCTTAGTTTAGTGTTACTTGAAAAGAGCTCCAGGAGGCGAATATAGGCATCATCCTTATTTATCTTCTTGGGGGCTTCAAGAGTGGTATCTTCAGCACCTATATATTCATACGCGGGGTGGAACCTCTCCTTGCTCGACTAGATCTGGTGTATGATGAAGTTGATGGCTACACCAACTCCATCAAGATTGTTACGCATCTGACCCAAAATTTGTAGAAGCTCATCGACCTGAGTCATCTCTGAACTGATCAGTCTTGTCGACTAGTTTCTAAAATGATCCTGAACACTAAGTGTAGTCTTCACCTATTGTTAGGCTCGGGAACTACAATGTATACATTGCACCTTGTGGTGCTTGTATCAAATTTAACAGTTGGCTAAGTTCATGTTTTCTTTCTTAGTCATTGATACTCTTTGATTCTGACACTAGGTGTCTTTTTCACCTACTATTAGGCTTGAGGACTACAATGTATACATTGCACCTTGTGGAGCATGTATCAATACTAAAATCCTCTTTTGACTAAGTCATGGATGATGATCATCTGACTTCGCCAATGAAGCCTAAGTGTGTACACTTCACCTAAGGTGGAGAATTTTTTAAATTTTAAACTTGAGCTCCTTACATCCTTCTAGCAAGCCTTGAGTATGTTCGAGGCTAGTTGACCAGTTAAACTAGTCGGCACTTCATTTTGTTGATCGGATTACCAGTTAAACTGGTCGGATTACTAGTCAAACTGGTCAACACTTCATTTTGTTGATTGGATTACCAGTTAAACTGGTCAGATTGCTAGATTAACTATCTGACTCCAAGTTAAACTACTCGGACCTGCTTAAGACGGTGTTGCTCAGTGGATACAAGGCGCTCGAGGACTAGCTATGGGGGGTATAACCCTAGGTACCCATGGCAATGGACATGGGCCACACCATTAGGGGAGTTCTAGCCCATAAGATCAAGGACTATGGTGCTCGGCTTTGGTTGGCGTGCATCGCATGGTAATCAGAAGACATCTTGGCGATGAAGGAAGATCTATTCGGATATGATAGATATCATATTCCTTGTAGATACTTACCATATAGCCGAATAGATCTAGACCTAAACCGACCTGTAACCCTACCCTCCAGACTATATAAGGCAGGTAAGGACCCCCCTCGAATGCATCTCATATTCAATACAATCCACCAAAGACATAGGACGTAGGATATTATGTCGATTAGACGGCCTTAACCTATCTAAATCACTATCTCGGTGCCATGTCACCATCCACTTCCTATTACGTGCACCTCCACCAATCATCTACTACCATGGGTATACCCTCGGTAGACTACCGACTAGATTTTGTCGACAGTCCTGGAGTTGATGTGCTACATATAGGGTCTTTTGAGCAGCAGTGCAACAGATAAGACCAAGTTTCTGCTCAATGGTATGAAGCTAGTCATCAGCCTCTAGTGGTTCTTCAACCATCATGAATATAGGAGGATGAGTTTTGAAGAAGTCAGCATAGGTGTTATTGGCGGGCGAATCCTGACGACCCTGAGGGACAAGTATTCCATTCTACACTAAGGCTTGTAGGATTCATGCATTGTTGGCACTGACATTTATCAAACTACATCAGCTAGAGTGGGTGCTAGTGGTGGATTAGGTCGTGGTGTGGTAGCACGACCACATAAAGAGCTAGGTGCATCGGTTTTTCTAGAACACCTCATATTGTAGTGTAAGAATACTTTTTAAATTACCAGATTTCCAAAGATAGAACAACAAAGAAAGTAAAAGATAGCATGAATAGGATTGACAACATACTGAACCCTAGCTACTTGTAAGGGGTCAGTAAACAAAAGATTATTAAACAACATGATGCATGAACGATCTTACAATTACTACAAACCTGCGTACATAACTTTATTATAGACCTTTACATAAAACAGTAACAAGCAGCAACACACTAAAGTTCTTACAATATAGGGCCATATTAAACATGCTATCCCACTTTTACATAACTCTCTAGAAGTACCCTCCACCTTCATGGTGATAAGGAAAATGTGCAAAATGACAACGGGGAAAAGCAGGAAGATAGTAAAAGGTAGGATGACCAGTATCTCTTGGAGCTTCAGGATGGGTAAGATTACCTGGCTCTCCCATAGCCTATCTCAGCTCACTTAGGGGTGCATAGTTGTGACATGAAGGAAGGATAGGATAACACTCTCCGCAATTGACTGGGTGTAGGTAAGTTTATGGTAAAAGGTCTATTGGGGTAAAAAGAACGGGTGCTCCAGTCTCAATGGACGAATATGCAGTGGCGGTTGCGAAGATTTTCTAATTACCTGGTCATGTCCCCTAAATACCTTTGAGATTCATTCAACTCTAGGGTAAGGCATCGGTATGAGACATCTAGTGCTTGGATAAGCTCAGACATTCTATAGCTCTGGTTATCATCCTCATGTTTAGGATGTGGGTATAGGACTTCATTTACACTTGGTTGAACATGGTAAGGGAAGTAGGCAAATGTCTATGATTTGTTAAGTTTTGAGTATCTTCTTCTAAGGCAAGTAAGGGCATTATAGGCACAGACTTGGATAGTAGCTTTAGAAGAACTTTAGCATAGTATTCTACAAGATTGGGACCTATTTTGGTGGTGTAGACAAAGTACTCCGGTGCATAGAAGTTGGCACACCACATAAGGTCCTGTAGCATGGCTAGAAATCCTTCATTTCCTTAAGCCCTAGTCATGACGAATGGTATCCTTTGAGGCATCCTAACAAAGTAGAAGGATGAGTCAAAAATAACCTTTTTGACCAAATTAGATTTGAATCTAATGTTCATAGTTCATTCTAAAGTTTTGTAAAGTAGTACTACAATAACTTATATAATCTCACGCTTTGATACCAGCTATGGTAGAACTGCCTAAATTATATGGATCACATGTGCCTGTCATTGTCTTACTGACTTCCAACTGCTGCACATGGGAGCCAGACAACTACAGAAGTCTATCAGGTGTCATCGGGAAACCCAAATCATCCACCTAATCATTTAGAGCAGGATACATCATAGGGATCATTGTAGTATTACAACAGTTGTACAAATATACAATTAGATTACATCAGAGTAATAGCAGAAGTCTTACAAACCATAAGTTTGGAAACCAGTTTATTTAGTTATTACAAACCATAAGTTTTAGCCATCAAGGCAGTGGAGTAGGATGACAGGTACCACATATACTACAACACACAAAAGAGGTTCACCCTACCCAAGGGTGTGGGTGCACAACAAACTTCTACTCCTAGAACTCCTCTTCTAGAACCATCATACAATAGGGACCCAAGCCAACCTGCTGATGAGGCACACCTGCAACAAGGGTTTAACGAACCCTAAGTACAAAGGTACTCAACAAGAGTTAACCAATGAAAGGAAAAGACTCCAAGGATATGCAGGCTTACAGAGAATCAAGGTAACTCTGAAGCAAGAATCAAGATTAACTTTGCGTAAAAGCTTACTAATGATTGATCCTTACTTTCAATGTTTTAGCTCAAGTTAATTCATTACAAGTCTCCAATTTGCACTTGATCTCATTCAACCACTTCATTAACCATCATATCAAGTGATCATAAGTACCAATGTTTCATTAATTAATCTATGATGTATGGTCAGAGGATCATTCTCCTTCTTAGAGATGCACGGTGATTCAAATCGATTAAGCCCAGTTGGGGTTTCCTTACCACATGCCATATGCAGGTCCTAGACCTACATATATCAACCTTCACTTGGATCCTCCAAAACATGAACCGGTCTACGCTACCTGAGAATATAGTACTCCACCATCCTACGTCATCTGTGATGTTTTCTGTAAGGTGGGTACACGCTACTCTCACCATCTCCCACTCCCAGTGCGCAGTTAGTTTTCACAGAATGGAATAGCTAAGGTCTTAGGCTTAATGAAGTATGTGGCTAGTACTACAAAGTTATGTCCACAAGGTGGCCTACAATGAACGGTCCTTAATCGACACATACAGGACAAGCACGACTAGGCAAACCCTATTGGCTTAATCACCAAAGACCTTTTGCATGTCCCATTCGGTCTCAAGTTATTCAAATTCATTATTAAGCCTCAGGACATCTCCTAAGTATCAAACCCTTACGAATGATGAAATCACCACCTGAGTCTTATCAACTAAGCATTACAAAGCATAACTAACCTATGATAACTAGCAGGGTGACAAGGAATAGTATTGAAATGCCAAGGTAGACATGCAGTGATTGGTAATCAATCAACTCTTAATCTTACTTAATGCAATAGGCATAAGACTTAAGTGATTAACATTTATAAAACACAAGGATTGGGTTTATGCTCTAGGGCTTTCCTTCGATGTTGGGGTTGTCAGATTCCTCGGATGGACCACAGATATCAAAACCAACCTCCATAGAGTGAAAACCGACCTCTGGGACTTGCTCAACCAAAGGTTCACCACTCTCGTTCGCTAAATGTAAATAAAATGCTTGCTTTAGAATGTAGTGCTAAGCATGGATTATGAAGACTAAGAAAGATTAATTACTTGAATACAACTTTCCTTCACTTCTAATTAGGTTAACTACTCACAAAGCACTTGGTTGTTTATTATTAACAAGGTAATAGCTGAGGCCTTAGGCTTACCGAAGTATGTGGCCAGTACTACAAAGTCCTGGCCACATGGTGGCCTATAATGAATGGTCCTTAATCGACACAGACAGGACAAAGCACTGACCAGGCAAACCCTGTTGGCTTAACCACCAAAGACCTTTTGCATGTCCCATCTAGTCTCAAGTTATTCAAATACATTATTAAGCCTCAGGACATCTCCTAAGTATGGAACCCTTGAGAATGACGAAATCACCACCTGAGTCTTATCAACTAAGATTGCAAAGCATAGGTAACCTATGATTAACTAGCAGGGTGACAAGGAATAGTATTGAAATGTTGAGGTAGACATGCCATGATTGGTAATGGGACCAGTGGTTTCCTTGCCAGGAATGGGACATGCCCCCACAGACTCGCCTCGCTCATGCGCATCTCCTAGAACAACCCATTGAACCTCTATTGCATGAAAACTAGCACACCGGCGGCCATGGCGGCATGATGGAACTTTGGCACAATGGCGACAAACAACGACTGTGGTCTCCGATGATGTGAAGGTCACCATCACACTCAGCACACACATGCGAACGCGCCCGAGGGGTCTACCGAGCACACATGAGCAAGCAACGCACATGACCGCAGCGGTTCAGCAAAGTAGAGCACGCTGGCACGGTGGTGCTCTAGGCCATAAGGGCCCGCTAGAGACTAAATTGACGACGGCGTTAGCAGCGAGGAGCTCACCATGACTTCAAAATGCCAAGTAGTTGAACCGGGATGGCAGTGAAGCTAGTCGTCGGCGTCGGTGATGAAGGCGGCGGCATAGCTCATGGACACAGCGGTGTTCCGGCTCGTCAAGACTTTAGCTGTGAAAATGGTCATGTGTATAAGCAATAGGATGACAAGGCGAAGTAGAAATGCAACAAAGGTTGGAGTGGAGGTATGCCATAGAGGGCTGGCCATGGTGAGGGGCTCACGGTAGCACTCTACTTGATGCCGAGGAAGACGATAGCACTCGGGCGACTCCGGCTGCTTCGGCTAGCACGATTAGGTCAGGCGAATGTGCAAGGGGATGGAGAGCGTTGCTGCAAGTGAATTGTGGTGAGGTGGAATGATGGCGGTGTATTCAACCAGCGAACTAGAGGCACTCGACAGTGGTGGGAAAAGAAGAAGGCGAGCTCGAAGGGATGGCTGTAACACCCTAGGTGTTTGTTACCAGTTGAGCTCAACCATGACATGTTAAGTGGTGATGGAGATGTTAGATCAAACATATGAAAATGAGCCAACACTTAAACTTGGACAACACACCTTTACCTACATGATGACTCTTTTCAAATGTATGCTTGAATAATGTTAAACACACCTCTCTCATGTCCATCACCTTAGTATCAATCTCTCTTGAACATTGGAAAAGTTTCAGAAAGTTTGGAATCAAAAAGTCACATGAAATGATAAGTCATATCTTTGCATGAGTTGCTTTATCAAGTGGATGAAACCTATGAAGTCAACCAAACGTTGCAATCCTTGCTCAAACAACTCTAATTGAACTCTACAACAAAAGTTATGAAGGGTTCGTGTTGAGCAAAGGTGGAGAAAATATCCAAAAATAATGGAAACCCTAGATTCTATAGCAAAAAGGGCTTTGCGTTGACTGAGAAATAAAGTTGACTTCTGGACCAGATATGAGGTTTGACCAAAAATGAAAGTTGAATAAAAGTTTGATTATAACAAACTTTGTTAAAAGACCAAGTCGTGATTCGGTTTCAAAAAGGATCAAAACAAGGCTCAAACCCTAATAGAAAAGCTGAAATCAGCCCGACAGTGTTTGCAGTCCGGAATTCACTGACATTGACATTGACATCCTGCGTTCTCCAAATTTTGCTAAGCAACTTGAGTTGGTCCAAAAATAAAAGTTGAAGGTTATATTATGGAGAAGAGCATACAAAAAGTTGCACTGAGTTTGACCGAGTTTTGACCTCCGAAGGCAAGTTCCCGTGACCGTTATGAACATGTTGACACTATCATATTGAGGCTTAATTACCCACTGTTACAGAGCTCAAATGATCAGGCACCTTAAATAAGAAATGTATAGTAGGCTATGTAGAGCAAACTTTGTTTTTGGCCCCATAGCTGATTCAGCCCAGATCTGGCCCAAAAGCGTGCCCCACGTCAGACAATTCGGCGCACGCCACCTGTTCGCTGAGTTGCCTCTATGGGCGACGCGTGTCCATGAGCGTGGCAGCCATGCGAGAGCTTGCCCCACTCCATTAATGCGTGCGCCTGCCTCCTTCCATACCTCGGAGCCCTCCAAAGCAGACGCCCGAGCTTCTCACTCCCCTCTTTCCCTCGCTCGCCCTCGCCTCCCTACTCTCGGCAGAGCACGCCGCCGTCGGCGTTGCCTGCTGCCGTAGCCGGCCCTCCTGCAGCCTTTGCCGGCCAAGCCCAGGGCCGGGCGTGGCTCTGGCGAGCCATGGCTGGCCTGGCTGCACCACCGCCCGGCCTCCCCCTCGCATCCCTGGCTGGCCGAAGCCCCTCGCCGGCCGGTCGAACCGACCACGACGGCCCGCGACGCGTCTCCCGTCTCTGCCCCATCAAAAGGAAGAAGAAGGGTCTAATCATAAATAGAAACTTTTTAACGTGTTCACTTTGCAAAATAGCCAGACACAAGAAGTTACATTTACGGGCTTGGTTGATTTGGGTAAAGTCCAGGGTTCCCAATGCAAAAGTGTTTTTTTCGGTTTAATCTTTTAATTGCAGATTTTTGTGCTGAACTTTGGAAAATCGTAGCAATTAGTAGGAACATCATAAAATAGTAAATGAGTACTCTTTGGAATCCTTGTGAAATTTTCTATGCATTAGATCTATAATATGACATGTTTTAGTTTAAATATTTTGCTGTAAAAATAGATCTATGCAGTTAGGTTCTTAATACTAGTTATGTCTTGTCTTTTTCATAATTGAAGTTGTCGTGCTCAAATAAATGTGAATTTTTTATGGAGCATTACCCTGGTGATGTTTGATGTCTGGTAAAAATTTCAGGAGTTTAGGCTTGATGGTTTAAGAGTTATAAAAATAACAAATTCCCTGTGTTGCTTTGCTCCTATCCTGAATAGGTCTGCATGTTTGAATTAATTGGCCTAGTTGAGTTGTGAATCATGTCTGGGTGATAATACATGAGTTGTAGTACTTTTCATAAGCTTTTCAAAAAGTTAAATATCATGATTTTTGGTTAAGTAGATCTTGAGTTATACTTGCTCAAATCTCTATGGTTGTTGCTGCCCAAACCCAGACAGAGTTTCCTTGTTCTTACTATGGGGTCTACTTACTATTAGAATTAGCTTTAGGTGTTTACAACAAAGTTGTTTCGAATTTGCTAATATTTCTAAAAAGTCTAGAACCACATTTATTGGACATGTAGAACTCTAGTTATAGTTGTTTAAAGTTGCATATCAGATTCTGTCCATGTTTTGGACAGAGATGTGTTCATTTGATTAATTGACCTTGTTAACTATAAAATCATCTTGAGATGAGAATAATAAAGTTGTAGGTAACTTCATAAGCTTTTCAAAGAGTTAAGAATCATGAGTATTGGATGAAGTATGAGTGAGTTATTGGTTTATCTCGCTCTCACATGATTTCTTGCAATAGCAAATTGTCTTTTTCATAGAGGTAGCTATACTTATGCAAATGGCATGAAATTTATACAGTAGACTATTGCGAGGATATGTGAGCTACTGTAATTTTTGTAGAATTTATTGTGCATTTTTGGTATATGTTCATAAATACACCTTGATGTCTAAATAAATTAAGAAATGCTTTAAGAAAATTTATTTAGAGGTGCGCACCATGTTTTCTGGTGTTCTTTAGTCATGTGTGAAATGTTGGTAAAGTTGGTTTTGCCCAATTATGTGTTTGCAATATAAGTTAATAATTATTTTCTTACCGATGTGGTTTATGGATAGATCTGGGAACATAGCAAAGTTCTTCATGATAATGTGCTTTGTTGTGAAACTTGTATATACAAAAGTTGTAGATAATTCATATATCTAGCTTTTGTTAAAATTTGGTGTCATTTGGCCAAGTAGTTTGTGAGTTATGCCTGTTTAAAGTTGGGTTTCAGAAATGGCTGCTCTCTGTCAATTGTGGACCAGTTTCTGTAAATGGGTATATTTGACTTAGTTAACTTGAGAATCATGCTAAGATGATTAAACATGAATTGTATACAATTTCATAAGATTTCCAGAATGTCTTGTTGCATGGCTATTGGATTTGTATAACTCTAGTTATGATCCAAACATGAAGCTGTTGTTTCTAGTCCAGAAATAGACATATGCTAGTTGTGGTTGTTTACTCCATGTGTTGCTAAGTGTGGCTTATGCCCTTGTTGATGGTCAAGTTATGATACTTGTGACCTTGTTAAACTTGTGTCATGCTTGATGTGCTTGCTCTCTATAGTTAGTTGTGTGATGTTAGTTAAATAGCTATTGGTGTCTATGTCTTATATAATCTTGTGTTTGTCTTGAATGCTTATGTGATGCATCTTGTGTTACCATTCATCACATTCATACACATGCATCTTGCATCTCATTTAGGTACGCTAGATGAACCACGCGAAGGATGTGATGTGGAGCCGAACTAGAAGATTGGGTTTGGTGGATCTATCCCGAAGATGTAAGGACTAAGCAAGTGCTAGGACCGGAGATATCACCAAGACGGTGCAAGCTAACTGAACTGACTTGTGTCGGATCCCAGGCAAGCCCCGGAGCATTCTAAGCCTCCCATATTTTACAAATATCTTGAGTATCTTTTATTGTTGATGATGCATTAAGTATAGGAATTGGTTGGAACCAATTGTTGCATTATATCCTTACCTTGTCCAGATAAAATCCTGTGAATCCTAATTAAGTGTAGGATCGAGTGATGCTTAGCTATGCATAGACCGGTAGAAGTCAGGTGATTCCCTATCACCTGCGAGATGTAGGATGAGCTCTGGTCATGGTTGGCTATATATGCTATCATGGGAAAAGAACCATATGTTAATAATGAATGGAGATCGGATGGGATGATGGTAGTGCAGCAACAAGGCATGGAGGTCTTGGGTGTGAATCTATCCCCGTCTGTGTCGTTTAAGGACCAATACGCTGTACGTCCTCATGTCATGTTGAACATAGCCTAACACTTAGCTGGCCGGATAAGTCGTTCCGGCCGTGAAGCCTAGTAGCTTGATTCAGGCTGGGGACACGAGCAGGGGTCCGCAATCTAGATGGAAGTAAGGATGTGCGGGGAGCCATTGGCGTAAGCCCAAGGGCGGGTTAAGTCACCAAGCACTCATGGCAGAGTGGTTCCCTGATTTTGCGGCACTGTTCGGACTCATGACTCCTGAATTGTACCAATGGTGACTTGTTTGCGACCCTGACGGGGGAAGCAGGGTTGGTGTTTATGAATACCCCTCCAGCTGGATAGGAATTGATTCGAATCGCCGTCTCTCCCAAATAGTGAGAACTTGATTGAGCAGCGGCAACGTAGATTCACTAAATTTAAAGATATGGTTAAATGATGATGATGATGATGATAATGACAATGAGCCATGAAATACCTGATATGGTTATTATTGTTTGCAACTTAATCAAGTGATTGATTAGTACAGGTGCTAATATAGATGGTAGGTAATGGCTAAAAGAAATTGCTAGTACATGTGAATAATGCTAATGGTTACTCAAGCTTTTATGCAAAAAGGTTGTCTAGCCAGATCCACTAAATTAAGCTATGCATGATCCTTGGTGTCATTTGTTTTGGTTTCCGACGGGTAAGTCTGGCTGAGTACATTCAAGTACTCAGGGTTTATCTCACCATGTTGCAGGTGGAGTTCTCGGCCTATTGAAGTTGGTGGCTAACCGCCGGTGGGCTCAGTGATTCTATAGTTACTCTCGTCTATATGCTTTTGTCGGATGATGTCACTTATGCTAGCAATGTATTTAGAACTTATATTAAGGTAATCATTTGAAAGCTATGTTGTTTTCACTAAGCGGTTTTGAAACCCAAACTTGTACTATTATTTGTGAACCCTATTTGTAATATTATTTCCGCTGCAACCCTACGTATGTGATGTGTATTTGCTTAATCATGTGATCTTGGTTGTGATGTTGATTTACCGAGGTCTTTCGGGACACTCGGCGGACTACCGGGTTTATATAAGTGAAAGTATGCACGTGTCAACGTGTTAGCTGGGACAGCCGTACTTGATCTTGTATAAATTGGGTGGTTCTGTCATAGGCTTGGTGACTTAAGGGCGTCTGGGTGTATTCTAGGCGTCCATCTCCTGCTTGCGAAGCATCCAGGCGAAGCAGCTGCATGCTCGCATAAGAAAAAGTGGTGAACCAATTGGCGGTAGTGGCAAGCAGGCAAGCAGAGTGCTCTGTTGGCCCTATAGTTGCCTCATAGTGCTTCTCCCCCCCTTTTCTCCCAAATCCAAATGGCAACTCATCGTGCTCCAAAAATTAAAGTTGTTCATCTAGCTTTGGTCTCCAACTTTGCTTTAAACAACATCACCTAATTCTAACTGGATTATGAGATCAGGGTCCATGAACAAGGATAGATTGAACAACAAACTCTGAACTTTTAGATCTTCAGTTAGGGTTTTGAAATTGAGTTAATTTAGATCAATTTGTGAATTAATTGGTGATTAATTATTGAGCAAACCAAACAACCAATAACACCATTACAAAGTTCAAACTTCAAACTTTGAAATGATACTATTGTTTGAGCATGTTTATTGAAGAAATTCATTTTAATAATGCCCCCAACTTTGAACTTAATACTAAATGCAAGACAACCAAATATGGTTAAGTATTGAAATCCAAGTTTAAATTCAAATTTGGAGCTCAAGTTTTAATGGATTGGATTTGAATTCATGCTCCATACTTAACACTAGTGTAAAAGCACCAACTTTACACCTCAAAGCTTATTAGAGCATAATTTGAAGTATTTTAGTGAATTTCAAAACTAGAAGGTCACATAGTACCTTAAAAGGATTTTTGGTTTTAACTCAATACATCACACATGCATTGCATTGCTAGCCAATTAACATTGATTTTAGTGAATGCAAAGCTTGGTTAGCTACCATGAATGCTTTACATGCAAGATGATGACATGCTCAAGTTTTAGTGATGCTTAACACCTAGGGTATTACATTATGTAACACCCAGTTTATAAATAAAACCAAGGGAAGAGTATATGTGGGCCTAGGAAGTCCCAAACCACATATACTTACAAATTGTATCAATATCATCATAGGCGCAACATTTACAACTTTATTACATCACATTATTGTAGCTCAAAAGCTTAACGCAGCAGAAGTGTCTCTACCTCCGAGCTCCACTCCACTAGGACTCTGGCTGGTGGCACCCTCAACCTAGACCTCCTGGAACTCTTCTGGATAATCCTCATATGCTCCACAATCTGGTACCCATCCTAAATTTTTGTTGAACAACGACAAGTGTGAGTGCACCAAACTCAGCAAGTATATCTATGGGGGATGCAAGGCTTAGAGGCTTGACATAGGTTACTTCGGTCAGCATTTTAGTTGATCATATTTTATTTTTATACCTGAGTTGCTAACTTACTAAGAAAAACCCATTCCAATGTAAAAAGTAATTTTGGCATCAATATTAAAGATATCTCCCATCCAACCACATATTTGGCTATACATAAAGGATCTAGGCCACTCATGTCCATGAGCATGGTGGATATATTAGTTTGATCAAACTCTACAGAGTGTGTACGCTTTCACCTTGAGTCATGATTCCCATGTGTCGGAGTTTGCAAAGCCCAAAATACATCTTCCTAGGAGGCATGGCAGGGTCTCACTACAAAGCCTTTCACTAATTACCCTAACAAGTTAGTAGCCAAGAGGTTTCAACGGCAAGTGTATATGGATGCTCTCCTCCCAAATGGCACACATGACCGCAGCCCTATAGTCAATTGGGTAGGACAAGAGCCACATCCCACATGGCAGCCACCTCTTGCGCCTTCCAATAACCACTAACAAGCTAGAGAAAACTAGTTACATGACTAAGATCGTGCCCATTTAATTCTCAAGGCTGTACAGATGTCCTGGGTTCCACTTTAAGTGATTATCCTTATGGAAAGCAACTGGAGCATAAAAGATCCCATGCTCCAGCCCCTTCTTACCAAGTTGCTTAAAAGCATCTTTTATTCATGGTTGCATATATCCATTAGTTAATATTAACATTAAGCATTTGTTGAGCTTAGTCAAACTATCCATCTATTATGCAAAACCTCCAATAGGTAACAAGGATTATAGATCAAGTATTTCTAGGTATGTACTTAGGGTATATCAAATTTAGACGCATGCATATGTATAAAAGTGATTAGAGTTGCTAGGTAACAAGGAAACCATAGGCTATACTTGCCTTCCTCACAAACTTGATCTCAGAACTGCTCCTCAAAACTTGATCCTCGAACTGCTCACCCACTATACGTGAGATCAGCACCAATCAAGAATTCTAGACAATCATTACATGCAAGAAAATTATACATCTGTTAGAACATTACACCAAATAGTAGAAACATATAGGGAAACACTTATAGAGATATTCTACATGTTTCTATGAACACATGAATGCGAAGATCACTCTAATCAGACCTAAAATGATAAAGTTATGAACAAAACCATTTCTAGGGGCATTTCTGCAAATAAATACATTTTTCTAAGGGCCTACATTCTAGATCCGAGGCCTAAAATGTGAAGAAACTAAAAATAGAGGGGCTCCAAAGCAAAAACATGGGCTCTGGTCCTTAGGTTCAAAAACTAGAGAACATAGGGTCTAAACTGCTAAAAACAAGACCTAAATCCAAGGATTTTTAACTGCGGTGGACGACATGTTGATTCTAGAAAAATCCTGGTGCCTTTTTGAAAAAGGGGTGGCTACAGTTGACTAGGCGCCGGCATGGCGCCATGTGTCATGATGCGGTTGGGTGGGTCCATGGATGCATCATGGACCGCGTGCATGGGCTCGGTCCCACGTTCCAGCATGGACCGATGGTGGGGTTATGCAGCAGCGCGCCATGGGTGCGGCCCGAAGCTCACCGATGAGCGGCTGGAATGGCACTTCTGGCCTCGACTCATGATGTGGGTAGCACCAGGGGGAGCAAGGGCGATGGCAAATGTGACAAGGGGCTCGGCATGGCTGGGAGCGGCTTACCACAGCGAGCGATGACGATAGCAACCTATAGAGAGAGAGAAGAACTCTGGTGAGCTCTTGCTCACACAAAACAAATGCAAAGGGCTCTGGATTGCTCTAGGCGGGTGTGGCTTCACCTTCCAAAGTCTGGCGGCGACACCACAATGACGGCAAGTTGCCAGAGACGACAACCAAGAGGTGGGAAGGGTGGTGCGGATGTGGACTAGAAAGGGGAGGCCTCGACCTTGGCTTTATATGCTAGGGAGAGGCGGTGGAGGGGTACGAGTACGCCACTATGGCCAGTGGTGGTGGGCTGAGTGGCCATCATGGCCACCCAGGTGGCGATTATGGGTGGGGCGTAACGTCAGCAATGACACTTGAGCTGGAGGTAGGAGAAGGGGCGCGGGGGTCACAGATGAGCGAGGCCATGGCAACAGTGGGTGCGAGCGCACTAGGGAGCAGGGTTGGGCCGCCAGTAGGTGAGGCAGCTAGCGCTGGCAGCGGCTTAGTTGGGCCGATGGCCCAACAGCGAGAGCCGGCGTGGGTCCTTGCAGGGAGGCCGAGCGGGCCACGGTCGTGGGCCTAATGAAGATATGGGGGAGGGGGAAGGGCTGGACCAGCTCTGGCTTTGGGCCAAAAGGGAGGGAGAGGGAGAAGGAGAAAAAGAAAAGCCTTTTCTTTTCTATTTTTTGCAAACTTGCTCAAATTCAAACTAGGTTTGAATTGAAAGCCACTCAACACTATTCCTACACTCAAACAACATACAGTGCACTAGCATGAATGCAACAAAAGTGTTTCTAAACCTTATATTTGATTTTAATATTCATGAAAATTATTATTTGACCTAAATTAATCATGAAAAATTAAAAAAAAAGAAGCAAAATTATATACTATTTCTAAAAATAATTTTTAGGGTGTTACTGATAAAAAATGGGTTAAAGAACTCCCTATAGTTTTATCGGCAGTGCGTACTACAGCTAACCAGGCCACGGGTGAAACACCATTTTTCCATGTGTATGGGGCTAAAGTTGTCCTTCCCCCCCGAAGTCCAACTAAACTTGCAATGAATAGCGATGTTCTCCGAAGAAGAGCAACCTGATCGTTGGTACACCGACCTAGAACTCCTCGAAGAAAAGCATGATAGAGTCACATTCTGAGTAGAGAAATATCAGGAAGCCCTTCACAATTATCATAGCTAGTGTGAATGCGGTCGGGCACTTAGCATCTGCGATCTTGTACTCAAATGAGACCAACGCACAAAGGATAAAACTAAGTTGACACCCCTTTGGTAGGGTCCATACATTGTAGTTGATATAGCCCGACCAGGCGCATACCGACTAACAGAGATAGATGGGGATATGCTCTTGAATACATGGAACATGGATTAGCTACAACGCTTTTATGCATAATAAACTACGTTCCTAGTGTTTTGTTTCTCAGCATACTGCCCAGATAAGTACATTATTTTTATTTATTTCTATTTCTCTGTTAGTAGTAGTTTTGCCGAGCACATAAGCTCAGGGGCAGGGCTAGGGTTGTTCAATTCCAATATTTTCTTCGACTAGTCTTCTACTCTTTATTCGGATAAGTTACTCTTATCCACATAAAGAGTCAGGGGCTAGCATACTACTATTCACTAGTCTACAAAAATTCTCAATCATGCTAAGCCTAAATCAAGTAAACAGCATCGACACACTCACATAGTATACAAGCTACCCAAGTTTAGCTATGACAAGTCTAACTGTTCGCTTGATGATAGGTCAAAATAGCAAAAGTAAGAAGAATTATGTAAGACTAGCAAAGTAGTGCATTAGAATACATTTCATAATGTTGCAGGAATAGGTAAATGTTTTCATTCTTCCTCTTCTTCATCACTAGCTGACAAGTTCAGCATCTCTACGAATGGCTTGAGCACTGCTCGGCTCCCATCAAAGAGTTCCTTGGCCTTACCTCCATCATAATTGTAACCCTGAAAAATTAGGCCTACATTAAGATTGCACAGGTAGCTTCTGAGGATGTCGATGGCATGCCCAGTCGAAGTGAGAGCACCTTCAACGAGCTTTGCTTCAACATCTATACGATGCTGCTCAGAGACCTCAAGCTTATGCCACACCTCTTCAACCTCCTGCTCCAGAGTCGCCTTCTTGCCCTCTAGGTGCCTAGTGTAGGCGACATGATCTGCAACCATGGCAGGGCTTGAGACAAATTCCACTACAAAGGTACAGATTTACATAAGCAAGTCATTTACATACCCTCATTTGCATCTCGAAGAGTCTTTAGCTCCTCCTCCAACTGAGCCACCACTACCATGTAATGCTTGGCCATGTCACTAGCTCTCATCCATGAGCTTTGATAGGTCTTCAAACTCTCAATAAGTGGACTCATTTAGGAAGGGTCATCTTCGGGAGCCACCTCCTCGCTCCCTAGAATCTTAACCTAGGTCAACAGCTTTAGGTTAGGCCTATCTAGGGTCAGGGCTGCATCAAAATGTAACCTCTGGCTACCATGCTTGGGGCTTCCTCTAATCTAGAATATCACCAAAAGACACATGCATCAAGTGGATATTCGGGATAAGCATATAACCAAACAATTCAATTTACTCATGGCCTAAAGGGAACAAAGCACTTTAGCTTTGGCACTTGCTTAGTCGTTAGATGGCTGGTTGTTAGGGTTGACTTCTACTCCTAAGTATAGACCCCCATGTGCGTTTGATACTATCTAGATAAGAAAATGCCTCAAATAGTGTACCAAAGATGACCATAGTGGATACATGGTCATGTCTATGAGGCGGGTCTCTAATTGAGCGCTCTTCTCTAGCGCTAGCTTGAGCTGCCACAACCCTTGCATCCTATCTTCATGGATGGCTCTT
The DNA here is from genome assembly GCF_019320115.1 of Miscanthus floridulus. Taxonomy (NCBI): domain Eukaryota; kingdom Viridiplantae; phylum Streptophyta; class Magnoliopsida; order Poales; family Poaceae; genus Miscanthus; species Miscanthus floridulus. The sequence goes on along the minus strand of NC_089591.1, from coordinate 21,295,610 downwards.
GGATTTGCTACTGGCTCTCTTACTTTCTAGAAGGGACACATTGTCGGGCTCCCCTTCTGATCGTAGCTTCCTCTTCTCCAATTGAAGGACTGATCGAGCGGCCAGCATCTTCTTAGGCTTTGCTGGCCCCATGCCATGTCCTCCTTGCCCTTCTACCCTTGAGTCATCTTTGGCTTGGGGGTAGGGGTCCTTGCGGGAGGGGCCTGCTCCTGTGGCAGCCTCTCCCCGACCACTACCTGCTCTTGGGCAGCCTTCTCCCCGACCTCTGCCTGTTCCTAGGTCGTTCGTCCATGACCTTGATAGGCTCAGGGGCTAGGGCTTGTGGAGCCCTTGAGGCATCCTCCTCCTCATCGCTCAGTTCAATGCTTCCCAACACAATTCTGATACCGGGAAGCGCCTAATGACATAGGAAATCGAGTAAACCTGATTGTTTAGGGAAGCAAGTCTAAAAAGAGCTAAATAACTCACCCCAGGTGGTAGGTTCTCATCGCTGTATGGCTATAGGACACCATCCTAGCTGGCCCGATCCACACCGAGGATATACTTCACCCGATGAGTGATCTCTTCCTTTGACACTTCTAGAAAACAAGGCAGGGTTAAAATTCTCTAAAACTAGACCAACAAAGGGGTAATATTTCTGAATAAGAACGAAGTCGGGATAGGAGCTAACCTGCCGCTGACTCTCTATTTGGATCTGTGGTCCCTGAATACATGTAGGCTAGATCCTGTGCTTCAAGGGAATGATCCTCCATCTAGCAAAGGTCTTGATGTGGCAGTGCATCCTCCCAGTCATGATGGGGGCGAATACCAGGACTCATTAGTCATGGGCATCCTATAATCGATCTTGATGACATTCTTCTCCTGAATGTAAAACCATTTCTCTGCAAAGCCCTTCTAGGAGGACTTGATTGGAAAGACAATGTACTCTCCCTTCTTCCTAAGGGAGAAACTGATTGACCCAACAAATAGATTGTTGCCATGATACGTGTCTGAGTAAAAGTAGCACCATAAATCAAGATAAGGTTTGACCCCAAGCCATGCCTCACATAGGAAGGTAAAATCGCTAAGCATAGTGATGGCATTGGGTACCACCTAGGCATCCTCGATCTTGTAATGCCTACAGACTTGCTCCAAGAACTTGGATGGTGGCACTCCAAATCTGCATTCATAATGAGAAATGAAGGTGGTGATTTGGAAGGTATCTAGGGTCAAGTGGTTCTCACCTTGGGTTGCAGTCCACACATAGCCTTCTAGAAGAAGACCACGCCCCCTCAATGTCTCTAGATTCACTTCTGATGTCGTCGAGGTGGTCCAGTACTCGTTCAGTTGGACCATAACCATCTATACCATCGTCTCTGCTAGGTCCTTGGGTTTTTCCTTCAGTTGGACCAGGGGCTAGGGCTTCGATGTGGTAGCCTCCTCACGGCGAGCGGTGGCATCATGCTTATAGCTTAAGGCCATGGTGGCGGTAAAAGGGAAGGGTTGAAGGCAAGCAAAAAGGCAAAGGGTAGAGATTGGGAATGCTAAGTGGGAGAATAGGCACAGTGGTTGCCACCGAAGTGAATCAAGGGGTTAAATGGTAGCCTACCGTGCACAATCCCTAAAAATTGCTCAGCAACCATAATGTGTGCATAGACTGCCACGCCAATAGTTATTCACAAGGAAAACTATCACTTTTTATTGCTAGAATAAAATTGACAATTTAGTGCCCTGTGAATAATTCACAATTAGGATTTTTATCAACCAAGTTGTGAGCAAAGCTCCACCCTTACTATAAGCCTCGGGTCCCGATTAGCCTATAGTTTAGGGCTATGAGTATGCTCAGTAACTGGGTGCGTCGCGGCTATGGTCGTGGTGACTTGAACATAGAACAGTTTGAAAAAGGTGGATAAAAGCAAAATAACCATCCATATCATGAACTAGTCATTTCATTGATATAATTCATTAACATGGATTTACAAAATGATTAAACTAGGACCCTAATCTAAGATAGCAGGAGCAGTCACTTCCTCTGATTGCCACCAAGCTCCTTATGGGATTCGCTAATGAGATGGGAGCAGCCTAGCTCCTCGACAGCGATACGCTGCCAGCGGGTCTGTCCTTCACTTCCTTCTTCTCCACATTGACCTCCTCCTCCTTGACATCCTCTTCCTCACTATCATTGTTGAGGATCACTAGGCACCATCTCCTAGGATGATGATGGCCTTGCAATTTAGCTTTACAAAGAGCTTCCTCGCAAATCTCCTTGTCATGGCTTGTGTCTGATCGGTCAACGACGTAAGCAGCAGAGGGACCAAGGGTGTTGGAGATGATGGAGGCGGTAGGGGCAGTGGAGATGACTAGGGTAGTGAGAGTAGTGCCCACCAGTGGGGTCGAGTCTTTTGGCTCATCCTCATCGGAGAGCTCGATCACCACATTCAGTGTCGATGGCACCGGCTATGTTGATAGCCTAGCCGGGGATCCCAACTGGAGCACTTTCGTTGACCCTAGCATCCCCTCCTCAGATCACTGGGGCTAGGGACATGAGAAGCATGGTCAGTAGCGACGTCGCTATCGATGCTAGGGATTTGGAGGATGTCGGGGATGGAGACATGGGCATAGACAGTGGGGGCCATGGTGTACTGCCCGACGACACCACCTCGGTCGATTGGTCAGGCAAGTTGGCAAGCAGTAGACATGGCACCTTGCAGAGACGCTTGCACCTGACTGGTTTTCTTCCTCATTTTTACAACAAGATTGTAGAATGGAGGTTGTAGATTTGTCACAAGTGGGCCTGATTAAATAGGACCAAGCCGCTTTACTAGGAATCTCAACTGGCGTCCTAATTAAAAAGGAATTAAATCTCCACCATGCGCACTCATGGGAAGCTGAGCTGACATGATGCTTCGATTAATAGATGACTGCATGCCCCTGGATTGCATGTGAAATGGGATTAACAAGATAAGACGACTTGGGGATGGCACTAGAACATGATCATCTCCCAAACAGCACACTTTTATCGGGTTGTAAGGGATCAGGAGTTAAGTCGCCATTAGTAACCTGGGCTACCTCTTGGTACTTGAACTACAAACCATCCAACTAAGACAATCCTGACTACTCATTAATGACCAAGTTGTGTTTGGCAGACAAGCTTGGGGGCTTATGTCGATGCCATAACCCTGGGTACCCCGTCTTCCATATTGCCGATTATCGACTCTGGATCAGAGGAGACCCGAAGGCCCACGATGACCCTATTCAATGAAGGATATCTTTAGATTACGCTAGGACTTTGGCTAGGGCATGACTCCTTAGCTTGTAGGGCAAGTTGATCCTAGATATAAATAGCTAGCAATAACCCCTGTTGTAGTCATAGCTACATTGTAATAGCAGTCTCGCCGAATACAAGCAATATAAGAGTAGCAACTGTATGTATGTCTTTTACTCGCTTCGTGGGGGGCCAAAGCAGTATAAATCTCATCTCCATCTATGATTGTTCTTTGCACCAAAATGGTGTTCCCCAAGAACCAAATATCTGCCGATAAAAAGCACCAACAGAATTATTTCTCTAATATCTACTTAGTCATGCTAATGCCATAGAAAGGAGTACTCTGAGTGGTCAATTATCATTTACCATTCATATTACATTTATCTCTTGACTTACCCCTGTTGTGAGTAGAAGTTTGTTTATGGTTTATCTCTCCATCATATGTATAAGTTATCAATATATTCCTTTATCTGTCCTTCCTTGTGGTAAAAATATAAATAACGATACCTTGGAATACTCTCAGGTGAAGTGCTATAATGGTATATTATCTGTGTGCTTGCAGATCATATATATATATATATATCTCCTTTCTAGTCATAATATAATACTTAAGTACTTCATAGTGTCATTCTAGAAGTGACGCTAGAAAGTACCAACAAGCATTTCTGGCATCATAGGTAGGGATGACAACTTAGCAAAAGTGACATTAAGAAATGTTTACAAACATTAGGTGGCTATGTAAACAAGTGACAAGTTAATAAATACCAATAGATGTCTATTTTCTCAGACAGGATTGAAGAAATCATGGAAGTTTTCATGGATGACTTTTCAGTCTATAGAAAAACTTTCGATCATTGTCTAGAAAATTTAGACAAAGTCTTGCAACAATGCTAAGAGAAGGACCTGTTACTTAATTGGGAAAAGTGCCATTTCATAGTCCTAGAAGGCATCGTTCTTGGGCACCTTGTCTCTGAAAGGGGGATCGAGGTAGATAAAGCTAAGATCGATGTTATTGAGCAACTACCACCCACTATGAATGTGAAAGGAATCCATAGCTTCCTAGGTCATACGGGGTTCTACACACAATTTATCAAAGACTTCTCACAAACCTATTAGCTAAGGTTGAGCCTTACAAGTTTACCGATGAGTGTCTAAATGGTTTCCATACCCTTAATAAAGCACTCATCTTAGCACCAACCATCCAACATCCCAATTGGTCAGTGTTGTTCAAGATCATGTGTGATGCTAGTGACTATGTTGTTGGGGAGGTCCTTGGCTAGACCAAAGATAAGAGGCATCATGCGATCGCTTATGCAAGCAAAACACTGACTAGAGCACAACTTAACTATGCTACCATAGAAAAAGAGGTTCTAGCAGTTGGTTTTGCTATTGACAAGTATAGGTCTTACTTAGTAGGAGCAAAAGTTATCATTTACACTGATCATGCTACATTAAAATACTTGCTAACTAAGAAAGACTGTTAAACCTAGATTAATAAGATGTGTACTTCTACTCCAAGAATTTGACCTTGAAATAAAGGATAAAAGGAGTAGAAAATATTATCGCAGATCATTTGTCACGTATGCAAGTCACTAACATGCATGAGTTACCAATAAATAACTTCCTACGTGATGACATGCTGCTGAAGGTGATAGACTCCAACTCGTGGTATGTGGACATTATGAATTTCATGGTCGTAGGATACGTACCACTGGGGGAGAATAAGAAAAACCTAGCAAGCCAAAAGTAGATGTCACCTTTGGGATGACCCGTACCTATACAAGGTGTGCTCTAATGGCCTGTTGAGGAGGTGTGTGTGAATGGAGGAGGGAGTTCAAATTATCAAACAATGCCATGCAACACCATACGGAGGCTGCTACGGAGTGTTCCGCACACAAGCCAAAATCTAGCAGTGTAGGTTCTTCAGGCCAATGATGTACGAAGACACCAAAGAATTCATCCAAAGGTGTCGGAAATGCTAGTCGCAAGGAGGCATAACTACTTGTAACGCAATGCCCCTACATTACAACTTGCAAGTGGAGATATTTGATGTCTAGGGGCATTGACTTCATGGGACCATTCCCGAAAATCCCATGACAGCGAATACATCCTGATAGCCATTGACTATGTATCAAAATGGGTGGAGTCCTTATCGTGTAGAGCCAGTTGATGCCAAGCATGCCCGAAGGATGTTCCATGAAGTGATCTTCCCTCACTTTGGAACACCCATAATGGTCATAAGTGACTGGAGGAAAGAGCAACATTGCCACCCCTTACCGCCCTCAGACAAGCAGGTTAGGTAGAAACTTCAAATAAACAAATCAAAAACATATTGCGAAAAATAGTCCATGAGATGGGGAAAGGATGGAAGGACAAGCTACCTAATGCACTTTGGGCATACAATACAGTTTACAAAACTCCCAATGGCATGTCACCATACCAGCTCATTTATGAAAAAAGTTTCCACTTACCTATCAAGATAGAGCATAGAGCTCACTGGGCAATAAAGAGCTAGAACATGGATGTCAAACTAGCTAGTAGAAATAGACATAAGCAGATCGCCTGAGCTAGAAGATTGGAGGGGGGAGGCTTACCACAGTGCTAAGTTTTATAAAGAAAGAACCAAACGATGGCACAATCACCAAATCAAGCAAAAAGAGTTCAAGGAAGGAGATAAGGTACTACTATTCAATTCCAAAGTCAAGCTATTCAGTGAAGGAAAACTCCAAAGCAAATGGAAAGGACCGTATAGCAGTCGTCAACACGTCATCACATGGCACGATCACAATTCAACATGATGAAGGTAATGTTTTAAGGTAAATGGTCAACGATTAAAAGTTTTCTTGGAGCCTTCATATAATCCCAAAGAAGAAATATATATAATAAAATTAATTGCTTTTAACAATTCTCCTAACTCAAAATAAGTACAACTCAAATTCAATAAATATCTTGTTTTTGTGTTTTCTTTTGTTTACAAATAAGACAGGTAAGAAAACAAGTCTAGGGGAGGCACCACACTCGCGTCCAACTTAGTTGCATAAAAGGTCGCCATGTTCAAAACTTTGGTTTGTGCAACTCACTCTCTCTCTCTCCATATTTAGAACAACAAGAATTTAAAACTGAACAAAATTTTAAGATAAACTACGAAGTGATCGCTCCATCTCCATATCTCCCTACGATTAGAAGTTTGCATACTCTTTATTCCTTTCTAACATTCCTATAACTTGTGAACACTTACCATAGGAAAACCCATTTTATCTAAGTAATTGACAAATGAAATATAGTAGGATGACATGAAACTTGCTCTTTCTTGCAAAGTACTTGGGGGTTTATCTTTACAAAACAAAATTCAAATAGCATGTTCCTTGAATGATATGCAAATACCCACCAGAGCCATATATGTTCATACATGAAAAAAACTTTCCACATATGCCTCTTACTTTGCCTTGAGTTTAGTCAAGTTTTGTGACCCCTGTTGATAGTTTTTTCTTGCTCCCAAGATCAAAACTCACGTACACACCACATAAAACAGCTATTCCAACACTGGGAATATGCTAAAATATGTTTCCATCACCAGCAAATAAATACTTCATGCTCCAAAATATGATCTCCCTAGCATATTTCTAGAAAGAGACAAAAAGGCTATGCAAAAAGAACTGAGAAAAAAATGGGACACATGAAGGTCCCAAGGTATTGAAAAAACATATGAGCACATGAAGGCTCATGAGAAAAATAATAGCCATGTCTCAAAAAGAAAACCTAGAGATCATATCAAATAGAGGAGTATAGTTCCATCAAATTCCACACACTTGCACGATTTTGATCTAAGAGTATGACACTTCTCTCCCGTGGATCTAGAATTTGACTTTACAATATATGCAAGGTAAGTATGCCTCAAATTTCATCCATATCCAAGCAACATATAAGCTATTAGAAGTAGGAAGATCAAAGGGAAGGCAAACATTCAAAATATGCCTTGGTGAGGAACCACTTACAAATTTGAGTGAGTTTAGAGAATCATTCAAGGAACAAAAGCTATCTTTATGTTTTCAAAACCATACAAAAACTCAAGTTTCTGAGCAAAGATAGAGTGAGAAGATTTGAATCCAAGCTATTCCATTTTTCAATTATCCAAGATATTTTCGTAGACATGTGGAAGTTCATAGGTTCAAGTGAAGCTTGGAATAACTTGTATGCAGATTTCAAATAAAGAAGATGAACCCGCTTAGTTCTTAGAACTTCACTCGAGGACAAGCAAAGGACTAAGTGTGGGGGAGTTTGTTGGTAGTTATTAACATCCCACTTCTTACCGCCAACATTTTGATAAAACAAACAAATATGAATGCCAAAACTTAGAATTAGGGGTTTCAACTCACAAGTTCCACAAGTTTTGGTGTTTGTAAGTTTTTCAGGACATATGTGCAAAATACATCAAAATACGCAATCAGAGAAGGTGCATTCAATCAAAACAAAGAGCAAGGCCCATCACCCCGAAGGTTTTAGGGGCAAAACCCATAAAGACATGGCCTAGGCCCACTCAGAAACCGTCCCCGTGAAGGTGGTGCGGGGAGGTGCCACCCAGGGTGCGGGTGCGCCTAGGGTGTGGCCGCACCCCCACCTGCGCCAACCGCCATTCCACTGCCATGTATCGCTCCCTAGTGGCTCTCCCATGATGGTTGCCTCCCCAAACTGACCATCCCATGACTATATATAGATGGGATAGGCTCTCACATCATAACACAACAAGAGAGCAAGTAGAGAAGAAGAGCTTCATTCCTACCTAGGCTTTAGCTAGAATTGGAATAGGGAGTGAGTGAGCTAAGAGTTGGAGGAGTCCAGAGTGTTGGCTACCTCTACTTCTTGTACTTGGTGACCCTTGTACATCAAGCGGACGGAGTGCTAGGGTTCTCAGCTCTCTCTACATTTTTACCTCAACGTACCGAATACTACTTGAAGTATAAGGTTCATGTTTATCTTTGGTGTTGAGTTCTTAAGAAAAGTTATCTTTGATCACTATATTCTTGCAGGTTCATCGTATGCCGTCATGACAGATACTCTAGTAGAAGGGCCCTGATAAAAACGGATAACCCTTGCATGCACGCTAGAGTAGTAGTCGATAGCATAGACGTGGTGTCTACGCTAGAGGCTACCTTCGTTTGCCTTGTTCCCCACGGTTGAGAGGTAGGTGGTAGGTGGTGATAGCCTTGTCCGTCTTTTGTAATCCCCTATGTTTGGGTTCGGCATGGAGCTAGAAGCCAGAGGTACTTGGCAGACCAAGTATAAGTCGGTGCCTGAAGTAAGTCTATAGTTGCAACACTATCTAAAGTTAGGTTCTCTATCCTTAGAAAACCTCACTACCCTAGCTATCTTTCTTCTTGTTATCTTAGGTGAACTAGCTAAGTGGCTTTATGCATCCATTCCTTAGGGAAAATACGATATCCCTGAATACTTCTGGGTGAAGTGCTATGACGGTATATCCGTGTGCTTGTGGATTCTTTTGCTTCCGCTAAGAAATACAAATAAAAGCTTTAGATTCAGAAAATAGGGGCAAATCTACAAAGTTAAAAAAAACATGGGCAAACATGCAGTTAGATCTGAAAACAAGGGTAGTAATGCAATTGTCCCAAGTATATACGTTGTCTAGTATTGTGGTTCGGGGGTCTTTCTGATTCAGCTACTAGTTTAGGTGGTCAATGGTGAGACGACTAAATCTAACCACCGGCCACTAGTATTGGATACAGACTAGCTAGGGGGTCTACATGAGAGAGCGAGAATGGGAAAGAAAAGATTTGAGGTGTGGTGTCTTAAGGAAGAAACGGTGGAGGAAATTATTAAAGCGGCATGGTTGAGAGCCAGGACAGGAGGAGAAGCGACCTTATTTATGTAGAAAGCAAACTAGGTACAAGAGGATCTACATGTCTAGGACAAGGAAACATTGCAGTGACCTGCAATACTATTGAAGAAAATGAAAAAGGAGCTAGAACAGATAATTTAAGAAGAGGTGAACTAACTGATGAAAATTTAGGTGTATAGAAGGAGCTCCTATTACGGATTGAATTGTTATTGGAACAGGAGGAAATTATTTGGGTACAAAGGGCTAGAGCCAATTGCCTAAAACATGGGGATCGCAACACAATTTTTTTTAATAAATTTGCCTCTAGCCAAAAGAAGAAGAACACAATTAAAAGCCTTGTTGATAACCACGGGGTAAGACAGGAAAACAAAGGGGTGATGTGTAGCATGGTGAAGGAGCACTTCAGCCATCTATTCACATCTCATGTTGCTGAGGTAGATATGTCAGTAATGAGCGTTGTACACAGGAAAGTTGCGTTGATGGCTCTGTTTTTAGCAGAAGAAGTGAAAAAGGTGCTCATTAGCATTGGTGATCTAAAAGTGCCCGGACCAGATAGGCTGCATGCATTTTTTTATAAGAGATTTTTGTCTATGTTGGGGGGACGATCGGATCTCGGAAGTTCTACAAGCAATAAATTCAGCGTCCATTCTAGATGGATGGAATGACACCATGATCGTGATGATCCCGAAGATGGAGAATCTTGACAAGGTATCTCAATTCTATCCCATAAGCCTATGTAATGTTGTTTATAAAGATATATAAAAAATGTTGGTGAATAGACTGAAAGTAATCATGCCCGAGATTATAAGTGATCAACAGAGTGCCTTTTTTCCATGTAGGCAAATAACATATAACATTTTGCTAGCATATGAATGTATTCATGCTATAAACAGGAAGAAGGGAAAGTCTTGGATTTGTGCTATCAAATTACATATGCATAAAGCCTATGATAGAGTTGAATGGTGCTTTCTAGAAAAAATGATGTTGAAACTTGGTTTGGAGAGGAGATGGGTGAATTTGATTCTGGCATGTGTGTCATCTGTCGGATATAATTTAAGGTTCAACTCGATGGAAACAGATTTTTTCACGCCTACCAAGGGCTGAGGCAGGGGACCCTCTATCTCCTACCTATTTCTCATTGTGGCAGAGGGTTTATCATGTATTATTAAGTGAGCTAAGGAGAGGGGAGAATTGGAAGGAATCAAAGTATGTCGGGATGCACCGGTAGTGTCCCATCTCTTGTTTGCAGACAACTTGTTAATTTTAATGCGCGCTGATATAGATAATGCTGCAAAATTGAAATCTATTTTGGACAGATACTGTGTGAATTCTAGGCAAATGATAAGTGTGGCAAAATCAAGTATATTTTTCTCTAGCAATACAGAGGTGGAGACAAAAGCGAAAATCTATGAAACACTAGATATTATGATTGAATCCTTGAATGTTAAATACTTGGGGTTGCCGCCTTTGGTGGGAGCCGAAAAGTCCTATTGCTTTAGACATCTGATTAATAGAGTTAGTGCAAAGATGAATGTCCGGAAATGAAAACTGCTAAGTTTGGGTGGTAAGGAACTTTTAATTAAATCCATTGCTCAAGCAATACCAACTTTTGCTATGATGGTCTTTGGAATCCCAAAAAATATTTGTAAAGGGATTACTAATGCTATCTCACAATTTTGGTGGGGCAACGATGAGGAGCATAGGAGAATTCACTAGCAGGCGTGGTGGAAGCTTTGTATACCAAAAAGAAGAGGGGGTGGGCTTCAGAGATATGGAAATAAAGCTTTAATATAGCTTTGTTAACGAAGTAAGTATGCTGGCTTCTGTGTGATCCAGAGACACTGTATGCCAGGGTCCTTAGAGCAAAATATTATCTTGATGGAAAAATTTTGAATGCCCATTTAAAGGTGGGAGTTCTTTCACATGGGAAGATTTCTTGGCAGGAATAGAATGTTTTAAAAGGGTTATATATGGCATGTGGGAGATGGCTCACAAATAAATATTTGGGAAGATAGTTGGTTGCCGTCAAGTCAGATTTAAAAGATCCAAATGCCACGGGGAAACAATATTGTGAGAACAGTGGATGAGCTAATTAACCCAGTGACAGGTTCATGGGATATTGATTTAATTAGATCCTTATTTTGGCCTGTTGATGTTCAGCGTATCCTGCAGATCCCAATTCACATCAAAAGGGATGATGTAGTAGCATGGCATCACAACCAAAATGGTTTATTTTTAGTTAAATCAGCATACCATTGCTAATGGGTGCATAAATTTGGTAGGAATATGGCGGCACTGAATGCAAGTGGCACTGGTGATAATCTGGTTTGGAAGATAATCTAGGAATTGAAGGCTCCAGCGTAAATTAAAATTTTTGGCTAGAGAATCCTCCATGGGGTTATCCCTTGCCAGGCGATACTAGCTAACAGACATATTACAAATGTGGGGAGTTGCCCAGTTTGCTCATCAGGGTGCGAGGATATCAAGCATATGGATTATGATGTTTCTTTTTACGAGATCAAAAGAAGTTTGGATGCAACTGGGACTTTGGAGTAGAATCAAAAACATCCTGAGAGTTGATAGATCAGGTTCTGTTGTGCTAGAAGTAATTCGCTGTGGGGGTTCTATTATGGAGTTAAATGGTGTGGGATTTGCAGAACTAATAAATACAGGAAGCTAGTAACTATGGTGGGAAAGAAGATAGATTGCTCATGGGGAGAATGTTCCGAGGGGTACACCAAGCCACCCTAGCTATTGTAGCAATTTCAACAAATTACATGCTGACAATGTAGAAAGGTGTACCCTGAGGAAAGGTTGGGCCAAACCACCCAAAGGAAGACTTATGGTCAATGTGGATTTTGTTGGCCCATAGGATCACCAGCTCAGGTGAGTGAACCACTCACCAGTCTTGCCGAGCACCCGCTAGTGATGCCGAGCACCCACTAGCCGTGCCGACCACGAACAAGTGTTGTCCGTCCCCACACACTATGGCTGAAGCTAGAAGAAGAAGGGAGAACTGAGCATGCACAGATAGTACAAGACACCGGTGTTAGTTGAAGCCCTGTCTAGAAGATGGCAAATCTGAACTCTCTTTACTGAGTGGCCATGGTAGTCTATTTATACAACTCTATCAATCTAGTCCTTAGTACAGCGCACATGTTGTAACAGTAACTAGATAACATACAGGGTTGACTCTGCGCCGGCCACTGCATGTGCCTACAGTGCTGTAGGTGAGCCGTGCAGTGCTTGCACCTGCAGCGGCTACAGTATCACAGCAGGGGGCCTTTCGGCGCCGTCTTCCCTTGCTATGTTCACACAAGGTAGTAGTAGATTATCTAACAATCTTCCCTAATCTTACTGCTAACCCTTGTACCCCCTCCATGCTGATCATCTCCTTCAGCTCCGTGAGTCAAAGATGTCCGAGCGGCTTGGTGAGGACGTCCATGAGTTGCCGACCAGTTTCGATGAACTCGATGACGATCTACCTTCCATCAACACAGTCCCTGAGGAAGTGGAACTTCACATCGATGTGTTTACTCTAGTCGTGCAGAACTGGATTCTTCATGAGGGCGATGGTGGGCTGGTTGTCCACAATTAGTGATGGTGGGTGAGCTTCTACGTCGGTCAGCTTGCCCAGCAGCCGGCATAGCCACACAACTTGGCACGCCACTATGGCTGCCGCTACGTACTCTGCCTCGCACGTAGATAGCGCCACCACCTTCTGTTTTAGCAACAACCATAAAATTGGGGCCAACCCGAGGAAGACGAGCAAGCCAGAATTGCTCCATCACTGTCGATGTCCCCCGCCATGTCTGCATCGCTGAACACAATGAGCTATGGCCTACTCTCGCCGGTCTTTAGGAAGATGATCCCATGATCCACCGTCCCCTTGATGTAGCGTAGTAGCCGCTTCACCATAGCCCAATGATCCTCTCTGGGATCCTCGAAGAAGTGACTGACGTAGTCCATGGTGAATGCAATGTCCAGCCTTGTGTGGACTATGTAGCGCAGACCACCGACAATGCTCTAGTAGTGTGTTGCATCCACCTTCGCCACGGATGCTAGCCTTCATCAGCTTTAGCCGCTCCTCCATCGGAGTCATGCATGGCTTGCACTCAGCCATGCCACTCCTCTCCAACAGCTTGGAGGCATACGTGCTCTGACCGAGCGTGAGTTCCTCCTTCCCCTGTCTCACCTTGATGTCAAGGTAGTAGGAGAGTGCATCGAGATTCGCTCATTCGAAAACAAGCCACCATCTCACACTTGAAGCTGTTGATGTCCTCCGTGCGCGCGCTGGTGATGATCAAGTCATCCACATACATGTCGACGATGAGCTCCTAATCGCTGAACACAGTGAGCTGCAGCCTACTCTCGCTGGTCTTTGGGAAGATGATCCCATGATCCATCGTCCCCTTGATGTAGCACAGTAGCCACTTCACCTGCAGCACAGTGATCCTCTCTAGGATCCTCCTTGAAGCGACTGACGTAGCCCACGGCGAGCGCAATGTCCGGCCTCGTGTGGACTAGGTAGCGTAGATCGCCAATGATGCTCTGGTAGAGTGTTGCATCCACCTTTGCTGTGGTGCTGGTCTTCATCAGCTTCAGCCGCTCCTCCATCAGAGTCACGCATGGCTTGCACTCAGCCATGCCGCTCCTCTCCAACAGCTTGAAGGATATGCGCTTTGACTGAGTGTCAGTTCCTCCTTCCCCTGTCTCACCTGGATGTCGAGGTAGTAGGAGAGTGCACCAAGCTCGCTCATTTAAAAATGAGCCGCCATCTCATGCTTAAAGCTGTTGATGTCCTCTGTGCATGCACCGGTGATGATCAAGTCATCCACATACATGCCGAGGACGAGCTCCTCCTTCCCCATCACCGCGTGTAGAGCATGTGCTCGGTTGCACACTGCTAAAACCCAAGCTTGCCCAGCGTGGCATCAAGCTTAGCGTTCCATGCTCGTGGGGCCTACCATAGCCTGTAGAGCACCTTGCATAGTCAGAGCACCCTGTGCTCCTCTCCCTTGATGGTGAAACCTAGAGGTTGCCTAACAAAGACCATCTCCGCCAGTTCGCCATTGAGGAAGGCCGATTTAACATCCAAGTGATGGATGCGCCAGTCTTTTGCTACTACCAAAGCTAGTAGCAAACAGACCAACTCCATACGTGCTACTGGAGCAAAGACCTCCTCGAAGTCTATGCCCTCATGCTGAACAAAGCCTCGGGCGATGAGGCATGCCTTGTGCTTGAAAATGGCACCGAGCTTGTCCCACTTGACCTTGTACACCCACTTCAGACTGATCGGATGGCATCCTAAAGGTAGATCGACAAGCTTCCATGTCTTGTTTTCCTCAATCGCCTTCATCTCCTCCAGCATCACATGTCACTAGTTTCTGTCCTACTCAGCAAGTGTGAATGTGGGTGGTTCCTCTACACTGATGAGTAGCAGCTCTGCATCATTAAGTAGCCGACTAGCTAGTCCTGAGGGTCCTATGCCACCGATAATGTCGTCCAGCCTATGGAACCGCAGCTCCTCACCTTTGTGGAAGGCATCCACGAACTCAGTGATGTCACTTGGAGGTGAGGCGAACTCGATCGGCATTGATGGAGTTCCCTGTTCCACTAGAGTGCTCGGCATAGCACCTTGAGTGCTCGGCACCCTAGTTTTAGTGCTCAGTACTACTTCTAGATAGCTTGTCATAACTCCTACAGTATTCGGTCACACTGTAGGAGAGCCCAGCCTCAGTCTTGGAGTGGTCGGCACCACTACAAGACATCTTGGCTCCACCATAGGAGTGCTCAGCACCCATCTTGAAGTGGTCGCCACCATTGCAAAACCTCCTATCACCACTCCTAGCGTGCTCGGCATCCCTCCAGGAGTGCTCGACACTCCTCTCAGAGTGCTCGGCATCCCTCTTGAAGTGCTTGGCACTGCCCTAGGAGTGCTTAGCTCTACCATTGGAGTGTTTGGCGCTCCTCCCAGAGTGCTCAACACCTCTTCCCCAGCATCTCCACCACCATGGATGACCAAGTGCTCGATGACAAAGGTGTTGGTGAAGCCAGCCAGCTTTACCCGTGCTTGAGTTGCTCTAGTCCCAAGCCGCCTCCTTGTCGAACACGACATCGTGCGAGACAAGCACCTTGTCTCCACATGGGTCATAGAGCTGGTATGCCTTGGTACCGTCCACATAGCCTAGGAACACCATCGGTGTGCTCTTGTCCTCTAGCTTGGTGAGGTTTAGCTTTATCTTCCTGACATGGCCGATGCAGCCGAATGTCTGGAGGAAGGACATGCTTGGCTTACGCCCATACCAAGCTTTTAATGGCGTCTTGCCCATCAGGGCCTTGGTCAAAGAGCGGTTGAGGATGAACACCACCGTGGTCACCGCCTCTCCCAAGAACCTTGACGGCATGACTTTGACCTTCATCATGGATCGGGCCATGACGACCATCGTCTGGTTCTGCCTCTCCACCATGCCATTCTATTATGGTGAGTACGGTGCGGTGTGGTGTTGCCCCACACCCTGATCCACACAGTACACAGTGAACTCCACCGAAGTGAATTCGCCACCGCGATTAGTCCTCAGCACGCCGAGCTTCTTGCCGCTCTCGGCCTCTGTGCGCATCCTGAACTTCTTGATCGCCGCTGCCGCTTCATCCTTGCTCGTCAGGAGTTGCATCCACATGTAGCAACTACAATCATCCATGAGTAGGAGGAAGTACTGCCTGACCACCATTTGTAACAGGCATGATCGGCCCGTAGAGGTCGCCGTGGACGAGCTCGAGAGCGTCCTTCGCATGATACTTGGCCGCCTTTGGGAATGGTAGCCTCCTCTGCTTTTTGGCCAGGTAGTTGTCACATAGCTCACCTCCATGCTTGATGTGGGGTAGCCCTTGGACCATCTTCTCTAGCTGACCAAGCGCGTCAAAGCTGAGATGTCTAAACTAGGCATGCCACATCCATGGTTCCTCAGAGTGCGTTGTCGCTAGGCACATTGGCTGCTCTACCTTCAGGTCAAGCAGGTACAACTAGTTTAGGGACCTCTTCACCTTGGCAAGAAGTCGTTGCTCCTGGTCCCTAATCCTAAGGACTCCATCCTTGATCAGTACCTCGCTACCACGCTCATCTAGCTAACCAATGTTGATGATGCTGGAACGCAGCTGCAGGATATAATATACATCCGTTAGCGCGCGGTGCTCCCCGTTCTGGCACCTAAAGATGATGGTGTCATGCCCTTGGATAGCCACCCTTGAGCCATCACCAAACTTCACCGTACCGGTAACATCATCGTCGAGCTCAGAGAAGGATGCCTTGGAGCCCATCATGTGGTTACTAGCACTAGAGTCTAGATACCACCGCTGCTCCTGGTCGGCACCCACACACTTGAGGTGGACTTAGGCACATGGTTTGTCGAGGTTGATAGTCTTTAGGGCCTTCCCAGGTCCTTCCACCATCGTCGCCTCTTCCCTCTCCTAGGCCTCGATGTCGTGCAGTGCACATAACATCGCCATCAGGATAGTGGCCTCATCCACATCATCGTCTTGCGCCAGATGAGCCTAAGCCTTCTTTTCCTGCTTGCGATTTGGGCACTCCCATGCCAAATGCCCATCTTCCTACAACACCTACTAGTGTTGGGGTTGACCTGCTTCTTCTCCAAAGAAGCCTTGCTATGATGCTTGCCATCGCCACCACAGCTGGAGGAGGCTGCCTTCCCGGATTTCCTCCGAGCAGCCCACTCCTCTTCCATTAGTAGGAGTTTCCCGCTATCCTTCATTGCTGTCACCTACTCTAAGCACTCATCCACCACCCACAGATGGCCTATCACATCCTCAATGGGGACGGTGGACAAGTCCTAGCATCATCTCTATGGAGAGAGCGATCTAGATGTACTTTGCCAACACAAAGTGGAGGTACTTGAAAATCGCGTCCTCTTCATCGATGGTGATGTCGTAGCTCTTTAGCTTGCTGATGAGCATCTGCAGGCAGAGGGAGAAGTCCTCCATTGCTTCATCATCCTTGAACTTGAGGTTGGCGTACTCCTACTTCAGAAGCTGGGTCGTCGCCTTCTTTGCTCGGTCGGAGCCGACACGCATCATCGCAATAGCCTCCCACGCCTCCTTAGCCAAGCTCTTCTCCCCCAACAGCTCCCTGTACTCTACTGGTATAGTAGCGAGGATAACCTCCAATGCTGACATGTCATCCTTCTCATTGTCGGTGCCCTTATCAACAGCATTCCAGAGCTATCGGGCTCTGAGCTTGACCTTCATGGTCACCGACCACTCTCCATAGTTGGTGCGAGTCAGCGTCGGTCAGCTAGTGTCGCTGACCTC
Organism: Miscanthus floridulus; assembly: GCF_019320115.1. Lineage (NCBI taxonomy): Eukaryota > Viridiplantae > Streptophyta > Magnoliopsida > Poales > Poaceae > Miscanthus > Miscanthus floridulus. Next base: position 21,278,187 of record NC_089591.1, on the reverse strand, counting down.
CTACACCGTGTGAACAATGATCTCCGGTCATGGCTGGGTAGCCACAGCAGTGCCACTGCTGCCATCCATCTCCGAACCGCCCATCATCGCCAGTGGTTAGTCTGGCGACGGTGTTTATATGGCTCTGATACCACTTGTTGGCCCACAGGGCCACCGGCTCAGGTGTGTGAACCACTCACTAGTCTTGTCGAGCACCCGCTAGTGATACCGAGAACCCACTAGCCGTGCCAACCACGAACAAGTGTTGTTCATCCCCGCACACTATGGCTAGAGCTAGAAGAAGAAGGGAGAACAGAGCATGCACACATAGTACAAGACACTAGCGTTAGTTGAAGCCCTATGTGGGAGATGGCAAATCTGAACTCTCTTTACTGAGTTGCCGTGGTAGTCTATTTATACAACTCTATCCATCTAGTCCTAGTACAGCGCACATGCTGTAACATTAACTAGATAACATACAGGGTTGACTCTACGCCGGCCACTTCATGTGCCTACAATGCTGCAGGTGAGCCATGCGGCCCCTGCACCTACAACGGCTATAGTATCATAGCAGGGGGCCTTTCAGCGCTGCCTTGTCTTGCTGTGTTCACAAAAGGTAGCTGTAGATTATCTAATAGATGTGTCCTTTGATCTGGTGTCTAGCACAGGTTCCATGGGAGTGATCATTAGAGATTGAGGCAATTTTGTGGCAGCGATGAACACCTTCATCCCCAATGTAGCTGATCTACATATGGCGGACGTGTATGCCTTGAAGGAAGGCCTAATGTTAGCTCAGCAAGTTGGTGCTAGCAAAGTACTTGTTCAGTTAGATTGCTTGATGGTGGTCGAAACCATGGGGAACGAAGGTTTTTCGGCAACTTCAGTGGCTACGATTTACAATAACAGCTATTCTTTGTGGAGGGAGTTCGTAGACATCCATCGAGCACTGTCAAAACAAAACACTTTTTCCTATTCATTTTTTCTCTCCTTTATTTTTCGGCCTGCTCTACGTTTAGCCTACTCTTTTCTTTCCTCAACACCAATGCCTCCCCTCCACTTTAGGCTTGGACTAGATGCATCTGCCCAACACTAGTTGCGCTCCCCACCTTCTCCTTTGGTTGGACCCTAGTCTAGAGACCAGCCCATAGGCCACACCAGCATCAACCCAGCTACCTTTTCTCTAGCCAGCCCAACAACAGCAAGCCTCCATTCTATTAGGCCATGGCTCAATGGCAACTAGCAGCCGCCTGGATGGCTTCTCTCCCTTGCTTGGATACCACCGGGAGAGCGCATCAGCTTTTCTTCCCCAAACTGATGCCGATTCATTAAAGATGAGCAACGCCATTCTCAGAGGATGGCCCCATGAGGTTCATCGAGACCCAAACATTGTACATCTTTTTCAACCACTGCCATTATGGATTCAGCACTGGAGTTCATCACCCACGCGTACCCCAATCTAGTCGGGCTCTGCTCAAACTCCTGTTGACCGTCATCATCATTCATCCTTGGCCGATGGTGATTGTTGAGCATGCCCCCACATGACCCCCTCTCTCCTTCACCTCCTACACCTCCTGCACTCTAGGCCACATACCTGCGCTCACCCATCCTAGCAACAAGCGTCCTACGCGCCATCGCTCACACCAGTCACATAGTCGCCTACTCTGCTTTGGCCTCAATCAAAGTTGCCGCCAATCACTTCCGCCACATTCTATCTTGTGTAGCGCCTTGCCACAATCGTGCAGTGCGGTGTTAGGTTACGTAGGTGGCTACTCGCTAGCACAAAATAAATCACCATGTAAAATTGGATCACTTGCATGTAGATGATCATAGATTATACCTTCTTGATGCGTGGCACAGCGGAAGACTTTGTAGAATGCGCGTAGTCGATGTAGCCGACGTCGAGGAAGTAGTTGTATTGTACGACATAGTGCACAATGCAATAGAACCTCTATGGATGTCCAAATGTACGGAGAGGAGAACGGTGATGACAACATGTTCTAGCACTAGTCGATGCACATGAACTGTAGTAGATCAAACACCACTGCAATAGCTTTTGTGGCGGCTTCCTGTTCACGTGAACAGAGGCAACGTCCTCTTGTTTATGAGAGGAAAGGTGGTGGCAGCCTCCTATTGAAGTGTGCTAGGTTAATTGAATAGGTTAGCACCCTGGCCAAAAATTAGCAATATATATTGCTAATGGTCCACCATATGGGCTGCACAGCCCATATGGTCTTGGGCATATACCGTACAATCTCCCACTTGCACAAGACAATCAGTGTGGCCATAATGCTGCTATGTCATGAACTCAATCCAATTGATCCATTTGTCCTTTTAGTCCTCTCTCTCCTTAAGTGTGTGACCCCATAGGTTCATGCAACCAACGGTCATGACTTGGAAACCATTTCCGATCAATAGTTAGCATTGGCCTCTAGCAAGGCATACTATCTTCCGAAAGTCCACTAAGATCATATCTTACACAACCTATAACACTCGCCATTACTATGTCCTTCTGCCACATGACACCTAGCCATGGACAAGGCGAGTGAAGTGCTACCCTTGATTCTCAGCCATTTCTCACTCCATGTAGAAATTATTTTATCGACTAACCATTAGTCAAGGCATGGCCATGCACTTTCAGTGCCTACACATCGAGAGGGCCTATAGGAGTCTCTCCTTGATACAGGAGGGGCAGATCCCATCTTGACTCGATGCACCCTGCAACTTGCTTTAGAACAAACCCAAAAGCTACTTTTATGACTACCCAGTTATGGAGTAGTGTTTGGAATCCCCAAAGTATGACTTACACAATCTGGGACTCTACATCGATCTCAGGTTAAAGGACGTTAGTATGTGTGTCATTTGTGAGATAAACCGATAGCACATATTCATAGTGTCTCATAGTGGGTCGATCTGACACTATGTTCCCAACACATATCTACATTGTTTGTGTAATATCCAATATCGCTATGACCCGTGAAACATGATCATCCACCCAACACATGTACCATCTTATCTCTACATCACAGTCCCACATGATGGATAGAAGTTGGGGATCTCATTTAGTACGTCTTCAATTTAAATCATAGAGTTTCACTAATGAATCACACATTCGTTAATCACATATAATGAAAAACATCATGGAACATCTCACTAAACACATGCAAATTACAAATGCAGACATGATGTCATCATCCTATGACAACTGTTTGGTATGCACATTAGAGTTAATCATGCTAGCATCTTATGCCCATCGCTCTTATGTGTGTATCATGCTTTGCTTGTGGTAGCAGCTTGGTCAATAGATCTACCATGTTCAGGTCAGTGTGCACCGTGCATATCTTCACATCTCCTCGATTAATGATCTCTCAGATCAGGTGATAGCACCATAGTATATGCTTGGATTTTTGGTGCGACCTAGGCTCCTTTTCTTGTGCAATAGCACCATTATTGTCATAATAGAGGTCTATCGGACTGGAGCAGCTAGGGACCACATCCGACTCAGAAATAAATTTTCTAATCCATACAGTTTCCTTTGTAGCTTCTAAAGACGCAATATACTTGGCTTCTATTATTGAATCTATGATTGTTTGTTGCTTGGAACTTTTCCAACTCACTGCCCCACCATTAATGCAAATGACATATCCTAACTATGATTGGCTATTGTCCTTGTCGGTTTGGAAGCTGGCATTAGTGTAAACATTTACAACGAGCTCTTCCAAACCTCCATAGACTAGGAACTGATTCTTAGTTCTTCGTAAGTACTTAAGGATATTTTTAACTGCTACCCAATGAGCATTGCCTAGGTTTGATTGGTACCTGCTCGTAACACTTAGAGCATATGAAACATCTAGGCACGTGCATATCATAGCGTACATAATAGAGCCAATAGCCAAAGCATAAGGCATTCTACTCATCCTTTCTTGCTCATTAGGCATTGAAGCACACTGAGTATCGCTCAAGGTTACACCATGTGACATAGGTATGAATCCCCTTTTGTACTAATTCATGTTGAACCTATTCAACACCTTGTCAATGTACATGCTTTGACTTAATCCAATTAAGCGCTTATACCTATATCTATAGATCTTTATACCCAAAATGTAGGATGCTTCTCCATGGTCCTTCATAGAGAAACTCTTTCTCAGCAAGGCCTTAACATCCTCCATTAGTGGAATATTATTCCCAATCAGTAGTATGTCATCGACATACAAGACCAGAAACATGAGTGTGCTCCCACTAACTTTCTTGTAAACACATGGTTCTTCTTCATTTTTTGAGAAGCCAAACAATTTAACTTCCTCATGAAAACAAAGATTCTAGGTCTGGGATGCTTGCTTTATCCCATATATAGACTTCATGAGTCTACAAACTTCTCTAGCATTTTGTTGGTCGACAAAACCTTCAGGCTAGTCATGTACACATCCTCACTTAAGTTTCCATTAAGGAAAGCCATTTTGACGTCCATTTGCTAAATCTTGTAGTCATAATACGCGACAATTGCTAGAAGGATTCGAATAGACTTTAGCATAGTGATAGGTGAAAATGTTTCACCATAATCAACACCTTGAATTTGATGAAAACCTTTTACCACTAGTCTTCCTTTATAGATGTGAACATTTCCATCAGTGTCTATCTTTTTCTTGAAAATCTATTTACACTCAATGGCCCTCATGCCATCAGGTGGATCAAATAGGTTCCAAACCTAATTATCTCTCATGGACTCCATTTTGAATCTCATGGCTTCAAGCCATCTCTCAGACTCTGGTCCTATTACCACCTCTGTGTAAGTGTTAGGCTCTTCATTGTCCATCAACAAGATGTCATGCTGCCCCGTAGTCAGTAATATGTACTTTTTAGGTGCGCAATGTGCCAGTATTGACCTTCGTGGTTGGGGTTCAGCATGTTGGTCAACAACTATCGTTGGCTCATCTTGTTGCACCTCCTCATCAGTGGAAACTAGAACATTTTCTTGTGTTTCTTGAACCTATTCGAGTCGCACTGTGCTCCCACTAACTTCTTTTGAGAGAAACACTTTCTCAAGAAAGACTGCATTCCGAGCAACAAACACTTTGTTGTCTTGACGGTTGTAGAAATAACAACCTTTGGTTTCCTTAGGGTATCCCACAAAGATACACTTATTAGATCTGGGCTTGAGCTTTGTTGGCATCAAACGCTTAACATAGGCATCACAGCCCCAAATCTTCAAGAATGACAAACTAGGACATTTCTCAGTCCATATCTCATATGGTGTCTTCTCCATAGATTTAGATGGTACACGGTTTAGTGTAAACGCAGCTGCCTCAAGCGCATACCCCAAAAGTACAATAGAAGATCAGTTTGACTCATCATTGACCTCACCATGTCCAACAAGGTTCGGTTTCTCTGCTCGGACACACCATTCTATTATGGCATTTCGGGTGGAGTCAGTTGTGGAACAATTCCACAATTCTTTAGATGGTCACTAAACTCATGGCTCATATATTCCCCACCATGATCTAATCATAGGAATTTAATTGTCTTGCTAGTATAATTTTGCACTTCATTTTGGAACTCTTTGAACTTTTCAAAGGATTCTGCCTTGTTCCTCATCAAATAGATATAGCCGTATCTACTCAAGTCATCGGTAAAGGTAATAAAGTACTAAAAGGCACCTCTTGTGGATGAGTTCATTGGGCCGCATACATCTATATGTACTAGGCCTAATAGCTCACTTGCTCTCTCACTCTATCCAACAAAAGGAGCTTTAGTCATCTTTCCAAGTAAGCATGACTCACATGTCTCAATTGATTCATAATCAAAAAAAATCGAGAAGACCATCCTTATGGAGCCTCTCTATGCGCTTCTTGTCTGTTGGTATTTCTTAACGTTTATATAAAGAATCCCCAAGCATATGGAATTACCATTGTAGCTTTCACCTAGGAAGTATTTAGGGTATCGTATTTCCATAGGGAACAGAGGTATTTTTTCTAAGTAATTCATCCAAGGACAACACAAGGGTAGCTAATAAGGGTAGAGGTGGATTCCTATGGCTTTTGGGTCTATGAGAAGATAAACTCTACTTCTACTTGCTTACTTTGGGCACTGGTGAACACCTAGTCTACCAAGCGTTGCTAGCCTATGGCTCTACATCATACCCAGACATGGTGGATTACAAGGGATGGACAGGGCAATCACCACCTACTGTCTAACCCTCAACCATAGGGCACGAGGCAAACGAAGGTAGCCTCTAGCCTAGACACCATATCTACGCAATTGACTACTACTTTAGCGTTAGCTAGGAACATCTGTCTTTATTAGGAGTCCTCTACTAGCACATCCGCCATGGGGATGGACGATGAACCCGCAAACAAGTAAGAGTAAAGCTTAACTAATCAAAGACTTTTATAACCAAAAGAATCATGAATACTCACTTAGCAGAAAAACCCATTGAGCCACAAGTATCTGTTGAGGTACAAGGTAGGGAGGCTCCGACAAGCCTAGCTCTTCCCTATACTCTTCCCTCACATCTCTCCCTTACAATTCTAGATAGCTACTAGGGACTAAGCCCTTTGGAATGTTGCTCTTGTGTGTTGCTCTTGCTCCCTTGAGGTGTTGTTCAAATGAGGAGGAGGGAGCCTCCTTTTATAGGTCGAGAGGAGGGGGTCATTCAAAAATGCTTTATCCCATCATGGATGTCACCATACCACTGATCTGTGCATTTAAGTTACCACATTCACCCATGCAACTAGTCAATGGAGAGGTGGCATGAGGCGGCCCAGCAAAGATGGCTCGAGGGGCCCCAGTGGTGGTGCAGGAGCACCAAGGGTGCGGCCGCACCCCAACTAGGCCCAAATGGCCCCATCTTCTTTGGGATGCTTCCTTTGGGCCTCTAGGTGGGTCCTGCAAAGTTTTGCGCCATTTGGAGCATGTTTGCTATGGGTTTTGGGCCTTTCCTTCATGTGACAAGGCCCTGATTTTCCTAGTAAGTGGGTCTTCTCCCCCTAGGCTCATGTCGGGCTGATGTTACGCCTTGTCGTATTGTGTATTTGGGTGTGTTTTCCTTGTTATTCTGACATGTCCTCCTATAAATGGTAAAACACCAAAACTCATGGAAATCGTTAGTTCTAAAGCCCTATGTCTAAATTTGGTGCCCGTATGCTAGGATTTTTTGCAAGTGTTGGTGGTTAATTATGTGAGTTAAGCACCGCCAACAAGCTCCCCCACACTTACACCTTTGCTCGTCCCTAAGCAAAGTTAGAGATAAAAGTAATCACAAGCATAACATCCCAAGATATACAGCTATACATGAAAGTTATTCAAAACATTCTTTACACAAGTGGGATATGTGGCGTTAGCTAACATGTTTCCATAGGTTGTTAAAAAGTGGGAACACTTCTCAAAATAAAGTCATCTTCCCAATTTCACATCTTAGCACTTGGAGTTTTAAAAGTTTTTCCAAGCAAAAGCATAGTTCACTTTATACTCCTCAAATGGCACTCTCAAATCACTCAGTGGTGTATAAATCCTTACCAAGGCATGGCAATGGTTTGCCTTCTTTTGTTTTCACCTACTTCTCAAAAGGTTTATGTGGACCTTTAGGTAGGGATAAACAAAATAGCATACTTGTATTGCATATGTTGTAAAGTCAAATCGAGGATCCAACGAGAGAAGTGCCATACTGTTAGATCAAGAAGTGCATGTGTGTGGAAAAAGGTGAACTAAAACTATACTCCTTTTGTAGATATGATCTCTCTCTATAACTTATTATTTTGAGACATGGCTATCTTTCTCCCTTCTCTCTTTTTTTAAATACATGAGCCTTCATGTCCTCATCATTTTTTTATACTTGGACCTTCATGTGTCCATATTTTTTAAGCCCATGTCTCTTTTTCTAAGCCACGTATTTGGAGAGATCATTATCTTTTTATAACATGGAGTATGTGCCTAACAAACATATTTTTGTCTACTCCTAGTGTAGGAGCAGAATTTTTAGAGGATCTAGATGTATGCATGTTTTTGCGTACTCCTAGTGTAGGAGCAGTATGTATATGTGGGTGTATGTGATCTTTATCTTGGGAGCATGATAAATCTCTCCACAAGGGTCAACAAGACTTGACCAAACTTAACACAATAACAAGTAGCATGTGTGGAAGGCTTGAAACTTGATAGATGTTATATTTGGTCTCGGTAGGAATTGCTCACCAAATGAGAAGTATGTGACACTATGGTTTTATAACATTTTTATCAAAACAAATTCTCTAAGCACTTTGAATAGAAATGGTAGGACTTATAAGTCAGAACTATATCACACCTCACAACAACTTAGTCAACATGATTGTCCTATTAGAATATTTTCCCACAAGCATAAGTGTATGTATATGAAACAAATTTCATGCAAGCTACTATCTTAAAAATGTTATGAACATGTCACTTTTCAAAATTGAACGAAGTGTGGTTTATAAATTTGCATGGAGGTGGAGCAACATTTGTTTTGCATTTTTTATTTGTTCAGTGCTTTAAACATCAAAATTTGGGAGAGTCGAGGGATTTCTTGCACAAACCATCGTTGTAGAGGAAGGAGTTAAGGGGTTCAGATGTGGTTTGGCTTGTCCTTCTGCATGTTGGATTAGTCGATGTTTGTGCAACGTGTTCGTGGGAGATCTCTAATGTGTGTTTGTCATGCTTGAGAGATCTCCCCCATACTTATTGTTGTACCTATTTTTATTTAACAATGAAAAAGAAAAAGAAAAAGACAAGGGCTCTACCTGTTGAAACACTAGGGAGCCTTCATTTTATTATAATTATTATTACTTTTATTTTTTGTTATTTATTATTACTATTATTATTATTATAATTTTTTATTTTATTTTATATGTTCACCCAACCTTTTTTACCATTTAGCATAATGAAGGCTAACATAAAGGTTGCAATACAAACATAGCCTTGATTCATCTCCATAATACATTACTTTCTTTGTTTATCAAAATAACAACTCAATTTCATTAATCAAAATTTAACACCATGTCAAAGTTTGATTAAAGAAGGCTATTTTAACCTAACCACCAAGCTTAATTAAAAAAGCCTATGGATGTAATTCGCGAGAATACATCCAAACAAGAGCATTTGACATAAACAAAGAAAGCATGAACTAGCATGAGCAATATCATATGGAGACCAAAATGAGTTGGTGAACATTACCTTTGCAGACCGGAGTGCATTTATAGGCAGCATATGTGGACGAAGATTTTGAAGTTGCTACAACAGTGGCTTGTACATGGTTCATTTCATGTTGTAACAAAGGCTAGGCCACACACAAGTGTGGACCATGGGCCTTACTGATAGCAAAGGTCTATGAGAGGAGAATGTTCTTTTCTTTCTTCTTATTATATATATAGGGAGTGACTATTCTATGCGCACACACAGCTTGAATAGCAACTACACACATCCCCTGGCAGCGCATGCGGGACGTAGGAGCGGAAGAAGCGTGCTGCGTAAGACTTGTAACACCCTAGGTGTTAGGCTTACATAATTTGTCTTGCATTGCATGAGCATAAACATCAAGCATTCATATATAAGCTTCTACATGGGAAACATATAATTGAAACATGCTTGTTATTTCATGTTTCCTTTGTGTATGCTTATGATCATGAGTGAAGAAGTGTAAATGGTTGATGTTGGTTACTTAGCACCTTAGCTAACACTTAGGATGACTAGTGGACCATTGTTCATGTAGATCACTTTGTCTAATTAAGCTCCTAAGTGATGATATGCATGTTGACCTAGGAAGTAAAATATGTAACCAATGTATGAAATGCTTGTGTGACCTTAGGAATACATTAAACATGTTTAGAATGTCATTTTGAGCAACTTTGGTATTCATGACTAGGGGTAGTTTGGTCACTAAGTCATGGTTCTAGTGTAAGCCATCATTTGAAAGTAGTATGTTTGACCTAGTTTGAACTATGTCATAGAGACTTTGCATGGATGGGTTCACTAAAGCAAAGTTGTAGTATTTGATGAGAGGAACAATTTTTATTTTTGGGTCATAGGCTAGTTCAGCTCCTAACATGCTTGAATTTGGCTCACAAGAATTAGCCTTTCTCTGTTTTCGGCACTTAGGAAAATTTTGCTAAAGTCTTTGGAATTTACCGTTTGACAGGCTCGACTTTGTGATGATCTAACTCCCTAACCATTGAGAATTAGACTTTGATTTCTAAAGAAGTTTTGTAGCTGGTACATAGCTCTACAAGTTTGGTTTTAACACCGTGCAATTCATCGTGGATCCAGAGAATTAGCGCCTGGAATTTGCTATGTCAGTCACTTGATCGAACCCTGACAAACGCAGCGTCGCGCACCAAGGTGGCTGACCAGGCTTAGAAGCTGCCTGCCGCATGGCCACCACTAGCCAACAATGGGCCATCACCATGGCGTGCTGGTGCCCGTTATCTACGAAGCCGAGTGCCCTCTCTTGCACTCACGCGCTCACTTTCTCCCTCTCCACTGCCTTCTCTCACTCTTGCCGCGAAAAAGCCGAGCGACACCGAGCAACCGAGCAGCTCTACCATCGCCTAGTGCCCGCTCCACTGCGCCATTGCCACCTCCATCTCGCCCATAGCTACACCACAATCCCCTCTACCTCCTCAACTTGGTTGCAGCACCGAACGAGCTATAGTGAGGGTGAAATCGCCATTTCTGTCCTCATCGGAGAGCTCGGCTCCCATGGACGCCTCCACGGCAAGATCACCGTTGCTTGGCTTGCACGTGCATTGTTGTTGATTCCTAGCATTAGAGCTTGGTCAGGATGTAGTCTAGCCAGTAGCATGACATTACTAAGATTTGTTTTCTCGTCGGCACGGAACATGACGGGCAGCGTCGCCGCACTCTCACCGCCGTGCTACCAGCGCATGCAGGTAGACCTCGTTGGAGCTCCTCGCCTCACCTAGGTAGCTTCGTTAGATTCGCGTCATCACCATGGAGCTCGCGTGCCTCTCACCGAGTCTTGCCATGGCCAGAGATGGCTGCGCACTGCAGCGCAGCACTGCCAGTGCTGCCATGCCCGGCGATGGGGTGGCTCCTGTGCATCCATGCCTCCACCACCTAGGTCAATCGATGCGTCTCAGTGAGTAGATCACCATGGTGTGTTTGGTTTGATCGGAGACCTCACCGTCTACGAGATATCACCAGGCCGACCACCATGCTATGTATTCTAGTCGCTGACATGCGGGGTCTGCTGACCTGTGAGTCCCTGATGTCAGTGAGAGCAGTTTAGGGTTTCTGTTATTTCTTTCACAGATTGTTGTACCAACTTTGAAAAAATCATAACTTGAGTTGTCGGATGTCCATTTTTGGTGAACCAAATTTTGTTGTGTTCCTTAGGAAGTGTAGTATTTTATAAAAATATGAGATGTACAGTTTATGGTATTTTTCATGGTGACTAAAATGTATTTATATAAATGCTTTTTGAATGTTTATAATCTTATAAATTATATATCTTGAGCTAGAAATGTGATAAAATTGTGACTCTAATTTTGTTAGTCTTGTGTTGACATGCTCTAGCTAGGAAAAATAGTAAGCTTGCAGTAAACTTGATTGAAATATGATCTTTCGATTTATCTATTAATAAATGGCATTTTCTGAGGAAAATTGTAGGGATAAAAATATGTAACATATTGATTTGCAAATTTTTGTACAGTAGTATGGCACTAGTATGAAGCTAGGAAAAATATACAATCTGTTGTTTGACACTTTTCTATAGGGTTTACTATTTTCACTAAAATAGGCCTTGCTAGCTTGTCATTTTTGTAAAGGATGTTATACATGAGAAAATGGTATGAAATTTTCATAGTAGTCTATTGTGAGAACTAGGAAGCCTAATGTAATTTTATGAGAATTTATTGTGTACATTTGATATATGTCTGTTATTTCCACTAATTATCTAATTAAATTAATAAAGGCATTTAAATAATTAAATTGTGATTGACCATGATATTTTCTATGGTTCTTGTGATGCTTAGTAACTAGTTGATGTTCATAGTAAGGCTAAGAAGCAATTGGTTATATGCAACCAATTAATTATTGCTTTATTATTCAAATAAATGACTGCATGTATAGTTTCGGTTGAGTGGATGATTTCATGTTGATAATTATCTTCTTATAAAACTTGTTAATAACAAAGTTGTGGATAACTTACTAATCTACCTTGTGCTAAATTTCCATGGTCATAGGCCTTACGGTTTAAGAGTTTTGGCTGTTAGAAGTTTGTTGCCCTAATTGTTTGCTCTCAGGATAGATTTGATTGACTGAATTGTTTAACCTAGATAACTAGTTGAATCACCTTAAGAGTATTAAAATAAAGTTATATACAATTTTATAAGCTTTCTAGAATGTCCACAACCATATGATTTTGATGTATATAACTATAGTTATGGTTAAAATAAGTAGCTTCTATTTTGTAGTTCAGTAAATAACTTGCAGAAGTATTTGCTAAAGTAATAGAGAAGAGATATGCACCTACTCAGTAGAATAGGATGCACTTGTTATTCTTTTAATACCATACTATTGAAAATGCTTACAAGGATGCATTCATCATGTGTAACCATATTATACGTGTCATCATACATGCATTCGTGATATCTTATGCCATATTCATGCATATAGGATCGACCGAGGAGATAACGTTGCTGGAAATCAACGAAGAAGAGGAAGGGGATTAGCAGGAGAATCCTCAAGCCGTAGCTTGAGAAGAAGAGGAGCAGACTCTAGAAGAGCTTCTCGAGTGCCCTAATCACTGCCCCACCTCCTTTCTCAAAGGCAAGCCCTAGAGCATTCTAAGTCTCCTAGTGTTTTATAAAATACTACTTGAGTCCTTTATGATTGATGCATTAGGTTATAAGAGTTGACTGAAAACCCTTGATGCATGGAACTACCTTGTCTAGATATATACATCTTTAACCCTAGTGTAGGTCTATGATCGAATATCTGCTTAGCCATGCTTAGACCGGTAGAAGTCGAGTGATTTCCTATCACCTAGCGAGATATAGGTGGATACCAAAGCACGATTGGCTATATTTGCTATCATGGAAAAGAACCATGGGTAATGTAAATGGAGGCCGAGCGGAGTCTATGTGTAGCCTGACTCATGTGATCTCGTCTATGCCGATTAAGGACCATACCGTTGTTGGAACTGTTGACAAGATTGAACACATGCCTATCACTTAGCTAGCCGGATAACTTGTTCCGACCATGAAGCCGAGTAGCTCAACTCAAGTGGGGTCCCGCTCTGTTACAGTGCGCACTCTAGATGGTAGTAAGGATGTGCGGGGAGCCAGATGTGAGCCCAAGGGTAGGCCGGGCCTGAATGTCCTGGCAGTTGGTTGTCCCTGATTATGCAGCGCTGGGTGAACCCGCGAAATGTGGACTTGAGTTGTACCAAAGGTGACCTAAGGTGACCGTTGATCTGGTCTACCTAGGTTTATATTAGGAATAAATTCCCAACTGGTTGAAATCGATTCGAATCGTCGTCTCTCCAGGATAGTGAGAAACTTGGCTAGCTCCAACATCATTGTAATTGTATTATGGAATGTGATGGTTCAGATAAATATGGAATTACTACACCTGCTATGGTTACTATTGTATGCTCTTAAAATGATTTACCACATGTTTGGCATAGGATAGTTGCTAATCTAGAGATGAATAGCTATATTTAACTTGATGACCGAAGTATAATTATATAATTGAGTTAATTGCTTTTTATGCAAAATGTTGTCAAGCTACCTCCACTTATAAAGCCTTGCATAATCCTTGGAGTCAATTTATTTCTGGTTTATGACGGGTAAGTCTAGCTGAGTACCTTCTCGTACTCAGGGTTTTATTCCTATTGCTGCAGATGGTACCATCTATCATAGATATTGCAAGAATTACTTCTATCCCGTCATGGATGAGGAGTGAGCCTTGGGCAGGCATCTTTAATAATCCTTCTATATGCTTTTGTGGATGGTGATCATGTGTTGGCGCTGTATTTGAACTATGTGACAAATGTTTGTTTCGAACTTAATTTGCTTCCTGCTACTATCTATCAAACTTGGTTTGTAATAACTCTATTCTGTACTCTGATGAATGAAATGTATCTGTGAACTTTATGTAATATATGACATGTATGTTGAATCATGTATGATCTTGGTTGTATGTGGATCGTTTATCGAGACCCGTCATGGTACTTGATGGACTACTAGGTTCATATGGGCTCAAGTATGACAGTGCAACCACTTGTGGGCTGCCATTGTACTTGTGCTCTTATAAATTGGTCGGTTCTGCGACACTTATCCAGCACAGCCCAGGCGTGCCTAAACTACCTCGCGCGGGTCGTGATTACTGTTTTGTTTGTCTATTGTCGCTTTTTTTCTTCTGTCCGATATTATTCTCCTGTATTTTTTCCCTGTTTCATCTTTCTTTTTACTGTGTTGTAAACATATACACAATAAAAAAAGGAACAAAAAGGATATAGGCAGTTACAAACAAAACCTCTACGACTTATAACAGGATGAATTCTACATAGAAATCTATGAATCAAATAAAAAACAAAAAGGTAACAAAAAACAAAACCACATAGTCATTTTATTTTCTGAGTTGCAAACAGAAAACATTGATTTATAATCGGGCGAAATAGGCAATTACAAACAAAATCACTACCACTTACAACATTGTATATGTGTGCATCGCGGGCAGTGGGAGCGGCCTGCGTCCCGCGACCCATGCATGCCTGAACCACATCTCGCAGGCCGCGATTATTATTTTATTTGTCTGTTGTTGTTTTTTCCTGTTTGATCTTTCATTTTTCGGTGTTGCACAAAGATACACAACAAAAATGAAAACAAATTCCACAACAAAATACAACTAAAAAATACCGAGATATCTACGAATCAAATCAAAAGCAAAAAGTTATTACAAAAAAACAAAAGCACACAGTCATTTTATTTTCTGAGTTGTACACACATACACATCAAATTACAACTGGCTGAAAGCAGGCAATTACAGACAAAATCACTATGACTCACAACACATTGTGTATGTGCGCCTCACCTGTCGTCGGAGCAACCTACGCGCTACTTATCCAGCGTGCGCAAAGCCTAAACCATCCTCGTGTGGGCCGCAATTATAGAATTATTCACAGTTACAAGCCAAAAATACAATGATACTTACAATACAAATACATACAAAATTGCAACCAAACAAAACAAGCAGTTATGTAGTAAAAAACAATTGCAACATTCTAATCCATGGATCGAGTTTTAGCATGTTTGAATGTCTAGACTTACAACACAGATATACATCGCCTTACAACCCAAAAAAGAGAACAGTTGCAATAAAAAATTGAAAAACAACATTTCAACCACCGATCGAGTTTTCAGCATGTTTGAATATTTAGAGTTACTACACGAGCTACATCCGAATAAAACACGCACTTACAACAGCCACTGCTAAACAGTTAAAACTCAACATATTAAGAGTTACTGCTCCAAAAGCTTCGAGAGAGACTACTGGAGTTGACTGCTCCAACTACAACAAAATGCTACCCATTGGAGAGTCTCATGGCAGTTCCTCCAAGAGCAGCTAGTTGCGCTTCTAGATCTAAAATAGTGTAGAAATCCATTAGAATAAAGTTGTCAATATATAATAAGACTTTCTTCAAAAAAATAAATCTTACCTGGCACCCTAGCATCAACCTCGATAGCACTTGCTCGAGCAGCATTGGTCTCTTCTTGTGAAGCAGAGAGGGCTATCTACAAGGCATCTACCTGGAGCTTGAGCTGGGCTACCTCTCGAGTGGCCTCGTCCCATCTCATGAATGAGATTCAGGATCTCCCACCAGATTTCTAGAAACTTTGATGCAAGATCTACTTCTATGGCGCGCACGACGCTCCAAGCTTCACCAGCCTCCTCCGCAACTAGCTATTGCACTGTAGCATGCGAGATAGCACTATATGTTCAATAGGTTAGTGCTAAATAGCCATGGGAACAAAAAAAGACATCATTCTTTCTTACTCTTCGAGTGGAGGTGGATTATCACCCTCTGGCGTCCCATCCTTCTAGCGCTTGCTATGAGCCATTATCAAGAAAAAAGGAGAATGGAAAAAGAAGAAGAAGAAAAAGAAGAACACAACACAGCATATAAGAACAGGTGTTCCTCTTACTACAAACTACCTCTAGATTTATAGCCACTACTAGATGCCATTGAGGTGTGGTGGGTTTCTTGGCTTATGCGCACATTTATTCCTGTGTAGTCATTTTGGAATTCCAATTGGTCCACTCCACACTCAAGCGACAAACTCTACGCACGTGGCCACGGGGAGCGGCCCACGCAAGCATAAAGCCCCATCCTGTGGGTTGCACATGCAACCAGTTACATAGTAAAAACTCATACAACATTAAATCCATTGATCAAGTTACTACATGTTCGAATATTCATAGTTACAACACAGAAACACATCAACTTACAACAAAAGAAAGTGGGCAGTTAAAAAGAAAAACTTGATCCAATATTTAAACCACCGATAGAGTTTTAGCATGTTTCGATTTCTGAGTTACAGCAAACATACAGATCAACTTACAAAACAAGAAAGCAGGCAGTTACAAAAGAAAAAATTGACACAAGATTTAAATCATCGATCAAGTTTCAGCATGTTTCGATTTTCTGAGTTACATCCAAATAAAACTCACAGTTACAACAGACACTGCTACATAGATAAAAAGTCAAAAAAAAAAACAAATCCACATACAAAAAACAACAATTCCAAACACAAATCTTCAGTTCATAGGAAGCAATCCAGATACATCAGGTATTACTACACAGTTTAGAGATGAAAAATACAACAAATTACAAAAAAAAGGAAACATGCATATTTTCGGAAAACGAAGGAGTTACAAATGAATCTGCTGCAAAGTTAAAAGAGCTGTGGATTGCCATGGTGGAACCGGAAGCATGCTGCCCAACAAGGATGTAGCCCGAACATACAAGCTTGGGGCAGAATCTTGCAGAACTTCTAACCTGCACTCCAACAAAGGTGCGATACATAAAGCATCCAATCGAGGTAACCTCAACAAAAGTGCAATGAATAAAACATCGAATCAAGATGTTACTAGAAGTTTTGCGAGATGTTGCCTCTTTGGAACTGAGAGACACACATCTGAAGCATAGGAGAGGCACACAACCCGTCCTACTACAACGATAACAGTACGACCAGGCACCACAGATGTTCCAGAAGGCATCTATCTTGCCGTCATCATTAGATCTACCATCTCCCATCATTCGCAAAACTCCCGCTAGCCCCTAGATCCAGCAGCAAACTGCTGCACCTACACGCAAGTAGAAAGACAAGCAGCACTATGACAATGTATAATAGCTGACTACTACTAGAGATTTCTGTATCTATATCGGAAGGGATTTTTTTTACCAAGAAGTTGAATGAACACAAGAAGAGCACGTAGAGACCCTGCTTAAATAGCCCAACTATATAGACTGGGGGAGATGAGATGAATAGTTAGATGTGCAGATCAAAGCGCCTGATATCAAGAGCAATGAACACGATACACAAAAAGTACAAGAACAAACACTTACAAAAGTATTAGAGTTACACACAAACACAGATCAAAGATGCATCCCAACAAAACCAAAAAACAAAAGAAAAATGCAGTTAGTACATTGGTACAACAGGCATTGACTGCTCATACTGCTGCAAATTGAACAACACATGAGGAACATCACAAAAAAGGGATCTTCTCAATCCTCCATAATTAGAAAAAAATAGACCAAGAACACTCATATGCAACTGTTGCTACTGCAGCAATAATAATGGAATCATCTTAATTTTCATTAATAAGTATGAAAACAAAAAACATCTCATACATGTCAATGGATACTACTACTGCTGGTAGACTGCAAATAGATACACAACAAAAAATAAAAAACACAACAAAATGACTCTAAAAAAACTACCTAGAAATCTACGAATCAAATAAAAAAGGTAACAAAAAACAAAACCACATAGTCGTTTTGTTTACTGAGTTGCAAACAGATACACATCTATTTACAATAGGATAAAATAGGCTTGTTACAAACAAAATCTCTACGACTTACAATGTCATAGTGTATGTCCATGTCACGGGCCGAGTGGCCCGCGGGCTACATATCCAGCGTGTGAGGGCCATGGGAGCGGCCCAGCAAGGGTAAAACCTCCTCGCCTGGACCACGCGATTATTATTCAGAGTTACAAACCAAAATTACAAGCATACTTATAATAGAAATACATACAAAATTACAACCTAACAAACACAAGCAGTTACATAGTAAAAACCTAGTACAACATTCTAATCCATGGATCATGTTACAACATGTTTCAATGTCTATAGTTACAGCACATATATACGTCGACTTACAATACAAAAAAGAGAGTAGTTACAAGTATAAATTATAAACAATAATTAAACCACAGATCGAGTTACAGGAAGATTGAATATTCAGAGTAAGATAAGGAGTTATAGCTATGAGTGCTGCACAGTTAAAAATCGACAAAAAATACAAAAGCCTAACAAAACAAACATTTTGAAACACACAAACCCAAATCACTGCACCACAACTTCATTTCACGAGTTATAGCCAACATTAGTACACAATTCAAAGTGTAAAAAGAAACAACAACTTACAACAAAACTTCAAAGATATAGCACAAATACGCATCAAACTACAACACAACAAATCAAGCAGCTATGAGTAAAAGTTGAAACACCCCTCGCGTGAGCGCAAAAACTAGAACCCTAGGCGCACCATTTTAATAGATATTCATATAGAAAAAACCATAAAAGGCAAGGATTGAAAGGACATGTAGACATTTAAACCGAATGTAATTTAATTTTAAAAGACCGTAGATAAAATCTATGGGCCTCAGAAGAGGTTGTCGACAACATCTTCTGCACGTATGGCCCTGCAATGGCCTCAGCAGCAGAAGTGAAGTCACCAACTAGCTCCTCTTGATCTTTCGGCCAATTAGTGTCAGGGAAGCTAGGCTCCAGATGACAAAGCTTGTGTCTGGAGTGCAATTGCACCGTAGCCAAAGCAGCGCCGGCACCCTGATGGATTCCATGGGTCTCCACTTCTCTTACATGGGCTAGAAATTCTCGCAGACGATCTTCGAGAGAGAGACCTCTAGAGTTGACTGCTCTAACTGCATCAAATGCTGCAAGTTGGAGAGTGTCCAGGCGGCTCTCTAGAGTAGCTACCTACATTTCCAGATCTAACAACGCAAAAATCTGTCAAAACAAAAGTTATGAATATAGAAACAGATTTTCTTCAAGAAAAGAAACCTTACCCGCCACCCTAGCATCAGCCTCGACAGTCCTTGCCCGAGCAGCGTTGGTCTCTCCTTCTAAAGCTACGAGGGCTGTCTTAACGGCCTCGAGACAGAGCTCCAGCCGGCCTACCTCTTGGGTTGACTCAGAATACATGTTACGTGCCTCATCCCTCGCATTAATGAGATTCTGGACATCCCGCCAATCATACAAGTCAGAAGAAGACAAAGTAGAAGATGAAGATGAAGACATCATCGACCCCGCAAGGTGCGCTTCATTGGCACGCACGACAAATGAAGGCTCAGCAACCTCCTCTAGAACTAGCTAATGGATTACAGCATGCGAGACGGCCCTGTATATTGAAAAGGTTAGTGCCAAGCAGCCATGGTAATAAAAAAAGAACATAAATTATTCCTTACCCTTGGCAGACGAGATGGACACGAAGGCGTGGAGGTGGATCATCACCATCTAGGATCACATCCCTCGGGCGCTTGCCATGAGTCATTATTAGGAAGAAGGAAAATAGAACAGGATGAATGAAGGAGAAAAGAAGAACACAACACAGAAGATGAGAGCAGGTGCTCCAAACCCCCTCCAGATTTATGACCACTACTGGGTACTAACATCGCGAGGTGGTGGGTTTATCGGGTTATGCGCACATTTATTCCTATGTAGTCAATTCCAAATTCTAATCGATCTGTTGCGCCACGATATGAAGGAAGCGAGGTGGTCAGAGGAAATAGGGCCCGGGAAACCTAACTATTTCATCAACTTGACTAATGCTGCTACAAGGCTGCACATTGCATCGAGAACAATGAACATGGAATCTTTTTATATTTTTCCTCACCTAATATAATAATAATAAATAGGAGTTGAAACAATTACAATAAAATATCAAACAAAATAACACCATGTAGTATACCACAATAACAACAATGTCATATAGAATTACACCAGGTACCGTACCACAATTACAACACATAGAACTATTCTATAGGAACATACACAATCAACTATCCTATACGCAAGAATTATTATTTTTTCCCTAATGTCTTTTTGTTTTCTTTTTTTATTGTTTTGCTGTGTTGCAAACACGTACACAGGTGACACAAAAAACATATATACAGATCAAATTACCACATACATACCTATAGCCAAAATTTAAACAAACACTTGCAAAAACAAAACCAAACCGTCATTTGAATTTTCTGAGTTGCACTCAGATACACCTTGCATTACAACCACACACAACAAAACATTACAAATAAAATTTACTGTGTCATAGACAGGAACACAAGAAAAAAATATCCACAGATCAAATTAAAACTAAAACTTGGTTGAATTTTACAAGCTATTAAAAAACATTTTAAAAAGATAAAACTACAACACACCCACACAGGTCCATTTACAACACAGCAGCACACGAAGTTACAATTATAAAATTAATACAAGATTTAAAACACTGAAATAAAGTCAAGGTTTGTTTGAATTTAACAATTATAGGAACATTACAACAAGTAAAACAAAGCTGTTACAATCCAAAGTACTACACAGTTAAAAGCCGATAAATAGGACGACTTACAAAACCATGGTTCAAGACACACAACTTTGTTTTCGTAGGGAACTAACGAGTTACAGCCATGGTTACCATACACTTATAAAGTGAGGAATACAATGATTTACAACAAGAACTATCGATGTACGGATCACCCTAAAATGCACTCGAGTAAAAGACAAGGTTGCACCCAGGCATACAGATCTTCATAAAGTTACATGCACTCCTATTGGTGATAGTTGAGGAGTAGTCAATACGTAACACATGCGACTATTGGTGTTTTAGAAGAAAAATAAATGAAACATAAACAAATTTAATAATAATATAAAAAAACCATAGGAACTCACGTAAAAAACATAACAGGTAGTAGATGGGTACACGAGGCACGACTCTGTTGAAGCATACATAGTTCAACATGTTACATGGAATCCAAACATTAAAGAAACAAAAAAAACATATAAATGATAGACAAAATGAGATGCAAATCTACTCTGAGCCATCGTCACTATCGACGTCATCGTCTTCTGGAGATGCGTTTAGCAAGCCGATGTGATCTCCCAGCACGGCTACAATAGCTTGCAACTGCATTGCATAGTTTGTAACTTTCTCTTTGCGCGGCCGATCAACATGAGGGAGCCCCAGAAGACTAACCATGTCATCCAACTTGTTGAATGTGGTGCGCAGGATTTCCACTGCGAAATGATTGTCCTTGATGAGTAAGAAGTGGCGCTCCTAGTTCCTCTTCGCCTCATCCTTCGTGTCCTTCACCAGAGCCGGATCTTCATCGGCTGGACGAGCACTGCCAATGTTGTCCCTTGTGTGCTTGGCTAAAGAATCACCTGGGGACCCCATGCTGGCAAAATAGGAGTGTGCTACAATTGAGTGTGGATGTTGCCGGGTTTTTTATGTGAAAACTATTTGGAAGAACACTGCAGTGGATGGGTTCGTTTAAATAGCTGCTGTGCCCGCCGCTCCAGCTCACTTGAAACCGGTGTGAATGAGGACAGGTATGTGTATATGAATGCACATCCATCGGGAATTTAGGAAGTCTAAGTGGTAAATACTAAGTAAGACCATTTGTATCGGTGAACGATTAAGCCTCATAAAATAATACATGTGCAACAGAAACGAGCATGAGTTTGAAAAAACAAAGACCGTGTGAACTAGATAAACCTTCTCTTTATTTTTTTGCATCCAATTTTAATTTTTAGGTCTTCCATTTTACTTTGTTGCAAACAGGAACACAAAAAATAAAATACACAGTTCCAAAATAAAGATCAATTTACTACACAGACTTAAATTTTTTTTGCAAACAACAAAAACACACTATGTTTGAATTTTCAGAGTATAAATCACTGTTACAAAGACGCACTTACAACATGTTTCAATAATTCAAAGTTACAAACCAAACAAAAAAGAAGCACTTACATAGTAAAAAGTAATACAAGATTTAAACCATGGATCGAGACACTCATTTTTGAATTGTCAGATTTACAACATATGTACACAACAAGTTAGAACAAAAAGAAAGCGAGCAGTTACAAAGTAAAACTTGATAAAACATTTAAAAGCACCAATCGACTTGCAGCATGTTTTAATTATCTAAGTCATAGAGCGAAATACAACACGATAAAAGAAGAAGTTACAGCATACAATGCTCCACAGTTAAATGGTAAAAAAAAACAACCACTTACAAACACAACAGTTTTGATCACACAACTTTAGTTCACAAAAAAGAAAGGAACTACAACAGCACATACTAGACAGTTAAAAATATAAAATACAACGATTTACAAACAACAGATCCAATAATATGCTTGAGAGCAAGTTGAACAGTTACAAGATTTTGAACATAAACTTATATTATTCGACAATACATTCACATCAAGCATCTACATTGGTGAAGTGCGACAGGTAGCTCTGCATTGTCGGGTTAAGATACAAAGACAAATCGCATCGGGACAATGGGTAGCTGCATTGCCTATCGAACCACTCGGTGATACAACTCTTGTGGAATGCGTGGCCGCAGCAAGGCACAACCACAGCATGGCCTGTCGCAGGGATGTTTCATCCTCCAGGCAGATACTACAGTCCAGACACCTAGATTGCAGTGCCTCCGTGCACAGTGTCAAGAGCGCCATGGATGCGATGAACATGATTTTTTGTTCGACCACGAGCCCAAATGTCGCTTGGCCGACGCAACCATCCCGGCAAGCCTCCCGCCCAAGGGCAATGAGATGAGGAACAACAACTTTGGGGAGGATGTCCTCCCACTGCCATGCCGTGAGGTTTATTTCCTGCAGCGGCATGACTGTCCTCAGCAAGCCATGGAGGACATCACGAACACCTTCCTTGTTGCCTGGGATGTCCACGGCTTGATTTGTGGTGAAGGTCCTATTGTCGCCACCTTTGTACTCAATCTTGACCAGCTGCCGACAACCGCCAGCTTTGAGAACCTTCATGACCTTGAACTGTAGGGTCACAGAGAACCCTGCTTCACCGCCACTCTACCCAGGTTGATCCTTGCTGGTGGACAGATTCATCCACCTCATCCTCGAGTGGACATAATGTCTAAAAGTGGAAAAATGCGCATCAGAATCTCTAGAGAAGCTCATGGCGATGGCTACTCGATCGGTCTATTGGCTTTACTTTGTAGCTATGATTTCAAGTTGTCTCTAATTAGAGCAACCAAAGGTAGACGACGATACAAATAGATCCCCATGTTAAATAGCCGCGGGATGAACGAGGGGGGGGGGGA
Source organism: Miscanthus floridulus (assembly GCF_019320115.1). NCBI lineage: Eukaryota > Viridiplantae > Streptophyta > Magnoliopsida > Poales > Poaceae > Miscanthus > Miscanthus floridulus. Next base: position 21,254,575 of record NC_089591.1, on the reverse strand, counting down.
TAGCTACGAGGTGGAATTGGAATTGAAATCGCTTCGAATAAAGACAGCCTTATGTAGCCACCAGTAAAATGCCATCCCAGATTCCGCATTGACTGTCCCAAACAAAAAACGACGCGCGCGCCAAACACAGGAGAGGCCCGCGTGCCACTTGTTTCGCGCGCGTGGGCCGCAAGAGCGCGATTATTGTTATTATTATTATTATTATTATTATTATTATTATTATTATTATTATTATTATTATTATTATTATTATTATCATTTAGAAAAAAATAGTTTATAAAAAAATAAAAGTACAACATGGTTCAATTTTTAGAGTAAAAACCACTATTACAAAGACACATGTATGCCTATGTTAAAATTATTCAAAGTTACCAACCGAATTGCAACCATAGATACACCACAAATACAAACAGAATTACAAACAAACAAAAAAGAAATAGTTACATAGCAAAAATTAATATAGCATTTAAAACATCGATTGACTTACATCATATTCTGAATATTCGGAGTTACATCCTAGATACTATTTAGAATACAACACAACAAAACAACCAGCTACAAGTAAAAAAGATGATCCAAATTTAAAACATGCATCGAGCTACAGCAAGTTTGAATTTTCTCAGTTACAACATGAATTACAACCTAATAAAACATATAGTTACATTATAGAGTGCTACACAGTTAAAACTATAAAAAAAACAAAATGACCTACAAAAGCAACAATTTGAAAGCACACAACTCCACTTCATAGGGAACCAATGACTTACGTCCCAGACTATCACACAGTTAAAAGACAAAAATGCAATAACTTAAAAAGAATCAAAGACACCTACATATTTTAGAAAAATGAAGGAGTTAAAAACCAAGAACATGACACAAAAACAAAATATTTCTGATAGAAAAACTCCATTTCCTTAGGAAATACACGAGTTGTAACAGGAAATACAGAACAATTACATCGCATGATTCAAACTACTTACATCCCAAATTACAAATAGTCGACTGCATATACAATAACAACGATCTATCGAGTATGTAGCCTAACAAAAGATCTGCAATCATTAAGGTGCTCTACTGTTATGAGGAACTTGATGAATGCCACAAAGTACCAGGACACTTTCCGAAAAAACAAGCATTTCAAACAACCTCGCAGAACTTCATACAACAAGTTAGCAACGATGCGAGGAGATGGAAGAAAAAACATCCCAGTGACATGCCACTTAAAGTTTTGTGGTGCGGTGTCTCTTCACAGTTGACAAGCAAATGAAACATGTGAGAATCACATCGGCAGAGCACCATGGGTCATCCAGAAAAAAGCTTTTTTGCACTGCTCATCAGATCCACCATTAATGCTCTGATGGTATGATAGCCATCAACAACCCAGGTTTGCCGATGAAGCACACCACATCCATAGCACAAAAGCTTTGACTAGATGAATGTAACCATCAGCCAAAGCTTGCACATACTGTCCAACCCCACTCAATCGCAAAACTTCAACTAGCACAAGATCCAGGAGCAACTACTACATGTACATGATCCTAGCAGCACCGTACCGATAAAGATGGCTGGCTACCCCTAGAGATTTCTTTCACTATAACTAAATGGATTTTGTTTATTTGGAGGAAAAAGCGGTGGAATGGACACAAGAGTGCATAGGCACACTACTTAAATACCCAAACTTTTATGTACTACTTGAAAAAAGGAAACAAAAAAAGAAAACAAAATGGAGTTAGTACATACATAAATGAGTCATTCACTGATCCTACTGCTGCAATACTACACAAAGAAGAAACAAACGATGCAGACTACAAGAAATGTCTAAAAATATAGAAAATATGTACAATTACAATCACACGGTCAGTACAACTATAGACCATAATCGATTGATGACGAGCCAAAACATCTAGTAGCATCTTAGTAGGTTGCATCAATGGAGATTAAAAACCTCACAGAACTCCCACCAGGACCTCACCAAACCATGGAGGTCAAGGAAAAAGAAGGGGAACCATGGCAGTGGAGAGATGCCATCGTTACAACGAAAGAGCAAGCATGACTGGCCACCATAGGTGTTCTTACGGGGGAATGTCTAGCCCTGATCATCAGGCACTCTAAAAGGATCAAGATGCCCAAGAGGGGGGTTAATTGGGCTAATTCTGAAATTATTCACAATAATTAAACCCTACACTTAGCCCACTTCACCCCTTGTGCCTAGAAAGTATTTCTAATGCTCTACCACACAAAAGTTTTGCAACCTAAGTTCCAATCCTACTCTAGCATGGCAATTCTATGAATGTAAAGACAAGAATTGAATTGCTCAAAGTAAATACTTAAAGTAAAGAGAGAAGGAGGAACGCGACGATGTTTTACCGAGGTGTCGGAGAGTCACCACTCCCCACTAGTCCTCGTTGGAGCACCCACGCAAGGGTGTAGCTCCCCCTTGATCTGTGCAAGGATCAAGTGCTCTCTACAGGATGATTCTTCGACGCTCCATCATGGTGAATCACCCACAACCGCTCACAACTTGAGTTGGGTCATCCACAAGCTCCGCTAGATGATCACCAAACTCCCAATCACCACCAAGCCATCTAGGTGATGGCGATCACCAAGAGTAACAAGCACGAACTCTCACTTGACCACGACAAGCCTAATGAGAATAGTGGATGCACACTTTGCTACTCTTGCTTTCACTAATGAGGCCTCTCTCTTGGATTCTCAAATCTCAATCACCTCACTAGGACCTTGCTCTTCTTGGCACTCTCAAGGGTGTTTCTCAGCTGTTGAAATGTGCAAAAGTAATCCCTCAAGTGAATAGAGGAAGTATTTATACACCCTCATTCAAAATGAACCATTATGTGCCACTGTGGGGTGACCAAATGCTCTGGTCAAGGTGACCGGACACTCCGGTTAGTTCTCCCCGCCACTAAGCAGTTAAGTTGTGACCGGACACTAACCAGCGTCCGGTCAGTACTAATTGGACATGTCTGGTCTCGAAAACTGCCCTCTAGAACCTTACTGATGTTGACCAGACTCTGGCACCCAGTGTTCGATCACTTTGCTACTCAGTGTTCGGTCAGTAGCCGGAACCTGACTAGCATCCGATCAGCACTGACCGAACATGTCCGATCAGGATTCTCCCTCTCTAGGACCTTACTGGAGTTGACCAGACTCTGGCACCTAGCGTCCAATCACATTTCACTTAGCGTTCGGCCGCATCCAGACGATTTCACCTTGATCAAATGAACTGATCGGACTCTACGCCAGCGTCTGGTCACACCGAAACTAGCGTCCGGATAGCATTTGACCCTCCATTCACTTCCAATTGGCAATCATATGTGAATGAAGTTCACTCCAATTGATCTAAGGGCTACTTAGGAGCTACCTAGTGCTAGATTTGATAAGTGTGCACCACACCTAACCGATTAGACTAACCTAGGAGCAAGTTTTTGCTTAACTCCAAACCTTTGTACTCTCCTCATTGGGGATACCTTCAAATACACATAATCTCCAACTTGGAATATAATAGGACTTCTCCTCTTATCTGCATAACTTTTTGTCTTGATTGAGCGGCTTCTATATGTTGTTGAATGATTTGAACTCGTTCTTTAGCTTCCTTAACAAAGTCAATTCCATAATATTTTCTTTCACCAGGCTCAACCCAATTTAGAGGGGTCCTACACTTGCGACCATATAAAGCTTCAAATGGAGCCATCTTGATATTCTCTTGATAATTATTATTGTAGGAGAATTCAACCAAAGGTAACCAATCCTCCCATGAACCCTTAGAAGAAATCACACATGCTCTCAACATATCTTCCAAGATTTGATTTACATGCTCAGTTTGACCTATGGTCTGAGGGTGATAAGCAGAGCTACGAATCAATGTGGTACCTAAGTACTTGTGCAGATGTTCCCAAAAATGATTAACAAATTAGGGCCCTCGATCTGATACAATACTCTTAGGTACACCATTGAATCTGACCATTTATTCAATGTATAGTTTTGCATATTGATGAGGTCGATACTGGACATTGACAGGAATGAAATGTGTAGACTTGGTAAGACGGTCAATAATTACCCAGATAGAATCATGACGCTTTTGTGTATTTGGAAGTCCGACAATGAAATCCATACTAATATCATCCCATTTCCAACTTGGAATGGATAGTGGCTGAAGTAACCCTGCTGGTTTCATATGAATGGCCTTAACTTGGCAATAGTTATCACATCTTGCCACATATGCCGCAATTTCTTTCTTCATTTTAGTCCACCAAAACCTAGTCTTCAAATCTTGGTACATCTTGCTGCTACCCGGGTGAATGGATAGCTTGGAACAATGAGCTTCCCCTAGGATTTGATTCCTCAATTCCCTATCTTTTGGCACTACAAGCCGATCTTTAAACCACAGAACACCATTCTCATCCAATCAGAAATGTTTTCTTTCTTCTCCTTTCATTTTTCTCATGATATCGAATATACCAACATTAGTCTTTTGTAGCTCAATGATCCTTGACTCTAGAGAACAACTAACGGTGATATTATGTAGGACTGCCGGATGCAATAAGTTGAAACCATCTTCCAACAAAGAATTACCATGATACTTGTGACTTAAGGCATTGGCAACCACATTGGCCTTTCCCAGATGATAATGCACTTCTAGGTTTTAATATTTGATCAACTCTAACCATCTGCGCTGCCACATGTTCAACTCCGGTTGAGTGAAGATGTATTTAAGGCTCTTGTGATTAGTGTAGATATGGCAAACATTACCAAGCAGATAATGTCTCCAAATCTTCAAAGCATGGACAACTGCTGCAAGCTCTAAATCATGCGTTGGATAGTTGACTTCATGCTTTCTCAACTGGCGCGAGGCATAAGCAATGACTCTACCTTCCTACATTAAAACACATCCTAAACCAATACCTAAGGCATCACAAAATACATCAAATGGGTTCTCAATGTCAGGCTGTGCTAACATAGGAGCAGTAGTTAGCAAAGTTCGCAAAGTGTGAAAAGCTGATTCACACTCCAGTGTCCATACAAACTTCTCATCCTTCTGAAGTAACCTTGTCATAGGCTTGGATATCTTGGAGAAATCTAGGATAAATTGATGATAATATCCAGCTAAACCAAGAAAACTTTGAACTTCATGAACTGAGGTTGGGGCTTTCCAATCCATCACTTCTTGCACTTTGGATGGGTCTATAGAAATTCCATCCTCAAATAATACGTGACCTAAGAAAGGCACCTTCTTCAACCAAAACTCACATTTACTAAGCTTTGCATACAACTTATGCTCTCTAAGTCTTGACAATACCACGCTCAAGTGCTCTTCATGTGCTTCTGCCATCTTAGAATAAATCAAGATATCGTCGATGAACACAACCACAAACTTGTCAAGTTCAGGTATGAACACCGAGTTCATCAAATACATGAAGTAGGCAGGAGCATTGGTCAATCCAAAGGACATGACTAAATACTCATAAAGGCCATACCTAGTGGAAAAAGTCGTCTTAGGTACGTCTTATGGCCTAATCTTGATTTGGTGATAACCTAACCTCAAATCAATCTTAGAGAACACTTTTGCTTTTGACAATTGATCAAACAAGATATCAATGCGAGGCAAAGGATACTTGTTCTTGATGGTAACAGCATTAAGTGGCCGATAGTCCACACACATCTATAAATACTTGTCCTTCTTTTTTACAAATATGGCTGGACAACCCCAAGGTGATGAACTGGGGTGAATAAGACCCTTCTCTAAAAGTTCATGCAATTGAATCTTCAATTCAACTAACTCATTGGGAGGCATTCTATATGGTCTTTGAGAAATAGGTGCGGTACCAGGTAACAATTCTATCTTGAACTCTATCTCTCTGTTCGGTGGTAACCCTGGCAATTCCTTAGGAAAGACATCCAGAAATTCACATACTACCAGAATATCAGGAAGGGTCACAGGCTGTATAGCATTGGCCACATTATGGAGATCAAACTCCCTAGGAAGGGGTACTAGAAAAGCCTCATTATTCTTGGGATCCCTCAACATAACGGTTCTAGTCGAGGTATCAATCAAAACACCATGGTTCTTCATCCAATTCATCCCCAAGATCACATCAATACCCAATCCCGGTAATATCACTAAGTTGGCAGTATACTCCCTTTCACTTATTTGGATGCATACATCTCTAACTATCTGGTTGGTAGAAATGTTACTCCAGTAGCACTTATGCAATAACCACCCTTTTCTACTACAACTATTTTTTGATCATACTTGGATGCAAATGTTGGACTCATGAAAGAATGCGAAGCTCCAGAATCAAATAAAACAACGGCAGAATGATGATTCACAAGAAACATACCAGCCGTGACTACTTCACCAGAGGGAATCTCTTCCATGGTGGTATAGTGCACATGTCCCTGACACCCATTAGAATTGCCCTACTTTGGGTTGTTGTTCTTCTTGGGATAAGGACAATTTCTTGCCCAATGGCCAGTCTTGTTACAGTTCCAGCATGGCATACTGCTAGGCGGAACGTTGGAGCTGCCTTGTCCAGTGCTACCCTTAGGTAGGGCAATGGAGTAGGCCTTGTGATAAACCTTCTGGTTCTGACTGGGTTGTGCCTTCGTTCGGGGTGGCCTATACTTTGGAGCGGGAGGGTGGAACTGGAGTCTCACATTGGTAGGAGCTTTGGACTGAGATACTCCTACTTCAAAAGCTCTCTTGCGATTCTTGGATGTCATATAGATGTTGTTCTGATTCTCTTGGGTTAGTGCATCACTAACAAACTCATTGAATGTAGCACTTTTGTTGTTAGCAAGCATCTTCATCAGCTTCGGGCTAAGTCCATGTTTAAAACTAGCAATCTTTTTGGCATCTGTATCCACAAACTCAATGGCATACCTTGATAGATTGTTAAAGGCATGCAGATACTCTATCAAATTCTTAGTACCCTGAGTCAGCCTCATGAATTCCGTATGCTTCATACTCATCAGACCTGGGGGAATATAATGTCCCCTAAATGCAATCTTGAATTGATTCCAGGTGATTTGTGCATCTTCAGGCAAAGTGGATCGATGATGACTCCACCATATGCCCGCAGGTCCATGCACTTGGTGTGATGCATATTTTGTCTTTAGGTGCTCAGTGAGCCTCAAAAGACGGAACTTCTGTTCGATTGTATTCAGCCACTGATCTGACTGCAGTAGTTCTTTAGCTTCCTTAAAGATAGGAGGCTTGGCGTCGAGGAAGTCCTTAAAAGTGCTAAACTAGTTAGGTTAAGGTCCTTGCTGCTGATCTCTTCCACGTCCTCATCCAACATTCTGTATGAGACCGCGCAGCACTTCACCCATGGAACGTTGAGTCTCCATGAGCTGAGCCATCATCTCAACTAGGGTAGGATGCAGTGGTGGGGGAAGATCCTCATGGCCATCGCCATGACCATCACTACCACTTGCATCATCACCAAAAGTTCCCCTACGAGTGCGCGTCATCTGTGAAATTGCAACAACAAGTGATTATTGGATGATGTCAAGAGATTGCAGAAGAATTGTATAATCATGCCATACTGTAATTACCAGAGAGAATAGAAATTCATACAATAACATAGAGGCACAATAATTCAATTCCACAACATAACATCACCAAATGATCGCTTATCGTGCTCACAACGCGTTCCATACGTGCCAAATTTTTATATCAAACACAACTAGAAATCCATTAGATAGTGCAATTGTCACAAATAGTACATGCTTAGTTCCAATACATCACAAGGGTACATCATGCGATTGAGAACTACGTTATGAGTCTGTTACATAATGATCGAGAATAAAGAGCTAAAACATCAAGCTCGCACTACTACAGCTAAACTACTCTAGGGAGTGGTCACTGTCGATGTCGGACACACCATCACCATGGTCGTCCTCCCAAGGCTCCACCTCTTCCTCTTTAGGATCCTCTTCTTCAGCATCCATCTCTATGCCATCATCTTCAGCAATCAACACATTAGGCTCTTCTTCCATCGCTAGGGCTGGAGGAATAATTGGGTTGATTATGCCATTGAGGCGATGAACATCAATCTGAAGCTCCTCGATCTGGTGAACGAGCTCCTGCTCCCTTTGCTCAAACTCTATGGCCTACCTAGTGGCCTAGAATACTATTCTAATCCTAGCTGCCTCTCTATTTTCAGCAAGATAAATAACCACGTCCCTCTCAGTATGGACGCCATGTAATTCATCCTATGTTGCATCTCTTTCTCTCACTGTAAGGTCAAACTACCTCCAGCGAGCTTCTAAGCCTATCACGAAGTTATCAATCTCATGTTGAGCTACCCGGAGTGCCCTTCGGTGCCTGCGCACACGTGCTCTCATCCTGCGCTATGCGGCCTATGCTCTTTGGAGCTCTAGCATGCAGTTGACGTAGCTATCTTGGCGTGAATAAAACATCCTCATGACTACATACATAGCACTCATTGCTGCATTGCTACTTCTAGCTCTTTCATCCCTGTCTCTGACTAAAGCATTACCATCTAGCTAGGTCCAAGTAGTCTGTGATCGATTGACATGGGGAAAAGATCCAACAGTTCCATTCACAAGTTCATCCCCAAATTCCTTACAAATCTCACTTAGAACCTCAAATGCTACCACTTGGGCACCTTCCCACAGGGTCTATCCATCTGACTCAACACACCTCCCCTACCACTGAGGATTATCCTCACGGGCTGTGACAGTGACTCATACATCATACCACCTCTGTCCTTCGGTTACCGCTTCTCTCCAAAAGTATTGAGGTGGTTCCGCATATCCGACAGAGTTCAACACTCACCATAGTAAGGTGGGAGTCCCAAACAGTGCCAGAAAGATGTCACTAGCAACTGGGGCTCTAGGGGCAGCCATCTGTAACAAAGGTTACACTTGAGTGAGACAACGCGAGGATAGCTACGAGTTACTTAACGATAAGGTCAATTAAGGGGGAAACAATGCAGGAACATGAATGAATGGTGTATCATGATGTATGCTCATTCTGTACGTCCTCACAAACTTAGAAAATAATTCCTAACGACATACGTGGTGGCATACATACGTTCTCTTGATATAATTGTAGCTAAACGAACTACACGTTTCGTTGTTAGTGTACCTGCAGACAATTCATTTCAGCCCAACCCAACAATTATAAGTACAGAAATGTAAATCTAGGCTCTAGGTTGCAACTAAATACTTCCATATATGCATGCCCATACATATACTTCCGTATCAAAGCTACCCGATCATAATTTATACCCACAATTAAATACACAACATATACACATGCAAGCATGCATACATAGTCGTATCAACACTAACTCTCCCCGACCACACCCTCACATCTTGCGGTCATACCACTCATCAACTTACCTTCTTACCTTGATGTAGAGGCATTTGATCCATACATTACCATTCAAGTGAATGGCATCCATACAATAGCACGCCGTATGGACGATAAAAGTAAAAAACCCCATGTTAGTACTTAAATAGCCACCTAAAAGTCCTTAACTGGGCATAAAGGAGATGACCATTGGCACACTTTAGATTTTTATAACACAAAACATTTGTTTTTAAATACACATATGATAAGTTTTAATGTTGAATCCTTGCTCTGATGCTAGCTATCACCGAACCGTCCAATTTATAAAAGCACAAGTACAATAGCAATCACCGAAGCGATCAAACTGTCATAGTTGAGCCCATATAAACTCAGTAGTCCAACAAAATCATGAAGGATCTCAAACAACCAACATACAAACCAAGATCGTACAGATTCAACACAACCCATCACATGTTACATCATAGTTCATAAATATTTCACATACATCAGAGTTCGAATAATTATTACAAACCAAGTTTGAAAGTAGCGGAAGCAAAGTAGTTTAACATCAACATCACATGTAGTTTAATACAAAGCTAGTGTCATAGTCATCTCCAGCCAAAAGCACAAAGGTGAGAAGAAATACAGAATGACCATTACCCATGGTCCTAGTCCTCATCAACAGCAGCAGCAAGGCAGTTCTTGCAGTAGCCGTGATACATAACGTTATCTGCAACAACGGGAATAAAACCCTAAGTATGAGAAGGTACTCAGCTAGACTTACCCGTCCAACTAATATACTATGACACCAAGGAGTATGCAAGGCTTTATAAGTAGAGCTGGTAGACATTATTTGTAGAAAAAGCATAAGTTAACCAACATATCATTTATTGTGAATCACCAGTTATTAATCCCATCTCATACTAGATTAGCAACTACCCTATGCCAAACATGTTGGTACCATTAAGTCATCACAATAATAACCATATCCAGTTGAGTTCTTGCATAATCTCATAACCAACATTTCCACCAATTACTACGATGAAAGGAACTCAAGTCAAGTTCTCACTATCTGGGAGAGACGGTGATTCGAATCGATTCCTACCCAGCTGGGGAATTATTCCTAACACACACCCAGGCATACCGCGTGAAGGTAGCCTTAGGTCACCTTTGGTACAACTCAAGTACAATAGCGGGTATGACCAGCGCCGTGCCCTCAGAGATACAACCAATCTGCCAAGGATGATCGGGACTCTAACCTGCCCTTAGGCTTACGCCATTGGCTCTCCGCACATCCTTACTGCCTCTAGGGTGCGCAGTTTTACCGCTTGTGGTCCCGGCCTGAGTTGAGCTACTCGGCTTCGTGGTCGGAACGACTTATCCGGCCAACTATGTGAGAGGGTGCGTTCAACATGACAAGATGACCTCCAACATCCGGTCCTTAAACGACACAGACAGAATCACTACAATACCACATATAAGACTCCGCCCGCTCTCCACTTATTCCATAATACTAGGTTATGTTCCACGATAGCACAATATAGCCAACCGTGATTAAGTTATCACCTATAGCTCGCAGGTGACAGAAAATCACCTGACTTCTACCGGTCTAAGCATAGGTAAGCATGATAAATGTTCCTAGACTTAAAATAGGATTCATGGTAGATATTTCTGGTCAAGGAAGGTATTATGCAGCAATTGTTTCCAAACAACTCCTGTCACATAATACAGCAACACAATAACTTTAAGTGACATTAATAAAATAGGGAGACTTATAATGCTCCGGGGCTTGCCTTTCACGAACGTTGAAGGCTGGTGATCCGGGCACTCAGGAAGGTGATCAACTTCAAGCTCTCCTTCTCCGGGAACCTCCTAGTGCTGCACTTCTTGATGCTCCTCCTGCGGGTCGACGTCGAGCTCCACTAGCGTGATCTCTTCGGTGGCATGCATAAGTAAGTCCCATGAATGCATAAGAACGATCACGGAGGACATGATAGAGGAATGTATGTGCTACAACAATGATGTTAAGTAGCAAAATGATAACAATGCTAACTCCTTACTAACTGAGTAGGTGCATATCTCGTCTCTCTCTACTTATAAATTTCACCCAATGCAATATCTAAGCTACACATGACCGTTACAAGTTTACATCATAACTGAAGTTCTACTTATCCAAATGTTGTGATCTTGGACTTTATCGAAAGCTTATAAAATTTTCTAAAACTATTATTTAATCACCAAAAGCTAATTCGCACTCTATCCTAACTAAAATAGGTAATCAATCCAGTGCTGTCCAGAAATTCCTGAGAACAGGCAATTCAGAAAACTAAATTTAAACAGCTATAACTCCTAAACCCTTTGTCCTATTGACCTAAAATTTTAACACAAGCTAGACGAAGAAGTTCTCTACAACTTTGTTGTTAACCCTTTCTACAACAAACATCATTTATCCTAGGCAACATACCAAACCACAAAATTTATCTGAAAACCCTTCTTACTCAAATTATAAAGCAACAATATTTCTACTACATGTAAGCATTCAAAATTTGACAACACCAAGTCTACCAACAGTTCAAGAATACCAATTACACTCAAGAAAACATAATGGCCAAGCCCAAACTATTTATTTAAATGCCTTTATTAATTTAGTAAGATAATTAGGTTAAATAATAAACCTATACCAAATATGCATAATAAATTCTCAGAAAATTACAGTGGCCTCCAAGTACTACCAAAAGACTACTGTAAAAGTTTCATGCCATTTGACCATGTATAACATCCTTTACAAAAATCACAAGCTAGCAATGCCTATTTTAGTGAAAATAGTAAACCCTATAGAAAAGTGTCAAGCAACAGATTATACCTTTTTCCTAGCATCATAATAGTTCCATACTACTGTACAAAAATTGTCATATCAATATGTTACATATTTTATCCCTACAATTTTCCTCAGAAAATGCCTTTTATTACTAGATAAATAGAAACTCCCTACTCCAAACAAGTTTACAGCAAGTTTAATATTTTTCCTAGCTAGAGCATGTCAACACAAGACCAACAAAATTGGAATCACAATTTTATCACACTTCTAGCTCAAGATATCTTTTTTACAAGTTTACTAACATTAAAAAAGCATTTATATAAATATATTTTAATCACCAAGAAAAATACAAGAAACTGTACATTTCATATTTTTATAAAAAAAACTACACTTACTAAGGAACACAACAAAATTTGGTTCCCCAAAATTGGACCTCTAAAACTCGACTTATGATTTTCCAAAGTAGGCATTCAAATCTGAATAAATGAACTATCTTTCTAATCCACAGTCGCTGATAGACAGGGCCCACGCATCAGACGGGCCTGCTCGTCAGTGACCGAAAAATAGGGGAGAAGGCGCTGCTCAACGCGGATCGACTGGAGTTCACCGACGGCAAGCCTCACCGGCGACGGCATCGGTACCACAAGCTTCCACACGATATCGCGCACCTATAGAGCTACCTAGCTAGACCTATCGTCCAAGCTAACAACGATGGCGGCGTTCATGGCGGGGCGGCAGAGCGGCTCGACGGCAAGATGCCGGAGCTGACCAAGAAAACTCAATCAAGAGCTACACCAAGCTTCTACCTATGACGGCGATTCTAGAGCACCAACTATCGTGACCGGAGGTGGTCGGAGACGGTGCGGCCATGCCAACGAAATGCGGCGGTGGAACACGGCGAGGTCTGCGCGCGGCACGAAGGCTCATCGTGCGATTTTTGCGAGCAATACGGGTGCGGTGCGATGGTAGGAGTACGACGAAGTTGCTACGGTGGCGATTGCATGGCGCGAGCAAGCTAGGTGCTGGCAATGGCGACGGTGGTGTTGAGGTGGTCTACTGCTGCGGCTGTGGGCGAGCGCGAAGGCAAAGAGAGGTAGAGAAATGGAATGTGAGCGCTGGGGAGTCACGGGCGAAGGCTTGGGCTTGATGTGCCGCGCTGCAGCTCGATGTGGCCTGGCCGAGCCGCGCAACGGTGCCATGCGGCGTTGAAGCTCTGAAATGGTCGGGCACTGTAGACGCGATTCAGTTCCGTCAGTAGAGCAAGCGAGGCAGCCTGACAACACGAATTGGCGAGACTCAAACTCCAAAACTGTGAAGTACTAGCGCAAATAATCTAAACCAAAGTTGTAGCCCATAATACCATCTACAATTTCTATTAAAAGATCATAGTCTAATTCTCAGTCAATACGGAATAAAATCATGCCAAAGTCAAACCTGCGAAACTGGAAAGCAGAAAAGGACTTAGAAAAATTCTAAGTGCTGAAACCAGTGACATTGATTTTTGTCAGCACAAAATGACTAGGCTATGCACTGAATTAGCTCATGGCCCAAAAATAAAAGTTGTTCATCTACTCAAATACTACAACTTTGCTTAAAGGTTCACTGCCATGCAAAGACTTATGACATAATTCAAACTAGGTCAAATATAGCACTTTAAAAAGATGTCATACACCATATCAATGTTTTAGAGACTAAGCTAGACTTAGTCATGAATACCAAAGTGGTTCCTTATGCTATTCTAAACATGTTTAAAGCATTCCCAAGGTTCCACACATATTTCATACTTTGGTTCCATGAAAACCCTAACTTAAGTAAGGTAATTAAGTAATACACATGAAATATAAGCTAACAAAGGTATAGCCATTGAAATGCTCATGCACATGCATGCTCATGGATGCTTATGATCATGCAATGTGAAGGTTAAATGCATGCTTAACACCTAGAGTGTTACACCCACCACCCCCACCGTGGGCTCGGTAGGGTCTCACCGGAGCTCTACGGCCGCTACCACTGCCACAGAGCTCCAATGACACCCTACCGAACCCACGGTGACCACCCTACTACCCCTCCCCCGTTGGCAATGCACGCCCCTGCCCCAACTTGGCCCAACTGCCACTACCGCCACTAGCTCCCCTAAGTCGCCCATCGACCATTCCCAACTGCCTATCCAACCTACCTCCCCCAAATTTTTTTAAGCCCCCGAGAATATTGTTCAGCATTTCCCAATACCAATAACCACAAATATATGATAAAAAATATAAATACAATGATCCAATATAATTCTTCAAGAAAACAAACAACTAAATCAATAGCAGCATCTCAATACCACAAAAACTAAAAAGAAAGCAAGTTACAACAAAAAACATAATCGACAATTATAGACTTATGTGCCACATGGCTATAACAAAGATACTTCACTGCTGGCGACAAACCCCAGTTAACACTTATCAACAAAGACCATGGGGCGCCCCTACCCCGACCTAGCCCGGCCACGTCGACCGCTATAGGGACCCATAAACCGTCGTTTGACTATCCTCACCGCCTGGCCTGCCTTCCTACCCTTATTTTTTTTTCTTTTCTATAAACTCACTGGACCATTCTTCACCATCACTTCATCGGACAAATAAATTCCTTCTCAAATTTCTAATAAGAAGTTCTATGCTACCATATGATTCTACAAACAAACAAAAGCAAAATAGAATAATAGCAGCAGCTCTGACAAATAAAAAATTTCCAATGACTCAACTACAACATAGAATAAACAGATTTACATTCTATTATGTCTTGTACATACAAATAAAATAAATGCAATGATTCAATAAGGCAAGCATGTTCCGGCACCATGTGCCACTACCACCGCCCACCACCCCTGCTGCGGGCTCAGTAGGGTCTCGCCGGAGCTCCACGGCCACAAAGCTCCAACGACACCCTACTGAGCACGCAGCGACCACCCTACTCCCCGTGCCCCCACCACCATGGCAATGCACGCCCCACCCTGACCTAGCCCGACCACCACTACCGTCGCTAGCTCCCCTAAGCCGTCCATCGACCATTGCCAACCGCCTAGCCTACCTACCTCCCCCAAAATTTTTAAGCCCTCAGAATATTGTTCACCATTTCCCAATAGAAATAACCACAAAATATATGATAAAAAAATAAAAATACAAAGATCCAATCCAATTCTTCAAAGAAAACAAACAACTAAATCAATAGCAGCAACTCATACCACATAGACTAAAAAAAGGAAGTTACAACAAACAATAATTGATAGTTACAACATTGTGTGCCACGGAGCTACAACTAAGATACTTCACCGCTGGCAGCAAACCCTAGTTAACACTTCTGAACAAAGACCGTAGGTGCCCCCACACCATGACATGGCCCGGCTGCCTCCACCACCACAAGGACCCCTAAGCCACCTTGCCACCATCCCCACCCGACTATTGTTCACCATCTCTCAAAATCAAAGAAAATAAAATTATTCTCTAATTCCTAACCACATGATAGTATAAAAACTCACCACTAGAAACACACACAAAACACACACACAAACACAAGGAAATCTGCTTTCCATACATGATTGTTTCCATAATGCTTTGAAAACAATGAATATGAAATCTATTCTAGTTTCCCATACTACAATAAAAAAACAGCTACAACACTCGTTGCTTCTCTTCCTCAAGAACATCCAAAAATACATTTATTAGAAAAGAAAAGCACTTTTACAATCCAAAATATAATCCAGTTACATCAAATAACATAACACAATTGCATATAAGAGTAAAGGTAAACTCTGAAGATTGCTTAAAATACATGACTGTCTCTATGACTTGAATCAAGCCACTGCAAAGCTACTCAACACATGCCAAAAAAAAGACATACAAATACAAATCATTTTGATTTTCATTATTAAAACATGGCACTCTGCCTCCTAACAATTTCATACTTGAACAAATGTAAGAAATAGGGCGTCCTTACATATTCGTTCCACCCAATTAAAATACCTAGCGTAATACCATAGGTCGCTGGCATCCCTACAATTGAGAAGAATTTTCTAAATCTATAACTAGTGACATGCCATCATGAACAAACCGGTAATCAGGCCTATAAGAAAAACAAATAGCTAAAAACAGAATGACCACCGACAAGACTCCACTACCACTGATTTGGTAACACAGATCTGATTGACATTCCTGCCCACCATCTTGTCATCAGGATTCTCGATGTTGCGCGATTCATATTGGCTCAGTTGCCTATGCAGGTGTGCGATCTCACTATTCTTTTCTCTTCTGGTATTTCATAGATCCAGCAGCAACTTATTCAAGAAATCAGAATGCTCAGGATCAACCCATTGATAGAAGTGGCAGTCTTGTGGGGACTACAAAAAATATCCATGATTGGAGCACTAACCACAGTATTTTATAACTAAAGTTGGGGATAAAAATGAACTTACCCAAGCGTGCTTGCATTTATTGTAGCGGCACCCAGGATTTTTGTCGCTCCATGAGATCCACTGCAGCACCTTCATATCGCAGTGGCAAAGAACATCTGGCCCTCAAATCTCCACCATATTCTAGGGCATAGCTAGTTAGGCTAGGTCAAGAGGGAGGCAGGCAGGCTTCGCTTGGATTCCCGATCATGTCAAGGGCGTGGCTTGGTATAATCTTTGTACCCCCTCTCTTTTGTACCTCCAATATTTTTATATGCTTGCTATAATTGTTATGACAATATTAGTATTCATCTTATTCATGTTCTTCGTTATAATGTTCAACGACTACTTTGATTATATACTTAGTATAGCTAGTTTATCATTATGTTTATGCATAAGTTTGTATAGCGCTCACTCTAAAGTACACGGGGTGGGTGGTCGACATTGTGTAAGCGTGGTGCTTATAGGTTGTTTACCTACGGATACACCCTATATTCTGGGTCATGTGGTAGATCATGGATGTGACACTCCTATTGAGTCCTATGTAGTCCACTCCCCGAATATAGGTGCAAGTAGGGTCCAGTTACAAAGATAAAACAAGCTCTGTTCTTAATCTTCCTTAGTAATATCCCTTATGTGTAGATATAAAGATAACCTTAGCCATGACTACTAGGTGTAATTGCACTAATCAATGTATGTTTTGACTTGTAACTAAGAATGACTTAGGAATTATTTCTCTAATATTCTACCTGACCATGCTAATGCCATAGAAAAGAGTACTCTGAGCGATTTATCATTATTGAGGATTAATACTTATCATATATATATATATATATCTTATACCATGACTTACCCCTGTTATGAGTATATTATTGGTGATGGTTTACTTATCTATCAATAGTATAAGTTATCAATACATGTCCATGCTAGACCTTCCCTATGGTAAAACTATTAATAACGATACCAAGAATACTCTCAGGTGAAGCGCTACAATGGTATAATTATCTGTGCGCTTGCAGATCCCTTTCATATGTATATATTCATATCTATTCTTCCTAATCACATAAATTAATAAAGAAGTACTTAGTATTATTGTAGTAGTAATGCTATGTAGTACCAACAAGCATCTCTGGCATCATCACTAGGGATGATAGCCTAGTAAAGTAATGTTAGGAGATATAGGTTTGTAATAGGTGACTACTAAACAAGTGACAAGTTAATAAATACCAACAATGGCATAGATATGGAAGTCTATGAAAACCTCAATTTTGTCAATTATGACTAGCACGGCCCTAGCGATCCCACAACACTCGAAAAATAGTCCCAAAGGACTTTTGAAGAGTTTATTGTTCAGAACTAGCGGCATGTTACCCAAAAGGTTTTTTGCTATGAATTCTGACATGATACTAGTTCCGACAGTGGGGTTGTGCAGGGCATCTATGTTTGTTCCCCTTAACGAACAAGGCATGGCCGTGGAAGGTGAACGAATCTGAATTGCTTCAAAAGAATGTTTCACTTCCATTAACCATTCCTTTAATGGTTCCCCTCTAGGCAAAACTTCCTTTGTGTGCTTTTTGTGCCATGATAACTTCGAGATATTGCCATAATCCTCGAATTTGATAAAGAACTCCAAAGGATGAAGTATTTTTTCCTTGAGTGTTCATGGTTCGGGTGAGGGCTCAATAGTCGAATCTAAGGATGGAACGAGTTTGGATTTGGCTGATGAGGGCTCCTCAAAGCTTGACATGCCCTTCTTTTGGAGGGATTTGGGTTTTATGATGGAAGAAGCATGTTTTCTAGGATGTGAGTAAGGATTTTCTTTTGTTCCATCATAGTTTTTTGTGTAAATGACACTTCGATGGTCATGTCAAGGTATAGGGCAGCTTCTATGTCGAGACCTAAACAAAAGAGATGCAACAGCATGTTGTTGGGTAAAGACAAGCTTGGGCCGGCATATATTAACATTGAAAACCTAGCCCAGGCTGCACCTGTAGATTCCTTCTCATACTGCTCAAAATCAAGGATTGCCCTTGGTAGGGAGTCGATACGGGACACAGGGAAGAATGGAAGACAAAACTTGTCTTTAAGTTCATCCCAATCCCCATTCGTACTTCCTACAGCATGTGTGTACCATTCCTTCACCTCCCCCATGAGGGAGAAGGGAAACAACTTCCACCTTAGAGTTTCCTATGTCATGTCTGAGATGCTTAGGCATGAACACATTTCCTCAAAATTGCATTGGTGATGACACGGGTTTTTGTGATCAAGCCCTGCGAAGGGCTATGCCTGAACCATGGCTATCAAGCCAGGGTGAAGTTCATAGCCAGATGAAAAGGTTGGTTTTGAAAGTGGCTTTGATAACTCACCCTTTGAAGCAAAAGGATTTTGAAATGGAGTTGGCTTCATTGTGACAAAGAGAGAAAAAAATTTGTTTTTACAAAAAAGAAAAAGATACAGATATGAGGACGAACTAGGTTCAAAGAAAATAGCAACCATTCCCCAACAATGGTGCATGAAAGCTTGTTGGTATTTTTTAACATTTATAGAAAGAATCCGCAAGCATACAAAATTACCATTGTAGCTTTCACTTGGAAGTATTCAGGGTATCATATTTCCA
Source organism: Miscanthus floridulus (assembly GCF_019320115.1). Classification (NCBI taxonomy): domain Eukaryota; kingdom Viridiplantae; phylum Streptophyta; class Magnoliopsida; order Poales; family Poaceae; genus Miscanthus; species Miscanthus floridulus. The sequence continues at coordinate 21,235,374 of NC_089591.1, read as the reverse complement.
TAGGGAACAGAGGTATTTCTTCTAGCTACTAAGTCCAAGGACAATAGAAGGGTAGCTGATAAGGGTAGAGGTGGATTCCGATGGCTTTTGGGTCTATGAGAAGATAAACTCTACTTCTACTTGCCTACTTCGGGCACTGGTGAACACCTAGTCTGCCAAGCGTTGCTAGCCTATGGCTCTATGCCACACTCGAACATGGAGGATTACAAGGGATGGATAGGGCTATCACCACCTGTCGCCTACCCCTCAACCATAGGGCATGATGCAAACAAAGGTAGCCTCTAGCCTAGACACCACGTCTACGCTATTGACTACTACTATAGCGTTAGCTAGGAACATCTGTCTTTATTAGGAGTCCTCTACTAGAGCATCCACCATGGGGATGGACGACAAACCTGCAAACAAGTAAGAGTAAAGCTTAACTAATCAAAGACTTTTATAACCAAAAGAATCATGAATACTCACTTAGTAGAAAACCCTGTTGAGGCACAAGTATCCGTTGAGGTACAATTCAGGGAGACATCGACAAGCTAACTCTTCCCTATACTCTTACCTCACATCTCTCCCTTACAATTCTAGATAGCTACTAGGGCCTAAGCCCTTTGGAATGTTGCTCTTGTGTGTTGCTCTTGCTCCCTTGAGGTGTTGTTCAAATGAGGATGATGGAGCCTCCTTTTATAGGTGGAGAGGAGGGGGTCATTTGAAAATGTTTCATCCCCTCATGGAATGCACCAAACCACCAATCTGCGCATTTAGGTTACTACCTTCACCCATGAAACCGTCAATGGAGAGGCGGCATGAGGTGGCCCACCAAAGATGTGCCCAAGGGACCCCAGTGGTGGTGCGGGCGCACCAGGGGTGTGGCCACACCTCAACTAGGTCCAAATGGCCCCATCTTCGGTGGGATGCTTCCTTTGGGCCTCTAGGTGGGTCCTGCAAAGTTTTTGCACCATTTGGAGCACGTTTGCTTTGGGTGAAAGGATCAAGATGCCCAATAGGTGGGATAAATTGGGCTAATTCTAAAATTCTTTGCAATAAATAAACCCTACACTTAGCCCACTTCACCCCTTGTGCCTAGAAAGTTATTCTATTGATCTACTGCACAAAAGTTTAGCACCCTAAGTTCCAATCCTACTCTAGCATGGCAATTCTAAGAATATAAAGACAAGAATTGAATTGCTCAAATGTAAATGCTTAAAGTAAAGAGAGGAGAAGGAATGTGGTGATGTTTTGCTAAGTTATCAGAGAGTCGCCACTCCCTACTAGTCCTTGTTGGAGCACCCATGCAAGGGTGTAGCTCCCCCTTGATCCACATAAGGATCAAGTGCTATCTATGGGTTGATTCTTCGACACTCCATCATGGTGAATCACCCACAACCTGCTCATAATTTGAGTTGGGTCATCCACAAGCTCCACCGGATGATCACCAAACTCCCAATCACCATGAAGCCATCTAGGTGATGGCGATCACCAAGAGTAACATGCAAGAACTCTCACTTGACCACAACAAGCCTAATGACAAGGGTGGATGCACACTTGCTACCCTCTTTTCAATAATGAGGCCTTAATCTTGGATTCTCAAATCTCAATCACCTCACTAGGCTCTTGCTCTCCTAAGCACTCTCAAGGGTGTTTCTTAGCTGTTGAAATGGGCAAGAGTACTCCCTTGAATGAATAGAGGAAGTATTTATACCCCCTCATTCAAAACGAATCAGTTATATGCTTGAGTCAACACTCTACTAGGGTGACCGAACGCTCTGGTCAAGGTGACCGGACGCTCCGGTCAGTTCTCCCCTCCACTAAGCCGTTAAGTTGTGACCGGACTCTGACCTAGTGTCCGGTCAGCACTGACCAGACATGTCCAGTCACAAAAACTACCCTCTAGAACCTTACTGATGTTGACCGGACGTTGGAGCCCAGAGTCTGATCACTTCGCTGTTCAGCGTCCGGTCAGTAACTAGAACCTGACCAGCGTCCGGTCAGCACTGACTGAACGCGTCCGATCAGGATTCTCCTTCTCTGGAACCTTACTAGAGTTGATCAAACTCTAGCACCCAGCATCCAGTCACTTTTCACTCAATGTCTGGTCGCATCTAGACGACTTCAGCTTCATCAAATGAACTAACCGGACTCTACGCTAGCGTCCGGTTACACTAGGAACCAGTGTTCGGTCAACATTTGACCCTCCATTCACTTCCAACTCAAAATCATATGTGAATGAAGTTTGCTCCAACTGATCTTAGGGCTACTTCAGAGCTACCTAGTGCTAGATTTGACAAGTGTGCACCACACCTAACCCACTAGACTCACCTAGGTCAAGCTACTAGTCCATACCCCCCCTAATAGTATGGCCAAAGGAAAAACAAAGTCCTAAACTACACTAAGTGTCTCTTCAACACCAAACAACACTGAGAACTAGTCCATCCTTAACCTTATCGTCCATCCTTGGAAAACCGAAACGATTTCCATCGTAGGGGCATGACAACCATGATTGCCCAATCAATTGCCATTACCATGACCTAACTTAACTCCACAAAACACACATTAGTCATAGTAATCTCGTATTGTCATTAATCACCAAAACCCAACTAGGGGCCTAGATGCTTTCAATCTCCCCCCTTTTTGGTGATTGATGACAATACAACCTCGAGTATGTAAAAGAGATGAGGTTTTCAACATGCTTGGTTCATATAAGCTTTTAGCAATAAGAACAAAAGAGTTAGGCAAGCTTATATGACCCAAGCCAACATGATGTACTCAATAGATATTAAATAAGCATGAGTACAAGAAATAAAGCTCATTTGAATTGGAGTAAAGACACAGAAGCAAAACAAATGAGCATAACCAAGTGACATGACCTATAAATATTTCAAAGTAGAGAGCACACATGTCATATATCACATAAATATCACATATCACATAAATATCATGATCACACTTATGTAGTTTAATGCATGAAAGTAAACATGAATGCATAATAATGTATCACACATAAAAAACCAAATGTAATAAATAAGCTCCCCCTAGATATATCGCTCCTCCTAAGTCTATCATACTTGATCCCTCTCCCTCTTTGGCGTCAAACACCAAAACCAAAGGGTCGGTCGACGGGGCTGAAGTAGACAAGTTCAGGCACTGAGGTGCGGTGAGCGATCTAAAACTAGGTAGCATCATCATTTGATCCTGAGCTCTGAGCAGTCTGACCCTCTGTCGCTAGGAAGTGACGCTGAAGCGGTCTGGGTCGGATCTGGGACTGGTGCGACCTGTGACTCTGCAGGTATGACTATATCAGGTGGCTCTAATGATGCAACTGATGATGCGAGCGTCTCTATAGTCCTAGTAACTAGAGCAATGGTGGAAGGTCTAGGGACACGTAGCTCTGGCGGTGTAGGCTGCTCTGTCGCTGGAAGTAGCATCATGTGGTTCATTGGATAAAAACTCATGAGAGATAACAAGATTATCATGATTAACCTTGAGGTTTGGTATACTCTTCTTTTAGCATGTTATAGCTAGTGATGAGCTCATTGTGTATCCCCTCAAGTTTATCATGTTTATCTTTAAGCTCTTTCTTAGAAGATTTTAGCTCCTTGATTTTGGATGACATAGCATCATTTGCTTCTCTAAGCTCAACACTAGCCTTTTCCGCTATGTCACATTTAGCTAAAAGAGAATCATTCTTAAGTTCTAGCTTTTCATTCTTAGCTCTTGACTTCCTAATGATCTTAGTTTATTGATTTAGCAATTTAACAAGATCATCATATGAAGGTGATTCAAATTCATCATCATCACTATCACTATCATCATTGTAAGCATTTTCATCACCACTACTTTCATCATCATTTGATACCTTTCATTCACCCTTGGCCATAAGGCATAGGTGTGTAGAGGATGATGGTGGTGGTGTCGGTGATGATGATGAAGAGTCAATCACAATAGCGGCCACCTTCTTGTTGTCACTATCATCATCGGATGAGCAACTTGATGAATCAATGTCCATGAGCCAATCACCGATGATGTATGCCTTGCCATTTTTCTTCTTCTTGTGGAAGTCCTTCTTGTATGGCTTGTTTTTCTTCTTCTCATCTTCATCTTCATCACTTGAGTTATCTTTCTTGCCCTTGTTCTTCTTCTTGTATTTGTCTTTCTTAGGCTTCGGGCATTGATGTGCTAGATGACCAAGTTCTCCACAATTATAGCAATCCATCTCGGAGATTGGCTTCCTTCTAGTGCTAGTGAAGAACTTCTTTTTCTTGCTATCAAACTTGACACCATTCTTGTTGAGCTTCTTTAGCATTTTGGCAGTTCTTCTCACCATGAGAGCAAGACTTGCATCATCAATTTCATCATAACTTGAGCTCTCATACTCAATTCTTGCTTTGCCCTTCTCTTGGCTAGCCTTGAATGCCAAGTCTTTGTCTTTCTTCTTAGCAGAGGATGAGTCATCTTGTGGTGTGATGTGCATGTACATCTCATGAGCGTTGATCTTTCCCAAGATTTGAGTTGGTGTAGCGGTGGAAAGATCACCTTGATGAAGCACGGTCACAATATGCCCATATTTGTCAATGGGGAGGACACTCAAGATTTTTCTTACAACATCGGATGGTTGCATTTGAGTGAGTCCAAGCCCATTGACTTCCTCTACAAGAACATTTAAGCATAAGTACATCTCATTAGCACTTTCATTAGAAAGCATCTCAAAAGAATTAAGCTTTTTCATGATGAGATGATAGTGTTCCTCACGCTCACTCTTTGTTCCCTCATGGAGCGCACAAATGTCCGACCATAGTGCATGGGCATCCTTGTGGTTCCTCACACGGTTAAACACATCTTTGCAAAGGCTAGGCTTCTAAAGATGGTGTTTCTAGCCTTTGCATTCCATTTTTCAGTAATTCACTTCATCCCTTGAAGGTGCGTGGGATCCCTAGGTTTTGGGAAACCTTGAGAGGCGGCTCTAAGAATTCCAACATCTAGAGCTTCTAAATACGCCTCCATGCAGATTTTCCAATAAGGAAAATCATCTCCCTCAAAGATAGGAGGAGGTCCATTCCCCATGGGACATCTTTCTCTAGGCAGTTATGCCTAAATACATGAGCATGAGGCTCTGATACCAATTGAAAGGATCAAGATGCCCAAGAGAGGGGGTGAATTGGGCTAATTCTAAAATTCTTTGCAATAAATAAACCCTACACTTAGCCCACTTCACCCCTTGTGCCTAGAAAGTGAATATATTGATCTACCGCACAAAATTTTAGCACCTTAAGTTTCAATTCTACTCTAGCATGGCAATTCTAAGAATGTAAAGACAAGAATTGAATTGCTCAAATGTAAATGCTTAAAGTAAAGAGAGGAGAAGGAACGCGGTGATGTTTTGCCAAGGTATCGGAGAGTCGCCACTCCCCACTAGTCCTTGTTGGAGCACCTACGCAAGGGTGTAGCTCCCCCTTGATCCATGTAAGGATCATGTGCTCTCTACAGGTTGATTCTTCGACACTTCGTCGCGGTGAATCACCCACAACCGCTCACAACTTGAGTTGGGTCGTCCACAAGCAACACTAGATGATCACCAAACTCCCAATCACCACCAAGCCATCTAGGTGATGGCGATCACCAAGACTAACAAGCGAGAACTCCCACTTGACCACAACAAGCCTAATGAGAAGGGTGGATGCACACTTGCTACTCTCTTTTCACTAATGAGGCCTTAATTTTAGATTCTCGAATCTCAATCACCTCACTAGGCTCTTGCTCTCCTAAGCACTCTTAAGGGTGTTTCTTAGTTGCTGAAATGGGCAAGAGTACTCCCTTGAATAAATAGAGGAAGTATTTATACCCCCTCATTCAAAACGAATCGTTATATGCTTGAGTCAGCACTCTACGGGGTGACCGAACGCTCCAGTCAAGGTGACTGGACGCTCCGGTTAGTTCTCCCCAGCCACTGAGCCGTTAAGTTGTGACCGAACTTTAACATGCGTTTGGTCACGAAAACTACTCTCTGGAACCTTACTGATGTTGACCGAATGCTAGAGCCTAGAGTCCTGGTCACTTCGCTGTTCAGTGTCCGATTAGTAACTGGAACCTGACCAGCATCCGGTCAGCACTGAACGGAACGTGTCCAATCAGGATTCTCCCTCTCTGAAACCTTACTGGAGTTGACCTAGACTCTGGCACCCAGCGTCCGGTCACTTTTCACTCAACGTCCAGTTGCATCCAGACGACTTCAGCTTGATCAAATGAACTAACTGGACTCTATGCCAGCGTCTGGTCATACCGAAACCAGCGTCCAATCAACATTTGACCCTCCATTCACTTCCAACTGAAATCATATGTGAATGAAGTTGGCTCCAATTAATCTTAGGGCTACTTCGGAGCTACCTAGTGCTAGATTTGACAAGTGTGCACCACACCTAACCCACTAGACTCACCTAGGTCAAGCTACTAGTACATACCCCCCTTAATAGTATGGCCAAAGAAAAAACAAAGTCATAAACTACACTAAGTGTCTCTTCAACACCAAACGACACTTAGAACTAGTCCATCCTTAACCTTGTCGTCCATCCTTTAAAAATTGAAATGATTTCCATCGTAGGGGCATGACAACCATGATTGCCCAATCAATTGCCATTACTATGACCTAACTTAATTGCCTCTACAAAACACACGTTAGTCATAGTAATCTTATATTGTCATTAATCATCGAAACCCAACTAGGGGCCTAGGTGCTTTCAATGGGTTTTGGGCCTTTTTCTACATGTGACAGGGCCTTGATTTTCCTAATAGGTGGGCCTTCTCCCCCTGGGCTAATGTCGGGTGATCTTACGCCTTGTCGTATTGTGTATTTGGGCGTGTTTTCCTTGTTATTCCGACATGTCCTTCTGTAAATGGTAAAACACCAAAACTCATGGAAATCGTTAGTTCTGATGCCCTATGTCTAAGTTTGTTGCTTGTATGCTAGGATTTTATGCAAGTGTTGGTGGTTAATTATGTGAGTTAAGCACCGCCAACATTGCCTATATGGCCTAAGCGATAATGCCACAAGTAAGTAGGATTAGAATCATGTTTGCGAACTCTCTTAGCATTAACATTACTGATTTTAGTTTCCTCAAGATTAAGAACATAAAGCCCATTCACAACGGGACATCTCCCATAGTACATGCCATTCATAAAAATAGAACAATACTTGTTCTTTTTTACAAATTCAAAACCATCATCCTATAAACATGAGGCAGAAATAATGTTCTTATTCAATGTAGGAACAAAATAACAATTATTAAGTTCTAGCACTAATCCACAAGGTAGCGACAATGAATAAGTGCCGACAGCCAACGTAGCAACCTTTGCTCCATTCCCTGATACGCAAATCCACGTCGTCTCTTGTAAAGCGCCTAATTATTTTTAGTCCCTGCAACGATTATGCAAGTGTGAATCATTGCACCAGTATCAAATACCCATGCATCATTAGAACGCATTGCAAGATTAATTTCAAACACATTAATACCTTGAGCGGAGGCCACACCTCCATTCTTTTTCTTCTCTTCTAGGTACTTCTTGCAATTCCTCGACCAATGTCCTTTCACACTGCAGTGAAAACAAACATCATCAAAGGAGGGGCTAACCTTTTTATTCTTTTCTTTGGCCTTAGTTGCCTGCTTAGAAGTCTCACTATTGGTAGGTTTCTTATCCTTGCCTGGACGCTTTTGCTTCTTACCCTTCTGCATGACCAGGAGCCTTCCTAAGGCTCACCTCTGCCATCTTCAGCATCCCATGCAACTCGGTCAGCGTCTTCTTCAAGCCATTCATGTGATAATTCATAATAAGTGGCTCAAAGCTAGCTGGCAAAGACTGTAGTATCACATCGGTGGCGAGATGGTCATAGAGGGGAAAACCCAGTCTCTGCAAGCTCTCAATGTAACCAATTATCTTGATTACATGAGGGCTAACCGGAGCGCCTTCAGCAAGCTTGCTTCTAAATGGGGCCTTCGAGGTGTTAAACCTGTAAACCCTTGCCTGGTTTTTGAACATGCCACGTAGCCCCACAATCATATCATGCGGGTTGGTGCTCTCATATTGCTTCTGCAACTCAGAGTTCATGCAAGCAAGCATCAGGTACTGCACATCCACAACATCATCAGTGTGCTTCACATAAGCATGATATGCATTGGAATTGTACGCGACATTCTGAGGCTCATTCGGGTATGGCGTATCAAGAACGTACTCTTTCTTTTCCTGCCTGTGAACAATTCTCAGGTTTCGGATCCAATCAACAAAATTAATTCCATTTAGCTTTTCTTTCTCTAGGATCGATCGCAAATTAAAACTCGAGTTGCTCGAGATTTTCTTCAACAACAGAGTTATGCAACGGTTAGCAGTACTTTCATTAAAACATTTTTATAAAAGAAACCCTACTATGTTTTGCAAACGTCCCCTGATATTGCATAGTGGGACGAGACCCCACGTCCCTATGGAACTAGTGAGTTTTGGCATCACCACTAGCATCATAGTGAACTGAGTAGGCAACGCTTGCCAATCACATCCAATGTGACTATCATTTGTTGGTTGATATCATATATCTCGGCTTCCAATGCTAGTCCGACTTGATAGTTTCATCAAGTAAACCAACACTATACTGTGGTGTCCGACACCACCCAATAGATCAAGGTAGAAGATGACGCTCTTCTTTGGCAGACCCATCACCTGCTAACAAGACCCAAAAGGTGCGGCTCTTGGAAGGGCATAAAACTTAATTTTTATGAGGGACTTCTATACTCATCACAGGCAGTGTATAAATATAAATGTCACAAATAATCAAATTATTGTGATAGTATGACATCTCTTCGTCAATGAAAAATAGCGCATCCAGACGACTGCCAGCAACGGGTGAGGGTGCCTACTCCTAGACATCCCAATTTGAACACTCTCTTCCGGACGGTGTGGTCGCCGAGTCACCTTGCCTCATGTCGATAAATTACATAATTTTATTTACATTTTACATACAAATAGCAAATTAAAATATAAATTACATCATATGAGCACTCCATTGGACCATACGCAGGCCGAATACAATAAACAAACAGCCTCAACCTAGCTATAATAAATAGCGACATGCAGGCCGCACCAAACATTACACACAGATCATCACATATGATTTTCAAGCCATACCATCACATCATTCTCTGCAAAAACGAGTTAGACATTTCTACGAACGATGGTACGGGTTTTTTAACACGCAGTTGGCTTCACCAGCCAATGACGGATAGAACAGATTTTTCGCATGCTGCTATAAATTAACAAGCATGGCATTTTAGCCGAAATAGCCATACAACTGTGTATAAACTGCTTTGCTACACAAATTCACAACCTCATGGTCAGCCACACGACGCTTGCGTGCCGTCATAAAGACGGCCGATTAGCTAGTCACATAGTGAGGAAGCAAAAACGGAGTAAAGCAATCCCATATACGCATAATGCTATTCGTTAAAACGATCTATTCTACGATCAACCGCATTAAAATAATCTAGATAAAAAAACAACGCAAGGACGGCTCTGATACCACTGTTGGGTTACACGGGTGGCTACTCGCTAGCACAAAATAAATCACCATATAAAATTGGATCACTTGCATGTAGATAATCATAGATTATACCTTTTTGACGCGCGGATCACCGTATAAGATTTGGCGGAACGCGCATAGTCGATGTAGTCGACGTCGATGAAGTAGTCATACCGTACAACGCAGTGCGCAACGCAGCAGCACCTCTATGGGACGTCCACAGATACGGAGAGGAGAATGGCGACGACGTAACATGCTAGCGCTAGTCGACGCACAACAACTGCGACAGATCAAACATGACCGCAACAGCTTTTCGGCGGCCTCCGGTTCACGCGAACAGAGGCAGCGGCCTCTTGTTCACGAGAGGAGAGGCCGCGGCAGCCTCCTGTTGAAGTGTGCTAGGTTAATTGAATAGGTTAGCACCCTGACCGGAAAATTAGCAATATATATTGCTAATGGTCCACCGTATGGGTCATATGGGCTGCCCAGCCCATATTGTCTTGGGCATATACCCAACACGTGGCACTACAGCATCGTGGGCCGCCGCCGTGGGTTGGCTCTGCTGTTCCTCCGCGGGACACCGTGCTGCTGATGCCCATAGCCACAGGCAGATTTGGATGGCTTGATCAAATCTGACGGTGGACAAAATTAGACGATGTGCACCGATTGCAGGCTAGTGGTCCTCCCAAAGATTCGTGTTGAGAAGATCTCGTTTTCTGGTTGTTTCTATAGCGGAAAACCATAATGTTTTTGCTCAAAAAAAAAAAAGAACTATAAGAATTAAAGAACTATCCGTATTAGGTAATGCTCTTCCATAGACTTTTTTGCTCGCTTTACACGACATGCTGCAGTGAACGTCAGCCTTTGTGTGCATCACCTGCTTTATCCTTGCTTTGTGGAAAAGAAACATTGAAGTGTAGGTGCACCAGCTGCGAATGTGGATCTCTCAACCCACACCAAGATTAGCAACCACTCCTCTTACCAACAAAGAAATATTGTGATCCCTGACCACGGAACCACACCTCTGACGAGAATCCATTCTACATATTCTCATATACTCAGCCCATAGCCCTCGGCGCTATACCAACCATGAGCGATCTGTTATCCTACATTTCCAAGGTTATGTGCATCAAGGCAAGATCGGAGGAGGCAGCACAGGTCGGCGAGGACGGCGGTTGCCCAGCGGACGAGTGCCGCGTCTGCCTGTCCAAGATTCGGCGAGGCGAGGCTACCCGGCGTCTGCCGTGTCGGCATGTTTTCCACCGGGACTGCGTCGACCGATGGCTCTTGTCCTGCAAACGGACCTGTCCGCTCTGCCGAGTTTATGTGGCCGATGGGAACAAGCAGCCGGTGGCGGCCAAGCACACCAGCCGTGAAGAACAAGCACTCGCCGACGACCTGGTGATCTGGTTCTCCACAGTGCTCGTCCCCGGTTTCTGATGCCAACTCCCTCTTTTCTTCGCTCGACTCGATCGAAAGCTTGGTGTGTATTTTTTTATTGCATACATGTACGTACCTATGTTATAGTTATTATCTTAATTTAGAACAGTTTTAAGAAAATATGTGTATGTAGCATCTTGTTGCATGAACTTTATTGGAACTTTTGTATTTGGAGCCCATAACTGAAAATAAGAAGTCCGAGCAAATGTTGTCGAAATTTATGGTACTATAAGGTGGTGTTTGTTTTCACAAATGTTAACGTAAATGTATTTTTTTGTATGAGTGTTGACTGTACTATAATTCGAAAAAATAGCGTTGCTACTTTTGGGTACTTCTTATTTCTAGTTGTTGTTAAGTGCAATATGAAAAAAATGGATGAGTAAAATTAAATATATGTAATTAATTGCAATACTATAATTATTATGTCTACTAGCAAACATATCTGTGTGCTGCAATGGAATTAAAAAAGCTACAAATTCATGGAAGACGACAACAGGAATGGTACATGCCTATTTATGTTTTATACTTTCTATAATTTATTTAATATTTTTATGATCACGATATCCATAATACAAGCTAATAGTTGTAACAATATGACAGTGTCTTATTGTAAGCGGTTTTTTGTGACAGCCTTATTGTAAGCGTTGCCGGTTTGATTAGTTGAAACATCGGCTAATTCAGGTTCTAGCAAGAATAAATTTTATTCCTAATAAAAATTACATCGACAACTTTTATTTATTAGTAATATTGTATTTATTATTCAATTTTATGTTTTAATAAAAATGAAAATAAAAACAAAAAATGATGGAAAAACATAAGAATCGCAAAAAAATTAAAAAGATAATAAACAAAAAAAAAACAACGGACATAAACAAAAACCAAATAGAAAAAAAAAGACAAACAACAGGGAAAATGGACAACGACAGAAAGGAAAAAACGAGATGACGTACAGACACCAAACAGACTCATATTTATAGATACATTTACAGATTTATACTCATATTTATAGATACATTTACAGATTTATACTCTTTTTTTCCTATTTGGATTAGGATTCCCATTTAGCTTACTCGGGTTTAGAGGAATCTATTTGGATAGATATAGATTATTTCCCCACCGTAACTAGTGGATCTGTGTCCGGCTCTTCCCTATCTCGCCTAAGTATTTATTACTCATATAACATAAGTACTTGTATCAATTTGGCCCATATAGCCTAGTATTTGGCCCCAGCCCAACTTAAATCTATTGTCATATATATTGGTCGGCTGATCTTGTACCCTAGCTCTCATTGCCTCCATCCAAGCCTCTGAGCTGTCCAGCCGCCCGGTACTGCATACTCACATCTGACTGCACACCATCGGCCATCCCGTTAGGGCTCAGAGAGTCAAGGTCCAGTCCACTTGTCACAGTTAGGACTCGAGAGTCAGGGTTAGGCACGCCTGTCACTGTCAGGCTCTTGGGGAGTTAGGTTCAGGGGCCACTCTCCTTGTTCCCATCAGGGGCTCAAGAGTCAGAGTCGAGGGATGACGTACCCATCGGAGATACAGGGACTCAGATGTTTGGGGGCTCTGCCCTCCACCTAGAGCCCGAGATTAACGCTTCGGCGCCTGCTTCCCCACTTCCGCCAGGACCATTGTGGTGAATTCCAGCACGTCAGAAGATGATAACCACTGGTACTCTTCCTCATCCCTGACCATTTAGTAATCCAATTCATATGTGCTCAGGTGTAAAATCGTCTATGAGTTACCCATGGGGTAGCATTACCTGCCTAGATGCAGGTATGGGTAAACTTTCCTACCCGCATAGGGTATGAGTAACCCAACATGTAAAATTTCTCCTGGTGGGTGCAGTATGCGATTGCAGCGGGTACGTACCTATTGGCATCCTTGCTGGCAGCTAGGGAGAAGGGGAGTGGGGACCCTTTTGTTTGCTAGTTGGGCTGATTGGCACCACTGGACTTGGTTGTATCGATTTTGCCATGTGAAAATGTGCAACTGGCATTTGGCTTGGTAACTACATGAGCTAAAATATTGGCTCAGTTTAATGAAATATATATATAAACAAGCCTCTTCAACATTGTCAGTGTTTGTAAAGCCTCATCTTTGCATTCTAACAGGCGAGGCATCGACCGGCATAGGGCAGTGGAGCCGCCTGTAGCACCTAGTTTTAAGAACAAAACTAGATATACACCATATGTGAGCCTAGAAAGTCAAATCTCATATATAGCTACAAATAAGGGTAATATCGAAAGACAATGCTCAATATATAACGTACTTAGTATAAAGGATATAACATTAGATAGCAAATAGCGGAAAGACAACTCCGATCTTCGGGTGAAGACTTTATTTCCACAAGGACAACTAACTGGTTGATCACAAGCCTAATTCCTCCAAACTCTAGCAATCTGGTACCCATCATGGATTTTTATCCAAATATTTGAAAAGTAAAGCAAGCATAAGTACATGTCGTACTCAACAAATATAACATAGGGTTCATGAGGCTCAAAAGGCTGACACTGGTTTAACTGCGATTAGCTTTTAATGAGTCATCTTTTAGCAATTGGGTGGCAACAAGTTTATTCACAAGCCCATATAAACACATGATCAGATAAACATGAATAATGAATAGCATAAACAGTAATCATTAATGAGTATCTTCATTATCCATATCATTAGTGTTCATCATCTATTCTATAAGGGTCTAAGGCCGCTCATGACCGTGAGCACGGCTGATATACCAGTTTTACAATCTACAGAGGTTATACACTTTCACTTTGAGTCATGATTTACCCTTTCGCCCGAGGTAGTTAATCTCTTAACCCACTTCTAAGGAAGGTCAGTAGGGTTCACTATGAAGCCTTTCAAAGATTCGTCTAACAAGTTAGGGCCATTAGATTTACTCGGCAAACAGATGTAGGAACCCCCCATCCCGATGGCACAATGACACGCAACCTATACATAAAGGGACAGATATTGTCCTATACCCAATTCGTCAAGCCATTCTTACGCTAATAAAGGTAACCACTAACAAGCTAGAAAAGGTCCTCATACTAAGCTAAAGCCAGAGCCATGTAGCCCTCAAAACTATACTGTAAGTCTTAGATAATCACTTACAGATAAGTCCTTAGGGAGAGGAATCTAGAGCACCATAAAAACAACCCAATGCTCTAGCCCCCTAGTTCTATGCTACTAAAAAGCATCTTTTAATGTTTATTGCATATATCATTAGTCAAGTTACAAGATCATGGTCTTTAATTGAGCACTAGCATTATACTACCCAATGCATATCCCATAGGAGACAAGGTATAAGTTCAATTCTAGGGAATCTCTATCAAGGTGACACATGCAATATAAATTAAATGTATTAAAGTTGATAGGAAACAAGGATGATCTCATACTATACTTGCCTTAAAACATCAATCCTTCTTCTATTGAATCGTAAGCTCCAAAGGACTTCTTTTGGATCACCAACTTCTTTTATATCACCAACGCAAAGCTCACCGACTGGACATGATCAAACAGCACCACACAAGCATCCATGCAATCATACACGAAGCAAACAGTAGATCTAAATTAGAACAATACACCAAGCATAATAAATAATAAGTAAAGAGGTTTTAAAGATGTTCTACACGTTACTACGAACACACAGTTGCGAAAAGCACTCTAATCGGAGCTATAACAAAAAAAGTTATGAATTAAATATGATTTCCTTTAATAAAATAATAGATTAAATCTGACCTCAAATTTCAAAATTTGAAAATATATTTAACAGTAGTATAAACATGTAGATTACATAATTACAAATCTAATGCAACTTGAACAGGTCAAATCGGAGTTAAAACGGAGAAGATATGGCCTAATGAAGATAGCGACAATTTTATAAATAAACAGAACTCAATTTTGATTTAAAATAAATAAAATTAGATTTTGAATTCGGGCCAGGGACTGCGAACACGGATAGAAGAAAGGGCAGAGGCTCTTTAGAATAAAATCATAGATGGCGGGTTCAAATCTACAAAAATGTTAGGGCTCTTTAGCAAAATGGCCAGCGAAGGGGTACGGGTGATCTTGGACCATTGGATTGAATTGGGACAGTCCAAATTAGAAAGGAGGGAGAGATAGAGTCATGGGCCGAAGAAGAAAACCGACGCAGCGGAGCTCCATTATTGGGGGCGAGAAGCTCCCTAGAGCGCTTGGTTTGGGCCCTAGAGGCCACGGTTTGACGAGCCGAGAGCATAGGGAATTAGAGGAGAAGATGGCGAACTCACATAGGGCCTTCTTGCGATCGACGGTAGGTCTATGACGTCGGGCAGCATGGCGGCGACGGCGACGGTGAGAGGAAGAGAAAAAATCTAATTTACTACACGAGGTATTTCTCAGACTAGGGGCTCCTCTTACGGTAGTTTTGGTGTGCTTTGTACAAGGGGTTGGTATATATTTATAGGCAGAAAAACTCTCTACATCTATATCAACTAGTAATATGATACTAATTGATATTACACCCTCCACATTTACTAATGGACCTAAATAATTATTAAAGCCCATTAGTAAATAAATGCATGGGCCTTTGAGATTTATTAGGATTATTGCACATGGGCTTTGAGAGTTGGTTGGAAAATAAGATATATTATTTATTTTTGGAATTATTTAATTTCATGAATAAAATAATTCTAGAAAAGTCCAGAATTGATATTGAAGCCACGAAAAATACTCTGAGACCTCCAAAAATTTGGGGAATATTCCCATAGACACTTTGGAACATAATGAACCTAAATAAAGTATTTAGAGCTCATGAAAAGATTGTTGGGAACTTGGAACATAAAGATTAAGGTGAATGAGGTAGGAATTAAATTCCAGAAAGAAGCTGGAAAATTCTAAGAGATAGATATTTGTCTCCTAAACATATTAAAAACACACACATTTTGTACATAGAAACATAATGTACGACCAGCATGAATGCAACAAACACGTTTCTACCTTAAGATAAATTTTAATCTAATGAAAAATTATTATTTTCCTATGTTTTCATGAGCATAAAAAAGACAAAATTAAATCATTTTAGCTCTGTTTTAAGAGAAGCAAATTTTAGGGTGTTACACAGCCGGTGATTGTGGATGCACCAAGTGAGGGTGCCACATGTGTGCAAGGCCACCGCCAGCGACGAATGCGCCAAAGGGTAGAAGCAGGGGAAAGAACGGCCATGGCAATCAAGGCGAGGCTGACCATGGTGGACAGTAACGAGGGTCAGGGGTGTCGGGCAGTAGCGGTGGCGGGGAGGAAGCGCTAGAGCTAGGCTATGCGGGACCACTATGGCTGGGAGCAGAGGCTGTGGCGTTGTTCACCTTTATTGGACATGGGGTGTTGGGCAGAGATGTGTAGCGCATAGAGAATAATGAAGAAGAAGATGGTGATAGACGATGTGCAGCTCCCACATGAAAATTGCATACTGGGTCTACAACGACTATCTATCTTCTCCCTCCCAATCCCTCATACCAGACACTAAACATGGACAACCAAACACAAATATGGGATGCTGCCATCCCAGAAAACTTGACTTGTCCCTCCTTACTCCTAAACCAAATGCAACCTTAGTTTGAGAAAGGGAGGGGAAATAGGATTATTTACTTTTTAATTGTACAGTACATTACCTAAGTTATTAAGGGCTGTAATAGTGGAAGAGAAAGAAACTTGGGGGCTCCAACCACAACTACCCCCCCCCTCCCCCTCTCACGGCGACGGTGAGAGGAAGAGAAAAATCTAATTTACTACACGAGGTATTTCTCAGACTAGGGGCTCCTCTTACGGTAGTTTTGGTGTGCTTTGTACAAGGGGTTGGTATATATTTATAGGCAGAAAAACTCTCCACATCTATATCAACTAGTAATATGGTACTAATTGATATTACACCCTCCACATTTACTAATGGACCTAAATAATTATTAAAGCCCATTAGTAAATAAATGCATGGGCCTTTGAGATTTATTAGGATTATTGCACATGGGCTTTGAGAGTTGGTTGGAAAATAAGATATATTATTTATTTTTGGAATTATTTAATTTCATGAATAAAATAATTCTAGAAAAGTCCAGAATTGATATTGAAGCCACGAAAAATACTCTGAGACCTCCAAAAATTTGGGGAATATTCCCATAGACACTTTGGAACATAATGAACCTAAATAAAGTATTTAGAGCTCATGAAAAGATTGTTGGGAACTTGGAACATAAAGATTAAGGTGAATGAGGTAGGAATTAAATTCCAGAAAGAAGCTGGAAAATTCTAAGAGATAGATATTTGTCTCCTAAACATATTAAAAACACACACATTTTGTACATAGAAACATAATGTACGACCAGCATGAATGCAACAAACACGTTTCTACCTTAAGATAAATTTTAATCTAATGAAAAATTATTATTTTCCTATGTTTTCATGAGCATAAAAAAGACAAAATTAAATCATTTTAGCTCTGTTTTAAGAGAAGCAAATTTTATGGTGTTACACAGCCGGTGATTGTGGATGCACCAAGTGAGGGTGCCACATGTGTGCAAGGCCACCGCCAGCGACGAATGCGCCAAAGGGTAGAAGCAGGGGAAAGAACGGCCATGGCAATCAAGGCGAGGCTGACCATGGTGGACAGTAACGAGGGTCAGGGGTGTCGGGCAGTAGCGGTGGCGGGGAGGAAGCGCTAGAGCTAGGCTATGCGGGACCACTATGGCTGGGAGCAGAGGCTGTGGCGTTGTTCACCTTTATTGGACATGGGGTGTTGGGCAGAGATGTGTAGCGCATAGAGAATAATGAAGAAGAAGATGGTGATAGACGATGTGCAGCTCCCACATGAAAATTGCATACTGGGTCTACAACGACTATCTATCTTCTCCCTCCCAATCCCTCATACCAGACACTAAACATGGACAACCAAACACAAATATGGGATGCTGCCATCCCAGAAAACTTGACTTGTCCCTCCTTACTCCTAAACCAAATGCAACCTTAGTTTGAGAAAGGGAGGGGAAATAGGATTATTTACTTTTTAATTGTACAGTACATTACCTAAGTTATTAAGGGCTGTAATAGTGGAAGAGAAAGAAACTTGGGGGCTCCAACCACAACTACCCCCCCGCCCACACCCACACACACACACACACACATCCCTCCTGACCTCCACCCAACCACCTCCTCTTTCTTAGCCACTATATAGCCTGATCGTGGTCGTCCTAATGTTGAATAATGGCATTCATGGCCAACTTAGTTTTTTGCAGTAAAAGCCACACATTGTATTAACATACCTCCCATCAGATACGCATAGATGCGTGGCTGGTCCAAAGATTTTTTTCGGTTAATCTATACCTCGCTCGGGTGATTCTCGAGGTCACCTCACTCGATCCGGCGGCTGTCTATGTGCGCGATGCGCTCGCGCACCAAGCGGTGGGGCGCGGTGGGGCCAGTTTGCGTCAGCGCAGAGGAGTCACAGGTAGCATGGTCGCTGTTTTCCTTTTTTTCTCGTGCTCCATGCCGGCCATCGGCTATTTTCTGGTGCCTCCATGCCGCCCATCTCCTCAATTCCATGAACATGTTGGATACTGCAGGGGACCATAGGCCGCCCACCCCACCGTCTGCATGGAGCCATGCATCCAGATTCATTTCGGGCAGATTACATCTGGTGGAACCATATTTTACTATATCTATTTGGATGTAATTTTATTTTCAATTGATGTAAATTGATTATTTCTAAATAAGAATGGTCAAAATTACTCGAACAGTTATCTGATTTTTTTTTTGCTTTTTTTATTTTTTGTCTGTTTTATTTGGTTTCTCTTTGAAATTTTCCAATTTAGCTTCCATAGAAATAATCTAGCTAATATTTTTGTTTTATTTGTTTAATATTTTTGTATTATTTGGATTTTTTTTATTTGATCGGGGGTGTTGGTTGGATTAGAAACAAGTTCGATTTTTTTTTAATCGAGTGTCTGGCTGCTATAAAATAATCGAGTGTTCCATCCGTTAGAATCACTCGATTTTCTTTGGATTCCGCGATCGAGTGATTGTTGGGCCTGCAACACCCGGGTGCTGGCAGGGCCAGAAACACCCGAGCCTGCGGTAGACAGCCCTTTTTTTTCATCGAACTGTCCCTGCAAAACATGAACTGCTCATACAAATATGGAATTTTTCTTTTTCTTTTTTTTTTTGAAAACACGACGCTCTAAATCTATCCACAACATTGTCACCACGGACATCAGAGCAACAAGGTCAATTCTAGTTCACTCGGACACGACTAATCCATCGCCATCGATCGAGTATGTATGGAAGAAGAGCCTGGATAGGACACTGACGAGGATCAGCAGGAGTGCTTCACTGAACAAGCCACTACTTGAGCCCAGTGCCTAAGCCTTGTCTTCACAAGCTGTGGGTTATCTCCTGTTGCATCAAGAATCGACAAAGGAGATGGAAAAAACGATCAGCACAACTCAATGCCAAGATACACTGTTTGTTCCCAATATAAGAAACTGCAAAAGTTAACAAAATCATGGAAATTTTCTGCAACTCAAATTACCTGGACTGCAGATCTTCCACGACTCCAAGGGGTTATTAGAGTGAGCACTAGGGCTACCTGGGGTGGGCGTGCCGCAGAGGTTGGGCGACGACTTGGTGGCCGACAGAGACGGCGCTGAGGTCGTAGAAAACCGCATCTTGGGCTCGGACAGCTGCCGGTTGACGGCGAAGTAGAGGTCGAGGGCGGGGAGGGTGTCGCAGAGGTCCTGCCCGCCCATCTGCTCGTCGAACCTGCTGAAGCCAAGATCCATGGATCCCCTCAGCTCATCGAGGTCCTCGTCGATTATACGCTTGGCCACCCGCTCCGCGCTCGAGCTCGCCTCGCTGTCAATAGGACAAACAGTGCTGCCACCGGCCCTGTCGTCGGCTTCGTTCAGGCGCATGCTGCTCCTCTGTCGTTGTATCTGCCGCCTCCGCTTCTCCCACTTGACCTCCCCGGTGGTCTCCTTCATGTACAGCTGCTTCGAGAACCTCTTCTTGTTGGCAATGCCGGCTGTGGCCGCAATCGATGTTGACTGTTCCAGCGGCGACTGCCGGTGTTTGCCGGTCTTGACGAACTCTTCCTCCTTCCAGTCCCTGTAAAGTGATAAAGGCGGCGGGCATGGGACTCCGCACCTATGCTCTCTGCCATTACTGCCCATGGCTTCTGTCGTTGTGCTCTCTGTTACGATATGACGAGAGATTGTTGGCTTAAACTCGTGCCGTCGTCCCCTTTCCTCCTCCCCCTGAAGGATGACTCTTCACTGCAGCTGTCGTGCCCCGATAGCTGCCGCTGGTGCTGGAGGAAGGAGAGGGAGAGGGAGAGGGAGACGTCGACAAGAGAAGGCAGGGGAGGTGAAGCTCCCCCAATATCAAGGTGACCGAGGAAGAAGAAAATCCCCCAAAATAGGGGTGTGTAACCTGTCCCATGGCCTAGCGGCATGCCTATTTTACTACGTTCCTAATGGTAGCCATACACGGTTGTTAACCAGCCATGCATGACCGTCGGTGCTGCGCATTCCAGACCACCCGTACCTATGCACTTAAATTAATATGCAGCCAACATCAGCCAAAAAAAAAAAACAGGACAGGACTTTTAATTCATATATAAAGAGAGGAGAGACCTTTGGGGCAGCATGAAGGTGGACTGGGACTGCCCATGATTCTCCTCCCATGGTAACGGACCACAAACACTATCGGAAACCGGCACTTTGCCGAGTGTATTTTATCAGGCACTGGGTAAAGACGGTCTTTGCCGAATGCCAAATAAAATACACTCGGCAAAAAAAAACACTCGACAAAATGCGTCTTTGCCTAGTGTTTTTTTTCTGGCATTCGGCAAATATGTATTTTGTCGAGTGCTATTTTTTGGTACACGGCAAAATGCGTCTTTGCTGAGTGCCTTTTTTCTGGCACTCGGCAAAGATGTATTTTGCCGAGTGCCTTTGTTTTGGCACTCGGGAAAGAGGCATTTTGCCGTGTGCATTCCCCCCCCCCCAGCAAATCAGTTTTTCAAAGCAATTTTTGATGCCCTAAATGAATTCAAATGAAAAACTTTTCAACTACAAAGTTGTATAACTTCTCAGGATCTACAAAGTTTATTTTGGTCATTTCTTCATTTGACAAAGCGACAATAACGTTGTTCATAAAATCTACATCTCTCATATCTCTCATATTAGTTTTATGAAAGTAGAAGAGAGATGTATAAGATTTGTGAACAATATTACTACCATTATATCGGATGAACTAATGACCAACATAAACTTTGTAGATCTTGAGAAGTTATGAAATTTTATAGTCGGCAACATTTTGATTTGAAATCATCTTGTCATGCAAAAACGACATTTTGAATTTGAAAATTTTAAAATTTGAATTTTTCAAAAGACCTCGGATGGAAAAACTTCCTAAATGAAAATTGTAGATCCCCAAAAGTTATGAAACTACGTAGTTGACAACTTTTTGATTTGAAATCATCTTATCATGCAAAACTACGTTTGAATCTCTCAAATTTGACATTCAAATTTTTCAAACGACCTCGGATGAAAAAACTTCCTAAATAAAAATTGTAGATCTCGAAAAGTTATGAAACTTTATAGTTGACCACTTTTTTATTTGAATTCGTTTAGGGTCTCAAACAAGCCATTTACTCTCGGTTTAGTATAATATACGAGGATAGATAACGGAATCTAGACACAAGTGACAGTGTAGTAGCAGTGGTAGAGCAGCAGACACGCGAGGGAGCCGGCCTCGAATTTAGTGCAAGAAATGCACGACTTCGATGAAGACGGGCGGGCGCTGACAGGGTGGCAGCCTCCCCCGAAAAAAAAATTTGAAAATTTTTTCTATTATTTTTTGGTTTTTTCGCATTTTCATTTTGCCCAACAAAAAACACTCGATAAATAGCTGTTTACCGACAAAAAGATACCGTGTGTTGTATGCCGAGTGTTACACTCGGCAAAGCAGTTGCCGAGTGTTTTTTAGCCATTGCCGAGTGCCCCTGGCACTCGGCGAAACGACTGTATCCCGTTGTGAAAGTTGTAGATCAATATTTTTGTCAGGGACATTGGCACTCCAAACACAAAGGCTTATCCCTCCCTTAATTGGGAAGAACAAGCACGATAGGCTCGCTCCGCTGCCCCTGTTTTTAGCTTATGCGAGATAAGGTGAACAAGTGACGATTACAAATTCAGAAGATAGGCTCCACCGCCCCTGTATCCGTTTTTAGCTGATGCGGGATAAGGTTAATAGGAGATGATTACAAAATGAGATAGACTTCACCGCCCCTATGCCAGGAGATGCAATAATCGTACTGTCCAACCATGGAATTAATAAGTAACAAAGTTCTGATAATGGCATGCATAAATACTATTAGACATGTCAATAGATTATTAGGATCGAAATACATATAGAGAAATCCATTGAAAATCTAAGAGACAAAATCCCAAGTTCAATCCTACCCCATTAAACTGACTAATGGGCAATGTAATCCAATCCAATTGCTTTAAGTCCAAGTCCATCAATATGATCCAGTAATAAAAACCATTCATGGTATGCCCAAGGTTAACGAAAAAGCAGTCTGGTTCTATTAGCAAAGACAGCACGATGTAAACACGTTTGTGTTTCCTTTCTATCTTAATACAACGATACACAAGTCTTTTGTGTATTCGAAAAAAGATGAAATTGATGAAAACTTAACTGCTTTCATTCAGTCATTCATTGACATTCAATATGTAAGTTAATTATAAGTTAGTTAGTTGATGAAAGCTTGTGCCATGTGCACGTTCTCGGTTCATTGGTGGAAAGGTTTTTTTTATAACTAGCATATCTTCTTCAACAGCATCGAGCTGTTTGAATGAAAAAACACTCCCAGTGTACAAAAGAGAGTGCCTCTCTTTATGGGCGCATGTTTACATGACTCTGATTTGTACAGGATATGGTTATAGAGTGATGATCTGTTTGCGACGTCATTCTTGCCTACTGCGCTAATAGATGCGTCGTCTGGTTCAGATTCCTAGGAACCTCGAAAATCCTGTATGTGTTTGCTGAGTTGTAGTTGATGAACTTCTGAGTGAAGGGTTTGATTGTCCATTCTGGTGCTGTGGAACGTTATGTACCATTGAAGAAGGTCACCAACTATTGGTTGTCCACCAGGTAGTTGGGTGACTGGAGATGGAGCAAGGATGCCGCCATTGCAGCTAGAGATAGAGCTGTCACCTCCGCCATTAGAACTAATGTGGTGTTGCATATTGTCGCCTATAGGAACACAGTCTGTGTTTGCTGCGCCTGGGTATATATGATGAATACACCAAGACCTGCATTCGTGAAGAAATGCACTAGTAAAAAAAGATTTATACCAATGTCTCTTTTTTTTTTTTGAGCCACCCCTACAAACGATGCTCAAACAAGCCGCCTCTATAAATCTATTTATAGGGGGATTTGTAGGGGTTGCTGCTGTTATCAGCCGTCATTGTAGGGACGGCTCAATATTAAACCATCCCTGCAAATATACGCCGAATAGTAAAAATTAAGCACTAAAATTTAAATTTTTTTAAACGACCTTGGATGGAGAAATGATCAAAATAAAAGTTGTAGATCTCAAAAAGATATGAAACTTTTCTATTTACATCTTTTTTATTTGAAATCATTTACTGCTTCAAAATGCAGTTTGAAATTTAATTTTAAAATTGTTGAAGAACACTGATTTCTCTTTTTAATCTCTGACTAAAACTTGTAACTAGTCTTTATCCCTCATACTAACTTCAAATTTGATGATTGTTTTTTCTAAAATTTTCTAAAATCATGCTCTATTAATTTATTTTGTTCTTACAGCTATTATTTTGTTCATCTTTTCATGTGACTGTGTTTTATCTATTTGAATTTTGAACTTCCAAAAACGATAACTTCAAAGGTCATTTTGAAATATTAAATGATTTCTGAAAAATTCATGAGCATAAAATTTGTAGAACTCATCAAGATCTACGGCTTTTACTTTGGTCATTTCTTGATCCTGTTCACAAAATTTACATATCTCTCTTATAGAACTACAAAGAGGGATATGTAAATTTTGTGAACAATGTTACTATCATTATATCGGATGACCAAATGACCAAAATAAAAGTTGTAGATCTCCAAAAGTTATGGAACTTTGTAGTTGATAACTTTTTTATTTGAATTTATTTTATCAAGGAAAACTACGTTTGAATTTCTCAAATTTGAATTTCAATTTTTTCAAATGACCTCGGATGTAGAAACAACCAAATTAAAAGTTGTAGATCCCAAAAAGTTATACAACTTTGTAGTTGACAACTTTTTAATTTGAAATCATCTTGTCAAGACGTTTGAACTTCCAAAAAATTGAAATTTGAATTTTTTAAACAACCTCGGATGGACAAACAACAAAAATGAACGTTGTAGATCTTGAAAAGTTACGAAACTTTATAGTTGACAACTTTTTGATCAAGGAAAACTATGTTTGAATTTTTTAAATTTGAAATTCAAATTTTGTAAACGACCTTAAATGAAGAAACTACCAAAATAGAAGTTGTAGATCTTGAAAAGTTATAAAACTTTATAGTTGATAAATTTTTCATTTGTGTCACACCCGATTTTAAGGATAAAATGGGATACATAATCTTATGTGCGTTCAGAGATCGGTCACACGCATAAGCTGACAAATTATAAATAGTATCTTCACAAGTGCTTATTACATCATGAATAATAAGACAGTCTTCACATAAATGTAGCGAAAGTATAAAGAAAAATCTCTCGCGGAAGCTCCATATCACAGGGACGTCAACTGATTGACCACAAGTCTAGTAATCCTCAGAAAAGTCATCATTACCATAGCCATCTATTACTCATCCGGGATTTTCATCCAAATAATGAAAATAAACAAGCGTAAGTACGTGTCGTACTCAACAAGTGTAACATAGGGTTCAAGATGCTCAAAAGGCTTGACACGGGTTTAACAGGCATTTAGCTTTTAGTTGTCATAATTTTTGCATAAGAGTAGCATCAAGTTGTTTCAATCCCAAAGTAAAACACATGATCAATGTAAACATAAATAATGAATAGTATAAATAGATAATTCTTAGTGATCATCTATTCCATAAGGGTCTAAGACCGCTCGTGACCGTGAGCACGGCTGATATACCAGTTTTACACTCTATAGAGGTTGTACACTTTCACTATGAGGCTGATATACCAGTTTTATATTCTTCTGCCAATATAGGTAACCACTAATAAGCTAGAAAATGTCCTCATACTAAGCTAAAGACAGAGCCATGTAGCCCTCACAACTATACTATAAGTCCCGGATGTTCGCTTAC
Organism: Miscanthus floridulus; assembly: GCF_019320115.1. Classification (NCBI taxonomy): domain Eukaryota; kingdom Viridiplantae; phylum Streptophyta; class Magnoliopsida; order Poales; family Poaceae; genus Miscanthus; species Miscanthus floridulus. Next base: position 21,210,025 of record NC_089591.1, on the reverse strand, counting down.
AGATAAGTCCTTAGAAAGAGAAATCTAAAGCATTTAGAAAGTAGCTAAATACTTAAGCCCCTAGTTTTCATGTTGCTAAAAGTCATGTTTTAATGTTTATTCCATATACCATTAGTCCAGTTATAAAATCATGGTTTAATTGAGCACTAACAAAGTTACCTAATGCATATCCTATAGGAGACAAGGTATAAGTTCAATTCTAGGGAATCCCTATCAAGGTGACACATGTAGCATGGAATAAATGTAGTAAAGTTGATAGAAAACAAGGATAATCTCATGCTATACTTGCCTTGAACAAAATGCTCCTGCTCGTCAAAGTTATACTCTTGTTCACCCACGAATTGCTCACCCTCTATACTCGATAATCACAGCAATATACAAGCATCCAGAAGAAATCATACATAGCAAACAAAAGCTATAGGTTAGAACAGTACACCAATAGTATAGAATGAAGATGAAAAGTTTACAAAATGAATCAACGTCTCACTACGAACACACAGACACGAAGATCACAAAAATCGAAGCTAAAATGAAGAAGTTATGAATTAAATAAGATTTTGTTTAATAAAATAATAGATTAAATCTAACCTTGAATTTTAAAAGTCAAAAACATACTTAACAGTAGTATGAACATGTAGATTACTCAATTATGAACCTAACGCAACTTGAACGGATCAAATCAGAGTTGAAATGAAGATTTTATGACTAAAACAACATTAGTGGCAAAACTGTAAATAGATAAAAACGTATTTTGGATCTAAACCGAAAGGAACTACACTTTAAAAAGAAGAAGGCATATTCTGGATTTACACATTGGCTGAGGGTTATAATATAGAAAAGTGCAGGGACTCTTTAGCATAAATGTAGGGACGACGAGTTAAGATCCATATAATTATAAGTACCTTTGTGCAAAACGACAGGTGAAGGGGTATGTTCTAATCTCGGCCCTTGATTTTGGATCGGACGGTTGGAAATAAACCAGAGAAAGTGGACGATGAGGTGGGCGGCAGGCTCCGACGATGTAACACCCTAAAATTTGAATTTCTGGAAATAGAGCTAAAATGATTTAATTTGGAATTTTGTGCTCATGAAAATATAGAAAAATAAAAATTTTCACTAAATTAAAATTCATCATAAGCTAGCAACATGGATGTGCATACATGCTGGTGCATTTATTTCTTTGTATTGTGTGGATTTAATTTAAATTGAAAATATGCCAAAATGTTTTTGAAGCGGGCTTCGAAGTAAAAGAAAAGAAAAATTGAAAATAAAAGAATTAAAAAGTTGTATAACTTATTTTTAGAAAACTTACCAAAATGGCTCATATATTTTTTTATTATTTGAGTTGAAAAGTATATTCAAAACTCTATTTGAATTTGATTGACTTAGATTTGAAATTTGTTTTGAAAACAAAATAGAAAAAATTTGGAAATTGGGAAAACTCCTCTCCTTCCTGGCCCAAAGGCCTGCTTGGCCTGCCTCTCTCCGCGGCCTAGTTCTGTTTCCGCTCTCAATTTCTCTTCTCGGCTTTTGTTTCCGTTGGCCATCCCCGTCCCTTCCTTTTGGCCCAGTCATCGCGCAGGCCTGCCTCCTCCTCCCGTAGCCGCTCCGCACGGCCCGGCTTCCCCGTGCTAGCCCGTTTCCTCCCCTCCGCAGGCCATCGCTCTATTCTCCGCGCGGCCCATCTTTTCTTTGTGCTGGCCCAGCGATGTCCGCGGCCCAGCACTTAGTCCATGCCGCCCGCTCTCCTTTCTTCCTCAGTCACCGACCGCCTGGGCCCGCCAGTCAGTTCTGCCTCCTACCTTGACTCGTCGACAAAATGGACTCGCGCAAGTGTCCTTGTCCACCCCGGCCTCGCCGTTTGCCGTGCGCCCCACACGACGCTCCCTTTAAAACGAAGCCTCGGTGCTGCACGCCACCTTTATCCCCTAATCCTAGTGCCTAGATGCCTCGCCCTATCCCTAGCCGCGCCATGCACCCTGGTCGGATTCCATCGAACCACCCGCCGTCGCCATTAACTCCGCCGCCGATTCACCGCAGTTCGGGGCCGTACCGAGCACTGAGACAAGGTGATGAACCTAATGGCGCCTTCCCCTCCTTCTCTCTGGCTCCTATCTAATGCAGTGTTGCCATCGTAGTTTCACCGCAAGCTCCAAACAACCCAACCCGCCGTCGCTCGCCACCGTTCGGTCGCAGCCTTCCCCGAGCCCTCCATTGAGCTGTCCTCGATCTACTCTTGCTCCCTAATGTCTTCCCATGCCCTGTGGTAACTGGGAGCATCGAAGCCAACATCGCCAGCAAGGTTCGGCCATGGTGCCGCCGCATGTGAGCCGTCGCCGGCCGATCTCACCGCCCGATTCCATCCCAGGCGTCCAAGTCTAATCCGACGGCCCAAATACAAACGTACCCCTTCACTGTTAGATTTACAAAAAGGCCCTTATAAATACTTCAGACTTAACCCATGGTCCATTGCGTAATCCATAGATTACGCTTTAATCTTTTAAAAGCAAATTTTGTTCGGTTGACTTCAAAAATACGTTTTCAGTTAATTATAGATTTGCCACTGATTTGTTTTAGCCATAACTTTTCCGTTTTAACTCTGTTGTGATCCGTTCAAATTGCGTTAGGTTCATAATTTCATAATCTACATGTTCATACTACTGTTAGAAAAGCTTTCAACTTTAAAAAATTTGAGGTCAGATTTAATCTATTACTTTAATAAAGAAAATCTTGTTTAAATCATATCTTCTGTGTTTTAACTCCGTTTTAGCCCATTCAAGTTGCGTTAGATTCATAGCAATGAGATCTACGTGTTAGTAATAGTGGTTACCATGTCATTATTTCTGAAATTTTATGGTTTAAACTGTAATTTGAATAATACTTATGCAATTCGGTTTTATAAATAAAATATGATTTCTTTCACTTTAGTTTTATAATTCTAATATAAATTTGACTTAAATTATATTATCTATAAAACCTCTTATATATGTTTTATATAAATAAAACACATGAAGCATATAGTTTTCTTTTTTGCATATAAAGTAGATCTTTCGGTAGGTGTATCTTTTTCACCGTAGCTCCGATTAGAGTGCTTTTCGCGTCTATATGTTCGTAGCGAGACGTAGATTCGTTTCATGAACTTTTCATCTTGATTTTATGTTTGATGTACTATTCTAATTTAGATCTATTGTTTGCTTCGTGTATGATTGTATGGATGCTTGTGTGGTGCGTTATGATTACGTCCAATCGGTGAGATATACGTGGTGATCAAGAAGAAGAAGGCGAAGAATATTGAAGATTAAAGCTTACTGAAGGATCGGTGTTTAAGGCAAGTATAGCATGGGATCTTCCTTGTTACCTATTCACCATTAATCATTTAATTCATAGTACTTTTGTACTTGTACTTTGATACCTATGGGGTATTGCATTGGGTAGTATGATGCTAGTGCTCAACTAAAGCCATGATCTTGTAACTTGACTAATGGTATATGCAATAAACACTAAAAGATGCTTTTTAACAACATGGAACAAGGGGGCTAGAGCATTGGGCTATTTTATGGTGCTCTAGATTCCTCTCCCTAAGGACTTATCTGTAAGTGATTATCCAGGACTTATAGTATAGCTGTGAGGGCTATATGGCTCTGGCTTTAGCTCAGTATGAGGACCTTTTTCTAGCTTGTTAGTGGTTACCTTTATTGGCATAAGAATGGCTTGACGAATTGGGTATAGGACAGCCTCTACTCTTATGTGTATAGCCGTGATGGAATTGTGCCATTCGACAGGGGGGTTCCTACATCTGTTTGCCGAGTGAATCTAATGGCCCTAACTTGTTAGACGAATCTTTGAAAGGCATCATAGTGAACCCTGCCGAGCTTCCTTGGTAGTGGGTCAAGAGGCTGATCACCTCGGGTGAAAGAGTAAGTCATGACTCATAGTGGAAGTGTACAACCTCTGCAGAGTGTAAAATTGGTATATTAGTCATGCTCACGGTCACGAGCGGCCTTAGAACATTTACGGAATAGATGATGAACACAAATGATACTGATGATGAAGATGCTCACTAATGATTACTGTTTATGCTATTCATTATTCATTTTTACCTGATCATGTGTTTATGGGCTTGTGAGAAACTTGTTGCCACCCAATTGCAAAAAGATGACTCATTAAAAGCTAATTGTAGTAAACCAGTGTCAACCTTTTGAGCTTCATGAACCCCATGTTATATTTGTTGAGTATGACATGTATTTACGCTTGCTTTATTTTTCAATTATCTGGATAAAAATCCTGGATGGGTACCAGATTGCTAGAGTTTGGAGAAATTAGGCTTGTGATCAACCAGTCCGTTATCTCTATGGATTTGGAGTCTTCGCCTGAAGATTGGAGTTGTCTTTCCACTGTCTATACTCTGAGGTTATATTCTTTGTACTAAGTACGTTATATATTGAGCATTGTCTATTGATATTATCCTTATTTGTAGCTATATGTGAGATTTGACTTCTTGGGCTCACATATGGTGTGTATTTGGTTTTGTTCTTAACACCGGGTGCTACAGAGTGGTATCAGAGCAATGCTGACTGTAGGACACAAGCCTAGTTAGAAATTGGCCGTCTCAAGGTTTTGAAATTGGTATAAAATTCTTGTTCTATAAATCTTGATATTTTCTTCTCTACTATATTTCTATCCTTGCTATTCATCTCTACCTTGGTACTTATTTTAAAATCTTTGTACTCATCTCCACTCCTTGATTTGATATGCTTTTAGAACTATCCCTTACCACCTTCTTGCGTAATCTAAATATAAGTCTTAGGATTGTTACCTCTAATACAACAAGGACGATAGTAATGCAAGTTGAGTCAATGATTGAGTTGTGCACCTTTACTGCTTGTTGAATTGTCATAATGCTTATAATTGTTTTGCATCTTTGTAATGATTGCAATGATCTTGTTGGGTGTTCCCACAATTTCATTTAGTTTATAGGCCTAAGGTATGAGGATTAGTGAAACAAATAGTTGGGTTATGGTTTTCTTATGTTCTCCCTATCCTGTCTTTTCAGAGCAGCCTGCACTCTTTGGCTTATATCTCTATTCTTGAACAACCAAAAATCATGAGAAAATTCTGGACAATAGTACACTTCAATATCTTTCTCTGAGCACAAGAATCAACTTGATAGCTATTTTGGTTATGGAGATACAAAAATCACAAAGTGATGCATCTGTGCTGTTTGGAACCTAGAACAGTTTTTGTGTGGGCACTATTTTCGACTAAGTTAAATGCAGAATTTGGAAAAGTGTTCTATAAGTAAGTTGTGGATAATTTTATAATCGTTCCAACGGTATAAGCTACAATATTATTGGATTAATAGAATGAGAGTTACAACCATTTTACGACGCTGCTGTTTTCTGCTCGTGAGGAACTTCAGATTTCTTGTTCTTGCACATACACAAGAGTCTCATTGGGATGACAGAATATCTTGATATTAGTTAACCCATCTAGAAGGAGATGCAAGCTATACTTTGGTGTCCCCTAGTTATCTTTTCTTAAGGGGGGTAGCCAAGTTGAAGAATTTACAAGGTGAAGTATCCTACGTTCTAGTTTGCGTAGCGGAAGCATGGTGGTACCGAAAGATGTGAAAGAAGTTTAGAGTCTCAATGAGGTTTGATTAAAGGTTCAAGGGAGGTTTAACCAAGATCATCAGGATATTGATAATGCTATTGGAAGAGGTTTTAAGTTAGTTTGGATCAAGAGACCTCAACTAAGTGTTTGAAGGAATCCAAGAAGAGGTTGGAGTAAAACCTAAGTATTAGCTTTGTCAGATCCATTCAAGAGTTTCATATCTACAATGATGGACCTTGTCAAAGGTGTGGGATGTGTCTTTATACGAGAAGAAAAGTAGTGGCTGGTTCATTTGGTCAACTAAGGAAGCATGAGTTGAACTAACCGACATGTTATTTGGAGTTATCCATTGTGGAGCGTGGAAGTACTGTCTTTTTGGAAGTAAACGTGACATATAGGAGGATCACAAGAATCTATAGGGCATCTTCACTAAGTTGGTCTTGAGCTTGTGATATCCTCGTTGGAATGAAATTGATTATGACTTGGAAAAGTGCTATCACTTGGTGAAGCAAAAGTCATGGCCGATGCCCTTAGCAATGGAGAGTCATGCTAAGAAGATTCGGGTGACACCAAGGACTAAGAATTTTATTCCAAGTTTGAGCAACTTGACCAGAATCATTAATGTTTTGAAGGTTGGTGGTAGAATTCCTTCTGACTAAGAGATTCATCAGGCTCTGTTGGAAGATAAATATTTTAGGAAAAAGAATTGGTATTAAAAGAAAAAAAGTGGCTTAGTGATTGGAGATACCAGAGTATTGTTTGGAGCATTTGTCAAAAATCTTGGAATTAGTTGGGCAAGTTACTTGGAGTAAGGTTAACATGTGTGCAAAGTAAAGTTGGATCCTTATCAAGAAGATGGAACTGCATGAGGAAGTAGAGAAGAATTCAAAGATGGAGTATTCCCATCTCCTAGTCGACGTCGTTCGAATCTCGAGGATGAGATTCATCTTAAGGGGGGTAGAATTGTAACACCCTAAAATTTGAATTTCTGGAAATAGAGCTAAAATGATTTAATTTGGAATTTTGTGCTCATGAAAATATAGGAAAATAAAATTTTTCACTAAATTAAAATTCATCATAAGCTAGCAACATGGATGTGCATACATGCCGGTGCATTTATTTCTTTGTATTGTGTGGATTTGATTTAAATTGAAAATATGCCAAAATGTTTTTGAAGTTGGCTTCGAAGTAAAAGAAAAGAAAAATTGAAAATAAAAGAATTAAAAAGTTGTATAACTTATTTTTAGAAAACTTACCAAAATGGCTCATATTTTTTTATTATTTGAGTTGAAAAGTATATTCAAAACTCTATTTGAATTTGATTGAACTTAGATTTGAAATTGGTTTTGAAAACAAAATAGAAAAAAATTGGAAATTGGGAAAACTCCTCCTCTCCTTCCTGGCCCAAAGGCCTGCTCGGCCTACCTCTCTCCGTGGCCCAGTTCTGTTTCCCGCTCTCAATTTCTCCTCTCGTCTTTTGTTTCCGTTGGTCATCCCCGTCCCTTCCTTTTGGCCCAGTCGTCGTGCAGGCCTGCCTCCTCCTCCCGCGGCCGCTCCGCACGGCCTGGCTTCCCCACGCTGGCCCATTTCCTCCCCTCCGTAGGCCACCGCTCTCTTCTCTGCGCGGCCCATCTTTTCTTTGCGCCGACCTAGCAACGTCCGCGGCCCAGCACTTAGTCCATGCTGCCCGCTCTCCTTTCTTCCTCAGTCACCGACCGCCTGGGCCCACCGGTCAGTTCTGGCTCCTACCTCGACTCGTCGACAAAATGGACTCGCACGAGTGTCCTTGTCCGCCCTGGCCTCGCCGTTTGCCGTGCGCCCCACGCAACGCTCCCTTTAAAATGAAGCCTCGGTGCCGCACGCCACACCTATCCCCTAATCCTAGTGCCTAGATGCCTCGCCCTAGCTCTAGCCACGCTGTGCACCCTGGTCAGATTCCGTCGAGCCACCCGCCGTCGCCATTAACTCCGTCGCCGATTCACCACAGTTCGGAGCCGTACCGAGCACCGAGATGAGGTGATGAACCTGATGGTGCCTTCCCCTCCTTCTCTCTTGCTCCTATCTACCACAGTGTTGCCATCGTAGTTTTGCCACAAGCTCCAAGCAATCCAACCCGCCGTCGCTCGCCACTGTGCAGTCGCAGCCTTCCCCGAGCCCTCCATTGAGCTCTCCTCGAGCTACTCTTGCTCCCCAAAGTTTTCCCATGCCCTATGGTAACTAGGAGCATCGAAGCCGACATCGCCAGCAAGGTCCGACCATGGCGCCGCCGCATGTGAGCCGTCGCCGGCCGATCTCACCGCCTGATTCCGTCCCAGGCGTCCAAGTCTAATCCGACGGCCGAAATACAAAGGTACCCCTTCGCTGTTAGATTTACTAAAAGGCCCTTATAAATACTTTAGGCATAACCTGCGATCCATTGCGTAATCCATAGATTACGCTTTGATCTTTTAAAAGCGTATTTTGTTCGGTTGACTTCAAAAATACGTTTTCAGTTAATTACAGATTTGCCACTGATTTTGTTTTAGCCTTAACTTCTCTATTTTAACTCTGATTTGATCCGTTTAAATTGCATTAGGTTCATAATTTCATAATCTACATGTTCATACTATTGTTAGAAAAGCTTTCAATTTTAAAAAATTCGAGGTTAGATTTAATCTATTACTTTAATAAAGGAAATCTTGTTTAAATCATATCTTCTATGTTTTAACTCTGTTTTAGCCCATTCAAGTTGCGTTAGATTCATAGCAACGAGATCTACGTGTTAGTAATAGTGGTTACCATGTCATTATTTCTGAAATTTTATGGTTTAAACTCTAATTTGAATAATACTTATGCAATTCGGTTTTATAAATAAAATATGATTTCTTTCACTTTAGTTTTATAATTCAAATGTAAATTTGACTTAAATTATATTATCTATAAAACCTCTTATATATGTTTTATATAAATAAAACACATGAAGCATATAGTTTTCTTTTTTGCGTATAAAGTAGATCTTTCGGTAGGTGTATCTTTTTCACCGTAGCTCCAATTACAGTGCTTTTCGCGTCTGTATGTTCGTAGCGAGACATAGATTCGTTTCATGAACTTTTCATCTTGATTTTATGTTTGATGTACTATTCTAATTTAGATCTATTGTTTGCTTCGTGTATGATTGTATGGATGCTTGTGTGGTGCGTTATGATTTCGTCCAGTCGGTGAGATATACGTGGTGATCAAGAAGAAGAAGGAGAAGAATGTTGAAGATTAAAGCTTACCGAAGGATCGATGTTTAAGGCAAGTATAGCATGGGATCTTCCTTGTTACCTATTCACCATTAATCATTCAATTCATAGTACTTTTGTACTTGTACTTTGATACCTATGGGGTATTGCATTGGGTAGTATAATGCTAGTGCTCAACTAAAGCCATGATCTTATAACTTGACTAATGGTATATGCAATAAACACTAAAAGATGCTTTTTAGCAATATGGAACAAGGGGGCTAGAGCATTGGGCTGTTTTATGGTGCTCTAGATTCCTCTCCCTAAGGACTTATCTGTAAGTGATTATCTAGGACTTATAGTATAACTGTGAGGGCTATATGGCTCTGGCTTTAGCTCAGTATGAGGACCTTTTCTAGCTTGTTAGTGGTTACCTTTATTGGCATAAGAATGGCTTGATGAATCGGGTATGGGACAGCCTCTACTCTTATGTGTATAGCTGTGATGGAATTGTGCCATTCGATAGGGGGGTTCCTACATCTGTTTGCCAAGTGAATCTAATGGCCCTAACTTGTTAGACGAACCTTTGAAAGGCTTCATAGTGAACCATGTTGACCTTCCTTGGTAGTGGGTCAAGAGGCTGATCACCTTGGGTGAAAGGGTATGTCACGACTCATAGTGGAAGTGTAGAACCTCTACAGAGTGTAAAACTTGTATATCAGTCATGCTCATGGTCACGAGCGGCCTTAGAACATTTACGGAATAGATGATGAACATAGATGATACTGATGATGAAGATGCTCACTAATAATTACTATTTATGCTATTCACTATTCATTTTTACCTAATCATGTGTTTATGGGCTTGGGATAAACTTGTTGCCACCCAATTGCAAAAAGATGACTCATTAAAAGCTAATTGCAGTAAACCAGTGTCAACCTTTTAAGCCTCATGAACCCCATGTTATATTTGTTGAGTACGACATGTACTTACGCTTGCTTTATTTTTCAATTGTTTGGATAAAAATCCTGGATGGGTACCAGATTGCTAGAGTTTGGAGAAATTAGGCTTGTGATCAACCAGTCCATTGTCCCTGTAGATTTGGAGTCTTTGCCTAAAGATTGGAGTTGTCTGTCCGCTGTCTATACTCTGAGGTTATATTATTTGTACTAAGTATGTTATATATTGAGCATTGTCTATTGATATTACCCTTATTTGTAGCTATATGTGAGATTTGACTTCCTAGGCTCACATATGGTGTGTATCTGGTTTTGTTCTTAAAACCGGGTGCTACAGATGATAGCGCCATGGTCGGAGACGAGCGGCGCTCATAGAATATGGTCTACGGACCATGAAATAGCAAATCGAGGACACTAGGAGAGAGAGGAGACGATGGTGAGCTCAGCTAGGTAACTTCCCAAGGCGCGGAACGGATGGAGGTGATGTGTGGCTTCAGTGGATTGATCTCGGCGGTGGCGGCTAGGGCTAGCGGTAGCACTGTGAACTCGGGACAAGGCGAGGTGGCTTCGAAGCTTGGAAGGGGAGCAGTAGGACGTGGGCATCCATTATTTATGAGCGGGAGTGGCTTTGGGTGCAAGGCATGGTGGGAGGCATGGGCGGCGTGGACTCCCGGCGGCAGCGGAATCCAGGTAGGAGAAAATCACGAGGTGGAAGAATGGCACTAACGAGTGGGGCCGGTTGGTCAGCAACTTAGGGTGCGAGAGAGGAACAGCGCGGTGCGCTACTGGGCCACCAGCTGGGCCGCTACGGGAGAGAGCAGGAGCGAGATGAGCCGCGCGAGCGGGGCTGGGCCGGCGGGAGCTGGGCCAATAGGCCGAAAGCAAGGGAGGGAGAAAAATCCTTTCTCTTTTTCTTTTCTAATTTTCCAAACCAATTTTGAAAAATAAATTCAAATCAATTTGAAGTTTAATTTCAAACCACACAATTCAAAAGTAATATGCAGCAGCATGAATGCAGAGACATGTATGTAGACCTATATTTTATTTTAATTTTAACAAAGTTATTATTTTTCTAAATTTCAATGCTGACAAAATGCATAATTAAATCATTTTCTCCTATTTTAAAACCATGCAAATTTTTAGGGTATTACAATTCTACCCCCTTAAAATGAATCTTGTCCTCAAGATTCAGAAGATGCTTACTCAAAAAGCTGTGGGTATGTTTTCCTTAGATCCTCTTCTCTTTCCCAAGTAGCCTCATCTTCTGTATATCGATTCCACTGAACCTTACACATCTTTATAACTTGGCTCCTCATAACCCTTTCTATCATCTCCAAAATCTTTACCAGAAATTCCTCATAGGTGAGATCTTTCTTAACCATAAGCTCTTCTAATGGTATCTACTCCTCAGGTACATGCAAACACTTCTTTAATTGAGACACATGGAACACATCATGTACACCTGACAAAGTCTCAGGCAATTCCAACTGATAAGCTACTTCACCACGTCTCTCTAGAATCTTGAAAGGTCCAATATACCTTGGTGCTAACTTCCCTTTCATGTTAAATCTTCTCACACCTCTCATAGGTGACACCTTCAGGTAAACATAATCTCTGACTTCAAAAACCAATTCTCTCCTCCGAGTGTCCGCATAACTCTTCTGTCGAGACTATGCTATTCTCAGTTATCTCTAATCATCCTTACTTGCTATTCTATGTCTTTTAAAACATCCAGTCTGAACACTTAGGTTTCTCCCGTTTGATTCCAAAACAACGGGGTTCTACACTTTCGTCCATACAAAGCTTCAAAAGGTGCCATTGAGACTCTTCTGATAACTGTTGTTGTACGAGAACTCTATATAAGGCAAACTCTTGTCCCAGCTTGTACCATAGTACAATGCACAAGCTCTCAACATGTCCTCTAATATCTGATTAATCCTCTTAGTTTGCCCATCTGTCTGAGGATGATATGTTATACTAAAATTCAACTTTGTTCCCAACGAACTATGCACCTATTGCTAAAAATGAGACATAAATTGAATACCTCGATCAGACATAATTTTCTTGGAAACTCCATGCAGACACACTATCCTCTCCATATATAATTGGGCCAACTTTGGTCCTTTATAATGAGTCTTGACCGATATAAAGTGAGCAACTTTAGTTAACCGATCCACTATCACCCAAATTAAATCATAACCTCTCTGAGTGCATAGTAACCCCACAATAAAATCCATACCAACTTCTTCCCACTTCCACTCAGGTATCTTCATTGGTTGTGGCAATCATGTAGGTCTTTGATGTTCAGCTTTGACTCTCTAACATGTATCACATATAGCAACATACTCAGCAACATCTCTCTTCAGTCCATACCACCAATACTTCTCTTTCAGATCCAAGTACATCTTGGTACTTCTGGGATGAATAGAGTAAGTGAACTCATGTGCCTCATGAAGAATTGCATCTCATATAGCCTTAACCTCTGGTACACATAGTCTTTTTCCAAACCACAGAGTTCCATTATCATCCATACGGAAACCTAGTGTAATACCCAATCTTAAAGACAAAATTGGATATAAAACCATATGTGTGCCCAGGAATCAATTACACACATATAGAGAGAAATTAAAGGATAATACCAAGCACAGTTATTACATCATGAATATTTAATCCATTACATAAGGATATCAAAGTCTAGCAACAGAATAGTTAAAGATAACTTCATGGCACTTCCATAGCCACAGGGACGGTTGACTGGTTGATCGCAAATCTAGAAATCCTTTGGAAAATCCTCATAACCATTGCCACCTGTTACCCATCTGGGATTTTTATCGAAGTAGTAAATATAAACAAGCATAAGTACATCTTGTACTCAACATGAATAACATGGGGTTCATGAGGCTCAAAAGGTAGACACTGGTTTAACTGCATTTATCTTTTATTGAGTCACAATTTTATGCAATAGAGTAGCAACAAGTTTAACATAACCCAAACAAACACATGATCAAGTAGACATGAATAATGAATAGCATAAACATACTTATCATTAATGATCATCTATTCCATAAGGGTCCAAGGCCGCTCGTGCCTGTGAGCACGGCTGTTATAACAGTTTTTAACACTCTGTAGAGTTTGTGCACTTTCACCATGAGCCGTGATTTACCCTTTTGCCTGAGGTGATCAGACTCTTGACCCACTACCAAGGAAGATCGGCAGGGTTCACTATGAAGTCTTTCAAAGGTTCATCTAACAAGTTAGGGCTGCTAGGATTCCTTGACGGGCAGATGTAGGATCCCCTCTTTCGAATGGTACAATTCCTTCACAGCTATACACATAAGAATAGAGGCTGTCCTATACCCAATGTGGCAACCCCCTTTTATGCCTTTTGGTAACCTCTATCAAGCTAGAAAAGGTCCTCATACTTGACTAAAGCCAGAGCCATGTAGCACTCATGGTTGTACTGTAAGTCCTGGATTTTCACTTATAGATAAGTCCTTAAGGAGAGGAATCTAGAGCATCACAAAAACTATTCTCTAGCCCCCTTGTTCCTTGTTTCTAAAAATCATCTTTTAGTGTTTATTGCATATACCATTAGTCAAGTTACAAGATCATGGTCTTTAATTGAGCACTAGCATCACTACCCAATGCAAAAACCCATAGGTGACAAGGTATAAGCACAAAGCTAGGAAATCCTTAGTGGTAATCAAGGTAGACACATGCAGTATGAATTTAAATGATTAAAAGTGAGTGGGTGTCAAGGATGATCCCATGCTATACTTGCCTTGATCAACGAACTCCTGCTAGTCCTGCTGGTCGAAGTATTGGCCATGATCAACATTGTAAAACTGACCGTCTATACTCGATAATCATCATCAAATCAACACAAATAAATCCACTCAATCATGCACAAGCAAACAAGAGCTATGGTTATAACAGTACACCAATAGAGGGAAAACATGTTTAAAAGCCTATAAAAATATTCAACACGTCACTACGAACACACAGACACGAGAATCACCGAAATCGGATTTAAAATGGAGAAGATATGTTAATTATAAGCTACGGATAGCAATCCTGTAAATACTGCAAACTTATTTTTGAATTAAAATAAATAAAATTTGGTTTTCATTACTACGCAGGGACTGCGGGTTTGATTATCCAAAAACTAAGGGTCTGTTTAGAAAAACTACTAGCGAAAGGGTATGTTCTAATCTAGAGCGTCGATCTCGATCTAGACGGCTGAAAATCTATGAAAGAGTATAAGATAGAGAGATGGCTGCACACTGTACTTCGGCATGGTGGTCTCCATTGATGGCAGCGAGGAGCTCGCCGGCACTCATGGATACGATGATTCCAAGCGACGTAAATCAAAGCAAAAATACCGGGAGATAGAGTGGATGACCGTGAACTCAACAAGGGCTGTTTCGCGGACATAAATGAGATTAGACGATGTGCAGCTTGACGGGGCGGACGAACATGTTCCTGCACATTCAGCGAAGGTGTGAGAGCAATAGAAAGAAAATGAGCAAGGAAGAAGGGCTAGGACGGCTTCTTCACTAGTGGTTGAGAATGAAAACCTCAAGAAGGAGGTCAATAAGCTCACTCACACCTTGGCTAAAGCTTATGGTCATGAGGACTGCTTGCTTATGTGCTTGGGTAGCCAAAGAGCTTCTCTCTACAAAGAGGGATTAGGCTATACCCCCAAGAAAGGCAAGGTGGCCTTTGCTCCTCACAAGACTAGTTTTGTGAAGAACAATGGTCGGTTTTGCAATAGTTGCAAGCAAGTGGGTCATAAAGAGCAAGAATGCAACAACAAGACCAAAAATGCTAATGTATCCTCCATAAAGCTTGATTCATGCTATATGATTACTAAGGGTACAAATGGTGTGAAGGCTAAGTTCATTGGTAAACCATAGATGGGCTCAAAGAAGAAAGCCATTTGGGTAGCAAAGAGCTTAGTGACTAACCTTCAAGGACCCAAGCAAGTTTGGGTACCTAAAAAGAATTGATCTTCTTTTGTAGGTCAATTACAAAGCTAGAGGAAGGCATTGAGTTCTTGATAGTGGGTGCACTCAACACATGACCGGTGATGCAAGAATGTTCAACTCAATCAACACCAATGGCAATGATGGTTATGATAGTATCACTTTTGGTGACAATGGCAAAGGCAAAGTCAAAGGGCTTGGTAAGATTGCAATATCCAATGACATGAGCATATCCAATGTGTTGCTAGTAGAGAGCTTGAATTTCAATTTGCTATCCATGGCTCAATTATGTGATCTTGGATTCAAATGCATATTTGGGGTAGATGATGTAGAAATCATAAGTGTAGATGGCTCTAATTTGATCTTCAAAGGCTTTAGATATGAGAATCTATACTTGGTTGATTTCAATGCTAGTGAAGCTAAACTATCTACATGCTTGTTCACTAAGTCTAGCATGGGTTGGTTATGGCATAGAAGGCTTGGTCTTGTTGGAATGAAACAATTGAATAGATTGGTTAAGCATGACTTGGTTAGAGGCTTGAAAGATGTTGTGTTTGAGAAGGATAAACTTTGTAGCTCTTGTCAAGCCAGCAAACAAGTTGGAAACACCCATCCTAAGAAAAGCATGATGAGCACTAGTAAAGCATTTGAGTTATTGCACATGGATTTGTTTAGGCCAACTCAATACACTAGTATCGGTGGTAACAAATATGGCTTTGTGATAGTGGATGACTACACTAGATACACATGGGTATTCTTTCTAGTGGACAAAAGTGATGTGTTTGCAACATTCAAATCATTTGTCAAAGGCATTCACATTGAGTTTGAAACAACCATCAAGAGAGTTAGAAGTGACAATGGTAGTGAGTTCAAGAACACTAGAATTGAAGAGTTATGTGATGAATTTGGAATTAGACATTAATTCTCAGCCAAATACACACCTAAATCAAATGGCCTTGTTGAGAGGAAGAATAGAACACTCACTGATATGGCAAGGTCTATGCTTAGTGAGTACAATGTGAGTCAATCTTTTTGGGCCGAAGCTATCAACATGGCTTGCTATTGTAGCAACCGCCTCTATTGTCGCTGATTGAAAGAAAAGACACCATATGAACTCTTGAATGGTAGAAAGCCCAACATTGCATATTTTCGGGTCTTTGGTTGCAAATGCTATTATCTTGAAGAAAGGCACTAGATTGGGGAAGTTTGACAAGAAATGTGATGAAGGATTCCTACTTGGCTATTCAACTACAAGCAAAGCATATATAGTTTGGAATTTGGATAATGGTACTCTTGAGGAAGTTCATGATGTTGAATTTGATGAAACCAAGGGTTCACAAGTAGAGAATGAGAACTTGGAAGATGTTAGAGGCATTCAACTTTTAAATGCCATGAAGAACATGGATATTGGTGAATTGAGGCCTAGGCAAGTGAATGATGATGAAGATGATCAAGTGCAAGTGCTCTCTAACTCAAATGTGCAAGATGATACAAATCAAGTTAGTGCAAGTGGTTCTCATGACAATGAACAAGATCAAGTGGCTAGTACATCATCTCAATCCAATGATCAAGCAAGTGCAAGCAATCAAGTTCCAATACTTCAACCAACCAATGTTGCAAGGGATCATCCATTGGACACTATCATTGGTGATATTTCTAGAGGTGTACAAACAAGATCAAGATTAGCTTCATTTTGTGAACACTTCTCATTTGTGTCATCCATTGAACCAAAGAAGATAGATGAAGCATTGAAGGATGTTGATTGGGTAAATGCTATGCATGAAGAGTTGAATAATTTCACAAGAAATCAAGTATGGGAGTTAGTAGAAAGACCAAAGGGACACAATGTGATTGGAACCAAATGGGTCTTTAGAAACAAGCAAGATTAAGATGGGATAGTAGTAAGGAACAAAGCAAGATTAGTAGCACAAGGCTATACACAAGTTAAAGGTCTTGACTTTGGAGAAACATATGCCCCGGTTGCTAGATTGGAAGCAATAAGAATCTTGCTAGCCTATGCTTGTGCCCACAACATTAAGCTCTATCAAATGGATCTTAAGAGTGCATTTCTCAATGGCTACATCAATGAAGAAGTGTATATTGAGCAACCTCCCAGTTTTGAAGATGACAAGAAGCCCAACCATGTGTACAAGTTAAAGAAAGCGTTGTATGGCTTGAAGCAAGCACCTAGAGCATGGTATGAGAGATTGAGGGATTTCCTACTCTCTAAAGGGTTCACAATGGGCAAGGTTGACACCACTCTTTTCATCAAGAAGATTGGAAAAGATCTATTTGTTTTGCAAATCTATGTTGATGATATCATATTTGGATCAACCAATCAAGATTTTTGTGATGAGTTTGGAAAGATGATGGCTAATGAGTTTGAGACATCCATGATTGGAGAGTTGAGTTGCTTCCTTGGTCTTCAAATCAAGCAATTGAAGAATGGTACATTTGTAAGTCAAGGCAAGTACATCAAGGACATGATCAAGAAGTTTTGAATGATTGATAGCAAAGTCATTAGCACACCAGTGGGAACAAATGGCAACATGGATAGTGATGCAAGTGGAAATATGGTGGATCAAAAATTGTATCAGTCTATGATTGGAAGCCTACTCTATGTGACCGCATCAAGGCCGGATGTCATGTTTAGTGTATGCATGTGTGCAAGATTTCAAGCCTCACCAAGAGAAAGTCATTTGAAGGCTACAAAAAGAATTTTGAGGTACTTGAAGCATACCCCAAATGTTGGTTTGTGGTATCCCAAAGTAGCAAAGTTTGAGCTAGTTGGTTACTCTGACTCAGATTATGCGGGATGCATGGTTGAAAGGAAGAGCACCTCGGGCATATGTCAATTGTTGGGAAGATCACTTGTTTCATGGTCATCAAAAAAGAAAAATAGTGTTGCATTATCAACCATCGAATCCAAGTACATATCCGCCGAAAGTTGTTGTGCATAAGTACTTTGGATGAAGGCCACTTTGAGTGACTTTGGAATCAAGTTCAAGAAAGTGCCATTGCTATGTGACAATGAAAGTGCAATCAAGTTGACAAACAATCCGGTTCAACATGCAAGAACAAAGCACATTGATGTCTGCCACCATTTCATAAGAGATCACCAACAAAAAGGGGACATTTGCATTGAGAGTGTTGGCACCGAAGATCAACTTGCCGATATATTCACCAAGCCATTGGATGAGAAAAGGTTTTGCAAGCTAAGGAATGAGTTGAACATATTGGATTTCTCAAATATGTGTTGATTCATCCCCACTTATATGACATGCCTCTCCTTTGAGCTATCTAAGGTAAAAGTTGATTGGCATGACATACATCCTTGCTGAGGACATGGTTAGTGCATCTAGTCACATTTTCAATTTTATTAGGACCTTTCAAGTGGTTCTATTTTATTAGGCTCATTCATGAAAATCAAATGAATTTGATGTTTATATGGTATCACTATTGCTTCTATGCTTGACTTGATCTAGTGATAGCATATGACATGTTTATGAGCTTGTAAACCTAGTGTTTGATCTAGAAAATGAGCTTTAAGTGTTTAACTCAACATGGTACAAGATAACCCTTATTTGGAGGTGTGAAGAAGCTTGTCCTTGGATCAAACCGAGTTAAATATCTTTGGTAAATGATCTAGATTAGACCAATTTGAAAATTAAAATGATCCTCACCCCATTGATTGACATTGATAATCTCAACCCTACAAGAAGTACTATCTATAATTTAAGCCTTTGTTGTCATTGATGACAAAGGGGGAGAGAAACAAAGATAAGTGAAAAGACAACACAAAGGGGAAGAGAAATAAAGATACAAGTGATAAGGGGGAGAACTTGCAATAAGAGGAGAGGTATGATAAATGGAAAGGGATCAATTGAAACTTTGAGCACACAAGTAGGGGGAGAAAGCTCATGAACTTGTATGGTGCATTTAAATGTGCATTTCATATGTTTGCTTGCATGGCACAAGTTTTAAAGCTCAATAACCATGCTTGTGTGGTGTATGCTAGTTGTAGGTTTGAATGATCAAAGGAAAAACTAGCATGCATAGGATATCTAATGATTTCATTTTCCAAGTATTTCCAAGTGGTATCTTTTCAAAATATGTTTTCAAGTGGTATAGAGCTAACCATGGTGCTAAGAATGGTATAATGGTGCACTTTGATTGGTATCACGCTTCAAAGGTCCATCTTTTATACCTTAGCATCATTTGGTAGACATTGTCTCCTATATTTCCTATCTAAGCATATGTGCAAGCTACAATCCAAACTCATAGCACATATGTAGGGGGAGCAATTGCTACCATATGGGGTTCATGAAACTTGTCCATATCCTTTTACACATAGTAAATATGCTTGGACAAGCAACATGGATTCAATTGAATTTCAATTCATATCTTTGTGAAAGGGTTGTCATCAATTACCAAAAAGGGGGAGATTGAAAGCTCTAGTTTGGTTTTGGTGAATTGATGAAACCCTAAGTGCTAACCTAGTTTATCAAGTGATCATGAGATAGGTAGCACATTCTAAGTGGTGAAGCAAATGAAGATCATAGCATGACAATGATGATGCCATGATGATGATCAAGTGCTTGGACTTGCAAAGAAGAAAGAGAAAAACAAAAAGCTCAAGGCAAAGGTATAAACCATAGTAGCTATTTTGTTTTGGTGATCAAGACACTTAGAGAGTGTGATCACATTTAGGTTTGATAGCCATACTATTAAGAGGGGTGAAACTCATATCGAAATGCGATTATCAAAGTGCCACTAGATGCGCTAACTCATTGCATATGCATTTAGGATCTAGTGGAATGCTAACACCCTTGAAAATGTTTGTGAAAATATGCTAACACATGTGCACAAGGTGATACACTTGATGGTTGGCACATTTGATCAAGGGTGGTGAAGTTTGGGAACAAGGGTAAGAAACTCCACCGGCTGGTGTCGGTCAAATGATCGGATGCTGGGTCGCTATGCGACCGAATGCTGGCAGGGTGCCTCTGATCAGTGCTGACATACGCTGACGTGAGGCGCATAGAGGAGACATCGTCTGACCAGACGCTGGGAGGGCGCAGACAAGTCCGGTTGGCAAAATACATTTCGAGAACCATACTGGAAATGAACAGATGCTGGAGACTAAGAGTTCGATCAGTTGTAGCGGAGCGTGCGGTCAACAGATGACCGTTGAGATTAGACGACTCCTGTTGAACATAGTGTAACATGTGGCTGACATCGAGCGACCGGACGCTGGGTCCTGAGTCCGGTCACCCCGTGTTCAGCCTAGTGATGGGGTACAACAGCTATATTTCATGGGGGCTTCTATTTAAACCCCATGGCCGGCTCAAGCTCACTCTCTTGGCCATTTGCATTGACATAGCAAACCTTGTGAGCTTAGCCAAAGCCCTCCCACTCATCTCCATCATTAATTCATCATTGTTGTGAGATTGGGAGTGAATCCAAGTGCATTGCTTGAGTCATTGCATCTAGAGGCACTTGGTGTTCATATTTCGCTATGGATTTCGCTTGTTACTCTTGATGGTTGCTGCCACCTAGATGGCTTGGAGCAGTGAGGATTGTCGAGCGGAGGTTGGTGATTATCTCTGGCTCTGATCGTGGTGATTGTGAGGGGTTCTTGACCTTTCCCTGGCGAAGAGCCAAAAGGTATTCTAGTGGATTGCTCGTGGTTTGTGTGATCCTCATCTTGTGTTGGTTGTGCGGCACCCTATGGAGGGTTTGTCGTGTGAAGCCAATTAGCGCGTGAACCTCCAAGTGAGTGAATCGCCACAACGAGGACTAGCTTGCCGACAAGCAAGTGAACCTCGATAAAAATCATTGTGTTCATCATTGATTCCGAGGTGATTGGTCTTCATTGTGATTCATCCTTGTGATTGATTCGTTCCTTCATCTACACGGTGGTATAACCTTCTAGATCACTCTCATTACATTACCGCAAACTAGTTGTCAAACTCTTTAGTGTAGCTAGTTGTGAGAGCTTACTTGCTTGGTTGGTGTGGCTCTTTAGTTAGCCTTTGAGAGCACACTAACATAGAGTAGTGTCATAGCTATTGTGTGAATAGATACCATCTAAACTAGAATTGTGGTAGGTGGCTTGCATTTTGAGTAGGCTAGCGCAACACTTGCTTCGCCTCATAATTGTCTAATTATTTTGTTAAGTGTTGTTGTAGAAATTTTATTAGGCTATTCACCCCCTCTAGACATTAGGACCTTTCAGTGTTCCCTATTATGGCGTCAGCTGGCCACTCTGCTGCTGGGGACATTGATTGCCATTCTGCTATTGGTTTGGGTTGTGCTGAGGGTACTGACCATGATTCCCCTGATTGGGTGGTTCCTGGTACCTCTACTGGAAGCCTTGCAGAGGATTGGTGTGCGGATGGGTATTACTTCTAGAGGCCTATCCCTGAAGTCTCCTCTTCTTAGCCTCCATCTCTTTGCGCTTATTGTCAATAACAATAGCACGATTCACCAACATCTGGAAATTGGGGTTGTTATTGGACATAAGCTAGAGTTGTAGACCATCATACAGACCCTTGAGAAAATAGCATTGCTTATCAGCATCATTAGCCACCTCATTCGGAGCGTATCGTGACAACTGAGCAAATTTGTCATGATACTCAGCTACAGACATGGATCCTTGTTTTAGAGCTCTGAATTCCTCCTGCTTGGGCTCTATCAATCCTTCAAGTATGTGGTAGGATCTGAAATTCTCTCTAAATTCCTACTAGGTGACAGGAGGAGCATTAGTGGGGCGTCCATACTCGAATGCCTCCCACCAGTCTTGAGCTTCTCCCTGGAGTTGTCCTGACGCGTTCAACACCTTCTGCTGGTCATCACACAAGGCTATGTTGAGTTGCCTTTCCACTACACGAAGCTAATCATCTATTCCAGTGGATCAGTGGCATGAGAAAACACCAGGGGTGGCCCTTCAACAATTCACCACGCTTGTCACGCGGTGCTCCACCAATTGGTTGATTCTGCTGATTCTGCACTAGAGCTTGCATAAGTTGTGTCTGCACTGCCAGGAGTTGCTCAATAGTAGGTGGCGGTGGTGGTGGTGGATGTGGGGGAATACCTCCATGACCTCAGCCTCTTCCTCTTCCTCTTCCAGATATGTAACATCCAAAAATATTTAAAATTTAGAGATTTCTAAGTTATATGCACTTATGGAGATATAGAATACATTCAGAAAACTTTCTGGACGAGTTCCAACATCATCAGCTCGGTAAAACAGTCATATCTCGATTTCTAGATATCCAAAAGAGGCGTTATTTATATGGTTGGAAAGCTTAAGAAATTATCTACAACTTTTATTCAGACTACATTCCCAGATTCTATCGTTAGGTGACTCAAAAAACAGGATAAAATCGAAACTGTCCCAGATTCCAGACTGTGCAGAAACTTCAACTTAAAATAGCTATATCTCTTAAACCAGATCAGGTATAGGTGTGATTCCCAAGGAATTAGAAAGGTACTTAAGTCTAGTTATTTCCATATAAATTTCATAATTTTTGGTTGAGTATATTTAGCTCGGCATTGAGATAAGGGCAGACTGCTCCAAAAAATAGATCCAAGAGAACAAGATGTCCCAAACCCAACTATTTATTTATTGACTTAAACTTTAATATTCTTAACTATGGAACTTGCGGACATGCGCACAAAGTTCCACCACTCATTACAAAAACCCAACTAACACATAAACATAATAATAATCCAACTAGGCACACCAAAATTCACACCGCACTACTAGACTGGACTTGACTCAACTTGACCCGTGCTACTAACATCTTATTACATAGAAAGGACTCCAACACCTATGGGAAAAATTTATAGGGAAGCTCCTCATAGATCCTTGGCAGGTTGAGGCACACCCTTTGCTCATCAATCACTTGTTGGTACCTCTTAAGAGTCGCCTCCTATGCCTTCAGCTGATCTTCCAGCCGTCGATTCTTGTCCACTAATTCATAGGCATAGTGCACCATCACTTGAGTAGTGGGATCCATGCCTTCAGGGTCCATTATTGCCCATCTCAAGTCAGGGTGTTGGTGAGGGAGGAATCAGTATTGGTCTTCCTTCATATCATCAAAGCGACGACCATAGAGACCCATGCAGGCTACAACGGCTGCATCTTCTATGCTATCTTCCATGGTGGCACAGTGAGTGTGATGCGCATAGTTCGAGTCCAGCTAGTATACTTCCTTCTCTCCATCCCGGATGGAGATGCACACCTTGGTCTTACAATAAGTGTCCTCTAGAGGATGCGTATGCTCATTGCAGACATACTCCACAGCTGCATCCCAATTAGTGTAGTAGGTCTAAAGAATCCCCATAACTCAGTGATGCGAGATGGAGGATTCGCACCCTAGCTTGTACCAGATCTTTGTAGTCCATCTGGTAGGGGTAGGCTGATCTTCTTGAACAGCATCCTCCTCATCATTATCAGACAATACAACAACCTCCACTTCTTCGGATTCTTCTTCTTCGGGCACTTCCTGAAATGGCTCAGGCGTAGGTGCAGGTGCTGGTGAATCAACTTCTTGCTCCTAGGGTTCCTCCTCCTCATGTGGCTCTATGGACTCATACAAGCCACGAGGCAGGGTAGTAACCTCCGGTGCTGATGCGAGTGGTCTTATTAGCACGAGGCATCTACAGAATTAGGTTTAGTCAGATTAGAAGCAATAATTTTCATAATAGAGTGAGGCAAAAGAAGCATAAAACTTTAGCAAATAACAAGGGTGAGATGGGAAGCATGAAATGAGTGAAGCAAAAGAAGCTAAAATGACCATTACTAACTAGGCTTGCATCCTATAGTCAACACAACTCTGATACCAATCTGTCACATCCGATTTTAAGGATAAAATGTGATGCATAATCTTATGTGCCCTAGAGATCAGTCACACACATAAGCCGACAAATTATAAATAGTATCTTCACAAGTGCTTATTACATCATGAATAATAAGACATAGTCTTCACATAAATGTAGCGGAAGTTTAAAGAAAAATCTCTCACGGAAGCTCCATATCACATGGACCTCAACTGGTTGACCACAAGTCTAGTCATCCTCAAGAAAGTCATCATTACCATAGCCATCTGTTACCCATCTAGGATTTTTATCCAAATAATAAAAATAAACAAGAGTAAGTACGTGTCATACTCAACAAGTGTAACATGGGGTTCATGAGGATCAAAAGACTTGACACGGGTTTAACAGTATTCAGCTTTTAGTTGTCACAATTTTAGCATAAGAGTAGCATCAAGTTGTTTCAATCCCAAAGTAAAACACATGATCAATGTAAACATGAATAATCAATAGCATAAATAGATAATTCTTAGTGATCATCTATTTCATAAGGGTCCAAGGCCGCTCATGACCGTGAGCACAACTGATATACCAGTTTTACACTGTAGAGGTTGTACACTTTCACTGTGAGTCATGATACTTATATGCCCAAGTTAATTACTCCCAAAACACTTCCAAGGTGAGCAGACAGGGGTCACTATGAAGCCTTTCAAAGATTCATCTAACAAGTTAGGGCCATTAGATTCACTTGTCAAACAGATATAGGAACCACCCTATCGAATGGCACAATTACATCACGGCTATACACATAAGAGTAGAGATTGCCCTATACCTAATTCGACAAACCATTCTTACGCCAATAAAGGTAACCACTAACAAGCTAGAAAAGGTCCTCATATCGAGCTAAAGCTAGAGCCATGTAGCCCTCACAGCTATACTATAAGTCCTGGTTGTTCGCTTATAGATAAGTCCTTAGGGAGAGGAATCTGAAGCATTTAGAAAGTAGCTAAATACTCTAGCCCCCTATTTCCAAGTTGCTAAAAGTCATGTTTTAATGTTTATTTCATATACCATTAGTCAAGTTAGAAGATCATGGTTTAATTGAGCACTAGCAAAGCTACCCAATGCATATCCCATAGGAGACAAGGTATAAGTTCAATTCTAGGGAATCCCTATCAAGGTGACACATGCAGCATGGATTAAATGTATTAAAGTTTATAGGAAACAAGGATAATCCCATGCTATACTTGCCTTGAACAAAATGCTCCTGCTAATCCTGCTCGTCAAAGTAGTACTCTTATTCACCCATGAATTGCTCACCGTCTATACTCGACAATCATAGCAACATACAAGCATCTAGAAGAAATCATGCATAGCAAACAAAAGCTATAGGTTAGAATAGTACACCAATAGTATAGAATCAAGATGAAAAGTTTGCAAAACAAATCTACGTCTCACTACGAACACATAGACGCGAAGATTACAAAAATCAGAGATAAAACGAAGAGGTTATGAATTAAACAAGATTTCCTTTAATAAAATAATAGATTAAATCTAACCTTGAATTTTAAAAGTTAAAAAGATACTTAACAGTAGAATGAACATGTAGATTACTCAATTACGAACCTAACACAACTTGAACGGATCAGATCGGAGTTAAAACAAAGATTTTATGGCTAAATCAAGATTAGTGGCAAAACTATAAATAGATGAAAACGTATTTTGGATCTAAACCGAAAGGAACTATGCTTTAAAAAGAAGAAGGCGTATTCTAGATTTGCACATTGGACTGTGGGTTATAATATTGAAAAGTGCAGGGACTCTTTAGCATAAATGTAGGGATAGCAGGTTAAGATCCAAATAATTATAAGGGCCTTTTTGCAAAATGACAGGCGAAGCAGTATGTTCTAATCTTGACCCTTCATTTTGGATCGGACAGTTGGAAATAAACCAGAGAGAGCAGATGGCGAGGGCGGCGGTGAGCTCCGACAGCGGCGCCATGGTCGGAGATGGGCGACGCTCATAGAATACGGTCTACGGACCATGAAATAGAAAACCAAGGACACTAGGAGAGAGAGGAGATGACGGCGAGCTCAGCTCGGTAACTTACCAAGGTGTGGAACAGATGGAGGCGGTGTGCGGCTTTGATGGATTGATCACGGTGGTGGCTAGAGCTAGCGGTGGCGCTATGAGCTCGGGACGAGGTGAGGCGGCTTTGAAGCTTGGAAGGGGAGTGGCATGACATGGGCATCCATTATTTATGGCCGGGAGCGCCTTGGGGCGCAAGGCAAGGAGGGAGGCATGGGTGGCAAGGACTCCCGGTGGTAGTGGAGTCCGAGTTGGAGATGATAATGAGGTTGAAGAACGGCGCTAATGGGTGGGGCCGATTTGTAACACCTCGGGTGTTTAAATATTAAAATCTGACATGTCATCATATGCATTGCAAAGCATTTGGCATTTGGTGAAAACTTTGATGTGCATTTACTAAAACAAGTTTATATTTATGTGGTATGTGTTGCAATGTATTGTTTGACTTAAAGTTCAATGTTTGTTTGGATTTGGAATTTTTCCAAAAAACCCCGCTTTTCAACATTTAAACCCTACCCTGAAAATCCATTTCAAAATCTAAGCATATTTTGGGGTTGGGCCCAAAAGCAAAAGTGTAGAGCTTGGCAAGTTATACAAAGTTTGTTTTTGGAGTTTTTCAAGTTGTTTAGAAAATTTTTGAGTAAATCAAAAAGGCGTAATTCGGTACATTTCCCTATTCAAATTCAAAAGTTCATTTCAAAATCTAGACCGAATTAGGAGATGGTTATAAAAGCAAAGTTGTAGAACTTTTGATTTTGAACAACTTTTATTTTTGGAGATTTTTGAGTTGTTATGAAAATTTGAGAGTAATTTGTGAAATTTGGCGAATGGCAAACTTGTAATTTCTGTGAACAGTACTCACCGCTCAGGCTACACCGGCGGCGACCTTCGGTTTGCTTCCAGGCGCGGTCGTGGCCGTCTTTGGCGTCGCGCTGGCGCGGTGAAGGCCACAGCGCAGCTTCCTTGCGCTTCTGAGCTGCTCTATTTAGCCCAGGCCGTCGCCGTTGGCCCCGTTCTCTTGCTCTGTTTTCCCGACACCACCGCCATAGCTCCGGCAAGCCCGCACCGTCTCCCTAACGCCGCGGTCGTCTTGGTAAAGGCCGTTCCAGTTCCGTCTTTCTCTTGCGCATCCACCCAGCCAACTGTGGTCGGCTGATTTCACCGAGAACTCGCTGACCACGCTCTTCTTCCTCGCGGCCGGCAGAGTCCCCGTCGAGCGAGCGCCATCGTGGCCAGTACTCTACGGTGAGCTTCTGATCTCGGGAAGCATTGTTTCAGCTTCTCCGTGATGCCGTGGTGCTTAATATCTTGTTGATTGCTCGTTTTGTCCACCACAGCCACTGGAACACCGCCGTCGTTATTGCTCGCACCGCCGTGATCGCTGTGAACGCCGCCCCGCTTCACCGTTGCTTCTCCGGCCTTAATTCTTGCTTGAACGTGTTCGTGGTGAGCTACTGGACCTTCCCATGCCCTCTGTTTCCCCGTTTTCGGCTTCATTTCGCCGGCGTAACGTCGCCGAGCCACCGCATCCGCCATGGCCGACGCCAAGCTCGTAACTCGTAGTAATTCATCTAGCTAGTGCCTTCAGTCGATGCGCCGTGATGATGTGGTCATTTTGGTACCTTGACCGTCGCCTTTGGGTTCACCGTCGGTGAGTTTGCGCCGGTCAGCGCCGTCGTCGTCGTAGTCAACACGCGGGAGGTAGAAGATGACAGGTGGGGTCCGATGTCAGTGACTCAGCGTTCAAATGGATTTTTCTATTTTCAGATTTGAATGAATAGTGTATGTTTTTGTTATTTTTGTGTAGATTTATTTAGAGCTCCAAAAATTATGAAAATTTTTGTGTGACTTCTCTGAGATGTATAGTATTTAAGAAAAATATGAAATAATGTTTTTCAGTAAGTTTTAAATGTGATAAAAATTGCTCAATTTATTCATAAATGGATTTCCAGGATTTTTCTAGGCTTATTTATTTATCCAAAAATTATGAAATTTGTTTTGCCACTTAGTTAACATGTAATGAACATGTACTAAAATTTTGGGCTCAATTAGAATAAGTTGATTTATTTCATAATTTTGAATTAAATAATTAATTCATAAAAGCAAATAGTAACCTTTAGTGATTTAGGTTTTGTTTGAAATTTTGGATTGAGTGATGACCTTGGGTCATTTGTTGTTAATGATCCTTGGCAGTTGATGTATGTGTTTATGAAAAAGAATTAGTTTGTTTGACTTGCAAC
Source organism: Miscanthus floridulus (assembly GCF_019320115.1). Taxonomy (NCBI): domain Eukaryota; kingdom Viridiplantae; phylum Streptophyta; class Magnoliopsida; order Poales; family Poaceae; genus Miscanthus; species Miscanthus floridulus. The sequence goes on along the minus strand of NC_089591.1, from coordinate 21,182,114 downwards.
TGTACCGCGAAGGAAAGTTGTATTCAAATTATTAATTTTTCATCCCTCATCGAGCATCATGTTTCGAATTCTGCATCATATTAAACATGGCATTGTTATTACGTATAGTGAACGAAGGTGAAAACGTGGTAGTTAATCAAGCTGTTGAAGAAGTTAATCCGTCTGTTGAGGTCGGGTCAAATACTTGTGTAACGTCGCAGGAATCGGACTTTTCCGTCAACGAAGGCAAGCCCCGGATGCATACAACCCTACCTTGTGTTTTATAAATTAATTTCGCTTTTGTTTTCCGTTACTGCATTAAGTGATTAGGAGTTAAGTAAAAGCCTAATTGTTGCATTACCACCCTTGTTATTCCATATTTACCATATTACCAATCTTAAACTCGTATATGTTTAGTTTTGCTTAGCTATGCGTAGAACGATGAAAGTCGGGTGACTACCTGCCACCTGCAAGTTTTAAATGGAACCTTGATTAATTATGTTAGCATGTGATATGGGAATGTGGAGTAATAAATCTAGACCGGGCGGACTCGGTGTGTGTGAGCCACAAGACATGGAGGTCTTGTGAGCGGGTTCTTTCCACCTGTGTCGATTAAGGCACGTCCGTTGTTGAATTGTATGAGATGAGAATTTGTAGTACTAACCACATACTCCGGTAAGCCTGAACTTGGCAATTCTATTACGAGAATGGCTACTCGCGCACTGGGAGTGGAGAGATGGCGGGAATAGCGTGTACCCTCGTGGCTGGAATGTGGCCGGATTTGAGGTGTGCTGTATTCTCGGGTGGCGCGGACCCGTTCTTGTTTTAGAGGATCCGAGGGTAGGTTGATATATGTGAGTCGGGGACCTGCATATGTCGTGTGGTCTGGAATCCCCAGCTGAGCTTAATCGGTTCGAATCGTCGTTGCTCCTCGGTTATGGAGACTCAACTCACTGTTCATCATCGTAGAATTAATAACCAGAACTTGACTAAGGCTTGTGAAGAAGTTGGATATGAAGTTTCATGATCTCAGTGCGGATCGTGTCAGCTTTGTATATAATTATAGAGAAGTTTTCTATATAAAGAATGTTGTTAAAAGAGCTTTTACGCAAAAGAACTTTGATCATTGTTAAAGCTATACCTTGAATCCTTGAGCCTGCATTACTGAGTTTATCAGTTAAGATTTCGGATAAGTCTTGTTGAGTACCTTTGTACTCAGGGTTCGTTGACCCCTTGTTGCAGGTGAGCCTCATGAGCAGATCTATTTTGGATCGTGCTGCATGACTATCGTTCGTTCTGACGATGAGAATTAAATGTGTGATCCTTGGGCAGGATGTTTATTTTGTGTGTTAAGTATATGTTAATTATGCCACTCCACTACTACTATGGTTTGTAATAATTATCGAACTTAGTTTGTAAGCTTTGAAACAACTGGTTTGTAAACTATGTTATTGTAAGACTTCCGCTGATTTCACTCTGGTTTTGATATTTGAATAAATGTTGTAATACTGCAATGACTCTGTAACGTGATCCTGCTCGGAAATCGTGGATGATTCGGGGTTCCCCGAGGACACCCGACAGTCTTTTTAAGTTAATGGAAACATATGCATGAATGTCAATGGTCGTCGGACAGTGACAGGTGCATGTGGGCCCAATAACTTAGGAGGTTCTGCCACAGATTGGTATCGGAGCATTCGTTACAAGGTTTTGCTGTATTGTTTTACGAAAACTTCAAAATGAATTGGGATGACTAAATTTAACTTGATAATTTGGTCCAAATTACTTCTGACTTATCTTAATTCTTTCTCACCATTCCCTATTTGATTAAAATGTTTTGTGTGGTGGAGTAGTAATTATGCTATGCCCTATATAAAAATAAATGTTGTTTATATGCATTATAAACTTTGATGTTTTTGTTCGTAAGAACGATTCATGCATCATGAATAATTCACTCGTTACTTCCTTCACCTCTTAGTCTGGAGTTAAGTAGTGAGACTGGTTTGAGGAATGTAATCCATCTTAGCTACTCTTTGGATTTTGATCAAATGGTCTTACTTGGATTAAATTGGTTTCCTACAGTATGGCTCGTGCCAAGATGACGCCCCGTAAGTCCACCAGACCCAAAGGAGTTCCTCGTCACCAACTTGCCCCTAGAAATGATGGTGCTAGCAGTAGCAGTACTAGGCCTGATCCTCAGGCAGAGATACAGAGGATTTCCGCAGAGTTAGCACAATCTACTAGAGGTAGGGCTTTGGATGTTATACAAATAGGTGAATTACAGGGTCAATTGAGGCAGCTCACCACCGTGCATAGGAACTGCGAAAGTATGTTAGTTCGTACGGTGGAGGGAAGAAATGAAGCTTGGCACAGGGAAAATGTAGCTAGAGCTAGAACTCATGAGCTAGAATTCTATGTAGAAGATTTAGAAGAACATAATACCTATCTACATGAGGAAGTTCATAGGCTTAGCAATCTACTGAATCCAAATCATGAGCCTCAAGCTGATGCCATGGACCCCGGTGTCATCCTTGCCGATGATGATGAATCGAGAGAGGAAGAAGAAGAAGATCCTGAAGAATTAGTAATGATCGATGAAAGTGATGATGAAGGCGGTAATAATTCCGGAATGGATACCGAGCCTGAAGTTTGAAGAAATTGTGGAAAGGAGGAGAGTTGTATAATAGTAGCTTTAGTTAAGTTATGTAGTTCTGTTTTCGTACCCGTAGGTTTGTTTGTACATTAGTAAGCTCCATGTAATGTGTCTAGAGTAAGCTATGGTACAATTCAATAAAGATATGTGAATAAAGTTTGGTTTGTTATGAGCAGATGCGTCGTACACGGGGTTCGTTTATTCCGGGAACTTCACAAGATGAGGATGGTATTCCTGATCCGCCACCAATTCCAACCAATTTAGCTGATGCTATAACTGCACTTGTCAATGTGACGGCTAAAAATTCTCGTTTGCTTCATGAGATGGCTTAGAGTAATCAGAATCAGATGTACGGAAACCGTGGACGCCATCATAACCGACAGGAGGCTACATATGTTGATTTCACAGACACAAGACCCCCAGTGTTTACCAAGGCAGATGAACCATTGGAGGCTAATGACTGGCTTCGAACCATGGAGCAGAAATTTGACCTTATCCCATGCACAGAGTATCAGAAACCTACGTTTGCCGCCCAACAACTTAGAGGAGCAGCAAGTGCTTGGTGGGCAAACTTAGTGGCTATGCAACCAACTGGCATTCCAATAACTTGGGCTGAGTTCCGTACAGCCTTTAGAGCCCATTATATCCCTGAAGGAGTAATGGCTATGAAGCTAGATGAATTCCTTGCTTTGAAACAAGGAGATCAAAGCGTGATGCAGTATGTGGGAAGGTTTAATCATCTGTCCCAATATGCATCCGAACATGTCAATACCGATGTCAAGAAGAAGAGGTGGTTTATGAGAGGCCTGAATACCAAGTTGCAGACTATGATGACCACTTGCACCAATGTCACTTATCATGAGGCAGTAAATATTGCAATTGCTTCAGAATCAAAGTATCGGCAGCACAAGGAGCTCAAAAAGAAAAAGAGTGTGCCGTCTGGATCTTTTGGGGGAAATCCGAAGAGGCAAAGGGTGATTTATCATCTAGTACATCATAATCGTCCTCCTTATCGTCCGCCGCAGTTCCAAGCCGGGCAACAGTCAAATGTCCATCCTGCTATAACCTATCCGAGTTCACAGTCAACCAATACTCCTGGTGGCAATACTCCAACATCCCAGGGTCACAACTATCCGTGCTATAATTGTGGAAGGACTGGTCATTTCTCCAAGGAATGTCCATATCCTAGGCAGGCTAATCAAAATTATCAGAAGGCTCCTGCCAATCAACAACAGGGTCAGGCACCAAACAAGAACCCCAATCAGAATGCTCAGAAGGGCAAAGATGAGAGGAAGACAGGATGGGTGTTCTATATTCAAGCTGGAGAAATTCCGGAAGGGGAGCCAGTGATGATGGGTATGTTTCTTGTTGCCAATCACCCTGCAGTTATACTTTTTGATTCTGGCGCATCGCATTCATTCATCAATAGAACATTTGTCGTGAAGCATGAAATTTCGATTGGGGCAACAAAGGAAAGTTTCTTTATACAGTCGCCCGAGGGACGTCTGTGTACTAAGGAGATGGTATACCAGGTACCCGTAAACCTGGGTGGGCATATTTTTCCCACTACCATGATTATCCTTAAGGATCAGGATATAGATGTAATCTTGGGAATGAATTGGATGTATCAGCATAAGGCTGTTATAGATGCTTTGAATAGGACCTTAAGAGTGAGTTTGCCTGATAGTAATTCTCAACTTCTTATCCAACTTCCAACCCTAAGAAGATCAGTGGGCAAGATTTGTGCAACTGCTGTCAAAGAGATTAGAGATATTCTGGTAGTGTGTGAATTTCCGGATGTGTTTTCTGAAGATTTACCCAGTCTACCACCTGATAGGGATGTACAGTTCAATATAGAGTTACAACCTGGAACAGCTCCGATTTCTCGGAGAGCTTATAGGATGCCACCTAAGGAATTGGCCGAGTTGAAAACTCAGTTACAAGAATTGATTAAGAAAGGGTTTATCCAACCTAGTTCTTCACCTTGGGGATGTCCGGCAATTTTTGTGAAAAAGAAAGATGAGAGCCTGAGGTTATGTGTTGACTATCGTCCATTGAATGAAGTGACCATCAAGAATAAGTATCCATTACCTCGGATAGATCTGCTTTTTGATCAACTGGCCGGAGCCAAAGTTTTCTCCAAGATAGATTTGAGATCAGGATATCACCAAATCAAGATAAAGCCTGAGGATATTCCCAAAACGGCATTTACCACAAGATATGGGTTATATGAATACTTGGTAATGTCTTTTGGTTTGACAAATGCTCCAGCTCATTTCATGTATCTTATGAACTCAGTATTCATGCCGGAGCTAGACAAGTTTGTAGTGGTGTTTATTGATGACATTTTAGTATATTCCAAGAATAAGAAAGAACATGCAGAACATCTCAGAATTGTTCTGACCCGCTTGAGAGAACATCAACTATATGCCAAGTTCAGCAAGTGTGATTTTTGGCTTAAAGAAGTGCAATTTCTTGGACATGTCTTATCAGCCGAAGGAGTTGCAGTTGATCCCAGCAAAGTGAAGGATGTGCTTGATTGAAAACCGCCAACCACAGTTCATCAAGTTCGGAGTTTTCTGGGTTTGGCGGGATATTACCGTCGGTTTATTCTAGACTTCTCAAAGATATCAAAGTCCATAACTGAATTGTTGAAGAACCAAGTTAAGTTTGTCTGGTCATCAGATTGTGAAGAGGCTTTCCAGACTTTGAAGAGACTGTTGACTACTGCGCCAGTGTTAGCCCAACCTGACATCGAGAAGCCGTTTGATGTTTATTGTGATGCTTCAGGTATTGGTATTGGATGTGTGTTGATGCAAGAAGGCCGAGTCATTGCCTATGCATCTAGGCAACTTAAGCAACATGAAGAACATTATCCGACTCATGACTTGGAGTTAGCAGCTGTGGTTCATGCTCTGAAGATTTGGCGGCATTACCTGCTTGGTAATACGTGTCATATGTATACAGACCACAAAAGCTTAAAGTATATCTTTACTCAGTCAGAGTTGAACATGCGACAAAGAAGATGGTTAGAACTGATTAAGGATTATGATTTGGAAGTACATTATCACCCTGGTAAAGCAAATGTGGTTGCCGATGCTCTCAGTCACAAAAGTTATTGCAATTGTTTGACAGTGAGAACAATAGGTTTGAATTTATGTCAAGAAATGGAAAAGTGGCATATCGTTTGAAATTACCTGAACATCTTGCAGCTGTGCATGATGTGTTCCATGTTTCTCAATTGAAGAAGTGTCTCCGAGTGCCTGAACAGAATATTGAAGTTGAAGGAGTGGAACTAGAACCGGATTTAACTTATTCCGAATATCCTATCCGAGTGTTAGATCAGAAAGATCGTGTTACTCGAAGACGGACAATCAAGTTCTATAAAATACAATGGAATCAACATTCAGAAGAGGAAGCTACTTGGGAATCAGAAGATTACTTGTTAGAAAAGTTTCCCGAATTTTTAGCGTCAATATAGAATCGAGTAATGTTAGTTGAGCTCGGTAGTACATGTTGTGTTTTGTAAAAGGGACCTCAGCTGTTTTATGGACAGAGTTTGTATGTATTCTCGCGACACATTTCCTTTTCCATTACTTACCCTATGGCTTTGAATCTCGGGGCGAGATTTCTTTTAGGGGGAAGGATTGTAACACCTCGGGTGTTTAAATATTAAAATCTGACATGTCATCATATGCATTGCAAAGCATTTGGCATTTGGTGAAAACTTTGATGTGCATTTACTAAAACAAGTTTATATTTATGTGGTATGTGTTGCAATGTATTGTTTGACTTAAAGTTCAATGTTTGTTTGGATTTGGAATTTTTCCAAAAAACCCCGCTTTTCAACATTTAAACCCTACCCTGAAAATCCATTTCAAAATCTAAGCATATTTTGGGGTTGGGCCCAAAAGCAAAAGTGTAGAGCTTGGCAAGTTATACAAAGTTTGTTTTTGGAGTTTTTCAAGTTGTTTAGAAATTTTTTGAGTAAATCAAAAAGGCGTAATTCGGTAAATTTCCCTATTCAAATTCAAAAGTTCATTTCAAAATCTAGACCGAATTAGGAGATGGTTATAAAAGCAAAGTTGTAGAACTTTTGATTTTGAACAACTTTTATTTTTGGAGATTTTTGAGTTGTTATGAAAATTTGAGAGTAATTTGTGAAATTTGGCGAATGGCAAACTTGTAATTTCTGTGAACAGTACTCACCGCTCAGGCTACACCGGCGGCGACCTTCGGTTTGCTTCCCGGCGCGGTCGTGGCCGTCTTTGGCATCGCGCTGGCGCAGTGAAGGCCACAGCGCAGCTTCCTTGCGCTTCTGAGCTGCTCTATTTAGCCCAGGCCGTCGCCGTTGGCCCCGTTCTCTTGCTCTGTTTTCCCGACACCACCGCCATAGCTCCGGCGAGCCCGCACCGTCTCCCTAGCGCCGCGGTCATCTTGGTAAAGGCCGTTCCAGTTCCGTCTTTCTCTTGCGCATCCACCCAGCCAACTGTGGTCGGCTGATTTCGCCGAGAACTCACTGACCACGCTCTTCTTCCTCGCGGCCGGCAGAGTCCCCGTCGAGCGAGCGCCGTCGTGGCCAGTACTCTATGGTGAGCTTCTGATCTCGGGAAGCATTGTTTCAGCTTCTCCGTGATGCTGTGGTGCTTAATATCTTATTGATTGCTCGTTTTGTCCACCACAGCCACTAGAACACCGCCGTCGTTATTGCTCGCACCGCCGTGATCGCTGTGAACGCTGCCCCGCTTCACCGTTGCTTCTCCGGCCTTAATTCTTGCTTGAACGTGTTCGTGGTGAGCTACTGGACCTTCCCATGCCCTCTGTTTCCCCGTTTTCGGCTTCATTTCGCCGGCATAACGTCGCCGAGCCACCGCATCCGCCATGGCCGACGCCAAGCTCGTAACTCGTAGTAATTCGTCTAGCTAGTGCCTTCAGTCGATGCGCCGTGATGATGTGGTCATTTTGGTACCTTGACCGTCGCCTTTGGGTTCACCGTCGGTGAGTTTGCGCCGGTCAGCGCCGTCGTCGTCGTAGTCAACACGCGGGAGGTAGAAGATGACAGGTGGGGTCCGATGTCAGTGACTCAGCGTTCAAATAGATTTTTCTATTTTCAGATTTGAATGAATAGTGTATGTTTTTGTTATTTTTGTGTAGATTTATTTAGAGCTCCAAAAATTATGAAAATTTTTGTGTGACTTCTCTGAGATGTATAGTATTTAAGAAAAATATGAAATAATGTTTTTCAGTAAGTTTTAAATGTGATAAAAATTGCTCAATTTATTCATAAATGGATTTCCAGGATTTTTCTAGGCTTATTTATTTATCCAAAAATTATGAAATTTGTTTTGCCACTTAGTTAACATGTAATGAACATGTACTAAAATTTTGGGCTCAATTAGAATAAGTTGATTTATTTCATAATTTTGAATTAAATAATTAATTCATAAAAGCAAATAGTAACCTTTAGTGATTTAGGTTTTGTTTGAAATTTTGGATTGAGTGATGACCTTGGGTCATTTGTTGTTAATGATCCTTGGCAGTTGATGTATGTGTTTACGAAAAAGAATTAGTTTGTTTGACTTGCAACTGTACCGCGAAGGAAAGTTGTATTCAAATTATTAATTTTTCATCCCTCATCGAGCATCATGTTTCGAATTCTGCATCATATTAAACATGGCATTGTTATTACGTATAGTGAACGAAGGTGAAAACGTGGTAGTTAATCAAGCTGTTGAAGAAGTTAATCCGTCTGTTGAGGTCGGGTCAAATACTTGTGTAACGTCGCAGGAATCGGACTTTTCCGTCAACGAAGGCAAGCCCCGGATGCATAGAACCCTACCTTGTGTTTTATAAATTAATTTCGCTTTTGCTTTCCGTTACTGCATTAAGTGATTAGGAGTTAAGTAAAAGCCTAATTGTTGCATTACCACCCTTGTTATTCCATATTTACCATATTACCAATCTTAAACTCGTATATGTTTAGTTTTGCTTAGCTATGCGTAGAACGATGAAAGTCGGGTGACTACCTGCCACCTGCAAGTTTTAAATGGAACCTTGATTAATTATGTTAGCATGTGATATGGGAATGTGGAGTAATAAATCTAGACCGGGCGGACTCGGTGTGTGTGAGCCACAAGACATGGAGGTCTTATGAGCGGGTTCTTTCCGCCTGTGTCGATTAAGGCACGTCCGTTGTTGAATTGTATGAGATGAGAATTTGTAGTACTAACCACATACTCCGGTAAGCCTGAACTTAGCAATTCTATTATGAGAATGGCTACTCGCGCACTGGGAGTGGAGAGATGGCGGGAATAGCGTGTACCCTCGTGGCTGGAATGTGGCCGGATTTGAGGTGTGCTGTATTCTCGGGTGGCGCGGACCCGTTCTTGTTTTAGAGGATCCGAGGATAGGTTGATATATGTGAGTCGGGGACCTGCATATGTCGTGTGGTCTGGAATCCCCAGCTGGGCTTAATCGGTTCGAATCGTCGTTGCTCCTCGGTTATGGAGACTCAACTCACTGTTCATCATCATAGAATTAATAACCAGAACTTGACTAAGGCTTGTGAAGAAGTTGGATATGAAGTTTCATGATCTCAGTGCGGATCGTGTCAGCTTTGTATATAATTATAGAGAAGTTTTCTATATAAAGAATGTTGTTAAAAGAGCTTTTACGCAAAAGAACTTTGATCATTGTTAAAGCTATACCTTGAATCCTTGAGCCTGCATTACTGAGTTTATCAGTTAAGATTTCGGATAAGTCTTGTTGAGTACCTTTGTACTCAGGGTTCGTTGACCCCTTGTTGCAGGTGAGCCTCATGAGCAGATCTGTTTTGGATCGTGCTGCATGACTATCATTCGTTCTGACGATGAGAATTAAATGTGTGATCCTTGGGCAGGATGTTTATTTTGTGTGTTAAGTATATGTTAATTATGCCACTCCACTACTACTATGGTTTGTAATAATTATCGAACTTAGTTTGTAAGCTTTGAAACAACTGGTTTGTAAACTATGTTATTGTAAGACTTCCGCTGATTTCACTCTGGTTTTGATATTTGAATAAATGTTGTAATACTGCAATGACTCTGTAACGTGATCCTGCTCGGAAATCGTGGATGATTCGGGGTTCCCCGAGGACACCCGACAGTCTTTTTAAGTTAATGGAAACATATGCATGAATGTCAATGGTCGTCGGACAGTGACAGGTGCATGTGGGCCCAATAACTTAGGAGGTTCTGCCACACGATTGGTCAGCGACTCAGGGTGCATGAGAGGAACGGCGCAGCGCACTACTAGGCCGCCAGCTGGCCACTATGGGAGAAAGCACAAGTGAGATGGGCTGCGCGAGCGAGGCTGGGCCGGCGGGAGCTGAGCCAACAGGCTGAAAGCAAGGGAGGGAGAAAAATCCTTTCTCTTTTTTTCTAATTTTCCAAACCAATTTTGAAATACAAATTCAAATCAATTTGAAGTTTGATTTCAAACCACAATTCAAAAATAATATGTAGCAGCGTGAGTGCATAGACATGTATGTAGACCTATATTTGATTTTAATTTTAATAAAGTTATTATTTTTCAAAATTTCAATGCTCACAAAATGCATAATTAAATCATTTTCTCCTATTTTAAAACCATGAAAATTTTTAGTGTGTTACAATTTGAATTTGTTTAAGGCCTCAATCAGTCAATTTAAACTCAGTTTAGCATAATATGCGGGTACAGAAAATCAATTATGGACACAAGTGAGTGATGGGTGGAGTGGTTAGAGAAGGGGACGCACGAGCCCAAGTTCATGGGTTTCAACCCCACCGGCCGTGGAGTCACGCGAAGAAGTGCATGACCCTAGGTGACCAGTGGGGGCCTCCCCGGATTAAAAAAATCCTATTTTTTCGCCCAAATTTGTGAATTTTTTTGAAACGGATTTATAGGAGCGGTTGAATATTGAGCCGCCCCTATAAATCCGATTTATAGGAGCGGCTGGCCAACTGCACCTATAAATCAGCCATTTTTAGCCACCCTTTTGGTACGGGCGGTTGGCAAAACCACCCCTCCGAATCATCAAGAGCCGCCCCTATAAATCTAGTAGTGATGATGAGTTTGATCTGGGGCTGTTGAGGCATCAGAGTGACTCCTTGGTCCTGGTAGAAGTGCCGGTAGCATGGTCCTATAAAGGGGAGGCATTGGTGTAGTCCTTGTAGCGTTGTGTATCATCTGTCTTTGCAACCTATTAATGTTTGTAACTATAGATGCAGAAGCCATACCTTGGTTTGGTTGTTGTAGGTATTCCTTGATGAGGGCTTGGCAGTGCTGTTTGTCACACCCTAAAAGTTTTGGTTTTAGGTTGTGAGTAGAAAACACAAAATAAACTGAATGATTTTAATATTTTGATAAAATTTACTAAGTTTAGTTTGACCAAGCACAAATTTAGTTGTAGAAAAATATGAAATTTCAAATTTTTCTAAATTTAATTTCACATGCTTTTGCTTGACTTTTTGTTGTGAGTGCGTAAAGTTTTCAAAACACGTTTAGTAAGTCATTTATCTTTTTTGGCTTGTCTCCGTCTTTTTCTATCATCAAATTCCTTATTTCATTTGGAGTTTCCCAAAATCTTTTATCTATAATCCAACTAACTCATTTGAGTTCATTATTCATCAACCTATCTCTACAAACATCCTAAGAATTATTTCAGCTTTTCTAGAACTTTTCCCACTTTTCTGCGAGTATAATATAATTTTTCGATGCTCCAAAATATCTTTTCATAAGCTTCAAATACTTTGTTTGGGTCCCTTATACTCCAAAATGTCTCTAAAAATTTTCCCAAATTTTCAAAGCTTTCGGAGTGTTTTTCATGACAAATAATTCTAGGATTTTCTAGAATTATTTTATTCACAAAATTAATTAATTCTAAAAATAATAAAATATCTGGTTTTTTCACCTATCGAAAACCCAACCAATATATATGCCGATGATCTTGTTGCAGAAGTACAATCCATTCTCATGCTGCCACCCGTAGCCTCCTACATCTAAAGTCGAAGTTCTCCACAGCTAGGTTTTTAGCGAACTCTCCGTCGAGCTTTTCTGACCAAACTATCGCATTGCAACATCAACCATGACCACCACAAGGTAGCTCCCTTTGTTATCTACATCGTGCTATACTTGGTTGTGCAAATCCATGCCTATTGATCGTTCCCCTAACCCTTTCTCTTTTCCATTGAGGAGCACCATGGATGACCTTGTTCTTCATCTTCTCTAGTTGACTCCTACTGCTGGTCGTCCACCACCCTAACCCCTTGCCACTAGCTAGACCCATGGCCCTGCACCAGATCTAGACACTAGTCCTATCATCCCTTGGCGAGCTCACCGCTCTCATGATCCTCCAGGTCAACTCCACGCTAGATCTAGCGGCACGACCCCTATCCTGAACTCTCGGCCTAGCGGCCTCCAAACTAGTACTCTGCTAGGGCGTGCAAGCAGCATGTTTGCATGTGTGGGCTTCATGTTGCATGTGTTGGTATGTACAAGTACAAGTCTCCAATGCGTGTCATACATGTTTGCATGGTTCTGTCTTGGTTTTGTACGCGAAGTCTGATGGCGGTGAGGTGGGATTGTGTGGCCCAAAAAATGCATCGACATGGCATAGAGGGATCAATAAATGGTGTACAAAAATATGGGTAATGGTAGATCAGCCAAGCTCAGTCACCCGATTAGGCTACGTCGCCTACTAACTTGTTAGTCGTTGGATTAAGTTGAACCGTCCGTAGTGGGTCTGTTGCCCATTAAGAAGGAAAACTAGGTGCTTGTGAAGATTCATGAACGCACTCGGGTAGTCAGGCTATATGACCTATCTACCTCGCCGAGTGAGCCACGAGCATCGAGAAAGGTGCCGGTCTCCATCTTATCATCGCCTCTGCCCTCCACCCACTACTCCCTTGGCCAACACCACTCCTCCTTCCACTCCTCGGGATGTCGGCTTCCTTACCAAGCCACCTGTTGTAACACCCCATGTCTAAAACTAATTATATGGCCCAACTCCGCATGTCGAACGGGCCTACATATGCAAAGCACCTCGCTTACACTTTCGTCCTCGCTTCGTGTTAAAGGGTTAATCTAGAGGTGCTATGTTTGGAACGACAAGGCTTATAAGCTGGCTCTCACCCTCCTAAACTTCCAAGATAGTACTAAACCCACCAACAACATATCAACATGTGCCACTTGGGCCACATGGGCCAACTTCACAACTACTATAGGATACTAATGGGTTTGGGTGTTACACCCATGCCTTCCTCCACCTACCGCACCACTCGCCGACCTCATCCACCTAGCCCAAATCCTTTAGGAGAGATCCTAGTCCCTCAGAGCAAACATGTAGGGGCCAACATGTTGGTGTTGCTACTACACATTCACCCAGTCTTCATCGATGAATAGAGTGGGGTGCTATGGCAGAACCTCCTAAATTATAGGATTCACATGCACTTATCACTGTCCAACGACCTTTGACAACTATGCATATGTTCCTGGTAACTTAAGAAGTTTCTCGGGTGTCCTTAGGGAACCCCGAATCATCCATGATTTCCGAGCAGGATCACATTACAGAGTCATTGCAGTATCACAACATTTATTCAAATATATATATCAGAGTAAAATAGTGGAAGTCTTACGATAACATAGTTTATAAACTAGTTGTTTCAAACCTTACAAACTAAGTTCGATAATTATTACAAACCATAGTAGTAGTGGAGTAGCATAATTAACATAAACATAACACACAAAATAAGCATCCTACCCAAGGATCACACATTCACTTATCATCATCGACAGGAAAAATAGTCATGCAGCAGGGTCCAAAATAGACCTGCTCATGAGGCTCACCTGCAACAAGGGTCAACAAACCCTGAGTACAAAAGTACTCAACAAGACTTAACCGAAATAAAAACTGAGAAGACTCTGGAATGCAGGCTCAGGGATTCAAGGTATGGCTTTAGCAATAATCAAAGTTCTTTTGCGTAAAAGCTCTTTCACAAAATTCTTTATCTGAACATGTAAAACTTTATAAGTACCACATATGAATCTGCCATGATCTGTAATGAGATCATGAACTTCATATCAATCTCTTTCTCAAACCTTTCTCAAGTTCCAGTTATTAACTACGATGATGAACAGTGAGTTGAGTCTCCATAACCGAGGAGCAATGATGATTCGAACCGATTAAACCTAGCTAGGGATTCCAAACCACACGACATATGCAGGTCCCCGACTTACATATATCAATCTACCCTCGGATCTTCTAAAATAAGAATGGGTCCGCGCCACCCGAGAATACAGTACTCCACCAATCTGGCCTATTGCCATGTGGGTACATGCTATTCCCACCATCTCTCCACTCCTAGTGCGTGAGTAGCCATTCTCGTAATAGAATAGCCAAGTTAAGGCTTACCAGAGTATGTGGTTAGTACTACAAAGTCTCATCTCATGCAATTCAACAACGGACGGACCTTAATTGACACAGGCGGAAAGAAGCCGCTCATAAGACCTCCATGTCTTGTGGCTCTCACACATCGAGTCCGCCCGGTCTAGATTTATTACTTCACATGCTCATATCTTATGATAACATAAGTAACCAAAGATCCATTTAAAACTTGCAGGTGATAGGTAATCACCCGGCTAAGCAGGACTAAGCATAACTAGTCATTTTCGAATTAAAACTGGTAACAAGGTAGATATGGAAAAACAAGGTTGGTAATGCACCAATTAGGTTTTCACTTGACTCCTAATCACTTAATGCAGTATATAAAAGCAAAAGTGATAAAATTTGTAAAACACAAGGTAGGGTTAAATGCATCCAGGGCTTGCCTTCGTTGACAGAAAAGTTAGGTTCCTACGACGTTCCACAAGTATCCAATCCGACCTCAATAGATGGATTAACTTCCTCCGCAACTTGATTAACTACCATGTGTTCACCTTCGTTCACTACACGTAGTAACAATGCTATGTTTAACATGATGCGAGATACGAAACATGATGCTCGATGATGGATGCAAAAATTAACAACTCGAATACAACTTTCCTTTGTGGTACAGTTGCAAGTCAAACGAACTAAATCTTTTTCGTAACACATGCATCAATTGCCAAGGATAATTACCAACTAATGATTCAAGGTCATCACTCAATCCAAAATTTCAAACAAAACCTAAATTATTAAAGGTTACTATTTGCTTTTATGAATTAATTATTTAATTCAAAATTATGAAATAAATCAACTTATTCCAATTGAGCTCAATTTTTTTTTTAAATTTTCATCACATGATAACTAAGTGGCAAAACCATTTTCATAATTTTTGGATAATTAATTAAGCCTAGAAAAATCATGGAAACCCATTTATTAATTAATTGAGCAATTGTTATCACATTCAAAAAGTGCTGAAAAATAACATTTCATATTTTTCCTAAATAGTATTCATCATAGAGAGGTCACACAAAAATTTTCATAATTTTTGGAGCTCTAAATAAATCTACACAAATATAACAAATTACATCACTATTCATTCAAATCTGGAAAACAGAAAATTCATTTTGAACTACACAGTCACTGACATCGGGTCCCACTTGTCATCTTCAACCTCTAGCTTTGACCACGACGGCGACAGCGCTGATCGACGCAAACTCGCTGACGATGAGTCCAACGGCGACGGCCAAGGTACCAAAACACTCACCAAGACTAGGCGCATCGATTTGAGGCATTACGAAGATTAATTACAACACAAAACAAGCCTGACGCCGGCCATGGCAAATGCGGTGGCTCGGCGACAAGAGACTAGTAGCAATTAAATAAATGGCTCAGGAAGCATCAGTAGCTCACCCCGAACATGTTGAAGCAAAGAGCGAGACTAGAGGAGCAACGGCGACGCGGGTAGACGTCCACAGTGATCACGTCGGAGCAAGGATCGTCGGTGACGGTGTTCCAGTGACTGCAGTGGGCAAAATGACCAAGCAACAAGGGATTAAGCACCACGGCATCGAGACAAAGCCATAGGTACACTGATCTAGGGCAACGGCTCACCGGAGGACGCTGGCCATGGTGAAACGGGATCTCTGGTGAGGTTGTCGACCGCGAGGAAGAAGGGTGCTCATAGCGGTTTCCTAACAAAATCAGATGACCCAAGCTAGCTAGATGGATGCCCAACGAGTAGGCGAAGCTATTGGGCACTTTGCTACAACAGCACTAGCGCTGGTTCGACGACGATGGCTCGCTGGAGATGAGTAAGGCAACGGGAAAAACAGAGCAGCGAAATGAAGAACGGCGACGTCGTCTGAGATTTATAGAACGGCAAAGAGAGCAAGGAGGCGACATGCAGTGACCAGCTCATGCCAGCACGAAGCCGAGGGTGGTCACAGACGCAACTGGAACGCCAGAGAAGGAACGCCGACGGTGGGGCGGTGGTCATGACACTGTTCACCATATTTACAGAACTACCATCCATTTTAAAATTCAAATTACTCCCAAATTTGTATAACAACTAAAAAATCTCCAAAAATAAAAGTTGCTCAAAATCCAAAGTTCTACAACTTTGCTTTTATAACCACCCCCTAATTCGGTCTACATTTTGAAATACACTTTTGAATTCAAATAGAGGACATTTAACGAATTACGCCTTTTCAAATTACTTCAAATTTTTCATAACTTTGAAAACTCCAAAAACAAACTTTGTATAACTTGACAAGCTCTACACTTTTGCTTTAAGGCTCAACCCCAAAATGTGCTTAGATTTTGAAATGGGTTTTCAGGGTAGGATTTAAATGTTGAAAATAAGGGTTTTCTTAAAAATTCAAATCCAAACCAAATTTTGAACTTGATTCAAACAATACAATTCAACACATACCACATAAAGGTAAACTTGTTTTACTGTATGCATATCAAAATTTTCACTAAATGCCAAATGCTTTGCAATGCATATGATGACATGGCAGGTTTTAATATTTAAACACCCAAGGTGTTACAGGCGTGAGGTGGGGTAGATCAACAGCATTGATTCGGCGTGGGGCAGTGGCGTCTGATGAGGACATGGCACCTTTGGATACGAACAATGATTATAAGGTGCGCTCGTTCCTACATTTGCATAGTGGCTTTGGTTATAATTCACTTGGTTCCACATGTACATGTCACTATTTGATTGTAGGTTCAAATGTGTTTCATAATGGAAGTTCATCAAAGTTGAACTTTCGGTTCGTCGGCAGCCCGATAGTGCCTCATTGGGAAGGCCATAACTCATCCATCCGGAGTGCGATCGAGGTCAATGAGCACTTGATGGAAAGCTTGTTTGATAAGCTTTCAAATAGATCTGGTTCCATCTCAATATCACATCAACAAGGCCTCCAAATCATCAATATATTCTATCGCTATTTCTGGCAGGAGCTACACTATCGTCATAGGCTTGTTAGACATCTTTGGGACCTAGGCCCAAGTTGGAGCATGCCCCAAGAAGATGGAGAACACCTAAGAGATGTCCTTGGACATCCTCCTCCTTGGCCACCACCTTAGGAGGCCAGTAAGGACGTCCAAGCCAAGCCAGAGGCCCAGTCCAATCCGAGTTCGAGTCTGCCTCGGTCATCAGGACCAGTCTGCAATAAAACGGACGCCCAGGACACATCCGAACTCCGTTTTCAATGATCCACATATGGATGGAAAGATAATTTGATAAGGAAGCCAATCCAAGTGGTTTCACATCAAAAGCTCTTTGGAATCAACGGGAATTGTCAAAACAAGTCAGCGTCCAGAATCTATCAGGGTGCTGTGACACCTTCTTTTGAGCCGTTGGACCTTGTAACGTGTTGGGACACCTTTAGGACATGAAGAGGGATCCTTGGACGTCCCTTAGGCTATATAATCAGTAGCCACCACCTACTTTAGGGTTTGGGGTTTTGCTTAGATTATTCTGTCAAGAAACAGTTTCGCCGTTCTTCGGTTTGTGAGACCCCAACTCGTGAGATTAATCATTCATCTGCAATTTGGTTGCTTTCTTTCTTGTTCTTGCTTGTGTTCTTCGTTGCGTAGGCAGGAATTAGCCTTCTTGGTGAGGTCAACTTGGTTCATGACTTGGTTGATAACCAGAGGAGCTGTGGTGCTAAGATTGCAGGGTTCGATCTTTCGATCTGAAGCCGGATCGGTGTGTCATTCTCCGCCACAACGATAGTTACCATCACTTGACGGAAGATCGGGAACCCCGTCCCCATTAAGTGGTATCAGAGCTAAGGTATACCGTCAGGTTCACTTTTATTCCCTAGTTTGAGAGTTTTGCATTCGTCCTATAGTCCAATGCCATACTTTTATTTCCTATCCTAGAACCTTCCGTGCCATAGCCTTTGCATATTTCAGTTTCAGATTCTGTTGTTGAGTTTATGTCCTAGGTCAAAGTCTTGTTGCTGGTTTAGATTGTGTTCTTTTCTAGTTTGTGTTGATCCCTCCACCCACCGTTATTCTGTATCACCATCGGTTTGCATCTTGTGTCCACTAAAACCCTTATTCGAGCAGATTCCGTAAAACAGTCATAACTTTTGCATCCGAACTCGAAACGGAGAAAATTTTATATCTACAGAGGAGCTATGGTGCTAAGATTACAGGGTTCGATCTTTCGATCTGAAGCCGGATCGGTGTGTCATTCTCCGCCACAACGATAGTTACTATCACCTGACAGAAGATCGGGATCCCCATCCCCATTAAGTGGTAATCAGAGCTAAGGTATACCATCAGGTTCACATTTATTCCCTCACTTGAGTGTTTCGCATTCATCCTATAGTCCAGTGCCATACTCGTTTTTCCTGTCCTAGAACCTTTCGCGCCATAGCCTTTGCATATTTCAGTTTCAGAGTCCGCTTTGTTGAGTTTGTGTCCTAGGTCAAATTCTTGTTGCTGGTTTAGATTGTGTTCTTTTCTAGTTTGTGTTGATCCCTTCACCCACCGCTATTCCGTATCACCATCGGTTTGCATCTTGTGTCCACTAAAACCCTTATTCGAGCAGCTTCCTTAAAACAGTCATAACTTTTGCATCCGAACTCGAAACGGGAAAAATTTTATATCTACGGAGAACGCCAGAAAATTTTAGATCTATTTCATCCCAGCGTTGCTGGGTTCACAAAAATTAGATTTGTGAAATTCGATTAGGAAAATTGAGTTTCTGGGCCTACAAGTTTTGGTATGCTTTTTAGAGCACAGTCCTAATTTTCTATAGGCCACATCTTTTATTCAATTGAGCTCAAATTTTTTGTGGTTTATTCTTGTGTGCTCCTTGCTGAGAAAAAATATCAAAAGAGCAAAAGCAAGAAAAAAATATTGGACAAAAAAAAAGAAAAAAATAGTAAAAGAGAATAGAAGATATCAAAAAGAAGCACATAAGGAACACTCAATAGCTCTATTGTTTGTGGTACCTTTTGCCTTGTTCATATCCATTGCTACCTTTAATACTTGTTTCCTTTCATCCTCGTTTCCTCTCTTGTTTATCACAACTGGTGATAGGAACACGTATAGGCCAGCAACTAGGACAAGTGCTCTGGACATTTATTCAATATTGCTGTCTGTCACTGACTTGTGTGCCACATATACATATTTGTTTTTTTGTGTGCCTCCTAAGCTCCACATATACTTCAGATCGGTATAGAAAAAGACCCTTGCAATCTTGGTGTCACACCCTCATAGGTATCATGTACCAGCCACCGGTTGTACCGTCCACTGCTTTGCGTTGGTAAGAACCTTGTAAGAGCTTGATAAGGTGTTTCCTTTTGCTGTGATCTTGAGAGGCAGCACCACTCCACCTGCGTAGTAGGATTATTAGGGATAATCTTCACTATTTGTTCCTTGTTTTTGTGTTTACAATGATAGGTTGTTCGTATCCACCGACTTATGATGGTATAGGTGCTGATGAGTACATGGAGTGGGAAATTGCCATCGATAACATATTTGCTACTCGCTTTATGTGTCCAAGGAGGAAGGTAAAAAATGCAACTAGTGTTTTACGACATTCTGCTTTATCTTGGTGGGAGTCTTTAGATCCTTCTGATAAACCTCAAACTTGGAATGATATGAAACTTCTTATGCGAGAAACCTTTGTTAATCCACCTCCTGTTTTGACTTCATATGATGAGGTGCACCATTTAGAGGAAGAGTCAGTTGTTATTCCTCCTGCTATGCCTAACCTTTTGCAGGACAATGTAGAAAAGAGCAAGGATGACGTGACAGAAAATGAGAAGCTCACAGCCTCATGTGAAAATTCAGAACCATCAACTATTACCCCTGCTGAACATGAGAGCAAAGGTAATGCCCATGATGCTAAACTCACAGAAGGTGAGAGTTCTCTTGATGTGCTGAATTTTTCCACCAATCATGCTATGATAGAGCAAATTTTAGTGGAGCATTCGCTTGATTTACCTTTGTCAAAAGATGACTTGCTTGATGTTTCTTATGACAAAGATGACTTGCATGATGATATTTATGTTATACCCATGCAATCATTGAAGAATGATCATGCTATATGTGTGCTAAAAATGAGCACTTATGCTAAAAATAGACTTGTTATTCATAATGCTAGTGAAGTTGATGAGATGAAATTGTTGTCTTCTTTAAATACTTTGGGTTACATTGAATTTGATGTTCCGTGTAATCTTAGTTCTTTAGAGGAGAAACTTTATGCATATGCTGATTTGCCATGGTTCTCTAGACATACATATCATTTTATTGGAAAATATAATTATAAAGGAGAGTATATGGTGCATCGTGTCTATATTTGTTCAAATCTGAAATCTCCTTATATTGAGCAAAAGTATGATCAACCAAACGATTGTAATTGCTATAATCTTGTCATGTCGAGTTCCCCTAGTTTTGTTATAAAGAAACATGTTAAATTTCAAGAAGGGGAGCAATGTTGGCTACTACCAACAATGTTTTCTTCATCTAATCCCAAACCGAGGATGGTTTGTTGTCAAGAAGGGGAGGATGATGAGGACATGGCACCTTCGGATATGAACAATGATTATAAGGTGTGCTCGTTCCTACATTTGCATAGTGGCTTTGGTTATAATTCACTTGGTTCCACATGTACATGTCACTATTTGATTGTAGGTTCAAATGTGTTTCATAATGGAAGTTCATCAAAGTTGAACTTTTGGTTCGTCGGCAGCCCGACAGTGCCTCATTGGGAAGGCCATAACTCATCCATCCGGAGTGCGATCGAGGTCAATGAGCACTTGATGGAAAGCTTGTTTGATAAGCTTTCAAATAGATCTGGTCCCATCGCAATATCACGTCGGCAAGGCCTCCAAATTACTAATATATTCTGTCGCTATTTCTGGCGGGAGCTACACTGTCGTCATGGGCTTGTTAGACATCCTTGGGACCCCGGCCTAAGTTGGAGCACGCCCCAAGAAGATGGAGAACACCTAAGAGATGGCCTTGGACATCCTCCTCCTTGGCCACCACCTTAGGAGGCCAGAAAGGACGTCCAAGCCAAGCCAGAGGCACAGTCCAATCCGAGTTCGAGTCTGCCTCGGCCATCAGGACCAGTCTGCAATAAAACGGACGCCCAGGACGCATCCGAACTCCGTTTTCGATGATCCACATATGGATGGAAAGATAATTTGATAAGGAAGCCAATCCAAGTGGTTTCACATCAAAGGATCTTCGAAATCAACAGGAATCTTCGAAACAAATCAGCATCCAGAATCTGTCAGGGTGCTGCGACACCTTCTTTTGGGCCGTTGGGCCTTGTAACGTGTTGGGACACCTTTAGGACATGAAGAGGAATCCTTGGACGTCTCTTAGGCTACATAATCAGTAGCCACCACCTACATTAGGTTTGGGGTTTTGCTTAGATTATTCTGTCAAGAAACAGTTTCGCCGTTCTTCGGTTTGTGAGACCCCAACTCGTGAGATTAATCTTTCATCTGCAATTTGGTTGCGTTCTTTCTTGTTCTTGCTTGTGTTCTTCGTTGCGCAGGTAGGGATTAGCCACAGAGAACGCTAGAAAATTTTAGATCTATTTCATCCCAGCAAAGCTGGGTTTGCAAAAATTAGATTTGCGAAATTCGATTAGGAAAATTGAGTTTCTGGGCCCACAAGTTTTGGTATTCTTTTTAGAGCACAGTCCTAATTTTCTATAGGCCACATCTTTTATTCAATTGAGCTCAAATTTTTTGTGGTTTATTCTTGTGTGCTCCTTGCTAAGAAAAAAATATCAAAAGAGCAAAAGCAAGAAAAAAAAGATTGGACAAAAAAATAAAAGAAAAAATAGTAAAAGAGAATAGAAGATATCGAAAAGGAGCACATAAGGAACACTCAATAGCTCTATTGTTTGTGGTACCTTTTGCCTTGTTCATATCCGTTGCTACCTTTAATACTTGTTTCCTTTCATCCTTGTTTTCTCTCTTGTTTATCACAACTGGTGATAGGAACACGTATAGGCCAGCAACTAGGACAAGTGCTCTGGACATTTATTCAATATTGCTGTCTGTTACTGACTTGTGTGCCAGATATACATATTACTCTTTGTTTGCCTTCCAAGCTCCACAAATTCTTCAGATCAGTATAGAAAAAGGGCTTTGCAATCTCGGTACCACTGCCTCATAGGTATCATGAACCAGTCGCCAGTTGTACCGCCACTGCTTGCGTTGGTAAGAACTTTGTAAGAGCTTGGTAAGACGATTCCACTTGCTGTGAAAAGTGACACCATTGCAACCACATAGTTATTTGGTAGGGATAACGTTCACCGTTTGTTCCTTGTTTTTGTGTTTACAATGACAGGTTGTTCGTATCCACCGACTTATGATGGTATAGGTGCTGATGAGTACATGGAGTGGGAAATTGCCATCGATAACATATTTGCTACTCGCTTTATGTGTCCAAGGAGGAAGGTAAAAAATGCAGCTAGTGTTTTACGACATTTTGCTTTATCTTGGTGGGAGTCTTTAGATCCTTCTGATAAACCTCAAACTTGGAATGATATGAAAGATCTTATGCGAGAAACCTTTGTTAACCCATCTCTTGTAATTAATTCAAATGATGAGGTGCATCAACTAGATCAATCTCTTGTTATTCCTCTTGCTATGCCTAACCTTTTGCAGGACAATATACAAAAGAGCGAGGATGACGTGATAGAAAATAAGATGCTCACAGTCTCATATGACAATTCAGAACAATCAACTAATACTCCTACTAATCATGAGAGCAAAGGTAAAGCCCACGATGCTAAACTCATGAAAGGTGAGAGTTCTCTTGATGTGCTGAATTTTTCCACCAATCATGCTATGATAGAGCAAATTTTAGTGGAGCCTTCGCTTGATTTACCTTTGTCACAAGATGATTTGCGTGATGTTTCTTGTGACGAAGATGACTTGCATGATGATATTTATGTTATACCCATGCAATCATTGAAGAATGATCACGCTATATGTGTGCTGAAAATGAGTACTTGTGCTGAAAATAGACTTGTTATTCATAATGCTAGTGAAGTTGATGAGCTGAAATTATTGTCTTCTTTAAATACTTTGGGTTACATTGAATTTGATGTTCCGTGTAATCTTAGTTCTTTAGAGGAAAAACTTTATGCATATGCTGATTTGCCATGGTTCTCTAGACATACATATCATTTTATTGGAAAATATAATTGTAAAGGAGAGTATATGGTGCATCGTGTCTATATTTGTTCAAATCTGAAATCTCCTTATATTGTGCAAAAGTATGATCAACCAAAGGATTGCAATTGCTATAATCTTGTCATGTCGAGTTCCCCTAGTTTTGTTATAAAGAAACATGTTAAATTTCAAGAAGGGGAGCAATGTTGGCTACTACCAACAATGTTTTTTTCATCTAATCCCAAACCGAGGACGGATTGTTGTCAAGAAGGGGAGGATGATGAGGACATGGCACCTTCGGATACGAACAATGATTATAAGGTGTGCTCGTTCCTACATTTGCATAGTGGCTTTGGTTATAATTCACTTGGTTCCACATGTACATGTCACTATTTGATTGTAGGTTCAAATGTGTTTCATAATGGAAGTTCATCAAAGTTGAACTTTCGGTTCGTCGGTAGCCCGATAGTGCCTCATTGGGAAGGCCATAACTCATCCATCCGGAGTGCGATCGAGGTCAATGAGTACTTGATGGAAAGCTTGTTTGATAAGCTTTCAAATAGATCTAGTTCCATCTCAATATCACATCAACAAGGCCTCCAAATCATCAATATATTCTGTCGCTATTTCTGGCGGGAGCTACACTATCGTCATGGGCTTGTTAGACATCCTTGGGACCCAGGCCCAAGTTGGAGCACGCCCCAAGAAGATGGAGAACACCTAAGAGATGGCCTTGGACGTCCTCCTCCTTGGCCACCACCTTAGGAGGCCAGCAAGGACGTCCAAGCCAAGCCAGAGGCCCAGTCCAATCCGAGTTTGAGTCTGCCTCGGCCATCAGGACCAGTCTGCAATAAAATGGACGCCCAGGACGCATCCGAACTCCGTTTTTGATGATACACATATGGATGGAAAGATAATTTGATAAGGAAGCCAATACAAGTGGTTTCACATCAAAGGCTCTTCGGAAACAACGGGAATCGTCGAAACAAGTCAGCGTCCAGAATCTGTCAGGGTGCTGCGACACCTTCTTTTGGGCCGTTGGGCCTTGTAACGTGTTGGGACACCTTTAGGACGTGAAGAGGGATCCTTGGACGTCCCTTAGGCTATATAATCAGTAGCCACCACCTACATTAGGTTTGGGGTTTTGCTTAGATTATTCTGTCAAGAAACAGTTTCGCCGTTCTTCAGTTTGTGAGACCCCAACTCGTGAGATTAATCTTTCATCTGCAATTTGGTTGCGTTCTTTCTTGTTCTTGCTTGTGTTCTTCGTTGCGCAGGTAGGGATTAGCCACAAAGAACGCCAGAAAATTTTAGATCTATTTCATCCGAGCAAAGCTGGGTTTGCAAAAATTAGATTTGCGAAATTCGATTAGGAAAATTGAGTTTCTGGGCCCACAAGTTTTGGTATTCTTTTTAGAGCACAGTCCTAATTTTCTATAGGCCACATCTTTTATTCAATTGAGCTCAAATTTTTTGTGGTTTATTCTTGTGTGCTCCTTGCTAAGAAAAAAATATCAAAAGAGCAAAAGCAAGAAAAAAAAGATTGGACAAAAAAATAAAAGAAAAAATAGTAAAAGAGAATAGAAGATATCGAAAAGGAGCACATAAGGAACACTCAATAGCTCTATTGTTTGTGGTACCTTTTGCCTTGTTCATATCCGTTGCTACCTTTAATACTTGTTTCCTTTCATCCTTGTTTTCTCTCTTGTTTATCACAACTGGTGATAGGAACACGTATAGGCCAGCAACTAGGACAAGTGCTCTGGACATTTATTCAATATTGCTGTCTGTTACTGACTTGTGTGCCAGATATACATATTACTCTTTGTTTGCCTTCCAAGCTCCACAAATTCTTCAGATCAGTATAGAAAAAGGGCTTTGCAATCTCGGTACCACTGCCTCATAGGTATCATGAACCAGTCGCCAGTTGTACCGCCACTGCTTGCGTTGGTAAGAACTTTGTAAGAGCTTGGTAAGACGATTCCACTTGCTGTGAAAAGTGACACCATTGCAACCACATAGTTATTTGGTAGGGATAACGTTCACCGTTTGTTCCTTGTTTTTGTGTTTACAATGACAGGTTGTTCGTATCCACCGACTTATGATGGTATAGGTGCTGATGAGTACATGGAGTGGGAAATTGCCATCGATAACATATTTGCTACTCGCTTTATGTGTCCAAGGAGGAAGGTAAAAAATGCAGCTAGTGTTTTACGACATTTTGCTTTATCTTGGTGGGAGTCTTTAGATCCTTCTGATAAACCTCAAACTTGGAATGATATGAAAGATCTTATGCGAGAAACCTTTGTTAACCCATCTCTTGTAATTAATTCAAATGATGAGGTGCATCAACTAGATCAATCTCTTGTTATTCCTCCTGCTATGCCTAACCTTTTGCAGGACAATATACAAAAGAGCGAGGATGACGTGATAGAAAATAAGATGCTCACAGTCTCATATGACAATTCAGAACAATCAACTAATACTCCTACTAATCATGAGAGCAAAGGTAAAGCCCACGATGCTAAACTCATGAAAGGTGAGAGTTCTCTTGATGTGCTGAATTTTTCCACCAATCATGCTATGATAGAGCAAATTTTAGTGGAGCCTTCGCTTGATTTACCTTTGTCACAAGATGATTTGCGTGATGTTTCTTGTGACGAAGATGACTTGCATGATGATATTTATGTTATACCCATGCAATCATTGAAGAATGATCACGCTATATGTGTGCTGAAAATGAGTACTTGTGCTGAAAATAGACTTGTTATTCATAATGCTAGTGAAGTTGATGAGCTGAAATTATTGTCTTCTTTAAATACTTTGGGTTACATTGAATTTGATGTTCCGTGTAATCTTAGTTCTTTAGAGGAAAAACTTTATGCATATGCTGATTTGCCATGGTTCTCTAGACATACATATCATTTTATTGGAAAATATAATTGTAAAGGAGAGTATATGGTGCATCGTGTCTATATTTGTTCAAATCTGAAATCTCCTTATATTGTGCAAAAGTATGATCAACCAAAGGATTGCAATTGCTATAATCTTGTCATGTCGAGTTCCCCTAGTTTTGTTATAAAGAAACATGTTAAATTTCAAGAAGGGGAGCAATGTTGGCTACTACCAACAATGTTTTTTTCATCTAATCCCAAACCGAGGACGGATTGTTGTCAAGAAGGGGAGGATGATGAGGACATGGCACCTTCGGATACGAACAATGATTATAAGGTGTGCTCGTTCCTACATTTGCATAGTGGCTTTGGTTATAATTCACTTGGTTCCACATGTACATGTCACTATTTGATTGTAGGTTCAAATGTGTTTCATAATGGAAGTTCATCAAAGTTGAACTTTCGGTTCGTCGGTAGCCCGATAGTGCCTCATTGGGAAGGCCATAACTCATCCATCCGGAGTGCGATCGAGGTCAATGAGTACTTGATGGAAAGCTTGTTTGATAAGCTTTCAAATAGATCTAGTTCCATCTCAATATCACATCAACAAGGCCTCCAAATCATCAATATATTCTGTCGCTATTTCTGGCGGGAGCTACACTATCGTCATGGGCTTGTTAGACATCCTTGGGACCCAGGCCCAAGTTGGAGCACGCCCCAAGAAGATGGAGAACACCTAAGAGATGGCCTTGGACGTCCTCCTCCTTGGCCACCACCTTAGGAGGCCAGCAAGGACGTCCAAGCCAAGCCAGAGGCCCAGTCCAATCCGAGTTTGAGTCTGCCTCGGCCATCAGGACTAGTCTGCAATAAAATGAATGCCCAGGACGCATCCGAACTCCGTTTTCGATGATCCACATATGGATAGAAAGATAATTTGATAAGGAAGCCAATCCAAGTGGTTTCACATCAAAAGCTCTTCGGAATCAACGGGAATCGTCGAAACAATTCAGCATCCAGAATCTGTCAGGGTGCTGCGACACCTTCTTTTGGGCCGTTGGGCCTTGTAACGTATTGGGACACCTTTAGGACGTGAAGAGGGATCCTTGGACGTCCCTTAGGCTATATAATCAGTAGCCACCACCTACATTAGGTTTGGGGTTTTGCTTAGATTATTCTGTCAAGAAACAGTTTCGCCGTTCTTCGGTTTGTGAGACCCCAACTCGTGAGATTAATCTTTCATCTGCAATTTGGTTGCGTTCTTTCTTGTTCTTGCTTGTGTTCTTCGTTGAACAGGTAGGGATTAGCCACAGAGAACGCTAGAAAATTTTAGATCTATTTCATCCTAGCAAAGCTGGGTTTGCAAAAATTAGATTTGCGAAATTCGATTAGGAAAATTGAGTTTCTGGGCCCACAAGTTTTGGTATTCTTTTTAGAGCACAGTCCTAATTTTCTATAGGCCACATCTTTTATTCAATTGAGCTCAAATTTTTTGTGGTTTATTCTTGTGTGCTCCTTGCTAAGAAAAAAATATCAAAAGAGCAAAAGCAAGAAAAAAAAGATTGGACAAAAAATAAAAGAAAAAATAGTAAAAGAGAATAGAAGATATCGAAAAGGAGCACATAAGGAACACTCAATAGCTCTATTGTTTGTGGTACCTTTTGCCTTGTTCATATCCGTTGCTACCTTTAATACTTGTTTCCTTTCATCCTTGTTTTCTCTCTTGTTTATCACAACTGGTGATAGGAACACGTATAGGCCAGCAACTAGGACAAGTGCTCTGGACATTTATTCAATATTGCTGTCTGTTACTGACTTGTGTGCCAGATATACATATTACTCTTTGTTTGCCTTCCAAGCTCCACAAATTCTTCAGATCAGTATAGAAAAAGGGCTTTGCAATCTCGGTACCACTGCCTCATAGGTATCATGAACCAGTCGCCAGTTGTACCGCCACTGCTTGCGTTGGTAAGAATCTTTGTAAGAGCTTGGTAAGACGATTCCACTTGCTGTGAAAAGTGACACCATTGCAACCACATAGTTATTTGGTAGGGATAACGTTCACCGTTTGTTCCTTGTTTTTGTGTTTACAATGACAGGTTGTTCGTATCCACCGACTTATGATGGTATAGGTGCTGATGAGTACATGGAGTGGGAAATTGCCATCGATAACATATTTGCTACTCGCTTTATGTGTCCAAGGAGGAAGGTAAAAAATGCAGCTAGTGTTTTACGACATTTTGCTTTATCTTGGTGGGAGTCTTTAGATCCTTCTGATAAACCTCAAACTTGGAATGATATGAAAGATCTTATGCGAGAAACCTTTGTTAACCCATCTCTTGTAATTAATTCAAATGATGAGGTGCATCAACTAGATCAATCTCTTGTTATTCCTCCTGCTATGCCCAACCTTTTGCAGGACAATATACAAAAGAGCGAGGATGACGTGATAGAAAATAAGATGCTCACAGTCTCATATGACAATTCAGAACAATCAACTAATACTCCTACTAATCATGAGAGCAAAGGTAAAGCCCACGATGCTAAACTCATGAAAGGTGAGAGTTCTCTTGATGTGCTGAATTTTTCCACCAATCATGCTATGATAGAGCAAATTTTAGTGGAGCCTTCGCTTGATTTACCTTTGTCACAAGATGATTTGCGTGATGTTTCTTGTGATGAAGATGACTTGCATGATGATATTTATGTTATACCCATGCAATCATTGAAGAATGATCACGCTATATGTGTGCTGAAAATGAGTACTTGTGCTGAAAATAGACTTGTTATTCATAATGCTAGTGAAGTTGATGAGCTGAAATTATTGTCTTCTTTAAATACTTTGGGTTACATTGAATTTGATGTTCCTGTGTAATCTTAGTTCTTTAGAGGAAAAACTTTATGCATATGCTGATTTGCCATGGTTCTCTAGACATACATATCATTTTATTGGAAAATATAATTGTAAAGGAGAGTATATGGTGCATCGTGTCTATATTTGTTCAAATCTGAAATCTCCTTATATTGTGCAAAAGTATGATCAACCAAAGGATTGCAATTGCTATAATCTTGTCATGTCGAGCTCCCCTAGTTTTGTTATAAAGAAACATGTTAAATTTCAAGAAGGGGAGCAATGTTGGCTACTACCAACAATGTTTTCTTCATCTAATCCCAAACCGAGGACGGTTTGTTGTCAAGAAGGGGAGGATGATGAGGACATGGCACCTTCGGATATGAACAATGATTATAAGGTGCGCTCGTTCCTACATTTGCATAGTGGCTTTGGTTATAATTCACTTGGTTCCACATGTACATGTCACTATTTGATTGTAGGTTCAAATGTGTTTCATAATGGAAGTTCATCAAAGTTGAACTTTCAGTTCGTCGGTAGCCCGATAGTGCCTCATTGGGAAGGCCATAACTCATCCATCCGGAGTGCGATCGAGGTCAATGAGCACTTGATGGAAAGCTTGTTTGATAAGCTTTCAAATAGATCTGGTTCCATCTCAATATCACATCAACAAGGCCTCCAAATCATCAATATATTCTGTCACTATTTCTGGCGGGAGCTACACTGTCATCATGGGCTTGTTAGACATCCTTGGGACCCAGGCCCAAGTTGGAGCACGCCCCAAGAAGATGGAGAACACCTAAGAGATGGCCTTGGACGTCCTCCTCCTTGGCCACCACCTTAGGAGGCCAGCAAGGACGTCCAAGCCAAGCCAGAGGCCCAGTCCAATCCGAGTTTGAGTCTGCCTCGGCCATCAGGACCAGTCTGCAATAAAATGGACGCCTAGGACGCATCCGAACTCCGTTTTCGATGATCCACATATGGATGGAAAGATAATTTGATAAGGAAGCCAATCCAAGTGGTTTCACATCAAAAGCTCTTCGGAATCAACGGGAATCATCGAAACAAGTCAGCATCCAGAATCTGTCAGGGTGCTGCGACACCTTCTTTTGGGCCGTTGGGCCTTGTAACGTGTTGGGACACCTTTAGGACGTGAAGAGGGATCCTTGGACGTCCCTTAGGCTATATAATCAGTAGCCACCACCTACTTTAGGGTTTGGGGTTTTGCTTAGATTATTCTGTCAAGAAACAGTTTCGCCGTTCTTCGGTTTGTGAGACCCCAACTCGTGAGATTAATCATTCATCTACAATTTGGTTGCTTTCTTTCTCGTTCTTGCTTGTGTTCTTCGTTGCGCAGGCAGGGATTAGCCTTCTTGGCGAGGTCAACCTGGTCCGTGACTTGGTTGATAACCAGAGGAGCTGTGGTGCTAAGATTGTAGGGTTCGATCTTTCGATCTGAAGCTGGATCAGTGTGTCATTCTCCGCCACAACGATAGTTACCATCACCTGACGGAAGATCAGGAACCCCATCCCCATTAGCATCAATGAAAGGGTGGCACTAGAAATGACCACCTCACCCACCAGCCTCTCTGTCATCCGTGTGCTCTGCTATCATCGACGCCGAGCTATGGGTGCTGAAACACTAAACCTAAACCAGATGATGAGCAAGTCACCGAACCTAATGATTCTGATGGCGGTGGGAGAAGGACTCAAGCTAGAGGTAGGAAGGGGACTTGGAGCCATAGGCCCAACTCTAAAGTCTATGGGACGGACTAGGTGTGAAGTGTGAGCGACCCATTCTTGCTTTATCATTTAACTCATTTGTGGCCCATATGTAACATACGAGGGTTGCTGAATGGCTCTCTATGTATTGCTTGCTAGCGAAGATAAGCACAAGCTTGAACACATTATCGAACTGAGCCAGTTGGCTTTGGCGGCAAGGTCTCGGCGGTGGCTGAAGTATTGAGTTCAAGCAATCCCCGAGCTAGTTAGCGTTGCAACTACCTAGTCCGATTACATCTAGTATAGAGCATTGATTTTGGTGCCTCAAATCCACCACCACCTACACCTCACCTGACAATCATCTAGGATGTTGCTTGAGGAACAATTCGGGTAGATCCTTGCCCTGTTCAGTGAGAACTCGAAGGGAACTACCAATTTGAAGCTCTCAATGTCGGAGATCCGAGTAGTGATGGAGGAGATCAAAGCCTAGGAAGCCTAAGATCGACCACCGCGTCATCGATCTAATAAGGTGGTTAGCCATCTCAGCGAAAGGGTTGAGAAGCTCTTCTTCGACCAAATCATGTCACCGGCACCGATAGGGGAAGCCATCGACCCCTCCACGCACCTCGAGCCTTCCTCATACAAGGCTAGTGCGATTGTGGTGTTGGGTTCCACCTGATCTGGAAATGTCCCTATTTGCGGTGACATTAGGGCCAATCAGCCACTTGTGAAGAAACCCATCACCGGATCGCTATATTTGGGGTGGTGTATACCACCCTAGATCCGCCTCCAGTCATAGGTGCGATGAATCACACTAAACTCCCTTCTAATAAGCTTAATTGTAGTGATTCTACACTTGGTGACTAGCATGCGAGTCCTCTACTTAGTGCTGCTATGCCTGATATGCCTTTCCCCAAATTTGGTGGCTCAAACACTAGACCCTAGATCAAGCACTATGAGACATTTTTTTATGTTTATCGTGCTGATCCACGCTTATGGATTCACTACTCCACCATGCACCTCACAGGTTTTGTAGCTTTGTGGTTCTAGACAGTACAATCCACCCTGAATACCATGACATGGGCAGACTTTACTGCTATTATGAGTGCTAGGTTTGATAGGGATGAGCATAATAATCTCCTCAGACAAGTCTTCCATATTCTCTAGCTCACAAATGTTCATGTTGACATTTCTTAGCATCATTACTAAAAGCAACGACACTAGAAATGTTTATGGTAATAAAATGTCACTTAGAAAGATATGGAATTCTGCAAGCGCATAGATATACCATTGTAGCACTTCACCAAGAGTATTCCAGGTATGGTTGTTTATATTTTATAATAGGAAGGGGTGGTGGCTAGAGATATTGATAAATATTATACTTATGATGGAATCATTAACTAAACACTTAGTCTAAATACGGGTAAGAAACAAGATATATGAATGATAAGTGCATGGCAATTATAACAATCCAGAGATAGGAATAGATACTCATAAATATAGTATAGCTAGACTAAGTAATAATACAAAAGGGAAAGATTCCTAAGTCATTCCTATATATCAAGTCTATATTTACAAAGGCATATATACTCTCTTCTATAGCATAACTAACTCTTCATCTAAGCATAAGGGACATTACTAAGGAAGATCAAGAATAGAGCATGACTTCCATCACAACTAGGTCCTACTTGACCTATAAATGGGAGGTGGACTACAAAGAACTCAACGAGGTTGTCACCCTTGAGATCTACCACATGATCTAGAATGTAGGGTGCTTCTGTAGGTACACAATGTCGATGACTTGACCCACTCGAGTACTGAGCTAAGTTCTTTGCAATCCTATGCATAAACTTAGTGTTTACAATGACTATATCAAGCATACAACCAAAGTAAACTAAGAACATGATAGATAGAAACATAATATAGATACAATGGCTTTTACCAAGCTTTTAGATGATGAATCCAGAATCCTAAGTAGTAGCTCAACTCTACTTGGATCTTACTTGCTAGACTATACAAAAGCTCTGAGGTATTGGAGATCATCCTATTCTCTGGTTGATCTTCTTGGATAATTGTGATGGCTATTGATCAAATTGCAGATGGTCGCCTTCAGGAGGAGGTAGGCGGTCCTTTTATAGGGGCCACCAGGCATCCTAGAGCCCATGAATATGTGGCAATGCTCAATTTAGACTCTCGATTTGAACCAACCTTGATCCATGGCGTAGATTGAACCTTAGAGGCAGTGGGAAACCATCATATGAAGGAGAAGCCGATAGGTGGGCCCAGGCTAGCCCCACTCTGTGCCTGTTCAGGTTAGATTGTGGTGAATTGTCTTGAATGGTGGATTGGGGGTCCTCTAAGTTAGTTTCGTCGTGGACAATCATGATTTGCTCTGATGATTTGGTCCACTTTGCTAGTTTCCTGAATAAATCCTCCTGAAAACATAGATTCACCAAAACTTGTCGAATTCATTAGTTTCAACCCCTAGACCTATGTTGGTGATCATATTCATTCATTTATACAAGTTATATTGATGTTTCATGATGAGTGTTAACTAGTGTCAACAAACTCCCCCATGATTAACTTTTGCTCATCCCTGAGCAATGCTAAACTCAACAATGTTTTCACTTCTCAAAAGTACACATGCGTTCAATCTAAAATTCCCCTCTTGATTAGAATAAACCAATTTGATTTTCAAACTTACCCATATTACCTTCAACCATGGGGCTTCTTAGCATTCAATTGGGTCTTGAGCAACTAAAAGATAGAATGATCAAGTCAAGCACTATATCTCAAGTTCTTTGTTCCACCATTGTTCCAGAGTTTTTATAAGTTTTCAAAATAAAACTTAGAGATTCCATTGTATGACACTCTCAAGCCTCTCAATATATATGGTATTTGTGGATCCTCACTAAGACAATGATGATGTTGTGCCTTTTCTCTTCCTACAACTAAGGCTTATGTGGAGCTCATAGGTGTGGAGATAGCATGTACATACTTGCAATACATATGTTGTAAAGTCAAACCTTAGATCCAAAGAGAAATGAGTCATATAATCAAATAAAGATGTGCATGTGTATGGATATAAGTGGATATATATGGTAGCTAACCTAATTTTACTTTGCTCCTTGAAAACATATCTCTCTTTTGAAACTTGAAAATATTTTTGGTGAGAATAGGGGCTATCTTAATTCTCATTTTTTTAGGCAGGCATCTAGGTACCCATTATTTTAAATATCTCGGACATCTTTATGTCCATTTTTTTTCTTTTCGTTCAAACTTTTGTATAGCCCCACGTCTCTTTCCCGCAACAAAACTTTTTAGAGAGATAGCAACAAGAACTTGGAGCATTTATTTGGTGGATAGAAAACCTATCGAGCATGTTTTGTTTACTCCTAGTGTAGGAGTAAAATATTTTTGAATGGATCTAAATGGAAAGCATGTTTTTGCGCCTACTTCCAATGTAGGAGTAGTGCATATTTGGGTGGTGTGTACGTGATCTTGATTTCAAGAGCATGACAAATCTCTCATAAAGGTCACAAAGCATGATAAAACTCAATGCAAAAACAAGCAGCATAGATGTGGAAGTTTTCCTAGGCTAAATAACATGTATGGCTCTAGTAGGAACTCAAGCTTTGTCATATAGGAACTCATCATGTAGCATTTTTATATTTTTCAAAAGGTAAATCTCCAAAATTTTAGTGTTACTTGAAGCAAGATAAATAACAGCTCAGACCTTCTCATATCATATCCATCAATTACCTAGACTTAGATCAAGCATATGCTACCCACGAGTTTCAAGTTCAGTGTAAATCTTTATATCCAAACAATTTTATCCAAAACTCAGGAGAATTCAAGACTAAAAACTAGGTACTTAAAAGGAATTATAATAGTGCAACTATTCATCATTTCCATGTTCAGAGATTATTTTTAGAGTCCCTTTTATTTATTATCAGCTCTTAAAAAGAAATAAAAGCAAATTATGTACACACTCTTTATTTTGTTTTTAGTATTATTATTACTATAAGGATAATTAATTATTTTGCTTTTAGTTTTGCATCATTTATTTATAATATGAAAGAAACTAAAAGTAACAAAAGAAAAGAAAAGAAAAGGAATACATAGCTGGATACATGGGGCGCCTCTCCCCTAAGCTAGTTGTTAGCGTGGTGGCTTAGTGAGTTGGCCGAATGTTGAAGTGTTGGAATAGGGTCCCCCAATTTCAGTGTTGTTGGTTTTGTTGTTATTGTAGATTGGCCATCTCATGACCTATATCTTCCTGCCATTGTGTGTGACTATGTAACGTACCTTGTATGGCAGTTGTCCTATCATCAATGATCTCAAGCTTGTTGTCGATGCAGTGGAAGGTCTCCAAAGTGTCGTGGTGCCCATGGTCCAGAGAAGGACATTCAGTCCTCCCTAATGCCCACTTGAGGTTCCTTCTTGGTCTTGCCCTTGATAGTACTAAAAATTTGTAGCATGCCATTGTTCACTTAGAGCTTGTTGCTAGGAGCTCATTGAATGATTAGGTGTGGGTTGGCACCTAGACCAAATGCTCAGGTTGAAACCTATGGGAAGGTCCCACTTGGTCAAAACCTTC
Source organism: Miscanthus floridulus (assembly GCF_019320115.1). Classification (NCBI taxonomy): domain Eukaryota; kingdom Viridiplantae; phylum Streptophyta; class Magnoliopsida; order Poales; family Poaceae; genus Miscanthus; species Miscanthus floridulus. Next base: position 21,146,811 of record NC_089591.1, on the reverse strand, counting down.
ATAACTAGCATAAATTGGTTCCTCTGGTGCTGGATCAATGGTGTAGTACTATGGGTTTGTTGCATGAGTCATCCTTGCAGAAGCACTCCTATGAGGTCCTGCATCTTTCTTCTACAAGTTCAGGGTTAAAGATTGCACATCATACAAACCAAAAGTCCGGTTAGGTAACAGAATCTCATTTTTATAGTCACTGATGCATCATAGCAATTCTCCCATCTTCTTTTTGCTTAAGCATATGAGCTTGCTGAAAATAATCAAAATCAATGTAAAGGCATTGGTTAGTAATGAATGAAACTAAGGCATTTTCCAAAAGACCCTTGTTGGTGGCAATTTGAGTGACCAAGGAGGCACACTCATTGTCACCTGGTGAGAGTGAACACTTCCAACCATTGACTTATCATCAATTTAACAGGAGAAACTTTCTTTCTTTTGACCATGGCATACATCAGTTTTAACTCATCTATTTTAATGGTGCGTGTGTCAAACCTGGGAGACCTCATCATCCCTAACCATTTATGTTTGAAGCACAGAGTGAGGTTATGAATATTATTAACTCGAGGACGATAAAAAACAGTGTTCCCAAAAATTTCCGTCCAAACTTTTATTTTTATCAAAGTCTTTAATTGGTAGAATTTTTTGTCTATGACACACTGTGCATCAAAACCAAGAAGAAGACTTAAATCTTTCTCAAGAGAAGAGTACTCCTTCCCAAAATCTATAATCTACCCCTGTGTCCATGCTTTTTTAGGGTATGGTAAAAAATCTAGAACTAGACTCCAAGACATCCCAAAAATCTTCCCAACTAACCACATGAAATATTAAATCGAATTCAACATCCATACCTATTGCTTGAAGCAGAGGAGAATCTTACATGTTTGTTAGTGAAAACTTACGTGGCTTCAACTTTTGGTAGTTTTCTCTCTCTTGGCAATATTGCCAATGGAGGTCTGCTTCTTCCATCATGACATTGGTTGGTGATTGTTCATGGAGTGTCCTTGCTCTTGTGAATGGTACATCCACTTGCATGCTAGAGCCTGCTTGATCTAAAGGCATGTTCTTGGTGGTGTGAGAGGATGATAATCGGGAGACCTTGTTCATGACGCTTCTCGATAACCTACAAAATTTCAACCAGAGAACAACAAAACTAGTGGAATGGATTAGAATAATTGTTAGTGGTTTAGTTGTCCTAGAATTAATTGTTCCTGCAGTGTATGGTTGTCTCCATAAACATCAGCTTTGTGGGTTCTAAGAACTCCACAAACATTCTCAGTTTCAATATATAAGATTAAAATATAGAGGATTTACTTGATGAGAAAACAAAACACCCTTGTCCTCTACTAAGTTTTTTTAAATGCATTTGCAGAAAGTAACATGCTAAAGGAAAAATAATTTATGAAATTTAGAAAAGTAAATATGGATAACTACCGATTTTTCCTCCCGGTGAGGGTTTGGTGTTTTGAGTCTACCAAACCAGACTTCTCTTTGTATTTTAGTTTTCCATAGATGCATGGTCCAATCTAGGAGATGAAGACTAGGTCAGTTGTACTTCCTTCCCATGGCATACCATTTTCACCTTGGATCATTGTTCCGGTCTTGGCTTGAAGGCGAATCGCTCCTCCTTCCCATTGATATGGAACCAGATTTCTCTAGCTCCAACATCAATTTGTGCATTTGTGGTGCTTAGAAAGGGCCTCCCAAGAATGAGGGGCGTCTTTATGTCTTCCTGCATATCAAGCACTACAAAGTCGACTAGCACAAAGAAATTTCTTATTTTTACCAAGATATTTTCAGCGATTCCTCTAGGGTAGCAAACTGATTAGTTGGCTAGCTGCAGGCACATTGATGTTGGCGAGAGTGTTGAATAGTTGAGCTTGTTAAAGATGGTTTTGGGCATGACACTTACGCTAGCACCAAGGTCACATAGTGCATGCTCAAAGTTCTGGTTTCTAATCGAGCAATTGATATTGGGGCATCCTAGATCCTTCTTCTTTATGGGTGATGTGTTTAGGATGGCCGCACTACATTCCTCTATTAGCTTGATCACTTCAGTGGTGGGCAGTGGTCTTTTGTTGTTTAGAGTGTCTCTAAGGTACTTTGCATAGGTGGGTACATGTATGGCATCTAGCAGATGGATATTGATATATAATTTTTGAATTACTTCCACAAACTTACCAAACTGCTCATCGACTTTGGATTTTTGATTTCTACATGGAAATGGTAGGAAGTTGGTGTCATGAAAATCATGTTGAATTTCTTGTTCTTGTGGCTCAACTTCTTCAACTTCATCGTTTTTCTTTTCTTCCTATGTTGTTGGTGCCTTACCTGTCTTTGTTGGATATGGAGGATCATGAGTAGACTTGCCACCTCTTGTGGTTATGGCATTAACCTTTTTAGGGTTAGTGGCAAAAGGTAGAGCAGTAGCTAGCTGAGCTATTTCTGATTCTAACTTTTTATTATAGCTAAGTTGGTCCGTTATAGTAGAAGAAAAACTATCTATTTTAATATTTATATTTTTAAAAACCTTATCAGTAGAAGCAATGTTTTTAGAAATGTTTTCATTAATCTTAGCTTGTTGTAAGATCAAATCTCTCAAGGAAGGCCGATTAGGATTGAAAGAATTATACTAGTTACCTAGGTAACCTTGGTAGTTTGACCATTATTGTTGGCCCCAACCTTGTCTTTGTTGCTGTGAACCAGAATTATTGATGATGAAGTTCACGTCCTCTTGTGCTTTAGGGTAGTTATTCTCTAAGTGCCCAATGTTTCCATAGATGTCACATATGTTTTGTGAATTATAAGTGTCATGGATGGCCTATCGATCTGTTTACACCAGAATTTGGAAGAAGAGTCATAGGGACTCAAAAACTCCCAAGATCATGTCATTAAGGGATCAATTGCATGCAGATCAAAACCAGCTGATTTGAATGCAAAACTAGAATCGACTTTCTTCAGATAGCGCCAGCAGATAACGATAAAGGCTATGATCGGTGCCAGGACGAGACATGTTGGACTCTACAAAAAAGGGAAAGATTAGAGTCCAAGTTATCTTAAATTAGGAATGTTTTCTCTAGTCTTCAAATTATGATGAGTCGTGCTTAGACAGGAGTCACGCATAGGTCCCGGGTATAAATATCAAAGCCCGGTTATTGTAAAAGACACACAATCAATCAAATATCAGTTATTTACTTTTTTCAGCTCTGGCCACCCCTTAGGAGTAGGAGTAGAGTAGATCTCGGTGAGTTCTTCAGCAAGTACAGCTGCATCGATCCCATCGACCTCCACTGCTTGTCTATAAGTACCGTCATGGCTTATAACTCTGTTCGTATGGTTGCATCGATCCGGTCGACCTCCACTGCGACTCTGGTATGAGTTAGTTATCGACTCTTGTCTAGTTCAAGTATGACTGCATCGATCCGGTCGACCTCCACTGCTTGAACTAGATCATGGTCAAGTTATCGGCTCTATCTAAGGGTGGCATTCCTTCGAATAGATTCATTAAGTTACCGATATTGCTTATTGCTTCCTATTGTTTATTTAATTATAGCAATATCACTTTGCACAATTGGGATTGATCTAGATCAGCCCTATATTCTTTTTAACTCATCGCCTGCTGATCTAAGATTTAATCTAATCTACACTTTAAATGATAAGTTATGTTTTATCGGCTGTTTTATATCAATCTTGATCGTACATAGAATGCGGTTAAGGCATGTCCGATTTTGAGTAGATCTATTGGCTAGCGAAAACCATTTCATGGCCCGTTATCACGGCCTATGTGATTCTGCCTCACACCACCACTGTTAGCACCATAGAGTGGGGATCATTATTTGGTAGATCTGTTCCTAAGAGGGCATGACCTTAACTGTGCGCTATGTCTGAATCGGTTGTTTAGCCGATATCGAGCGCTTTCACGAATAGTTCACATCACGAGATCGTTGAAGTATCAATAGGTTGAAAGATGTGTTAGCCCTATGATCTTATTATTGTATTACGGCCTGCATGATTTTGCCTCATGCCCCACTAATATTAGTAATAAGTTAGGGTCGTTGAGTCTATTGTTGTTTCTATGGCCTGCATGATTCTACCTCATGCCCCACTGGTCAGAGCAATAGATGAGATCTATTATGTTCATTAGATTTATTTCTATTAAACAGTTGAATGATGATGAATTGTTTCTTTCATAAATGGAGTTCGGTTACTAGCAGTCATTGGCTTAGCATGAATTAATTACTATTGATATCCTTTTGCTAGTGACTAATATATGTCTAAACAATGATATTCATCTAGAATGATAATCGGTTCTTATTACACAACCCCATGAGCCTTAATCGATTTATTCTTATGAATATGCTAGAATCGACTATTTAGTCGATCTCCTTTCATATCGGCTCTCAGAGCCACACATTCGGGACTGTCTGGCAACACCGGCACGTTCTGCCCTTAATTACTAATAAACTTTCTCTTCTTGTCAATTGCAGGGTCAAATTGAATGGCATGTCTCAGGAGGAGTGCACAGGATTGACCATCCCTGCGCTGAAGCTAGGCGGATCCTCAGCTCCATCGAGCGGACCCTTCCGTCTTGCTCGTGTGTCCTTGGCATGGGACAAAATTCCGTGTCGACATGCATTTCTGGCACGCCTAGGTGGGACCCTACAATTATCATGGCGGCTCACAACAGCAATGATATCCTTATGATACATTACGAACATCTACCTGATGGAGATAAAGGTGTCATCAACAAAGCTATAGAAGAGTTTTAGAATAAGTGTTTGTTGTCCTACACCAAAATACATGACAACACAATTGTTTTGAAATTTCCACTACCAAAAGTTCTATTGCACGAGCAGACAGATACAACTGAAGCTGAAGATAGGTGTTTCTTTATGGAGGTTGTAGACAAATCTATTCGTGATGCCATATCAAGCCAAAATGAAGTTTTCTTGGACACATTCCACAAAGCCATGAAAGAAGCGATGCATGGGTGTCCAGTTGGTCAAGCTGGGCCGACTTATTACAACATTCTAGATTCGTTGACCCAAGGGACTAATCAAGTCGGTATTAGCCATCAAGAAGCAGCAATCGGCTGGTAATGGTGACGTCCAGGCAGTTCAGGGTTCATCTGAATAGACTCAAGGAATTATTGCAAATCAGATACAGTTTAATCCTTGGACCATCAATATAGCATGTGCAACAGCCAGCGGGGCAAGGTTAGAACTAGGTGATCAATTTTGGCACATCAGACCACATACCATCGTCGGCTCAAAAATAGCACCATCAATGTAAAGGATCCATAGAGATATATAGATCCTTATGTCTATAATCAAACTTCAAGCAGCAAGCCAGCAAAGAACCCAGTAGATGGAGATTCCACAAGGATATCACTATGGATCAGACTATAATACCTTTCACATGATTCCAAATCCAAGGTATCAAGGCACACATGATTTCAATCCACAGATGGGTCAGCAAGTACTAGAGAAATCCAAATTCAAATGCTGATGAGTTGCTGCTGAAGGTGACCGAGAAGATGAAAAATCAGTTTGGTCTAAAGCCAAAAGGGTTGACCTTTTCGTATAAACGTCCATATCCAAAATGGTATGATTTGGTCGCTCTTCCCACAAATTATAGGGTCCTAGAATTTGCTAAGTTCACTAGCCAAGACAGTACAAGCATGATAGAACATATTAGTCGGTATCTTACACAATTGGGCGAAGCATCAGTTAAGGATGCCCATCTAGTTCAGTTTCTTCTCCTTATCCCTATCGGGGCCAGCGTTCACTTGGTTTTCATCACTACCAGTTAATTTCATTGCCAATTGGGCTGAACCTAGAGAAGAAGTTTCATACATATTTTTACACTAGGACTGAAGAAAAGAAGATTACCGATCTAACAACTATAAGATAGAAGACTAATGAATCAGACACTGAGTTTCTTTAGAGGTTTCTGAGAGACTAGGAACTTATGCTTCTCCTTAAACTTGGCTGATGATCAACTAGCTGCTTTAGCTATTCAAGAAATGCTGCCAATGTGGAAAGAAAAGGTACTGGGACAAGAATTTGACAACTTGGGTCAATTGGCTCAATGAGTGGCAGCGCTCAATAGCCAATTCTAGAGTATGCACAGAGATACCCAATTTCAGAAAAGTACCACAGTGGCTGAGGCTTACAATCCATACTTAGTCAATGACGGCTATGAAGATGAAGAAGAAGAGGTTGCTATGGCTGAATGGAATTGGGGCAAGAAAATAGTAATGGTGCGAAATCCTTGGGGAAGAGGAGTCAAGGAGAGCTATGACTTTGATGTCACCAAATCAGACAAGCTCTTCGATTTCTTGCTTGAGAAAGAGCAAATCAAACTGCCTGATGGTCATGTTATGTTACCCCCTAATCAGTTGAAGAATAAGAAGTTCTACAAGTTCCATAACACTGCTTCTCATTCCACTATTGAATGCAGAATCTTCCGGCAGCATATACAGAGGCTTAAATTTGATACACCTCAAAAAATGAAAGTTGATGATAATTCTTTCCTAGAAAATCAAAACATGGTTGATGCTAGGCTACTCAATGGAAAGACTAAGGTCCTAACATCAACCAAATCAAAAGAAGCCAGAACAGTCGATCCCAAGATGCAAATATCGACCAACGAATACAGGAAAATTAAGAGACGTCGTGATGAGCAAAAGAGCTAATATGAGCAGGGAGGAACATCAAAAGCAGGGACGATAAAGCTACGAGTTACATCTCGGATTCTATTTAATAAGTAGGCAGCGATAGAAGAAAAAGGATTATCAGCGTTGGTTAAAGGATCAAGAATACCAGCGTCAACTAGAAAGAGAATGGTATGAAAGGAAAAGGCCGAATCACATTGGAATTGTCCTTTCTTTAGACATTGCTAGAATGAAGGTTTGAAGTTGCCTACCAGATATGACTGTCCAGAATGAAGCAATCAGTATTGGAAGTTTAGGCAATCTCAAACCAACCACCGGTCTATCCATACTCAAGATGCATATCATCATAATAACATGGATTGGCGCTTAAAAAATGGAAGTGTTCATGATCGGCTTGGAAAGGAAATTATTGACCAAAACTAGGCTAATCATTGAGAAGAAGGCAACGAAGGAAAATATGTTCGGTAGGAAGGCCAATGGTGTCCAGGAGGTTTAACAAGAAGCCAGAAGAGAAGGGTGCAATGCCTAAGGAATAAAGAGTTAGGAATATGCTCAGGCATTCGGTAAACCACAAGTATGGCGTACTAAGCAGACAGCCGATAGAAAGCAACCATCGGCTAATATCCAAATAGCTTTTCTGCTACCATCAGAATTTAGAGTCAATGGTGAAAGCCAATAGCTGATCCAAGCAGTCGACTTTGAAGATTTGTATTAATGGATAATCCGATAGATGGTACAGATGGTAAACTAGGACATGGCTTCACATTGGCCGATGAATTGGAAGAAGTAGATATTGGTCCTAGAGATAGACCTAGGCCAACGTATGTAAGTGCTAAGTTGGATCCAGAGTATAAGCGAGAATTATTTGATTTATTAAAGGAATTTAAAGACTGCTTTGCTTGGGAATATTATGAGATATCTGGTTTAGACCGATCAATTGTTGAACATCGGTTGCCAATCAAACCCTGGATATCGGCCATTTAAACAAGCTCCAAGGAGATTCAACCTGAACATGCTCGATGATATCAAAAAGGAGAATGAAAGGTTACTAGAAGCAAAATTTATCTGACCGTGCCAATATGCATAGTGGATATCGAATGTTGTCCCTGTATATAAGAAAAATTGAGAGTTTGCATCAATTTTAGGGACCTGAACAAAGCCACACCCATGGATGGTTATCCGATACTGATAGCTAATATGTTAGTGGATGCAGCAGCTGGGCACAAGATTATTAGCTTCATGGATGGTAATGCAGGATACAACCAAATTTTCATGGCTGAGGAAGATATAGCAAAGACCGCTTTCAGATGCCCCAGCACAATCGGTCTATTTGAGTGGGTTGTGATGACCTTTGGTCTGAAGAATGCCTAGTGCAACTTATCAAAGGGCGATGAATTACATTTTCCATAAGTTGATCAGGTAGGATTGTTGAAATCTACATCGATGATGTGATGATAAAATCCAAATGGTACCAAGAGCACCTGACTGACTTGCGAGAGACTCTGGAATGCACAAGAAAACATGGTTTAAAGATGAATCCTAATAAATGTGCTTTTGGAGTATTAGCTAGACAATTCTTGGGATTCATGGTCCATGAGAGAGGAATCAAAGTTGGGCAGAAAAGCATAAAAGCAATTGATGAGGTAGATCCCCTAACTACCAAAATAGAGTTGCAATCTCTGCTTGGTAAGATAAATTTCATTAGAAGATTCGTTTCAAATTTGTCGGAAAGGATCCTGTCGTTTTCTCCCTTGTTGAAGTTGGAGAATGATCAAGAATTCAAGTGGGGTGACATACAATAGAAAGTGTTTGAAGAGATAAAAGAATACATGAAGCGTCCACCTGTGTTGGTCCCTCCTCAGCAAGGTAAGCCTTTTAAGTTATACATATCGACTGATAACAAGACAATTGGATCAGCCTTGATGCAAGAGCTTGAAGGAAAAGATAGAGTTATTTTCTATCTGAGTAGAAGACTACTAGATCCAAAGACAAGATATTCTCCCAATGAGAAGTTATGCTTGTGCTTATATTTCTCTTGCACTAAGTTGCGACACTACTTGTTATCGGCCGAGTGTACAGTTGTTTCCAAGGTTGATGTGGTTAAGCACATGTTATCAATGCCAATACTGAATGGAAGAGTGGGAAAGTGGATTCTTGCGTTATCAGAATTTGATTTGAAGTATGAATCGGCTAAAGCAGTCAAGGGACAAATAATGGCCGATTTTGTCTCCCAGCATCATCAAGCCAAGCATTGGTTATGTAGAGTCAATGCCTTGGACGTTATTCTTTGATGGATCATCATGCAAGCAAGGTGGTGGCATTGGTATTGTTATTATTTCACCTCGAGGGGCAAGTTTTGAGTTTGCTCTTCCAACTAAACCAATGATTACTACCAATCAAGGGGAGTATGAAGCTATTCTTAAGGGACTTCAACTTCTTCACGAAGTAAAGGCTGAAGCAATTGAAGTATTTGGAGATTCACAGTTAATTATTAATTAGTTGATCGTCCTATATGAGTGCAAAGAAGAGACTTTGAAAGGATACTATGATAAGTGCCAAAAGTTGCTCAAGGAGTCTCTTCATATCTCTTTCCAACATATTCCCAGAGCACAAAACCAAGAGGCTAATCAGTCTAGCTCAAGGTGCATCAGGATATCGAATGTTTCAAGAAGTCTTGAGTATTGAAGCCTCAAGTAATAATTGGAGGGTCGAAATAGCCGATTACCTTAGAGATCCATCTTAGAAAGTTTCCAGAAAGCTAAGGTATAAATCGACTAAGTATGTTTTGTTAGATGATTAATTATATTATAAAACAGTTGATGGGGTGTTGCTCAAATATTTAAACCAAGAAGAAGCTAAGGTGTTGATGGGCGAGGTGCATGAAGGGATGTGTGGAGCTCATCAATTGGCTTATAAGATGAAGTGGATCAATCGTAGAACTGAATATTTCTGGCCAACGATATTGGAAGATTGTTTTGAATATTACAAGGGGTGCCAGGACTATCAACATTTTGGTAATATCCAGAGATCGCCTGCGTTAGCCATGAATCCAATAATCAAGCCATGGCCATTTTGAGGTTGGGGAATTGATTTAATTGGCTAGATTTTTCCGCCTTCAAGCAAAGGTGTCGACGAAATATGGTCGGCAGTCTACCTAGGGGTAAGCCCAAGGTAGTAGATTATTGGCAGATAGGTGCGCAAGCTATGAATGAGATGGTGACGCAAGACAGACATGAGGTTTTATCCAGGTTCGACCGCCGTGAAGGCGTAATACCTATGTCCTGCGTTTGATTGTATTGCTATATGTAAATGAGATAATTTTCGAGAGGGGTCCCCTGCCCACCTTATATAGTCTAGGGGGCAGGGTTATAGATCTAGAAACTAATCCTAACTAGTTACAATTGCCATAGGTGGCCGGATAAGGATTCCTATTCTAACCAACCAGGATCTTGCTTGATCTCCAAGTCTGCCTTGATTCCATGTGCGGGACTCCGAGCAGATTGGTGGGGCCACGCATCGTCTTCTAGTGGGTCGGATCCCCTGGTCCAGGCCAGCCCAAACCTAGCCATAAGGGTATAGGGGTTAATACCCCCACAGCTAGTCCCCGAGCACCATGTATTATGTTGCGACATGCCGTTTGATCTTCTTCGGCTAATGCGGTCTGTCTTCATGTCATCTCCAACTAGTTGAAACATTGACCAAGCAAATGTGCCAGTATTCTGGTCAGCACAGAGAGTAGTAGACCACGATTATAGCCAAAGATTTCGGTTGTCCGAAGAATGCATGGTGCTCTAAAGAAAAAAGAAAAAAGATTTCTTTCCTGATCAAGTGTGCCCACTTGTATTTCTGAAAAGAAATGTAAGTGACCCTTGTATAGTAGTAGTTATGGCCAATAGTTAGAGCGTAGGGTCGATAAAATAAGCACATTCACCACAAGGTGAAGTGTGCCCACTTAGTCCCTGAGCCTAGTAGTAGGTGACGTAGACACGTGGTGCCAGGGTCTAAAAAGAATTCCCAGTTAAGTTGAGAATCCAATCAGTCGTATAAGCGATACGAGCTGCACTGGCAGGTGCATCGTACCGATGTAGTCCCCAAGCTTGCTAGAAGGCGAGGTATCAGCCTTGTAGCAAGGTCTAAGTGAGAAAAAATAAATGCCTCTCAACTGTATGTGAGTACAAATCACATGTAGCCGAGGAGAGCGGTCCCTGAGCAATGGTTGGAGAGTGGTCGGTGCAGTCTCCGAGCGCAGAGGTAGTCGGGACAGTCCCCAAGCACGGGGGCTGGTCAAGACAGTCCCGAGCACGAGAGTGGTCAAAAAAGTCCCTGAGCATGATGGTGGTTAGGATAGTCCCCGAGCACAAGGATAGTCACTGATAGTCCCTGAGCACGAGGGTGGTCGGGATAGTCCCCAAGCACAAAAAGTGTGGCAAAAAACCATATGCCACCTTTACTATTATTTTATGTATTTATTTATTTGTTCTGACAAGTTCCGGTCTGACACGTCTGGTCAAAAAAGTAGATGGGTATAGCACGTCATACTACCTTTTTGTCTTGTCAAGCAAACAGTTGCAGTGGCACCTGTTAGTAGGTGCATCAGCGTGGGCCCTCCCACACTAGCAATGAAGAGGCGCATATATTGGCGTAGATCTTGAGGCTGAGTAATACTACAAACGTGAAAACAACCGTCTGCGACACATGCGCATGTCCCCCAAGAATCCTCGGTAGACAAAACGGCATAACTCTTGGGTTAAATACTGGTATATGATAGGTCAGTTACTATTTACTGAACCCCATTGCCATTCGCAACCATAGATTTTGTCTTCCTCTCGCCAACCAACCCTAACACATCCGAAATCACCACCAATCAATCCACTGCCATCTTTGATTGCCGCCTCTGCTAATCCCCCGCCTGCTGTTGAAGATCAGAACACTCCCCATTCACCAGCAAGGCCAGAGTTAGAGGCAGAAAACGAAAGGAAATGGCGAAAAGTGATGCGCGGAAGAAAATAAGGGTCATGGTGAAGGAATGGTGGAAGTTGAAAAGCAACGAGCATACCATTGAAGACCTTGTCACCATGGGGGTACTCCACAACAAGGAGCTCATAGGATGGTGTGTGCCTGAGGGCAAGGGGTACCCCAACCCACAACCAGGTGAGATCATGGTGTTCGAGGATTTCTTTAAATAGGGATTTGGAGTTCCGGTGCATCTGTTTCTTCAGGGGCTCTGTCTTTACTATGAGATTGGGATTTGCAATCTACATCCCAACTCGATCCTCCTTGTCGCCACTTTTATTCATCTGTGCAAAGTGTATGGTGGCTTCCAGCCCCATTTCGATTTTTCCGCCATCTTTTCTGTCTATAGAAGAAAGGAAGCGGTGGTTTGAAGATAGCCGGGGGTGTATACCTCAACCTCCATGACGGCATGAAAGCCCAGTACTTGCACTGCCCATGGAACACGTCGCTCGATGACTGGTACAAAAAATGGTTCTACATCCACGAAGAGCCGAACATGATCATGCTGTGCGATGCGGGCTACATTCCGGAGAAGAAGATGAGCTGGTCAGAGAAGCCCGAGCATCTAGGATAGACCCCAGAAATATTTGGAATGATCCCATGAAAAAAACTGGATGGTTCGAGCATAGTTGGGAGTTTCATCAGTCGACGGGTCCAGCCCTGCTAGAGGAGGGTACATCCTGGCTATGAGTATCAAGGGAGCGTAGACCCAATAAGGACGAGGCAGAGGGCGCTTGACAAAATCAAAGTCAAAGCTAGAATTGGCGAGCTATTTAACTTAGCCGATCCAAATTATGCTAGATTGAGCGACATCGAGCATGCTTTCAAGCTTGCCCGACCTCCCCCAAAGGTAACTCATCTTGCCGCGTACCCATAGTCTTATATTAGTGGTGGGGTAAGTGGAAACTTACTGTGTTCACTCCCTTTTGTTACTCAGGTTAATGGTCGGGATAGAGCGACAGTGTTTGTGTCGCCACCCCCTAGAGTAGAGTGGCCACAAGGAGCTGATCCCACCACCTAGACCAGCATCAAGATCGAGGACGAGGACGTTGACTGGGTAGAGCTCAGAGCTGGAGAGGAGGCAGCAGCCAAAGCTGCTGGTAAGCGGTCGACTGCCCCCAAATAGTCAAAGAAGAGATCAGTAACCACCCTACTCACTGGGGGAGTGCTAAATATCAATGAGCCCGAGGAGGACCCGGAGGAGAACCCAGCCAGCAATTGTCGGCAGGCAATTTTTGCTTGGCCGGACGATAACGTGGAGGAGGGAGAAGATGCAGACAACTTTCAACTTGTCCCTCGAAAAAGGAGGAAGCAACTAGAGTCGATGGAGCAAGGTGGGTCCTCCACGCCTGTGGGACCCACATCACCGACGGCGGTGAAGGATGCAGCCAGGTCGACCTCGGAAGTACCTGGGCAAGGAATGCGACTGGCGATGGGAGCAACAACTCAACCGTGCACGCCACCGACCACTACAATGCGAAGGACAAGTGGCAGAGGGGTCGAGCACCTAGGCCCAGCGATAGTGCTAGATGTAGAGGGAGACCAGGAGTTATTCGCACAGCACGTGGAGCAAGTACGGCCGAAGAGACGCGCCTTCTCCACATCATTCCATGCTTCCAACATGTAAGTATTTGTAACCTTGATATAAGTTAGCAATTTGCATTTAATATGATTGCTTTCTGAACTTATCTCGGATGTACTAGCTCGGCATCCACAGAAAGTCTAGACCAGCTAGCCGAAAGTGGCGTAGCACCGCCAATAAGCATAGAGCAGACTACCCAGCAACCAACCACCAAGGAAGCCATAGTAGAAGATCCATCAGGGCCTCAGCAAGCGAGCAGTCAGACAACAGTCCTCGAGTAGGTGGTCGAGGGACCAGCCGAGCCGAGCATGAGTGCTCCGAGCACTAAACCTACTGAGGGCAACACCTCAGCATCGAGGGTAACAGAGCAGACCAAGGAGCAGTGGCCTAAGGTGAGAGCACAGACCACATTTACCGATGTTGTAGCTCATGGGAAGGCTGTGGCGATCACAGATGCTGCTGACGCCGGGCCAGCACTAGGACCCAAAGAAGAGCCCGAAGAGGATGAGGTGGAGGAGGTCCTGGGCCATCTACAAGACAAGCAACAACATGTTTATGTGTCGCGTTGGCAGAACAACCAATGGGTTATCCATGAGAAAATCCCGGAGGTCAAAGAAACCAAGAAAGTTGAACGGGCGGTGAAGCGGCTTGTTATGGAAGTGCAGGTAAGCTTCACTTCACCCCCCTAGTCTTGCGGTCTAGTCATAGTTGTCTTACTTAGCTATCTACACACAGGACTTAATGAAGACCGCAAGGTGCCATAAGAAATGCTTCGACCAGATCAAGGGGGTTGTTGCAAACAACAAGGAGCTGACAGCGGAGGTGGACCGCTTGTGCCAGCGACTTGAAGCCACCGATCATGAAAAGATGGTGCAAGATTCCCAAAACCAGAACCTAGTCATCTAGCTCAGTAAGAAAGAGCAGGAAAGAACAAGTAAGTAGCCATTTTATCAGACCTGACTACTGACAAGTGATATTGCGTTGTTGGTAGTAACAGCTGTAGTGCAGGCTTAGAAGCTGAAGTGATCCATCTCTGAGAGGAGAACAGTCATGTGGTCAGGGAGTGTGATCACCTAAACGAGGACAATAGAAAACTGGCGCAAGACCAGTCGTAGCTCTGGGACCACATGACCAAGATGATAGAGGAGCTAAAAGGTAAGTTGTCCAACCAGCCTTTGCTTATTTTTGTTGCCTATCGTAGTTTGGTGTGGTCTAACGTCTTAATAGCATGTGCGGTTTGCAGTTATAAAAATCAATGCAAAGAAGCATCTAGAGGCCATGATGAAAGACCATGATGGCTGGAAGGCGCAATGCCAAGAGATCACCAAGGACCGTGACACCTAGAAAAGCCAGGTGCCAGGAGGTGGCAAAGGGCATTTTGCCGATCCTTAACCTCATCGAAATGATGCTAGCAGAAGATGTGCCAAGGACACCGCAGCTGGGATTGATCGAGAGAGGCCTAAGGGCATGGGGATGGTTCCAGGGGTTCATGAAGGAGGCAGGGAGAGTATGTAGGCACACATTGTGGCAGAACCTCCTAAGGAATCAGGGCCCACATGCACCTATCGTTGTCTTAACAGACCTCGGATAGTGTACACGAGTTCCCAACAACTCAATAGGTCTGTCGGGTGTCCTCGGGAAACCCGAATCATCCATGATTCTCTTTTCAAACAGGATCCCAATCACAGTCATTGCAGATTACAACAGTTTATTCAAATATATACCAGAGTAAAAGATAGCAGAAGTCTTAAGATAATATAGTTACAAACCAGTTGTTTTCAAACTTACAATACCAAAGTGTCATACAACCATAGTAGCAGGATAATATTACATTAACTTTATTTATCAAATAAACTAGTGCCTTGTCCAAGGGCCATTCATCACTCCTCTTCGTCATTGACTTCAAACATAGACATGCAGCAGGGACCAAAACAAGCCTGCGCATGCGACTCACCTGCAACAAGGGTTAACAAACCCTGAGTACAAAAGTACTCAACAAGACTAACCCGACATAACGGGGTGTAAGACTTTAGAGATGCAGGGCTTTGGGGCAAGGTAAGGATGTAGCAAGATTCAAAAGTTCTTTGCCAAAAGCTTACTATTCTTCATTCTATTTTCAAGTTTACCACTAAGTTCTTTCATTATCTCAACTAAATATACATTTCCCATATTCCATTCCTTCTCATTCCATTCTTTTTCTCTTATTTTAGTAATTCACCAGTACTACATTGCTTCTGTAATGAATCGAGTCTCCATATCCGCGGAGCACCTGGCAATTCGAATTGATTCAAGTCCCAGCTAGGGGATTCCTTATCACACGACATATGTAGAACTTAATCTTGCATATATCAACCTTGCTATCGGATCTTCCTATACTAAGCCGTCTCCACGCCACCCGAGAGCACAGCACACCTCAAATCCAGCCACATTCCAGCCACGAGGGTACATGCTACTCCCAGCCATCTCTCCACTCCCAGTGCGCGGGCATTCAGTCTTAGTATCGAATTAGCCGAAGTAGGCTTACCGGAGTATGTGACCAGTACTACAAAGTGTCTCATTTAGAAGATCCACAATGAGTGGCCTTTAAGCGACATAGTCGGCAACATTACCCGACATTCAAGATAAGTCACCCGACAAGTCTCTAATTCATTCTACATTCTTTCTTTCTTTGGCCTAGTATGCCATCTTTGATTTCATCGAAACTTTTACTTTGAAAGCCTACCATAAAGCATACTAAGCATTCTACGCTTTTGTAAATGAAAACATCTTCAAGGATGGTAAACAATTAACAAGGAAGGTAATGCATCAAGTAGGTAACATTTGAATGAAACAACTTAATGCAATAAATAACATAGGTGATAAACTTTTTAAAGTAAACAAGGTAAAGGCTTAATGCATAAACCGGGGCTTGCCTTCGTTGATGATCTCAGATTCTGGTTCAGTACCACAATTATCGAATCCCGTGACAACCGGGGATTCTTCCAGAACTTGCTCAACTAGAATCGTTTCGTTCTCGGGTTCTACATGAAATGATAACATATGCTTTAACATGATGATAATGTAAACATGATGCTTTCACGGCACATGAAATGTAAAAACACCCGCAAAATATTTTATTTCGCGGTACAGTTGCAAGCCAACAAAACCAACCTGCAACACTATTATTAAGAACCACACATGTGACTTGACCTAATGGATCTTGAAACCCTACTAGTCACAAAACATGACCAAAACAAGATCCAACTCTAATCAAACACTTAGGGTTTCGACGAGTTAACTTGTTAATGACCTTGGTTATCACATGAAATGTCATTAAGATTTACTAATTACAAATTAGGTATGAGTTCAATACTAATTAAGGTACTAAGGATCATTATAAGTGAATGACCCAAGGTCAACAATCAATTCTAAAGTCAAACAAATCCTAATTAATTAAACATTAATTAAATGAATAATTAATTAAATAATTAAGTCTACATTAGGTATAAAATAAACTTTGTCCAATTAAGCTCAAATTTTTATGTAAGCTTCCTCATGATAAATTAGTGTACCAAAATAAATTTCATAACTTTTGGAGTTATATAGTGACCTACAAAAATCATGGAAATTGCATTTTTCAATTAATGGACTAAATATTTGAACATTAAAAATTTATTCAAATTCCAAGTTTCAAATTTTTAAATCATACTAAAACATGTACAGAAGCTACCCACAAATTTTCAGAATTTTTGGATGTGTAAATAAATTCCTACAAAATTGCCAAATTGCTGCACTATTCAAAATCAGAAAACAAAAATCAGCACTGTTCTTCTTCTCCCTGCTCATTGACAGACTGACCCCACGCGTTAGCGGTAGTGAACCAGACACGGCGGCGCGGCCAGCTCTGGCCAGCAAAACGCGCCGGTGGTGAATCTCCAGTGAGACGGACTGCTCCTACATGATCTACACCAAGTCGCGCATCTATCCCAAGCCTCAGAACAGAAAAGGGCACACTGGATGGAACTCGACGCCGGCCATGGCGGCTCGGACCCGACGGTGATCGATGTAACTAAGGCTACGGCGTAGTAGAGTCAAAGGAAGAGTGAGCAACACGCTCAGGAGCTCACCGTGATCACGATGATGGGCTTGGTGTAGTCGGAGATGGTCTGGAGTAGCCTGGCCACGGTGAGGGCAGTCGCGGCGGAGCTCCGACCAGTCACGGGGAAGACGGGTTGCGCCGGGCGATTCCGGCCAACATCAGCGATGAGAGCAAATCGAGGAGGAGCGCAAGACCAATGCGATCGCGTTGACGTAGCTGGGAATGACTAACGCGGCTCGACGAGGCCTACGGCGAGCGGCGGAGCTATGCGGTGGCGGAGCAGAGCAGAGGGGTAGAACGGGAGTGACGGCGGCGACTGTGGCTATTTATAGCCCGGAAGAAGGCGTCCGGTGTCGCCAACGCACGGGTGGATTCGCCACGGTGACATCGGCGTGTCACCGCGCGTGAAAGCGGCGAAGAAGGTCGGCGGCAAGCAGACTGCGTGGCGCCGGCGCTGAGCGGCGATGTGATTTTTAAATTTTGCATTATTTACAGAACTGCCACTGTGCCTATTTTCCAAATTACTCAGAATTTTTCTAAAGAAGTTGAAAATCTCCAAAAATGAAAGTTGTTCAATTTTTCAAACTCTACAACTTTACTTCTAGGAACATTTTCAAATTCTGCCTCCATTTTGAATTTCACATTTGGGGTACATTTAAAGATTTGAATCATTCCAAAATTACTCCAAATTTTGTATGTAAACTTGAAAAACTTTGAATACCAAAGTTGATCCTTATAAAATAATCTCCAACTTTGCTTTTTGCCTCAACCCCAAATTCCTCATGGATTTTGAATTAGTTAAAAGGGGCAAAAAGGACTTTTATAATTTGAATGTGAATTCAAATTTGATTTGTCTTCCTTTTACTTAGATTTTGATTTTTGACCAGCAACATGGCCCATTAGGGTTATTTGAGTCAAATGACACATGGCCTCACATGAACACATGAAATTTGACCCTTGTGGTCATGATCTGTATTTAGGGTTTTTGAAACACATCACATGAAATAACAACATTATGAAATAAATCTTATTTAGTGAATGCATTCAAAACTTTATACTATATGAATGCTTTGCAATGCACATGATGACATGTCAAATTTTAGTATTAGGTCAAAACACCAGAGGTGTTACAACCCTTCCCCCTTAAAGAAATCTCGTCCCGAGATTTAAAACTTAAGGCTAAGTAATGGAAAAGGAAATGTGTCAAGCTAACACATTACAACTTTATTCAAAAGGCTATTGAGGGGGTTTTTCCATTCTATTAATAACAAGACAAGTTACAATATAGACAAGGTATTGCAACTAGATAGAAGTGAAGAAGTCAGGAAAGTTCTCTTCTAAGTAATCCTCAGACTCCCAAGTAGCTTCATCTTCCGTGTGTTGATTCCATTGTACTTTGTAGAACTTGATTGTACATCTACGAGTGACTCGATCTTTCTGATCTAAGACTCTAATGGGGTACTCAGCATAAGTCAAATCAGGTTCTAGTTCTACAGCACCAAAGTCAACTTCTTGGTCAAGTACTTGAAGACACTTCTTTAACTGAGATACATGAAAGGTATCATGCACCGCTGACATGTGATCTGGTAGCTTGACGCGATAGGCGACTGGTCCACATCGTTGTTGGATCTGAAAAGGGCCGACATAACGGGGCGCCAACTTTCCCTGAATCCCAAATCGATGAACTCCTTTCATCGGTGATACCTTGAGGTAGACATAATCTCCCACTTTGAATTCTAGCGGTCGTCTCCTCTTATCAGCATAGCTTTTCTGTCAGGATTGAGCTACCTTCATATTAGCTTGTATGAGTTTAACTTTCTCTTCAGCTTCCTTGACCACATCCAGTCCAAAGAACCAACGTTCTCCAGATTCTAACCAATTTAAAGGTGTTTGGCACCTACGGCCATACAGTGCTTCGAATGGTACCATTTTAATGCTCTCTTGATGGCTGTTGTTATATGAGAATTCCTGCTAAGGGAAGGCATTCATCCCATTTAGCACCAAAGGAAAGAACACAGGCTCTTAGCATATCTTCAAGAATTTGATTTACCCTTTCAGTCTGTCCGTCTGTTTGTGGATGATAAGCAGAACTACGGATAAGTTTAGTTCCTAAAGACTCATGTAGACTTTTCCAAAACTTGGATATGAACAATGATCCTCTGTCAGAAACAATGGTCTTGGGTGCCCCATGCAGACTGAAAATTCTATCAAGATAAAGCTTTGCATACTGCTCCGCTCGATATTTATCTCTGACTGGCAAAAAATGAGATATCTTGGTTAGACGATCAACAATAACCCATATTGAATTGTAGCCTACAGATGTTCTAGGCAACCCTACTATGAAGTCCATACAAATATCTTCCCATTTCCAAGATGGAACTGGCAACGAATGTAATGGACCTACAGTCTTCATATGAACTGCTTTGACTCTCTGGCAAATATCACACTTGGCCACATATTGAGCTATTTCTATTTTCATTTTGGTCCACCAATATCTCTTTCTCAGATCATGATACATTTTGTTGCTACCCGGATGAATGGAGTATCTTGTAGAATGAGCTTCATCAAGAATCTGCTTTCGTAGCTCCGGATCTTTGGGTACTACCAACCTATCATTGAACCATACGACATCTGATTCATCAATCTTGAAATAGGTTGGTTTTCCAGATCTAACCTTATCCTTAATATGGGCTATGCCCTTACTTTTCTGTTGAGCAGCAATGATCAGATCTTTGATAGTGGACTCGACTACAATATTGGACAGGGAACCTTGTTCTATGATTTGTAAATCCAGATGCTCCATCTCTTGACACAATGTTCGCTGCATAGGTTCTACAATTAGGCAATGACAATGACTCTTGTGACTCAGGGCATCGGCAACCACATTAGCCTTGCCCGGATGATAATGCACTTCTAAGTCATAATCTTTGATAAGTTCTAACCATCTCCTTTGCCTCATATTCAGCTCTGACTGAGTGAAGATGTATTTCAAACTCTTGTGATCCATATAGATATGACATATATTGCCCAATAAATAATGTCGCCAAATCTTGAGTGAATGGACAACAGCAGCTAATTCAAGATCATGGGTGGGATAATGTTCTTCGTGCTTCTTGAGTTGTCTGGAAGCATATGCTATGACTCTGCCTTCTTGCATAAGAACGTAGCCAATACCAATTCCAGATGCATCACAATAGATATCAAATGGCCTCTCAATATTAGGTTGTGTTAATACTGGTGCAGTTGTCAGTAACTTCTTCAACGTCTGAAAGGCCTCTTCACATTCGGTTGACCATACAAACTTAGTTTGATTTTTCAACAGTCCAGTAATTGGCTTCGCAATTCTGGAGAAGTCAGGGATAAACCGACGGTAATACCCTGCCAACCCTAGGAAGCTACGAACTTGATGAATAGTTGTAGGTGCTTTCCAATTAAGGACTTCTTCTACCTTGCTTGGATCAACAGCTATACCTTTAGCAGATAGCACATGACCCAGAAATTGTACTTCCTCCAACCAAAATGCACATTTGCTGAACTTGGCATATAGTTGGTGATCTCTTAATCTTTGTAGAACAATACGGAGATGTTCCGCATGTTCCTCTTTGCTCTTAGAGTAGATAAGAATGTCATCAATAAACACCACGACAAACTTATCCAACTCAGGCATGAAAATTGAGTTCATCAGGTACATGAAATGAGCCGGGGCATTGGTCAGCCCAAAAGACATGACTAGATACTCATATAGACCATATCGAGTAGTAAACGCTGTCTTTGGCACATCTTCACATCTGATCATAATCTGGTGGTAGCCTGATCTTAAGTCTATCTTTGAGAATACTTTAGCTCCCGCAAGTTGATCAAAAAGCAAATCAATTCGGGGTAATGGGTATTTGTTCTTGATGGTGACTTCATTTAATGGCCTATAATCAACACATAACCTTAAGGTTTGGTCCTTCTTCTTCATGAAAATAGCAGGACATCCCCAAGGTGATGAACTGGGTTGAATGAAACCCTTGTCTAACAACTCTTGTAGTTGCATTTTTAATTCTGCTAATTCTTTCGGTGGCATCCTATATGCTCTTCTGGACACTGGTGCTGTCCCTGGTTTCAGATCAATTCTGAACTCTACGTCTCGGTCTGGTGGCAGACCAGGTAGGTCATCGGGAAAGACATCCGTAAACTCACATACCACTGAAATTTCCTCGGCTCCTTCAACAATAGTTGCACAGACTATCTCTACAGTACTCTTAGGAAAAGGAAGTTGGATGAGAAGTTGGGTTTTGCTGTCAGGTGCATTTACCCTTATTGCTCTACGCAGGACATCTATGATAGCCCCAGTGTTGAGTTAACCAATTCATACCAAGGATCACATCTATATCTTGATCCTTTAATATCAGCATATTGGTAGGGAACTCATAACCTCCCAAATCAATAGGTACATGCTGAACTACCTCCCTTGTACAGATTCGTCCCCTAGGCGACTGTATATGATAGGGTTCTTTTGTTTCCCCAATAGCTATCCCATGCTTCACAACAAATGTACGATTGATGAATGTATGGGATGCACCAGAATCAAATAAGGTAATTGCAGGATGCTTAGCAATGGGAAACATACCCATCATAACTGGTTCTCCCTCTGGAATAGATTCCACTTGCGTATAGAATACCCTTCCAGTTTTCTTCTCAGCCAGACCCTTTTGATGGTTTTGAGCATTGCCCTTGTACTGATTTTGAGCTTGATTAACAGGGGCTTTGGTTGCATCAGGATTGCTCTTCCTAGGATACGGACATTCTCGGGAAAAATGCCCGGGTTTACCACAATTATAGCATGGAAAATTGTGATTCTGGGGAGTAGCATTGCGGTTTGCATTATTGGCATTGTTCGGCTGCTGTGGTGCTTGATGTGTATAAGGTGTATTAGTTGCAGGGCGAATGAAGATTTGATGCCTGCTTTGGCCTTGTTGTGGGCGAAATGGCGTACGGCCATGATTCTAGGGATGGTATACTATCTTCTAACGCTTGCCACTTGATGATCCGGAAGTAAATATTTTCTTCTTCTTCGCCTCTTTGTGTCGGCGATAATTCTCTTCCGAAGCGATAGCAATGTTGATTGTTTCATGGTAAGTTGCATTACCATAGGCTGCCATCATTGTCTGAAGTTTAGTGTTCAAGCCTCAAAGAAAATGATTCTTTTTCTTCCAGTCCGTATTCACATACTCAATAGCATACTGAGATAGGTGGTTGAAATGCCCAACATATTGCATCACCGGGTGCTCCCCTTGCTTAAGAGCCAAGAACTCTTCCAGCTTCATGGTTATCACACCGTCCAGAATATAATGTGCCCTGAAGGCATCCTTGAACTCCCTCCAGTTGATTTGGTGACCAGCGGGTTGTATTGCTACCAAATTTGCCCACCAGGCACCAGCAGCTCCTCGGAGTTGCTGTGCCGCAAACCTTGGTTTTTGAACCTCAGTACAGTGGATCAGCTTGAACTTTTGCTCTATTGTCCTAAGCCAATCATCAGCTTCTAAAGGTTCATCTGCCTTAGAGAACACAGGCGAACGTGTGTCAGTAAAATCCACATAAGTTGACTCGTCGTTTCCATTATTACGATGGCCACGATTAGGGTATGGTGCCTGCTGGTTCTGCGCCAACTCCCTTAACAGCCTGGCATTCTCTGCTGTTGCATTGATGAGTGCAGCTATGGCATCTGCCATAGTCGAGGGCATTGGTGGAGGATTTGGGCACTCATCATCATCATGCGAGCCACTAGCACCAGTTCGGGTGATAGGACGAGGCATCTGTTAGAGAAACACATTTACTTACATTATTCTTTATTGAAAGCTTTTAAAAGGTTGCATGCTACAAAGGGTTCTTATTTAAATTACATGTCTTGTATCCCATAAGACAACCCTGGTTCTCTAGGAAAGCAGTAAAGGAACTACTACTACTCCAAGCTTTCAGTCTTCGGCATCCTGTGCCCTATATCGGATGAAACCTCATCTTCATCTGAGAAGTACACTAACTCCTCAGGATCCTCCTCCTCTTCTTCATTCTCGACTTCCCCTGGAGCTACAATCATTTCTTCATCGGTAACTTCACCATCCCCATGAGGAGGATGAAGTTGGGCATACAGCATATGGACATTCTCGTGAAGAATGGCATTGTCCATCTCTAGGTCCTCTACATAGAACTCCAACTCATTGACGCATTCATTGGCCGCATCTTCTCATGTCTAGGCTTCATTTCGCAGTTCCATGGTCATGGTGATGCCCCTTTGCATTTCCGCTAGCTCTTCTTGGTCTTTGGCATGAGCTCGACAAAGAGTGTTGAGCTCCTTGTTAATGTTCTCGACTGTTGGCAGGGGTTGCTTGAAGATCCTTACTCTCCTGGGTTCTTAGAACTTCCTTCACCAAGCTCGTGATTTCTTGGTGCCATTTGGTGACGAGGGACTCCATGAGGTCCTGGTGGACTTGCGTGCGGTTTTCTTGGTCTTTGACATAGCCTGAAGAATTTAGGGTAGGACTATAAGAATAGCTTGAGGATAACGGAGGTTAGCAAGAATGGGATTGACATTACTTACCCAACCACTATTAAGGGGAATTATAATGCAAGGTGCTCAAGCATGATGCATGAATCGATCTTACGAATCTACGTACAAAAGATTAGTATAATCATAAGTACTAGATTTTCATAGGACAAACCTAATCATATTATCCTGCCACAAACTTTTCAAATAAGTCAGGATTGAGTCTAGATCAAAGGTAAGAAGAAAGAAATTGAACTTTCAAAATATCATGTTTACTTTCCTTGATCCAAATCATTTTGAAGGTTTTCCAAAGTAACCTACAATGATCTTAGATGGGAACTGCTCTGATACCAGCTGTGGCAGAACCTCCTAAGGAATCGGGCCCACATGCACCTATCATTGTCTTAATAGACCTCGGATAGCGTACACGAGTTCCCAACAACTCAATAGGTCTATCGGGTGTCCTCGGGAAACCTGAATCATCCATGATTCTCTTTTCAAACAGGATCCCAATCACAGTCATTGCAGATTACAACAGTTTATTCAAATATATACCAGAGTAAAAGATAACGGAAGTCTTAAGATAACATAGTTACAAACTAGTTGTTTTCAAACTTACAATACCAAAGTGTCATACAACCATAGTAGCGGGATAATATTACATTAACTTTATTTATCAAACAAACTAGTGCCTTGTCCAAGGGCCATTCATCACTCCTCTTCGTCATTGACTTCAAACACAGACATGCAGTAGGGACCAAAACAAGCCTGTGCATGTGACTCACCTGCAACAAGGGTTAACAAACCCTGAGTACAAAAGTACTCAACAAGACTAACCCGACATAACGGGGTGTAAGACTTTAGAGATGCAGGGCTTTGGGGCAAGGTAAGGATGTAGCAAGATTCAAAAGTTCTTTGCCAAAAGCTTACTATTCTTCATTCTATTTTCAAGTTTACCACTAAGTTCTTTCATTATCTCAACTAAATATACATTTCCCATATTCCATTCCTTCTCATTCCATTCTTTTTCTCTTATTTTAGTAATTCACCAGTACTACATTGCTTCTGTAATGAATCGAGTCTCCTATATCCGCGGAGCACTGGCAATTCGAATTGATTCAAGTCCCAGCTGGGGATTCCCTTATCACACGACATATGTAGAACTTAATCTTGCATATATCAACCTTGCTATCGGATCTTCCTATACTAAGCCATCTCCACACCACCCGAGAGCACAGCACACCTCAAATCCGGCCACATTCCAGCCACGAGGGTACACGCTACTCCCGCCATCTCTCCACTCCCAGTGCGCGGGCATTTGTCTTAGTATCGAATTAGCCGAAGTAGGCTTATCGGAGTATGTGACCAGTACTACAAAGTGTCTTGTTTAGAAGATCCACAATGAGTGGCCTTTAAGCGACATAGTCGGCAACATTACCCGACATTCAAGATAAGTCACCCGACAAGTCTCTAATTCATTCTACATTCTTTCTTTCTTTGGCCAGTATGCCATCTTTGATTTCATTGAAACTTTTACTTTGAAAGCCTACCATAAAGCATACTAAGCATTCTATGCTTTTGTAAATGAAAACATCTTCAAGGATGGTAAACAATTAACAAGGAAGGTAATGCATCAAGTAGGTAACATTTGAATGAAACAACTTAATGCAATAAATAACATAGGTGATAAACTTTTCAAAGTAAACAAGGTAAGGGCTTAATGCATAAACCGGGGCTTGCCTTCGTTGATGATCTCAGATTCCGGTTCAGTACCACAATTATCGAATCCCGTGACAACTGGGGATTCTTCCAGAACTTGCTCAACTAGAATCGTTTCATTCTCGGGTTCTACATGAAATGATAACATATGCTTTAACATGATGATAATGTAAACATGATGCTTTCACGGCACATGAAATGTAAAAACACCCGCAAAAGATTTTATTTCGCAGGTACAGTTGCAAGCCAACAAAACCAACCTGCAACACTATTATTAAGAACCACACATGTGACTTGACCTAATGGATCTTGAAACCCTACTAGTCATAAAACATGACCAAAACAAGATCCAACTCTAATCAAACACTTAGGGTTTCGACGAGTTAACTTGTTAATGACCTTGGTTATCACATGAAATGTCATTAAGATTTACTAATTACAAATTAGGTATGAGTTCAATACTAATTAAGGTACTAAGGATCATTATAAGTGAATGACCCAAGGTCAACAATCAATTCTAAAGTCAAACAAATCCTAATTGATTAAACATTAATTAAATGAATAATTAATTAAATAATTAAGTCTACATTAGGTATAAAATAAACTTTGTCCAATTATGCTCAAATTTTTATGTAAGCTTCCTCATGATAAATTAGTGTACCAAAATAAATTTCATAACTTTTGGAGTTATATAGTGACCTACAAAAATCATGGAAATTGCATTTTTCAATTAATGGACTAAATATTTGAACATTAAAATTTATTCAAATTCCAAGTTTCAAATTTTTAAATCATACTAAAACATGTACAGAAGCTACCCACAAATTTTCAGAATTTTTGGATGTGTAAATAAATTCCTACAAAATTGCCAAATTGCTGCACTATTCAAAATCAGAAAACAAAAATCAGCACTGTTCTTCTTCTCCCTGCTCACTGACAGACTGACCCCACGCGTCAGCGGCAGTGAACCAGACACGGCGGCGCGGCCAGCTCCAGCCAGCAAAACGCGCCGGTGGTGAATCTTCCGGTGAGACGGACTGCTCCTACATGATCTACACCAAGTCGCGCATCTATCCCAAGCCTCAGAACAGAAAAGGGCACACCGGATGGAACTCGACGCCGGCCATGGCGGCTCGGACCCGACTGGTGATCGATGTAACTAAGGCTACGGTGCAGTAGAGTCAAAGGAAGAGTGAGCAACACGCTCAGGAGCTCATCGTGATCACGATGATGGGCTTGGTGTAGTCGGAGATGGTCTAGGAGTAGCCTGGCCACGGTGAGGGCAGTCGCGGCGGAGCTCCGACCGGTCACGGGGAAGACGGGTTGCGCCGGGCGATTCCGGCCAACATCAGCGACGAGAGCAAATTGAGGAGGAGCGCAAGACCAATGTGATCGTGTTGACGTAGCTGGGAACGACTGACGCGGCTCGACGAGGCCTACGGCGAGCGGTGGAGCTATGCGGTGGCGGAGCAGAGCAGAGGGGAAGAACGGGAGTGACGGCGGCGACTGTGGCTATTTATAGCCCGGAAGAAGGCGTCCGGTGTCGCCAACGCACGAGTGGATTCGCCACGGTGACATCGGCGTGTAACCGTGCGTGAAAGCGGCGAAGAAGGTCGGCGGCAAGCAGACTGCGTGGCGCCGGCGGTGAGCGGCGATGTGATTTTTAAATTTTAGCATTATTTACAGAACTGCCACTGTGCCTATTTTCCAAATTACTTCAGAATTTTTCTAAAGAAGTTGAAAATCTCCAAAAATGAAAGTTGTTCAATTTTTCAAACTCTACAACTTTACTTCTAGGAACATTTTCAAATTCTGCCTCCATTTTGAATTTCACATTTGGGGTACATTTAAAGATTTGAATCATTCCAAAATTACTCCATATTTTGTATGTAAACTTGAAAAACTTTGAATACCAAAGTTGATCCTTATAAAATAATCTCCAACTTTGCTTTTTGCCTCAACCCCAAATTCCTCATGGATTTTGAATTAGTTAAAAGGGGCAAAAAGGACTTTTATAATTTGAATGTGAATTCAAATTTGATTTGTCTTCCTTTTACTTAGATTTTGATTTTTGACCAGCAACATGGCCCATTAGGGTTATTTGAGTCAAATGACACATGGCCTCACATGAACACATGAAATTTGACCCTTGTGGTCATGATCTGTATTTAGGGTTTTTGAAACACATCACATGAAATAACAACATTATGAAATAAATCTTATTTAGTGAATGCATTCAAAACTTTATACTATATGAATGCTTTGCAATGCACATGATGACATGTTGAATTTTAGTATTAGGTCAAAACACCAGAGGTGTTACACACATGTGCTAAGCATGATACGTGCTCACTACCCCCTGATCGATCTCAAGCACCTAGAGGTTGGATACCCGAAGGAGGTAGATCCAAACATGGCCGAGGAGCTACGGATGACCCAGCTAGGCGATATTAACCTATGTGGAGGTGCGACACCACCCATACAAGGAACGCCGTCAACAAGTCAGCTAGGAGCGCCGTCATCTTCAAGCCAACCAGCGAAGCCTACGGTCTCGACTAGCCAGGCATCGGCAGGGTGATCTTCTTCAGCTCGATCAATGCCAGAGTCCCCAAGACCCGAGCATGATGTCAAGCCCAGCGAGCAGCAGACGCCACATGCCCCGACCAACCAATAGTGTAGGCTATAGCTGTAGAAGAAGATGTAGTTGGGTTATTGTAAACTTGGACCTTTTCAGGCAAGCTTGTAATAACGTAACTGTATATCAACATAAGCTTGTTTGTTTTGTAGAAAACGTATTTAAGCTCGGATATCATGTTGATGTAACTAAGTTAGAACATATTGGTGTTCTATTTAGTTGTACCAGTTTAGTCGACATGTCATCCTGAAAGGTTTGTATGGCCCTGGTTTGTCTTGCGGTCGAAGTGTGAGGTGCATAGCTTGTGCACACAGTAGAAACACACAAGTCAAACCAGAGAGCACCTACCGATCACCCATAACGTAGAGAGCGAATCCCATGCACACGTTGGGAGGAACTGGAGACAGGGCCTACTCCGAGAACCCAAGAAGGAATGGTGGTCGGTTTTAACTAGTAGAGTTAGAATAACAATAGACTTCGAAGTGACACATTAGAGTGGTCGGAGAAATCATAATAGCTTTATTGAAATAAATCAATAGTACAAGAGGGGTACATATCTTAGTAGCTAAGCATAGAAACACCTAAGCTTGTCGATGTGCCAGGAATTGGGTATGCCTGTGCCGTCTAGGCAAACTAACCTGTAAGATGTAGGGCGTGTAACCTCCTTGATCATGAAGGGTCCTTCCCATAGGGTTGTGAGTTTGTGGACACCAGCCTGATTCATCTTCCACTTCAGGACCAGGTCCCCGACCACAAAGAACTGCTCTTTGACGTTCTTGTTGTAGTACCTTCACAAAACAGCAAGGTATTTGGCTGTACATACGCAAGAATCGAGCCGCTTCACTTCTGCACTATTCACTTCTAGCTCCCACACTTCATTCGCCTTGTCTTCATCAAAGTTCTCTACCCATGCTGATCTAAAGGCTATATCTACTGGGAGCACTGCCTTAGCGCCATAAACCATAAAGTATGATGATACACCAGGTATTGCGACTGGGCTGAGTTTTGAGACCCCAGACCACGGCTGGTAACTCTTTGAGCCATCTTCTAGGAGCTTTGTCATTCTCTCTATACATCCTCTTCTTAAGTGCATCTAGGATCATACCATTTGCCTGCTCGACCTGTCCATTAGCTCTAGGGTGTGCCTATCGAGATATATTTTACTACTATGCTCCTTTCATCGCAGAAGTCCCAAAAAGCGTTCCCAGTGAACTGAGTAACCAGATTAGTGATGATGCTGTTGGGTTGCCGAAGCGGTGGATGACCTAGGTCGAGGAACGCGACAGCCTTTTCTGAAGATGCCTTGACCAGGGGCATGTACTCTATCCACTTAGAGAATTTGTTGATCAGCACAAAGACGCATGTAAATTTTCTAGGGGCCAGTTTGAAAGGCCCGATCATATCTAGTCCCCAACATGCAAAGGGCAAAGAGGCTGGTATAGTCTGAATCTCATGTGTTGGTACATGGATTCTTTTGGCGAAAAACTGACAACCTTCACAATGGTGGACTAGCTTCTCTACATCGGCTACGGCTGACGGCCAATAGAACCCTACTTGGAAAGCCTTGCCGACTAGCGTTCTCGAGGCCACGTGGTTGTCGCAGGAGTCAGAGTAGATTTTGTTTAGGAGATGTTCACCATCCTCCTAGGTTATACACTTCATCAAGATTTCCTCCTTCGTGTTCTTGTGCCACAATTTCCCATTGACGAGCAGATACTGCTTACTGTGACACATCAGGCATTCATTTTCTATCCGATTGGTGTAACCGCTACCATCTATTAGGTACTTGATGAAAGGTACTCTCTAGTCAGGCTTCTTAGTGGTCGGAGGTGGTTTGGTGGTGTTTGACGCCGGAACCGTAGCCACCAATGGCTGGTCTGGAGGCTTGTTGACCGTAGGATCTTCTTCTTTGATGGAGGGCGTGAGTAGGTCTTGAACAAATACACCATGTGGGACTTTGGCTTGGGATGATCCTAACTTTGACAGTGCATCTGCTGCTTGATTTTTGTCCTAGACCACAAGTGTGTACTCGATGCCATAGAACTTGCCTTCCAGCTTTCTGATCGCTTTGCAGTATGCGTCCATCTTTTCATTGGTCGTATCCCAGTCCTTGATGAGTTGGTTGATGACTAGAGCCGAGTCTCCATAGACATAGAGAGGCTTGACACCGAGCTCGACCACAATGCGTAGACCATGTAGGCATGCTTCGTACTCAGCAGCGTTATTAGACGCCGGGAAATAAATCCTGAGGACATATCAGAGCTGCTCCTTGGATGGTGATATGAAAAGGACTCCTACTCCTACATCAGTCGATGTTGAGAGAGCCATTGAAGTATATCTTCCAATGCTTGGTGGGCCCCTAAGAGGCTAGTGTGCTTAAGTCTGTCCACTCGATGATGAAATCAACAAGTGCCTGAGACTTGATTCTAGTATGGCTTGCAAATTCCAAGGAGAAAGGGCATAGCTCCATTGCCCATTTGACTGATGCGCCCATTTGCATCCTTGTTGTGAATGATGTCTCCCAGAGGGTACTCGGTCATGACCACCACACGATATCCATCGAAGTAGTGTTTCAACTTTTGGGATGTAATTAGTATGGCATAGATTAGTTTTTGAATCTATGGGTACCTTGCCTTGGATTCACTAAGCACCTCACTGATGAAATAAAATGGTCGTTGTACCTTGTAGACATGGTCAGGCTTGTCGCGCTCGACCACCATGGCAGTGGAGACCACTCGATTAGTTGCCGCAATGTAAAGTAGGAGGGTTTCATCTTCTCTAGGAGCAGTGAGGACCGGAGGTGATGTAAGGAATTGTTTCAACTATGTAAAGGAAGTGTCTGCTACCTCCGACCACTCAAACTTCTCAGATGCTTTGAGCAGCTAGAAAAATGGTAGTCCTTTTTTGCCTAATCTGGATATGAAAGGGTTGAGGGCAGCCATGCATCTGGTAAGCTTCTGAACATCCTTCACATTTTTGGGCAGGCTTCATGTCCAAGATAGCTTTTACTTTCTTTGGGTTAGGGTGTATGCCAGTCGTGACTGACGACGTTGCCGAGCAGTATACCAGATGGAACACCAAAGATGCACTTCTTTGGGTTTAATTTCCATTAGAATGTGTTAAGGGCTGCAAAGGTACGTTCTAGGTTGTCGACAAGGGTGTATGCTTCCTTGGTTTTAACAACTACATCGTCAACATAAGCCTCGACAAGGTCATCTTTTATCTCGTCTTTGAGGTAGGCCTATATGGCACGTTGGTAGGTAGCCCTAGTGTTCTTGAGCCCGAACAACATGGTCATGTAGCAGTAGGCGCCGAAGGGCATGATGAAGGATGTCTTGATCTGGTCAGTCCTTTTTTAGAGCGATCTAGTGATAACTAGAGTAGCAATCGAGAAAGGAAAGCAGCTCACAAATTGGAATCAAAAATGGAAGTGGATCGGCACTCCAGGAATTGAGGGGATGGATAACAAAGAGATAACAGACTCGAACTTATTGCTTCCCCAAATTACAAAATATCATGGGATGGATACAAAGGATTTACATTAACTAGAGATCAACCGATCAAGGCTTCTTTGGATTGAAGAGAGTTCAGGTCCCCACAAGGCCAAAGGTCATCGTGAACCGAATCAACATCGGCCCATTGATAAAATTGTGCTAGAGAAGAGGAAAGGTCGCCCACCTAACATATGCTCAACCAATTTCTTGGTAAATTGAGGGACTATGGGAAAAAGCCTATGGCTTTCCTGGTGGGCGTTTGGAGGAGCAAACAAGGGAAAGATGTCCACACATTTTAGCCCTCACAAACACTAGAACAACTTTGCAAGCATGGAAAGAAGACTCAGGTGATATCACAAGAATTCTTCTAACTGCAATAGCTGGTCTTCTTGCTCAACGAGGCTGCTAGAATGAGCAACACAATCACCCTATACACAAGAATTCTTCTAACCGCTCAAGATCTTCATAGCAAAAGGATAGACCATGGAGGGTCCAGCGGAGTTGGGAGCACTCGAGTTAGCAGATAGAAGGGAAACATGGCTGAATTGTTAAGTTGCACTCGCTAGGGTCGGATAGACATTTTATAGCCGTTCTAGAAGGATGAATCCAAGTGCCCATGAAGCAATGATGCTCTCATAAAAGTTTTGAAGCATGGGCTCATGAGCTGACATAGACGGCGACAAACAATGGACCCCTAGATCAAGATTCTTTACCCATGACTACGGACCTATCGGGGGCACAAACATGATAATTTTGGAATAAAATTACTTTTATCCCAAAATTGGGGGGCATGTGTTTACACTAGAATTTGGAAGAAGAGTCACAGGGACTCGAAAACTCCCAAGATCATGTCATCAAGGGATCAATTGTGTGTAGATCAAAACCAACTGATTCGAATGCAAAACTAGAATTCGGCTTTCTTCAGATAGCGCCAGCAGATAACGACAAAGGCTATGATCGGCGCCAAGATGAGACATGTTGGACTCTATAAAAAAAGAAAGATTAGAGTCCAAGTTATCTTAAATTAGGAATGCTTTCTCTAGGGTGAAAATTGTGATGAGTCATGCTTAGATAGGAGTCGTGCGTAGGTCCCGGGTATAAATATCAAAGTCTGGCTATTGTAAAAGACACATAATCAATCAAATACCAATTATTTACTTTTTTTCGGCTCTGGCCACCACTTAGGAGTAGGAGTAGAGTAGATCTCAGTGAGTTCTTCAGCAAGTACGGCTGCATCGATCCGATCGACCTCCACTGCTTGTCTGTAAGTATCGTCATGGCTTATACCTCTGTTCATATGGCTTCATCGATCCGGTCGACCTCCACTATGACTCTGGTATGAGTTAGTTATCAACTCTTGTCTAGTTCAAGTACGGCTATATCGATCCGGTCGACCTCCACTGCTCGAACTAGGTCAAGGTCAAGTTATCGGCTCTATCTAAGGGTGGTGTTCCTTTGGATAGATTCATTAAGTTACTGATATTGCTTATTGCTTCCATTGTTTATTTAATTATAGCAATATCACTTCGCCCGATTGGGATTGATCTAGATTAGCCTTATATCTTTTTTAACTCATCGTTTGTTGATCTAAAATTTAATCTAATCTACACTTTTAACAATGAGTTATGTTTTATTGGCTATTTTATATCAATCTTGATCATACATAGCGTGCGGTTAAGGTGTGTCTGGTTTTGAGTAGATCTATTGGCTTGCGAAAACCGTTTCATAGGCCCGTTATCACGGTCCTGTGTGATTCTGCCTCACACCCCACTATTAGCACCATAGAGTGGAGATCATTATTTGGTAGATCTGTTCCTAAGAGGGCATGACCTTAACTGTGCGCTATGTCTGAATCGCCTATTTAGCCGATATCGAGTGCTTTCACAAATAGTTCACATCATGAGATCGTTGAAGTAGCAGTAGGTTGAAAGATGTGTTAGCCCCATGATCTTATTATTGTATTATGGCCTTCATGATTCTTCCTCATGCCCCACTGATATTAGTAATAAGTTAGGGTCATCGAGTCTACTGTTGTTTCTATGGCCTACATGATTTTGCCTCATGCCCCACTAGTCAGAGCAATAGATGAGATCTAATATGTTCATTAGATTTATTTCTATTAAATGGTTGAATGATGATGAACTATTTCTTTCATAAAAGGAGTTCGGTTACTTGTAGTCATTGGCTTAGCATGAATTTATTACTATTGATATCCTTTTGCCAGTGACTAATATCTGTCTAAACAATGATATTCATCTAGAATGATAACCAGTTCTTCGTACACAACCCCATGAGCTTTAATCGATTTATTCTTATGGATATGCCAGAATCAACTATTTAGTCGATATCCTTTCATATCGGCTCTTAGAGCCACACATTCGGGACTGTCTGGCAACACCAACATGTTCCGCCCTTAATTACTGATAAACTTTCTCTCCTTGTCAATTGCAGGGTCAAATTGACTGGCATGTCTCGGGAGGAGGGCACAGGATCGACCATCCCTACGCTGAAGCTAGGTGGATGCTCAGCTCCATCGAGCGGATCCTTCTGGCTTGCTCGTTTGTCCTTGGCACGGGAGAAAATTCTGTGTTGACATGATCTTTCTTGTAGTTGGCTCGCTGTTCGAGCTAGTTTATTAGTAATACATCCATCTTAGTAGATAGTGTGCACACCTCTTCTTTGACTTCCTCACTCTTCTTACAATGTTGGATGTTGTATTTAGACCGGCCTTGGTTAGAGGCTATCTTTTCCATGAGAGCTTGGGCATTATTAATGGTGAGTGACATAAATGCTCCTCCAGTAGTAGCATCGAGTTGTTCATGAGCCTTCATAGTTAATCCATGATAAAAAAAACCTTGCATGAGCAACCAATCCTCCATCCCATGATGAGGGCATTTTGAAATATATTCTGGAAAATGTTCCCATGCCTCTAGAATGGTTTCATCTTTGTGTTGCTGAAAGTTAGAGATTTTTTCTCAGTAGGGAATTGGTTTTGCCTATAGGAAACAATTTTGCTAGAAAGGCTTTTGAGCACTTTGCCCATGTGTCAATGTCATCTTTTTTGGCATAGAACAACTGCTTCGCCTTTCCCAAAAGAGAAAATGGAAAAAGGCGAAGTAGTATGATATCATCAGCGACGTCCTTGATCGTAACTGTGATTCTAATTTTTAGGAAATTCTGGAGATGAGCACTAGTGTCTTCAAGTGCCTTTCTGCTGAATGGGTTGGCTTGCACCTTGTTGATGAGGCTTGGCTTGAGTTCAAACTCAATGTTCTTGGTTTTGAGTGTTGTCCTAGTGCAAATGTTTTCCGTGCTTGGAAGCAGAGAACCTTTGTAGCATCTTGTCAGCCATGGCTTCAAAAACGAGTGTCAAGATGCCTCTTGATTAGTTTGATTTTGATTAGGATGCTTGGCCTAATGAGCTTTGTGTTGTTCTTTTGAGTGTAAGCTTCTAAATCAAAACTAGTCCTACAATACCCTGTATAATATATGAACAAATAAAAACAAGGGTAAGCCTACTAGAGCAGTAGTGCATAGTTATGATACCATCAATAAGTATTGTTTGATCAATTCTCTTTTAGCATGTGCCCTCCCCGACAATGTCGCTGGAAATGCTTGTTGGCATTTCTTAGCACCACTACTAAAACCAACGACACTAGAAATGTTTATGGTAATAAAATGTGACTTAGAAAGATATGGCTGCAAGCGCACAGATATACCATTGTAGCACTTCACTGGGAGTATTCCAGGTATTGTTATTTATATTTTACCATAGAGAGGAGCAGTGGCTAGAGATATTGATAAATATTATACTTATGATGGAATCATTAACTAAACACTTACTCTAAATAGGGGTAAGCCAAAACATATATGAATGATAAGTGCATGGCAATGATAACAATCCAGAGATAGTTATAGATACTCAGAAATATAGTATAGCTAGACTAAGTAATAATACAAAAGAGAAAGATTCCTATATATCAAGTCTATATTTACAAAGGCATATATACTCTCTTCTATATCATAATTAACTCTTCATCTATGCATAAAGGACATTACTAAGGAAGATCAAGAACAGAGCATGACTTCCCTCACAACTAGTTCCTACTTTACCTACAAATAGGAGGTGGACTACAAAGGACTCAACGAGGCTTCACCCTCGTGATCTACCACATGATCCAGAATGTAGGGTGAATCTACAGGTAAACAACATACAATCACCACGCTTACACTAATGTCGAACCACTTAACCCACTTGAGTATTGAGATAAGCACTTTGCGGTCATATGCATAAACTTAGTGTTTACTATGACTGTATCAAGCATACTACCAAAGTAAACTAAGAACATGATAGATAGAAACATAATATAGATTAAGCTAAAGTCATGAACAAGATATGAAATATAAAGGATACAATGGCTTTACCAAGCCTCCAGATGATGAATCCAAAATCCTAAGGAGTAGCTCAACTCTACTTAGGATCTTACTAGCTAGACTATACTAAAGCTTTGAGGTATTGGAGATCTATCCTATTCTCTGGTTGATCTTCCTGGATAATTGTGATGGATCTTGATCAGATTGCAGATGATCGCTTTCTGGAGGAGGTTGGGGGTCCTTTTATAGGGGGGCACCAGGCATCTTGTGGACCCATGAATATGTGGCAACGCTCAATCTAGACTCTTGATTCAAACCGACCTTGATCCATGGCATAGATTGAACCTTAGAGGTGGTGGGAATCCTTCATACGAAGGAGAAGCCAACAGGTGGGCCCCATAGGCCGGACAGCCTACATGTGGGGCCAATGTCGATTGATATGTGGTGGTAGTCCATCGAGGAGTATACCCACGATAGTAGATTGTGTGGTAGAGGTGCGTGTGATCAAGAACTAGATGGTAACAGAGACACAAGACACAAGATTTATAGAGGTATTGGCCATCAAGATGATGCAAAAACCTATGTCATGTGGTCTATTTATTTGTAATGATTGAGATGACCCTATGCTAAGCCTAGGATTTCCATCTAGATCTAGAGGCCCATGTTAACTAGGGGATCACTACCCCTCCTTATATACTCAGGAGGGGTAGGGTTACAAGGAAAGTATCCTAGTCGCCTACATGGTAGGTATTCTATTTGGATTACAATTTCCATAAGAGTCCTAACTTCTACCATCTTGTGGTACCTCAGATGAAGTGTAGCCACTTAGACTCCATTTGTGAGGTCAGATGATTATCATCCGTGACTTAGTCAATGAGGGTAAATGCGGAAAAAAACACTACATTCACCGCCAGGTGAAGTGTAGCCACTTAGTCCCTGAGCCTGGCGGTAGGTGAATAATTCACATAGTGCTAGGGTCAAAAAATAGAAGACTCTAGATGCTAGCCGAGCACACTAGCCAGTCCCTAGCTTAGTTGAGAAGTAGTAAAAGTAGTGCACTCACCGCAAGGTGAAGTGTACACACTTAGTCCCCGATCCTACTAGAAGATGGAGAAACATCTTGTAGCAAGGTCAAAGAAATCAAGTGAAAATATTATGTGAGATCAAAGGAGTAAGCAGACTTGTCTTGATGTTGTCTGAGTAGTCGAACATGAAGCTGACCGGCTTAACTGGTAATCTACTAGTTTAACTTGTAGTCCACCGGAGAAAATAAATAGCTAACCAATTGAATTGGTCAACAGGCCTCGAACTTGCTCAAGTAGGATATTCTAGTATTGATGCATGAACTAGCCAGCATCATCTGCCCTATACTTTTTAAGGTCCCTGACGTGCCACCCCAGATCAGCACTATTGGCGGTCCTTAATGACCATTTTTAACCACCAATTAATATCCAAAATAGGAAAAATAAACAAACTTATGACACATGTGCATTTGTTATTGACATAGTTCCACTTGTATTGGAAGAATCATGTTTTGCAGCACATATATTCGAATACAAGTGGAAAACAAGACAAAAGGCGCAACTCGGAAGACATAAAATAGAAATGCACAAAGGAATAAAAGGAGAAAGCCTACCTACATAACAAACCTAGGCCTAGCACTGACGTGGGAGCCATCTAGGCCCAGCTAGGAGCCTGCCAAAGCAAGGCGCTGGCAAGCGCACGAGCCCACTAGGTGTGGCAGCACCACCCCTGGTCCAGCCTGGCCCCACCTCACTTTGGCAGTTGCATGGCGACATGTTGAGGCGGTATAGGATAGCTTCCTATTTTACTACCCCAAAGCCGACCTCACTTATGTATAAGTAGGGGGTGGAGCACTCCTTCACACACACCTCATTTGGGCTAGCAAGAGCAATCAAGGAGAGCTTGGCTCCTTGAAGAAAGGATCTTTGGTATGAATACAATGAAGAAACCTTCCAAAGTCTTGCTCTCATATTATCAATATAGTTGGGCTATTGAATTAGAGTATAGTCTTCATGTTATAATCATGATATATGAACTAGCCTATAGTTTCTATGTCATGAGCGTAACATGTAGAACTTTATGCTTAATCATTCATATAACTTGTATGAATAGAAGTAGAGCTAAGTTGAGGTGGCGGTTCATCATGCCTTTGGGTGTGCCCATATCGTCTGCTTGTCGATCTGTAGGGTCGGAGTCCCAGGGGATGTGGATAGTTTCTATGTAATTAGGTGAGCTGCCCGAGTACATGGGATAGGTGAACGCATTTCTACTACACACTTGAGGGGTAGGTGGTAGGTGGTGACAACCCTGTCTGTCCTCCATTATCCCCATGTTCGGGTAGGGTGTAGGAGTCTAAATTGTCACATGAGGTTGCTAGCAGACTAAGCCTGCTAATGGGTCAGTTGGAAATGAGTTTTTTGGGTTGGGTTCCAAAATGGGGCTTGTTTGG
Organism: Miscanthus floridulus; assembly: GCF_019320115.1. Taxonomy (NCBI): domain Eukaryota; kingdom Viridiplantae; phylum Streptophyta; class Magnoliopsida; order Poales; family Poaceae; genus Miscanthus; species Miscanthus floridulus. Next base: position 21,108,247 of record NC_089591.1, on the reverse strand, counting down.
ATGGGTGAGGATGGGTTGTATGAGCTCGTGGGTGGCGAGTTAGGTGTACAGAATATGTGGGTTGGGTTAGGTTGGAATGGGTGTTGTGTAGAGTTGCAGACACGCGTCTCCGGCGTTTGGAGCACCATAGGCCACATGCACTATCTACGCTAGCACGCGCAGCGCCCGGGGCTCTCCACATTCACTCCATGGCATGCTGTGGCTGCTTGAGTTCCTCATCGACATGTTCACGATGCTGCTGTAGTGGTGATCATCATGGACACCTCACGGTGAATTAGTGAAACAAGATCCTCTTCCTCAGACTCCATAGGAATGCGCACTGCTTGTTTAGAGACCCTCGCGGATGCCGGCGAGCAGCAGCACAACAAGGCTGTCGGCTATTTTGACACTTCATAGAGCTAAGAGAGGGACCAATGTCGTCGTCAAGGTGTTCGAAGAAATGATGGACTGGGCGCCAAATCATTCCAGGTATGCATACAAGAAGATAGCTGCATCCAGCTTGTATGCACAAAATGTCCGTAGCCACGTCAAGGTGTTCTTTTAATTCACCACCAAGATTGTTGGCAGGAGTAGTATTTTTGGGTGTCTCGTATGGCTGCTACTCCGCATTTGGATGGTTCCTAGATTGAGTAGGGTGCGTGTTGATTTCTTCCACGCATTCGTTGTCATCTCGTTCAATGGAGACGAAGAAGGCTACGCTCTGACCCCTTAGGTCGGTGTACAATCCAAAGATGGCAAACATGGAGGTGGTGGAGGACTACAAGGCAATGATGTTCTGGACACCCAGGTCCCGGAATGGCAGTGGAGACGGGTGGAACGTGTGGCCCTTCATCTAGATAGTGCCATTAGTCCACACCAGGAGGCCACTCGGCGTCACTGCAGTCGCGCCATTGAGGGTGAGGATAAACATTGATGCATGCACCAAATTGTCCAGGACTCTAGGTACTTCATGGTTTTGGGTAACCCACAAGAATGGGACAGGTTGAGGCAGGTTCTGTAATTAAATTTTTGGGATGGGTTGGGTTGACAGGAGACATTATTGAATTATGGGGTGGGGTAGGTGTGAGGTGGGTTTTGCCCCATTAGTAGGGCTATAGCAGACTAGTACATGACGGCCTCCCAACCCATCTTACACTTAGGTCTAGTTATAACCATGTAATTTGTATGATCATTAACTGTTTTTTGCATGGCTATATTAGAACAAGCCTGCTCCGCTTAGGAATATTCTTTTATTCTTTGTTTTCCTTTTATCCTTGAGGTTGGCCCAAGTGTGTGTCCACTATCCTCGATATACCATTTTACCCTTGTTATAAACTTTGGTTCACTATGCAAGCATGTAATCTTGTTCATATCAATGCTATAATCTTTATACCATGCCTTCCTTTGGGAAAATATAAATAATAATACCCTGAATAATTTCAGGTGAAATGCTACAATAATAGATCCGTGCGCTTGCGGATATTGTTTCTATAATCATTAAGAACTATCATGTTGGTGTTCCTAGATGGCGTTGCTAAGATTCATCCAAATCTTAGCGATGGTACTAAGAAATACCAATAGGCATTTCTAGTGCCATTGCCAGGAATGGATTCCATCTCCATACTTGGTGATTGCGCTAAGAAATGCCAACAAGTATTTTTGCCCCTATTGGTGGGGAAGGCATAGGTCAAAACAATCTAGTAGGACATGATCATGATCATATGCATGAATGGTAGCAATAGTTTATGTAGGCTAACTCTATTTGTTTTCTCCTGTTGTGGATGAAAATAGGATAGTGTATGACCGGTTACAACCTGCTAGAAAACTACACCGATAATCTAGAGGCACTCCTAAGGAAGAGCAGGTCTCAGCCGCTTCTTCTGCTACTTCGCCGGCAAGTGAACCAGTCACCCCCGCACCGTCTACTACTTCACTCATGACCACATCACTCCGCGACTACTCCACCCATCTTGTTGCTAATGTGCTTGTTGGGCCCACTGTCAACACTTCCTTGAGCTCTGGACTAGCCTCATAATGATGGTGCAGGCAAACCAGTTCTGTGGTTTGCCTAGCGAGGATGCAAGTGCGCACCTTCAGCACTTCCTTGAGTTATGCAACATCATTGTCGTAAAAGACGTTGCACCAGTAAGCATCAGGCTCCATCTGTTTCCCTTCTCCCTCGTGGGTAAGGCAAAGCAGTGGTTCTATAAGGACAAGAAAGCCGTCAACACATGGGACAAATGTTCCGTGGCGTTCCTTGTGAAGTTCTTCCCCATGGGCACCAACACCCTGAGGGGGAGAATTTTCAATTTCTAGCAGAATTCCATGCAATCTATCCCCAAGGCATGGGAAAGGCTGCAGGATTACATCTAGGCATGCCCACACCATGGGATAGAGAATTGGCTCGTGCTCTAGAACTTCTACGATGGGCTTAAGCCCATGTCAAAGGGACACATAGATGCCACTGCTGGAGGCGCATTTCTTTTCCTCACCATCAATGGAGCTACGGCTCTCGTCGATAAAATGGTGTCCAATCAAAGTTGGGGGAAGAAAGAAAACAAAAAAAGGCATGCATACCATGAAGTAGGTGGATATGCTTGCTGTAAAAATGGACCTATTAATGAAAAGACTAGACGAGCGCGCCGCTGAGATGGAAGCCATGAATGCCATCATTTAGGCCATGGACTCCCAAATGACTTGCAAGGTCTATGGAGAAGTCAGACATTCAGGGGACGACTGCCGCGAGACCCATGAAGACGCTGTATACATCAACAATGAGTTTCGATAAGGTAATAATAATCAGTTATGATTCCAAGGAGGTAATAATAATTACATTTCGAATTTCAATTCTAACTATAATTCGAACCAACCCTCCTTAAAGGACCTAGATCTATGTCAAGCTAAAATAAATGAAAATCTTAATAAAAAGTTAATGTTTAATGATAAAATGCTTGAAATATAAATTCTAAAATTGAAAGTTTGTCCTCCTCCATAAAGAATCAATTCAGTTTTAATAAAATAATAGAAACTCAAATAGCTCAAATAGTTGTTGCTATTTCAGTCAACCATGCGGGGAAAATCCTGAGGCAACCCGAGAATTCCCTCGAGTTTGTTCATGTAATTGTAGAGCAATAAAGGAGGAGAAGTCTTGCCGGTGGACTATAAATGTCGAGCCCTTGCCAAAGGTAAATCGGTAGTTATCTTTGAAAATTTCAAAAAATTAAAATTAAAAAAATGAAAATTTAAAATTTTACTCCAAAAAATAAACTTTTCAGAAAAATAAAATAAAAATCTTTTTCTAGTAGCTTAGACTTTCCTTTTGTCATTTCCCATTTTTAAAATATTTATGAAAATTCAAAATATAATAAAAGTTTTGTGAAAAAACAATTCTGAGAAGAGAGGAGTTTGAAATTTTGCAAAACCCCAACGGCTAGCTTCCACTTAGCCATTGGGAGCAACCAACCAAAGGGGGGACTGAGCTGGCCCACTCTGGTGGGTGCGGCCGCACCCTGCCTAATGCCACCAGCGCTGCTACTTCTCCAACAGGCGAGGAGCCATTGCTCCCTCCCCCTCTTGGCTAGTGCTCTGCTGTACAAAAACGATAGCTCAGGTGTGAGCTCTCACTCAAACTCCACTCTCATTTTTTGACTCCCTCTCACTCGCTTTGCTTCACCACTTGTAAAATATTTTCCACAAAGCTTGAAAGCAAGGAAACTCTATAGAAAATTTCTAGGCTCAAGACCACCGAGCCAAGCTCATGGGTTGTTCAATTTGATTTCACCTAACGTGACCCCGTTTTTTAGTTTGTGTTACTATTTTTCGCCATGGGCAGGTTTAGGAAAAAGATCGCTGGCGCCCTCAAGATGATCACTGGGTCGAGCTCAAGTCGCTCCCATGGAAGTTGAAGCGTGCACTACACCGAGCCCAAAGAGAGTATGATGCATGAAGACGAAGAAACCAAGCCAATGGAAGAGCAAGAGCAGCCGGTGGAGGAGGATGATGACGCACCCCACCTCGACTTGGACGGACACCAAGAAATGCAAGCGTACGACATCATCAAGAATCATGAGTTCATCTGCACGCCTGCATATGACCCCAATCTTCTCCAAAATATAGTTATGGATGTCGAATTCTCCACCATCCGAAAAGCCATAGGATGGGAGGACGTTGCTACCATTTGGGAGGAAGGTTCTCGTCTCCTGACTATCCAGTTTTTATGCTCCTTGCAAGAAGTAGAGAACAGGATTACTTTCTGTCATTTTGAGCAAGAATATTTTCTTACTTGGAGAGATCTTAGTTCTCGCTTAGGCTCCAGCAGAAAATGCTTAACTAACTTAAATCATGCTTTCAGAGGTTTTAACCGTCATAAATTTTGGAGAGTCATTTCGGGTCAAAACGTAGGTTGCAAGTTTCAACCTCATAATATGAACATACAACATCCTACTTTGAGGTTCATGCATCCTTGGATTGCCATGACTTTGTTTCCTAGACAGGACATACGCTTTATTCATCATGCTGAAATGAATTGTTTCCTAGACGGGACATACGCTTTATTCATCATGCTGAAATGAAACTGCTCTATGCCATGACTAAAAAGATTAAAGTTGCTCCTATGAAAGAAATATTTAAGCATTGGTTAGATTTATTCAAGGCTTCTACAAATATATTTTGTACATCCCTTGTAACTTGTATTGCCACTAGCATTGAGGCGTTAGAGGGACAAGATGTGACATACATTTCTACCCCACACCTCATTATTAATGAGCAATACTTGATGCAAGGGCGTCATCTAAAAAACAATAATGAGGAAGCCTTGTATATTTCTTCCCAAGGTATACAAATGAAATTATGTTACCTAACCCAGAGCTTTGTTCGTATAATTCCTCGGAGCTAACCTTTCCTCTTGTTCCCCTAAGAGGAAGCATGTAGGAGTTCTGGCTTCGTTTGTATAATTCCTTGGATCTAACCTTTTCTCTTGTCCCCCAAGAGGAAGCACGCAGGAGTTCTGCTTCTGGCAGGATGACAAGGAGCACGGCTAGGAACAAAGCAAATAGCTCTCAACAGCCTCAGTCGGCACCCTCACCAGATGTACCATAGGTGTTCCATGCAGGGTGGTTCCCGACTGGGTAGGTACCGGGGTTCACACCGACATACCACCCCAGTTAGGATCACACTCCATAGCAACATGAAGCCTGTGGATCAGGATGGCAAGAGGCTGACGACGCAGTATGGCACCAAGCTCACTCCTTTGACTCCGAGGAACTACCCACCACCTATGGTAGTTTGTTTCAGACCGTCAAGGGTTGGATAACATCAACACCCAACTCGGAGGATTGGAGATCCACATAGGTGAAACACAAAACACACTTAACACTCATGTGTAGGATACAACCTAATGGCAGCTTCAGCAGCAACAACAGATGGCGCAAATAAATGTGCTGCTAAAGCAACAGCATTGTAACAACCTGGGTTTTTGGGGAAGCCAAAAATACGAACTATTTAAAATTTTTCTTGCAATGCGTGAAGCATGTAGATGCTAGGTCAAACAAAGAATAATTTATAAATAAATTGTTGCATACATATAGAATTACTTGTAGGAGTTTGCCGGAGTTCTTTTGTTGGTTTAGTGTTTTGTGTTGGAGAGCACAAGTCCATAGCAAATCCTTTTGATCCCTTCTAGAATATCTTATGAATCCTTTTTCCTCTTTCTCAATTCATCTTTTTGCTTTTTAACCTCATTTGAATCCCTTGATCTAATTCATAAAGTCAATCGACCTTCCTTGTAAATCAATGCCCATCGAAGCCAACCCTTGGCATTGGATTTTGAGACCCGTAGTAGACCCTAGTGACCCTTGGATATTACCCAAGTGGGCCCACACCTAAGCTAATCAAGTTTAGCATACAAACACTTGATTATGGAATTAATCAAGCAATATATGAAATAGAAAAGAGTAAAGGAAATAGGAAAGAAAGGTGAAGGCCATATTGGCCTGATCAGTCGAACCAGCCCAACTTGGCCCCCCTGCTTTTGGTCCACGCGGGCAGCAACAGCAGCAGCGCAGCAGCCCAACCTGGCCCAGCTAGCACCACCGCTCGGCCTGCCTCTCTCCTCCTTTTGGCCCACCCCGCCAGCGTCTTGGCCCAACCGGCGCAGCCAGCTAGCTGGCCTAGCAAGCCACGGCCCAGCCAGGCCAGCAACCGACGCCCTTGCCAACCCTAGCGAGCAGATTCTCCCAGCGTTGCCACCGCTCGCACGCTACGCGACGCGCATTCCAGCGCTCCTCACCCGCGCCTCACCTGCTCCGCTCCTCGATTTGCGCCGCGTGTACCTCCCCAGGCACGGACGCCGAGGATCATCGGCACCCCCCTAGAAGCTCCCTGCCCTCGCGAACCCTAACAGACCGCTTATAAGAGCCAGACCAAGTCCCTCTCCCTCCAGCCGCCGCAAATGCTCCCTCCCATCTCTGCCTCGCCTTCCTCACCTCGCCGCAGCAGATGCGCAGCCATGGCTTGAAGCCGAGCCAGCCTACACGGCGAGCCACCTCGCCACTGATGCCGCTCCATCCTACCCCGATGCCCTGCTAGGCACCTCGCCATGGCGACGACATCCACGCCACGCCGGAGCCGCATGGATGTTGTCAAGCACGCCAACCACCTCTGCTTCATCGCGGCGTGTCAGGGCATGTCATAGCGTCAAGCATCCCTGAACCACGACAACCTCACCACCCGATGTCCGTCAGCGTTCTCTGCCATGGCGGCCTCATCGCCAAGCCACATCGCTCGGAGGCCGCAGTCACCACCTCGCGTCGTCGCTGTGCTGATCCTGCCGTTCTCACAGGGAAGCAGCACCTTTCCTCCTTGGCATAGCCACCCCACCTCCACGACTTCACCTTGAGCCACACCATGGAGTTGCCGCGGCCATGACATGAAGCCATCTCGGTGCCAGCTGCACCGCCGAGCTTGTCCATGACCACACCACTACGGCGATCTGCTTTCGGGACCGAACCACGAGGTCGTGACGCCACTCTGTTCGAGCCCTCGGTGCTGCGACCAGGCGACAACCGTGTGCCAACGATGTCGTGGCCATGTGCAGGGACATCACCGCCCCTGCACCGGGCCCGACCTGCACCACACGACCTCGCCGTCAAGCCTGCAACGTCGGGCGCGTCCTCGAGCCACGTGACCACGGGAACTCCAAGACCTCGCAACCACAGATCCATGTCAAGCCCCAGCATCGACACCACATCGAGCCACCATCCACCTCAACACCATCATAGCCTTCACAAAGCGGATGGTGATCCTTCTCCAAACCCCGCCCTTATCTGATGTCTTGATGCTTGCTTGACCGGCCTTCAAGCCGCTGACCATGCCTGCCCGTGCACCGCCAGAGCACCGCCTCGTCCATGGCTGTGACCACGCCAAGCCCCGACCCTATCCTAGCCTTCGACATTAGCTTGACCGCGGAGCTACCCTGCTCCAGGACACACATGCGCACTCACGTACATGGCCACGGCCTTGCCCTACCGGCCGATGGCACCCGGGAACGCAGCTAGCCACCTAGAGCCTCAGCGTTGCCTTCCAGCCCTACGTCGAGACCAAGCCACCACCATGCCATGAACCTTTTTCCCCGTCCCCGGCCACCCTATGACATGGGATCGGTCATCGAGATCTGCCTTGATTCTGTGCATCGAGCCCTTCCTGCACGTAGTGCTACATGACCAAGGTATGACCATGCACCGGTGAGCTCATCCTAGGCCAAGCTCCACCCTCTTGGCCCCTTGATGGCATGTCAGCATGCCCGGTTGACTTTCCGCACAGACCTTGCCGCCCATGACCATCACACTGCTAGGAGCACCACGCACCACTTGCCCATGTCACTAGCACACCACGCTGACACCTACACTAGCCACTGCCATCGCTTGACAAGACCCTGCCTTGCCTCGATGCCATGCTATCGGCAAACCTCGTCGTGGTCATGACCATGCCCGCGCACATACCACCTCGCCCTCACGTCCATGGCATGGCACCGCCATCGCGGCCTCACCATGGTGAGCTCAACCGACCCCTACACCTCCGTGACCCCGGACCCTGCCACCACACTCATGACCATGGCCACCGCTCGGACGCACGCACACACAGACCCAAAGGCCGACCTTGGCCATGCTGGCATTCATGCACCAAGAAGTGTCATGGCGAGCCAAGCGCGCACTATGTCCGTGCCCCTAGGCTCTTCGATCAAGCACCACTGGGCATGGTCGTGAGCTACTCACCCAAGGCCTCGGAGAACATCGCGTGTGACACCATCACCGTGGACGCGCGCGTCGTGAGCAGCCCTAGCCCCAGACCCTACCTTGATGAGCGGTTTGTGGGAAAGCACCAAGACCAGCTGGCCCAATGCCCAGCACCAGCACCCTCTCTTCTCTCTTGGGCTGACTGCGGCAGCTGCAACATTGGCCTAGTGGCCCTGTGCTGGCCCCCACTCTCTTCCTTGCAGTTGGGCCGACAAACAGGCTGGCCTGCCTTTCCTCTTCGCGTAAGCCAAGCCCTGGCAGTAGCCCCGTAGTGGCCTAGTAGAAACTGTGGCCTCCCTCTTCTTTTTCAGGAATGGATTTAATCTCCGAAATTTGTAGAAAATTCATACGTTGTCGAAAAATTATGAAACTAGTTTCATAATTTTTCTAAAGATGAGCACCATGATGTGGACCAACCCTTAAGTACTCTCCAACCACCTCGGCAACCTTTCTGACCATGTTGGCAACCTCTCCGACCACCTCGGCAACCTTTCCGACCACGTTGCAACCTTTCCGGCCACTTTGGCAATCTCACTGACCATGTTGATGATCACTCCGACCACCTCCGTGATCTCACCAACCACGTCGGCAAAGCTCTCCGACCACCTCGGCCAGCCTTCCGACCACGACGGTGATCTCACCGACCACCTCGGTGACATCTCCGACCACCGATGAAAGCCCCTTCCCGCTCATTCTTATACTCGTTCGTCCACTTACAATACATGATCTTGATCTATCTATATCTATCTACACCATGCCCTTGTGCAGGTCTGCCTATCCCCAACTATGGAATGTGCTACTCCTCAGTCGTGTCGAGTTGTTGCATCTTCAGTCATGTTTGGTTCTTATCAGCTGATTGTTGGTGTTGTTGCCTATGTGCCGAGCCTTCGAGCCGGCTAACGGATCGTACCTCGTTCAGATGTTACGATTGCAGGATCTGTCTCGCCATGACCGTGATGCCGAGTGTAACTCGACTCATCGCTTTTTAGATGGCTTCATAGTACCACAAGTGTTAGCTCCTGCCTTCAGCCCTTGAACATGGTCGTGATGGATTCGATGTCGATACTAACATCGATGCGGATATCACCCCCACGCCTTGAGCCCTCCATGACCAAGTCCTATGGGAGATGACCTAGAGATAATAATCATGGAACAATGGGTGCCAACCCGTGGGTATAGCTTGTGGCCACGAGTTTGCCTCGCCATGACCATGGAGTTACGCCACTCTTTTACTTTTACTTGCCTCTTCGTGCACAAACCTCCATATGCTTGTACCTTGTATGACCATTGCATTTCCTTGATTCCCATGGTGACAACCGCACCGCTATGAACTAGAGAGATGTCTTAGTGCCAGTGCACCTAAGTCAGGTACCCTATGAGTGGTTTGCGCACTTGTACTCTTTAGTGAGTCGCTCCTTCCGATGCCCTGTCTTCTGTCATGGCGTGTGTTGGAAGGAGCAGACCTCAGTTCCTTGCTGTCATTGCCCTATCAGCCGCTCTGTTCGATCCTACCGTGTCCATGGCGATTGGATCAAAGACTAGACTATCTCTTTTTAGCTAGCGAAGCTATAGTCTATGTCATACCTCGGACCCGTGCGTGTCGACCCGATCAACCGTCCAAAACCATCTTCCCCGAAGATGTGTCTGAGAACATGACATGGATGTGCCTAGCTAACCCTTGCTTCTTTTGTTTTGCTGAGCAACTCTCTTCTCGGCTCCCGACGTTATTATGTCGTGAGGATCGAGAGAACCCGTTGCTGTCCAAACTCTTTGCGCTACTGCTTTCTACCGTAGCGGGCGAGCCGAAGTACATTGAAGCCAAGTCATAATAGTGTTATCATTCTTGTTTGCTACTCATGTCCAATTGTGACCTGTGGGATAAGGCTATAAGAGATGAACCCCATCGTTCCTCTTTCTTGGGGCTCGACTTCCAATCCCTGTCAAGTCAATGACACAGGATCGAAAGATCGTGAGCCGTGGTGTTTGCTCTGGGCAAGCTCTGGCTTAAACTATTTATCATAAAGCCATACCGGCTTGGCCATGACTTAAACTTGTGCTTAGCAAACCACCACTTGTGATTCTTTGGCCCGAGGAAATTGGACAACCGTCGAGAGGGCTAAGCCATGTATCTCTTATTACCTCGCTGGTGTTATTGGATTTTCCTGTGTCTTGTCGTCTTTTCGAGTGTTGAGTGCTCTTTTGCCTTGCGTGTCGCTTCACAAAGTAGCTGACGATTGGACCAAGAGAACGTGGATGACGACAAGGACTGCGGAATGGAGTCAACGCAGGAGGAGGTGACCCCAGCTAATGGAACACCAACGAATGGAGAATTGTACCACTACTACCTCTACACCGCAGGTGTCATGGCAGCACCCTCTTTTAGAGAATCCTATTAGACATTGCATAATATCTAGAACTGCTAGCGCTTATAATTATTCCTTTGATAATACTTTGATGCATGCTACTACCTGAGCCATTATTACCCTAATGCAACCCACTCTACCACGTCACCCTGCTTTGCGCATTCGCTCGCTTATATATGCTTACTTGCCTACTTGCTTGCATATTACACCACTATACTTATTATTAACTCCACTTCGCATTATATCGGGGATGTGATGCTGGTGGTGAACCCCCTGGGAATGGTTTAGCTATGGGTGCTGGACTTGGTGGTGTGTGAGCGTGCTGCGTGTGTCTTGGGTGCAGTGGAGAGTGAGGGTTGTGTCGACCGAGCTAGGAATAACGACTGAGCCTGGGGCGAGTCTGGCCATGTGGTGCTACCTGGGCACTTGGATGTGGAATACCTATGGTGGGTAAATGGTAATTGGAGGTGTCCTTGGGTGTGAACCTCGGAGAGGTGGAGCCTAGGGTAGAGGTGCTGTGGTGGCACATAAAATGGAAACCTTGATGAAGACATTCTGGCTTGGTCAATCCCTAAGGACTTACTAGTACTCAGACTCACCGGGAATCCTTTACATCCCACTCGCCCTATATGGTGTGGGACGGTCGGACTACTTGGTAGAACAATGCCACTATTGTTAGGCGAATGTGTGCAAGGAGGTACAGGGTGCGTGGTTGCCCCCACACCCTTCCGAGACTTTAGGAGGCCCTTGTGGACATGGCTCTTGACATTCGGAGGGCCCCAATTCTATCTACTGACTCACTAGTATCAGCCATCCCTAGACTAGACTTGGGATGTACTAGGGCTGAGAGGTAGGGTGGCATCGTTCTAGGCTAGCAAGCGGCTGGAATCTGCCTAGACGGGGCACCGTCGAGGATGGCTATCTTGTGGGTATGTAAAACCTCTGCAGTGTTTGGTTGATTGATCGATACATATGCCAACTTGTCGGCTATGGATCTTTCCTAGGTTTCGCTTAAACTAGATAGGAGATGAGTCCTTCTTTCCTTCCTCCAGGGTTGGGGTATTTTCTGGCCGTGAGCCAGGGGTTGCGGGCTGTTGAGACAAGTGCCGAGAGGGAGTCGGCCTGTCAACCTGAGAGTGTGAGATGAGATGTGGTGATGGTGGTGTGATTATGGTTGGGATGGGATGGTGGATGGATATGGATGGATGTGGATGTGTGTGGCTGAGAATGTGTTAAAAACTAGATATTATTATTACATTACTACTGTTACTTACTTCTCGTGCGCTAAGGATGCAAACCATAGCCAAATGTTAGGATCGCCAGATCCTCTTGTTTTATCTTTTCCACTAAAGCTCATCGGTGCTGACCATGGCCTGCACACATCTGGCGGTGTGCAGATTTTCCTGCTTCTCAGAGATGCTGACTTTAGAAGGATTAGAAGGTCTCGTGCCTACGCTCAAGTTTGGTTCAGAGATGGAATCTACGCTGCACTACGCCAACTCTGATGATGCCCGTGAAGGAGGAGCCTTCACTCGATAGTCTTCCGCTAGATTAACTCTATAATAGGTGTGTTCCCCACTGATGTAATGTCTTGTATTCTTGTAATCTTACGATGTATGACTGTGACATCGACTAAAATATGATAATATGATGGAATCAGTTCTTGGTTTATCATATTATAATTCATTCTGTGGATTTTCCCTTCGTGGAAAAATTGAGGATGTTTCAAGCATGATGCGCAGGTGGCCTATGGCGGTCCATGGGATACAATTCCGGACCATATGCCTCCAGCTAGCTTGGGGGAGGACCCCGTAGAGGTACCTTGTATCTTGTATCTTTTATTTTTTTTAAAATTTTCTACATTTATTTATTTATTAGTATTTAAAAAATCTCTAAAATTTAAAATACCCAAAAAATGAAATATGATAATAACAATAAAAATATGAATTCCATTCTTCATATGTGTTTTAAGAATGTTTAGTTTCTCCTAAAGTTGAAATGATAAATAGTTGCTCTGTCTATAATTCATCTGTGCCTAGGCTATAACTTAGTATCCCCAAGATTTAAGTTTGTTGGCTAAAAATATCTCATCCTAAAAACTTGAAAACTTGTGAGTTGCAAATGCATGCTCCTTTTCTAGGTTGTTGCGTGTTATGATATGGTACAAAGAGAATTTACTATGATTTTGTTCTAAGAGAAACTAGACATCCAGAGTTTAATAGCAACATCTTAGATAGCACACATGGCATGCAATGCCGCTAAAATGTAGTACACACGGCATGCAGCAGCTTGATAGCGCACACATGGCATGCAATGCCGCTAAAACATAGTAAGCCTGGTAGGTCAATTTTCCTTCTAAGAATTTTAGCTTCACATGAGTAGTTGGAGTTGGTGATCAAGCTGCCCGGTGGCCTAGACTTGCTAAGCAGCCAGTCCCTGAGCTTCTTGTATCTGCTAAGCGATGCCAAATTGATCTTGTCTGAGCAGTTTAACTCAAAGTCAACTAGAGAAAAATAGGTATCCGACTAGTTAAACTGGTCGGCTGGAGGTGATTGACGGAGATTTTGCTCGAGGGACGACTGCCGAGGAGGTCGTGATGCTTGAGAAAGAAGCGACGGAGTCAGCGATCAAGCTAGCCGATGACCTAGACCTATTCGGTGAAGTAGAAAAACAAGACAGAGTGGATTAGGATAAACTTACGAAAAGATCCTATAGCTCACTGAGCAGTGGTCTAGAAACATTATGTTTATTTTGAGTGTATTCATATTTTAAAAATGAGTGTTTTCCTTCCGGTTGGTCCTTTATCGTATCACCAGCCCCGACTAGTCCATACCCCATAGCGTAGAGTGATTGGCACTTGTTTACGCGTAAGAGTACAAATAACGCCGAAGAGCCGTTGTCGACCACCCATACCAGCAGAGCGCTGGCGCCCATGCATGTGTAGATGCGAGATCTAGAACATGGCCGCTTCTAGGTAACACAAGTGAGGACGTGGTTGGTCGATGAGTCGATGGAGAATGAATGGAGTATCTTAAAGATAAGAGCGAGTGGAGTATCTTAAAGATATTTAATATGGAGAATAAATGGATAAACAATAATTGGAGAGACACCGAGGAGAAAACTTTAGTAAATGCAGATATAGGAAGGGTACTTATCTTTAGACAGAACATCTAGTTGGCCGTGTATGACATTATCTAATCGGCATCGACGAAATTGCCCGGTGTTGCACCCTAAATTTTTTTTGCTTTTAAAAAAAGTAGAGTTTAAATTGATTTAATTCAATTAGTTGCTTTACTTTCTTAGGCCAATATTAATGATTTATAAAAATCCTAAAAGGGAATATGAAGTAGAAACCTTGAAATGTTGCATTCATGCTGCTGCATATTTTTTCTTGCTTGCTCTATATGTGTTCAGGCCCATTTCCAATCAAGTTTCTGAGAGTTTAATTCAAAAAGCTGCTTAAGATAAAAGAAAAAACTTTTCTTTCTTTCTCTTTATTTCTTTGGTTTTTGGCTCACAGCAGCGTAGCTAGCCTAGCAGCCAAGCCAGCATGGCCCACTTCCCTCCTCGCTCACACGTGTGCCGGCGTGGGCCAGTCGGCCCACTAGCGTGGCCCAGTCGCCGCAGCCGCTCCGCCTGGCCATGCCCACACACCCGCACTATCTCCCGCCGCTGCCACTAACATGCAGGGCCCGCCTACCATGGGGCCGATGCTCCATGGTCATCCTTGACCCTCAATTCGACTCAAGTTGGAGTCCAACTCCACCATCAGTGCCGCACCATGCACGCGAACCAAGGTTTGCCTAGTCCTGCACGCCTATAAAGTGGATGCGTTAGCCTCCGCGCTGCCTCTACCATCGTGTGCGCTAAACCCTAGGTTGAGTTTTTGTCGAGTTCACCGCCGCTGCTGTTCTCCGCCCTCACAGCCATTTCCTGTCAAGGTGAGCTAGCTGTAGAAGCTTCGCCTGATCAAGGGGAATGCGTCGGTGCCCTTAGCAGTGCTCTATCTCCCTCTCTGTGCGCCGCTTCATGCGCCATAGCGTCGCCGCCGCCATGTGGACCCATGCCTCCTACCGCTTTCCACCATGGCAAAGGCGCGCATCGTGTTCGCACTATGTGTGTAGCATGACCGTACCCTCACCTCACCATGCCTGCAGCGCCGCCGCCGCGAGCTCGCCAGTCGCCATCCATGGCGCCGCCATCACGTCCCATGCCACCACCGCTGCTCAGTCCACCATGGACCAGTGGACTCGGTCCATGGGGCCAGTCCACGATTGGTCCACTAGACCTGGCTAGCCGCTAGCGCTCCGTGTGGCCGTCAATGCGGCCAGCGCTGAATCAACCCCGACGATTTTGTAGAAAAGCCCCCGTCGTTTTCCTTAATTTACCCGTGGTCCTATGTAGTTCAAAAATAATTAGGTTTAAGCCCTAATTTTAGTGGTTTAGCCCCTATATCCATCAGTATTAGCAGATTTAGTCCAAAATGCTTTTAAATCTCAGATTTAATTAATTTAAATGTGAAATTATTTCACTTTAATTATAGGAATGCCATCAGTAGCTTAATTAGGCCATAACTTTCATGTTTTAACTCTGATTTAGGTGGTTCTTGTTCCTACAGTTTTGTCTCGATGCGTAGATTAATTCTGTGAGCTTGTTTACTACTATTGTTTGTGTTGGTATACTACTTCTAATTAAATGCTTGTTTGCTTGCATGTATTGCTCCCATGTGTAATGATTGTTGCGTTTAGAGAACGAGAAGTTTGGGAAGAAGAGGAGTAGGACCCCGAGGAGTTTGAGTAGCCCAAGCTTGGATAAGGAAAGTGTAGACACCATTTGATCATTTTGCTCCTGTACACTAAATACATTTACTTTCATTGCATGTGTTTAAATACTGTAAACCCTAAGGACCTGACTAGCCCTATCTTATATTCCTTGTGTTACCTGGGGGTCTACATTTGGGTAGTGTAGTTATGCTTAGCTGCTCCACCCACATTATGGACTTTATAGTTGGCTTGCCTCGAAATCAAAAAGGGTATGCCTCTATTTGGGTTGTGGTGGATAGCTTTACTAAGGTTTCACATTTTATACCTATCAGGACCACCTACAATGGAGCCCATTTGGCTGAAAAGTACATGGAACGGATAGTATGTCTGCATGGGGTTCCAAAAAGGATAGTCTCAGACAGGGGTGCTTAGTTTACATCTAAGTTTTGGGAGAAGCTGCATAGAGCATTTGGTACATAGCTCAGTTTTAGTTCCACTTACCATCCACGGTCAGATGGTCAGACTAAGAGGGTTAATCAGATTTTGGAGGATATGCTGAGGTCTTGTGCTCTATAGAATAGTGATAGTTGGGATAGTAGTTTGCCTTATGCTGAGTTTTCCTATAATAATAGTTATCAGACCAGCCTCAAGATGTCTCTTTTTGAAGCATTATATGGTAGAAAATGTAGAACTCCTCTATTCTGGAAAGAAACTGGTGAGAGATAGTTTTTGGTCCCAATTCTTTGAGAATAGCTGAAGAGCAAGTCCAATTCATCAGGCAGAATCTAAAGGCAGCTCAGTCCAGGTAGAAGAGTTACTCAGACATGAGACGTAGGGAGTTAGTGTTTAATGTAGGTGATTATGTTTATCTTAGGGTGTCACCTATTAGGAGTCTTAAGAGGTTTAAAGTTGAAGGAGAGCTAGCACCTAGATATGTTGGTCCTTTCAGGATTTTGGAAATGAGTGGTGAAGTGGTTTATCAGCTTGAGTTGCCCACAAAACTGTTAGATGTGCATGACGTGTTCCATGTCTCACAATTCAAGAAATATTTGAGAGTACCTAAGGAACCATTGCCCCTAGAGGAATTGGATGTGAGAAATGATCTAACCTATGAGGAAATTCCAATTAAGATCTTAGAGATGGCAGAAAGAATCCCCAGTAGTAAGACTATCAGAATGTGTAAAGTGCAGTGGAAGCATCATTCTAAAGAAGAGGCAACTTGGGAAAGGGAGGATGAGTTGAAGGCAGAATACCCGTAGTTATTCTCTAAGTCTTCCTAATCTCGAGGATGAGTTTCTTTTAAGGGGGTAGGTTTATAACACCATAATTTTTCTTTGCTTTTAAAAAAAAGTAGAGTTTAAATTGATTTAATTCAATTAGTTGCTTTACTTTCTTAGGCTAATATTAATGATTTATAAAAATCCTAAAATGGAATATAATGTAGAAACCTTGAAATGTTGCATTCATGCTGCTGTATATTTTTTTTCTTGCTTGCTCTATGTGTGTTTAGGCCCTTTTTAAATCAAGTTTGTGAGAGTTTAATTCAAAAAGCTACTTATGATAAAAGAAAAACCTTTTCTTTTTCTCTCTTTATTTCTTTGGTTTTTGGCCCGCAGCAGCGCAACCAACCTAGTAGCCAACCTAGTGTGGCCCGCTTCCCTCCCCACTCGCGCGAGCCCGCATGGGCCAGCCGGCCCACCAGCATGACCCAGCCGCCATAGCACTACAGTCGCTCCGCCTGGCCATGCCCATGCACCCGCACTGCCTCTAGCGCCACTACTGCTGATGTGTAGGGCTTGCCTGCCCATAGGGCCCACGCTATAGGGTCATCCTAGACCCTAAGCTAGACTCGAGTTAGAGTCCGACTCCACTGTCATGCCGCACCATGCACGCAAACCAAGGCCCGCACGCCTATAAAGCGGATGCATCATCCTAGCCGCCTCTGCCATCACTTGCGCCAAACCCTAGGTCGAGTTCTCGTCGAGGTTGCCGCTGCCGCTGTACTCCGCCCTCACTACCATTTCCATTGAGGTGGTCTACGGTATGAACTTTGTGCTTCATGCTGCCACAGCATTATCGCTGCCGCGTGGACCCATGCCTCCGGCCGCTTTCCTCCACGGCAAAAGCACGCATCGCGTTCGCCACCGCGTGCATAGTGTGCCCATGCCCTCGCCTCGCTCCATCATGCCCTACAGCGCCGCCACCAGCAAGCTTTCCATCACCATCCATGGCACCATCATCACATCCCACGCAGCCACCATTGCTCAGTCCACCATGGACCAATGGACTTGGTCCTCGGGGCTAGTCCATGACCGGTCCACTGGAACTGGCCAGTCCGTAGCCTGCCATGTGGCCATCAGCGCAGCTATTACACCACAGTGTTAAGCATTGCATTTGGCATCTGTATTTCAAGAGAACAAGCATCATCCAAGGATTCATGAACATGAGCATATAAAATTTCATCTCATTCTTATACATTATCACATGAAATGTTGATTTTATATATATGTTTATGCTTGCAATCATGTATGACCAATGTATGAGATGGTTGTGAGGTCATGAAAACACCTTAGACACATCTAGGATGGTAAATGGAACAATGTTTGTATTCACGACATAGGCCAAATTTGCTTCTAGGTGTTGGTTTCATTTGAAATACCATTTTCATGATGCTAGTTTGACCAAAGTTGAACAGTAGCTTAGAGGTTTGCATGGCTGTGTGACCTAAATAAAAGTTGTTGTACTTAACAAGGGTCACAACTTTTCTTTTTGGGTCAAGGTTTAATTAAGTGCATAGCATGCTCAAAAATAGCTCACAAGTATCAACAAAATGTTGTTTTGAGACTCGCAAAATTTTCTGTCTTAATGTTGTTTGTAGTTTCAAAGTATCTCACTTTGGAGCAATGTAATTTGTTAACCAGTGAGAATTAGATGATGGTTATTAAAGCAAAGTTGGAGATCTTATGTAGCTCTACCATTTTCCTTAATGGGGTTTTTGCAATGGATGAATGGATTAGGAGATACATGGGGTTGAAGTTGTGTTGTCAGTCGTCAATGGCAGGCCTAAATCGCGTGGATGCGCGCGGTGTTGTGGCCGACTGGCCATAGGCCATAGCCACTGTGTGGTGGTAGCATGCCGACATTGGCCTGGCTGGTTAGGCCCGAGAGGGCACTTAAGCGCCACGCATCTCCTGGTCACTCCACCCGCCCGCTCTCACTTTCTCCCGCTCGCTCTGCCTCGCTAAAGCTCCATGCCAAGCTCACTTGTGCGCCGCCGTAGCTTTGCCATAGCCACTCGCCACAAACATAGCCTCGGCTGACCAATTTATCTTGGCCATAGCTGCTCTACCATCAGGAGGCATCGTTTGTCCCTCGAGCACCATCGGCTTCACCGCCCCAGACTCCGGCGCATTGCCGGCAACTTCAGCCTCTGCTCTCAAAGACTTGGCAGTTCCCACCAGTTGCCTCGGGCACTGCCACCAATCTATCTATCGCCAATGCCGCTCGTTCATCATTTCTAAGATCACCAGCAGCAGCGGTTGACTCCTCCTCCAGCTGCCGAGCACTCAGGGACTCAGGGATGGTAGTTGTCGGCGTTGCTTCCACTATGGGATCAGCCCTCAGTGGTTCAGCAGTCTGGACTGGTGGGGTCAGACCCTCCACATGTTTCACTCCACATTAGATCAGTTTGTCAAGCACCAAAGAGGCTAAGAAATGACAACAAAGTAACTCCAAGGAAAGTATACTCATGGTTTGGTCTGCCAGAACAATTTCTTGAACCGGTGATGCCTACCCGAGCACCCAAGCGTGGCCATGGGGTTGACTCTAGTACTCTAGGGTGGAGGTCCGGTTTCCTCCACCGTTGGCCTCTGTTCCGCCTACCGCTCTATGACTCCCTCCGCCTACTGTGCAGGGACTCCCATCATCTACTGCTTGGGGACTCCCGTCGCCTACTACTTGGGAACTTCTTTGCCTCCCTCGCTTGATCTTCCACACGAGTGTTGTGCGAGGTGCTTCAGTGCTCGGTGGAGGAGCCACCAAAGTTTTGTCATCGTCCTGACCACTTGTGCATCATGGTCCTCCATTGTCGAGTGGTCTGGTCACCACCAAGTGAGATGCCGCCCTGATTTGAGGCAACTGGCAGCCGTCGTCTTCCTCTTCTTTTGGGCTAGCTTGTCCATCGCTGCTCTTTTCCCCGGACTTTCTCCAATACTGGGGGTGAATATTCTATCTGACCATCCCTAGACTCTGACGAAGTGCTGGTCGTATCTTCCTTAGGCCGAGCCGGTGGTCAGGCGTCTACACCCCTTGGCCGATCACCCCTGAGCATGCTAGAGAAGTACACTGCTCTTTCCTATGAATGGATCTTTGCATAAGTACATCAGTTCACTGCTCGATAATGCGTCAGGATTATAAGTGTCGGGAAAAACAATCGAGATGGTTACCTGAGGTTATGGATTTGTATAGTTGAAGGCCCTCGTTTGCTTTGGCCAGCAGAATGAGGTGCTGGGAGCGAATAGCTCTGCGGCCCGCTCTAGGACAATTTGTTTCATCAGCCATTCCATCCTCTCCTGGGTCCCATCGTCATCACCTCTGTAGTCAAAGCCCGGGTGGGCCCTCTCCTTGTAGGGCTGGATTCGGCGCACTATGAAGCTCGCCGCCACTAGTTTCGCCGCTAATCTCTATGCCTTCAAGCAGGTTGAGGAGTTCCCTTACTTGTTCCATGTCATCACTGTTTGGTTTCTTCGACCAGCTTTTCTGGTTCTTCAGGATATGGTGGACGTCGCAGCGGATTGTAGGGTGACTTTGTTTCATGTAGAACCACTTGGTGTTCCACCCTTTCAGAGAAGTGTTCAGCAGTACATTAATGTACTAACTAGCCATTCCATCCTAGAGCTATAGATATACGCCACCGACCACCTTAGATCCACCACCGCCCTTCTTCTTCAACCAGAACAGGTGTCTGAAGAGGTTGAAGTGTGGTAGAACCTCTAGAAACATCTCACAGAAATGGATGAAGATCGAGATGTGTAATATGGTGTTGGGGTGGAGATTGTACAGACTAATCACCCAGAACTCTAGCAGATCCCACAAGAAAGGATGAACAGGGAACCCTAACCCACGCCAGAAATAATCCTTGAAGACTACAGCTTCATCAGTGTTAGGCATCGAGAAGGGCTCACCATTGGCTGGCCGCCATCTGGCGGTGATGCAGTCAGGAAGCACGCCCACCTCCACCAATCTCTCAAGCTCCGCTTCCCCCATGTGCGATGGCACACACTCTTCGTCACGACTGGCTCCCGATCCTACCTTCTTTGGGCTCGCCTTCTTCGGGTTCACAGCTCTCTTCTTCGGTGCCATCTCTCAGATCTGGATGGGGACTGGCGTCGGGAGCGTGCGTGGATGCAAATCTAGAAATGTGAGGGCTGAGGATGAAGACGGAATGGCAAAGTGGCAAAGGTATGAACGAGGGATGCGGCGGCGCAGTTATAAAGCACTTTCCCCACCCTTTCACATTCGAGGATTTTTGGGAAACCGTTCCTATGATTTGCGCCCCTCTAAATTCTCTGACGCGACTTGTTGGGACGTAACATGGGCTTTCACGCAACTGCATCCCACGTAGCTAATTTATTGCTACAGTTGGTTATCCCTCGCCGAATAAATCGCTGACTTCTCCACCATTTATTGAGGCTCGGTAACAGTTACTGTACAGCCGTTACTCTGGTTTTTTCTCCACAGTTGGGTTTTTCAGATATCTCTGTAAATAGCTTAGGGACTGGCTGCCTGCTCAGCTGGTCTTTTTATTATTATTATGTTTCTAACCCTGGCACCAAATGACTACATCACCTACTATCAGGCTCAGGGACTAAGTGGGCACACTTCACCTTACGGTGAATGTGCTCTCTCTCATTTCAGAGCTTTGCTCAAGGACTGGTTGCGTGCTCGGCTAGTCTTTTACTATTCTTCTACTTTGGACCCTGGCACCACATGAGTATGTCATCTACTATCAGGCTCAGGGACTAAGTGGGCACACTTCACCTCATGGTGAATGTGCTTGATTTATTCCTAAAGACTCCACGCCTCTTGAAGTTGAAGAAGACTATCTCCTATTCTCATGGTCGGACTCTAAGTGGGCACACTTGTTCCACTACAAAGAAATTTTTGGTTCTGAACTTGAGCTCCTTACACCCTTATGTCAAGCCGTGCTTGGGTTATGCTGCTCGACTATGATTCGAGCTGCTCGGTGATAGTACACGCTGCTCGACAACTACTCACAACTGCTGAAAGGGTCGAGATGGCAGACTAGAAGGGGGGTGAATAGTCCTTTCTAAAATTTATTGTGTCAGCTAACCGAAACAAGTATAGAATTATAACTATCAGTCTAGCCAAGACTACACCCCCTCTATCTATGTTCTCTAGCACCTTCCAAAGATACTAATCAAGCAACAAAGGTGCCGGGCTTAGCTAAAGCTCACCTAACCAATTCTAGGAGCAAGGTCACACAAACCTATGCCACTAGTACTTTAAGCAACAAGGGAGCTCCTACACATGCTAGTAAGCAAAAGCACAAAGCCAACTAAGCTCACTAGCAATGCTCAATAACAAGGCAACCAATGCCAAATTAGAGAGCACAATTACTTAGTTACACAAACTAAGCAATATGACTAACAAGGTTACACAAACCAAATTAGCCACGCAAGGGACCTACTTCTATGCTACACAAGCAAGAAGGTAACTAGCAAGCTACACAAGCTAACTAATTAGAAAAGCAACAACACAAGCTCAATGTATATGAAAGTAATCGCAAGCTTGTGTAACGGGGATGCAAACCAACGGGAAGAACAAGGTGGACACTATGATTTTCACCCAAGGTTCACGTGTTTGCCAACATGCTAGTCCCCGTTGTGTCGACCGCTCACTTGGTGGTTCGGTGGCTAATTGGCATCATCCGCCAAGCCCACATGTCGGGTGCTGCAAGAACCTACCACGAAAGTGAGGGTAGCTCAATGACACGCTTTACTAAAGTTGCTCTTCGTGGCTCCCACGGGGCGAGCACAATGCCCCTCACAAAGCACTTCTCTGGAGTGGCACACAAGCTTCTTACGGGCTTTGACGGAGACCACCACCAAGCCATCTAGGAGATGGCAACCTCCAAGAGTAACAAGCACCACCGGCTTGCAACTCGATCACCTAGTGCCACTCGATGCAACCTCATGATGCAATCGCACTAGAATCGCTCACACAATCGGATGATCACTATCAAGTATGTGTGAGATGGAGGGCTCCCAAGCACTACCACACAAGCCACCAAGGCTCTAGTGTGCTCTGCACTTCCAAACTCTTGGCCAAAGGCCGACCACGGCTTCTATTTATAGCCCCATGGGCTAAACTAGCCGTTACCCCTTCACTGGCCATTTTTTGGGTCGACCGGACGTAGCATCGAACACTACACTGGACGCACCGATCATGAACACCGGACGTGTCCGGTCGCTATACCGGATGTGTCCAGTAGCTATCTGACCACCACGTGTCCTACTATTGCCTCCAACAGCTCTTTGACACGATGATCGGACGCTCAGCACAAAATGATCGGATGCTCAGCCGCTGAGTCCGGTCGAGTCCAGTAAGCCTCCAGGGCTGACTGAACGTGTCTATTAGAAACTGACCGGACGCTGAGCCTTAGCGTCCAGTCGAGTATAGTAAGCACCCACGGATGACCAGACACGTCCGGTGATACCGGACCAAACGCTGCCAGTGTCCGATCGACTGTACTATCGAACACCGTGTTTTTGGATTCACACCGGACGCGTCCGGTGTGGCGACCGGACGCGTCCGGTCACACTTTGCAGTTCAGTCCTGAGCCACATACCGGACGTGTCTGATATCCATACCAGACGCATCCGGTCACTCTATGACCAGCGCAACTAACTCCTTTTCACCTCTAACTTCTTCACCCTTGCTCAAATGTGCCAACCACCAAGTGTATCACCTTGTTCACATGTGTTAGCATATTTTCACAAACATTTTCAAGGGTGTTTGCCACTCAACTTGCCACGCCACTTGATCCTAGCGATGATGCAAAGTTAGATCACTCGAGTGGCACTAGATGACCGATATGCAAACAAGTTTGCCCCTCTTGATAGTATGGCCATCTATCCTAAACCCGGCCATAAACTTATCTACACACCTATTACCGGTGAAATGAAATGCCCTAGGATATACCTTTGCCTTGCGCATTCCATTCCATCTCCTCCAATGTTGATGCAACACATGCACCAACACGATCAACAATGATATGATCCACTTCATATCATCACGTGATCATATTGGTTCATCGATCTTGACTTCACTTGGTTTTCACCGTTGCCTTCATCCATCGATGCCAAGTCTTGCTCAAGCTTCACCGCCACGCGGTCCATCGCTCCAAAGCCTCCGACTTGCCCTTCACGGTTGCAACCGGTCCATCAAGCCAAGTCTTGTCTTGATCTTCTCCACCTTTGATCACATGACTCAATGTCATGTCTCATGTGCAATGAGCTCCTTCATCATCACATGTGTGAGCTTTGCAACATCTCCAAGCCATTTTCACCTTCATGGCATATGTTGCTCACACATATGTACCTGTGGACTAATCACCTGTGTATCTCACATAAACACAATTAGTCCACCTAGGTTGTCACTCAATTACCAAAATCACACAAGGACCTTTCAATCTCCCCTTTTGGGTAATTGATGACAACTCTACAAAGATATGGAAATTAAGCTCATTTGGATTCATGTTGCTTGCCCAAGCAATTTTACCATGTGAAAATGATTTTGGACAAGTACCACAAACCCGAGATGGTAGTATTAGCTCCCCCTACATATGTGCTAGAGTGTTTGATTTGAAGGTCGCACATATGCATAGATTAAAATTGTGGGAGAATAATTACTACCAAATGATGCTAAGGTGTAAAGAATAAACCTTTGAAGTGTGTACCAATCGGAGTTGCACTTTTAAGTTCATCCTTAGCACCATGGTTAGCTAGATATCACTTGGAAATAAAAGCACTAGATACCTTGTGAGATCAACATTAAAAGCAAGGTACTAGCATTACTTGAAAAGCATACCAAGTGTCTAGCTATTATCCTATGCATGCTAGTTATCAAATCATCATTCAAGTTCTACAACTAGCATACACCACACAAGCATGCATATTGAATTTGAAAGCTTATGCAATGCAAGCAAGCACATGAATATGCACATATCAAATGCAATCAATCAAAGTTCATGAGCTTGCTCCCCCTACTTGTGTGCTTCTCTTGTCCAAGAATTTTGATCCATCTCTTTTCTTTAATGTTGCTCCCTCTTTGTCCATGTCCATGTCCAACCTCTACTTCTTTGAGCTTTTATATCTTATCTCTCCCCTTTGTACAATCTCAATCTCAATGCTTTCATATCTTTGTACAATCTCTCCCCCTTTGTCATCAATTTCCATAAAAGGTGTGCTTCTCATTGATGCAAAGGTATATGTTTGGGGTAGATGGTTGAGGCTTGAATCTTGCATTTTTATGGACATCACTTGATTGTTGGAATGACACCACTTGTAGATACCACTTGCAACTTGTACCCCTTGTATCTTGTGTAGGGCTTCTTGAGATACCACACATAGGATCTTTGATCTTGATATCAATTTGTGGGATATCTCCCCCTATGTGATAGCATGGGTCATCCATTTGATACACTTGAGATCTTGTAGTTGAGGGATCCATTCTTCATTTGATGATCACTTAAAGTTGAGGATCACTTGTGGAACCATCGTCTTTCATGGTTGATATCATATATAGATGTAATACCAGTTGTATGAAGTAGATACCACTTGAAAGAATCTTCTAGTTTGGAACCACTTGTTGGATTTATCAATAAAGACCATTTCTTGAACATTTGCTATCTTTATGAGTACCACTTATAGGATATCACTTGTGAGTTGATCTAGACATCACTTATGAAATCTTGATGAAATACTTGAGTCTAGATACCACTTGAAACTAGATATCCATTTGCATTGTTGTCTTGTGCTTGTACTCTTATCACTATCATGAGCTTCTATGATTGACTTGAACTAAATTGATTTGCCTAAGCTTCCAAGTCCGGTTTGAACCAATGACAAGCTTCTTCACACCTCTTGCAAGGGTTATCTTGCCAATGTTGTACTTGTCACTTATTGGCAATCCAAATTAAATCAAGTACTTGGGTTTACTAGCTCATGAACAAATTCATATACTAACCACTAGATCAATTAATCATCCAAGCAATAGTGGTAGGCTATGAATTTAAGCATTTCATTTGTTATGCATGATCCTATGAAGCATGTACTATATGCACTAATCACATACTAGTAAGGGATGAAATGATCATGCACATTACAATGATACCTTTGATATTGTCGAGTAGAGGATAGTCACATGGATTCCAATTCATTACTCCAATAGCAATGTGAAGTCCAATTATAAGCTTGGTGAAGACCAATAGATACCATTTTGAATTCTATTCTTCACCCATATGAAATGAAACCACTTATGATCAAGTGCACTTTCTTGTTGAGGTTGGCTTGCTTTATCTTTTGATCTTTGCTTGCATGAGAGCATCCATTTGAGAATACCACTTGAAATATCATGACTAGCTCTCTTTTGGGTGTTGCTTGCTTTTCTTGATCAACCCTTTTGATTGCTTCAACTAAGCATCTCAAATGTTCCTCGGATCACCACTTCCATGTTAGCCTTCCAAGTACCACACTTGGTTCACCTACACATAGGTGGCAAGCCCCTACACTAGGGAGAAGTGACCTCTCTCCAAGAACCATTCTTGACACTCACTTGAAAGAACTTGTTTGATTGATCCAAGTGATGGACTTAACTTGATGAGTAACCTTGATTCCTTCTTTAAGTCCTTTTCTTTCTACTTGTTTAAGTACTTTTCTTTCTACCAAATGATCTCAAATCATATCTAGAACTTAAATTTCATCTTCAACTTGAGTTTGATCTTGATCTTCATCTTGAGTACCAAAGGTGTGCAAAGTACACTCCACAATCAAATGGCCTTATACTCATATCTTGTCATGCTTTTAGATCATCTCAAAACCAAACTTAGGTACTTCAAACACTTGTAAACATGTTTCCATCTTGAGGACCTTTCAATCAAAGTGACTCTAGATCAATCCAATATTTGTCACTTTTCTGATAGATTTTGTACCCTTCAAAGAAATAGGCATATCTCCCTAAGTACAAATCCAAATACCACGAAATTTGGTGGAGATGTTATTTACTAAGTTATCTAGCAGCTGTAAAAATTTGAGCTTTATTTTACTTCTAGATTGCTGCCATATATCAATTCTTCCACCACTGCTACATGCTGAAAACTGCTGCACTATAGCTGACAAGATCCACTCCAAAACCAAAGCATTTCTTATCCAATTCTCATGAAAATTGTACAGCATCTTATAACATAAGACTAGAGCATGTACACCAATTTTTATGCCAATCCAATAGGTTTGCCTTGCGCATTCCATTCCATCTCCTCCAATGTTGATGCAACACATGCACCAACACGATCAACAATGATATGATCCACTTCATATCATCACGTGATCATATTGGTTCATCGATCTTGACTTCACTTGGTTTTCACTGTTGCCTTCGTCCATCGACGCCAAGTCTTGCTCAAGCTTCACCGCCACGCGGTCCATCGCTCCAAAGCCTCCGACTTGCCCTTCACGGTTGCAACTGGTCCATCAAGCCAAGTCTTGTCTTGATCTTCTCCACCTTTGATCACATGACTCAATGTCATGTCTCATGTGCAATGAGCTCCTTCATCATCACATGTGTGAGCTTTGCAACATCTCCAAGCCATTTTCACCTTCATGGCATATGTTGCTCACACATATGTACCTGTGGACTAATCACCTGTGTATCTCACATAAACACAATTAGTCCACCTAGGTTGTCACTCAATTACCAAAACCACACATGGACCTTTCAATCTCCCCTTTTGGGTAATTGATGACAACTCTACAAAGATATGGAAATTAAGCTCATTTGGATTCATGTTGCTTGCCCAAGCAATTTTACCATGTGAAAATGATTTTGGACAAGTACCACAAACCCGAGATGGTAGTATTAGCTCCCCCTACATATGTGCTAGAGTGTTTGATTTGAAGGTCGCACATATGCATAGATTAAAATTGTGGGAGAGTAATTACTACCAAATGATGCTAAGGTGTAAAGAATAAACCTTTGAAGCGTGTACCAATCGGAGTTGCACTTTTAAGTTCATCCTTAGCACCATGGTTAGCTAGATATCACTTGGAAATAAAAGCACTAGATACCTTGTGAGATCAACATTAAAAGCAAGGTACTAGCATTACTTGAAAAGCATACCAAGTGTCTAGCTATTATCCTATGCATGCTAGTTATCAAATCATCATTCAAGTTCTACAACTAGCATACACCACACAAGCATGCATATTGAATTTGAAAGCTTATGCAATGCAAGCAAGCACGTGAATATGCACATATCAAATGCAATCAATCAAAGTTCATGAGCTTGCTCCCCCTACTTGTGTGCTTCTCTTGTCCAAGAATTTTGATCCATCTCTTTTCTTCAATGTTGCTCCCTCTTTGTCCATGTCCATGTCCAACCTCTACTTCTTTGAGCTTTTATATCTTATCTCTCCCCTTTGTACAATCTCAATCTCAATGCTTTCATATCTTTGTACAATCTCTCCCCCTTTGTCATCAATTTCCATAAAAGGTGTGCTTCTCATTGATGCAAAGGTATACGTTTGGGGTAGATGGTTGAGGCTTGAATCTTGCATTTTTATGGACATCACTTGATTGTTGGAATGACACCACTTGTAGATACCACTTGCAACTTGTACCCCTTGTATCTTGTGTAGGGCTTCTTGAGATACCACACATAGGATCTTTGATCTTGATATCAATTTGTGGGATATCTCCCCCTATGTGATAGCATGGGTCATCCATTTGATACACTTGAGATCTTGTAGTTGAGGGATCCATTCTTCATTTGATGATCACTTAAAGTTGAGGATCACTTGTGGAACCATCGTCTTTCATGGTTGATATCATATATAGATGTAATACCAGTTGTATGAAGTAGATACCACTTGAAAGAATCTTCTAGTTTGGAACCACTTGTTGGATTTATCAATAAAGACCATTTCTTGAACATTTGCTATCTTTATGAGTACCACTTATAGGATATCACTTGTGAGTTGATCTAGACATCACTTATGAAATCTTGATGAAATACTTGAGTCTAGATACCACTTGAAACTAGATATCCATTTGCATTGTTGTCTTATGCTTGTACTCTTATCACTATCATGAGCTTCTATGATTGACTTGAACTAAATTGATTTGCCTAAGCTTCCAAGTCCGGTTTGAACCAATGACAAGCTTCTTCACACCTCTTGCAAGGGTTATCTTGCCAATGTTGTACTTGTCACTTATTGGCAATCCAAATTAAATCAAGTACTTGGGTTTACTAGCTCATGAACAAATTCATATACTAACCACTAGATCAATTAATCATCCAAGCAATAGTGGTAGGCTATGAATTTAAGCATTTCATTTGTTATGCATGATCCTATGAAGCATGTACTATATGCACTAATCGCATACTAGTAAGGGATGAAATGATCATGCACATTACAATGATACCTTTGATATGTTGGAGTAGAGGATAGTCACATGGATTCCAATTCATTACTCCAATAGCAATGTGAAGTCCAATTATAAGCTTGGTGAAGACCAATAGATACCATTTTGAATTCTATTCTTCACCCATATGAAATGAAACCACTTATGATCAAGTGCACTTTCTTGTTGAGGTTGGCTTGCTTTATCTTTTGATCTTTGCTTGCATGAGAGCATCAATTTGAGAATACCACTTGAAATATCATGACTAGCTCTCTTTTGGGTGTTGCTTGCTTTTCTTGATCAACCCTTTTGATTGCTTCAACTAAGCATCTCAAATGTTCCTCGGATCACCACTTCCATGTTAGCCTTCCAAGTACCACACTTGGTTCACCTACACATAGGTGGCAAGCCCCTACACTAGGGAGAAGTGACCTCTCTCCAAGAACCATTCTTGACACTCACTTGAAATAACTTGTTTGATTGATCCAAGTGATGGACTTAACTTGATGAGTAACCTTGATTCCTTCTTTAAGTCCTTTTCTTTCTACTTGTTTAAGTCCTTTTCTTTCTACCAAATGATCTCAAATCATATCTAGAACTTAAATTTCATCTTCAACTTGAGTTTGATCTTGATCTTCATCTTGAGTACCAAAGGTGTGCAAAGTACACTCCACAATCAAATGGCCTTGTACTCATATCTTGTCATGCTTTTAGATCATCTCAAAACCAAACTTAGGTACCTCAAACACTTGTAAACATGTTTCCATCTTGAGGACCTTTCAATCAAAGTGACTCTAGATCAATCCAATATTTGTCACTTTTCTGATAGATTTTGTACCCTTCAAAGAAATAGGCATATCTCCCAAAGTACAAATCCAAATACCCCGAAATTTGGTGGAGATGTTATTTACTAAGTTATCTATCATCTGTAAAAATTTGAGCTTTATTTTACTTCTAGATTGCTGCCATATATCAATTCTTCCACCACTGCTACATGCTAAAAACTGCTGCACTATAGCTGACAAGATCCACTCCAAAACCGAAGCATTTCTTATCCAATTCTCATGAAAATTGTACAGCATCTTATACCATAAGACTAGAGCATGTACACCAATTTTTATGCCAATCCAATAGGTTTTGATTACTCAAATATGGCTAAGATCACAGCTTGCTCAGATTCTCAATTATAGGACAGATTTCAACAATTGAGCTATACTTCATCAAATGTGAATCAAACTTGAAACTAACTTGTTTGAATACTTCCATAAGACATATATCCATTCAAACCACTTACTAAAAGTCATCTCATGAATTTATCCAACACAAATCAATCCAAACTTGACTACTAATCAATTATCCATTCAATCATCTTATAGTAAGCAACTTTGCATATTTATCCAATTCAATCAACTCATATGCACCCAAATGAAATGATCAACAAGAGATATACCTTGGTTAGCTCATGATCATCCAACTAGCAAGCTTCAACTCAATTATTTACAAGTCATCAAACATATATCTAATGAATTACCAACAACTTGAATTATAGCACTTGTATATTGTAGCACATTTGGACTTCACTCAATTTGTCATGGCATTGGGATAATGATCATCACTTAGCAATACTTGGCTCAACTACAGGATCAACAAGATGAATATCATTTGAACCAAGCCTCCAATACCGTTGGTACCTACAAACAATCATCCACTTTTTGATGGTACCCAAACAACTTTGGGTCCTCTCAAGTTAGGAGCAACATACTTAGGCGTAGCCTTAGTATAAATAGCGGGATGTTTTGCAATTGCAACCAATGAGGTACCATTGCCATCCTTTCTAAGCATATTATTATCAACAATTAAAATAGGCTTAGAAATATCACCTAGGAGACATGAATGTGCCATGTGTCCCCTTTCTCGGCATGAGTAGCACTTTCTCTTTGCTTGAGCCTTCTCTTCTTTGCTCATGTGGTGCTTCTCATTGCCTTGCCTCTCATGGATTGCTTGAGCCTTCTTCTCAAGCTTGGTAGGACACTTAGAGGCAAAGTGTCCCATACTTCCACACTTGAAGCACTTGATGTGAGCATAATCTTTCTTATCATCTTCATTCTTGCTCATCATCTTGGCATCTTGAGTTTGCATTAGATGCCTTGCCTTTCCACCCCTTCTTGTTTTCTTCTTCATCATCATTAAGTCACCACCATCTTCATGGTTGATCTTGATTTGCTCTTGGGGTGTCTTCTCTTGCTCAACTTGTGGCTTTGGTTGAGGCTTCACTTGTTGCTTCACCAATTGCTTGGTTGGGCACATTGAGGTAAGATGACCCCAAGTGTGGCACTTGAAGCACTTCACATGCCTTAGCCTCTCTTCTTCTTTCTTCAACTTGAGCTTTTCTTCATTGGGGCAACCATTTGCAAGATGTCCCACTTCATGGCACTTGAAGCACAAGAAACGAGAGAGCTTCTCTTGTTCTTGCTTCTTCATCTCTATTTCATATCTTCTCTTGCCCCATCTTTTGCCCTTGCTCTTGCTCTTGTTGAAGCCAATGCCACACTTGTCACCATAGTTTCTTTGAGTCTTCAACATGTGCTCAAAGGTGACTTTTGAGTTGTAGCACCTCTCTAACTTGTTGCTCAATTTCTTCACTTCACTTTTAAGCTCAACGTTCTCCTTCAAAATGTTAGTCTCACAAGACATGGAAGTAGAACAAGCATCTATTTGTGAAGAGCATGGCATATCTAATAAATCATCACAAGAGGTGGATACATGCTTCTTGCCTACATCACAAGGGTTAGCAACATTTTGCAATTTATCATTTGATCCATGTGATGAGCTCTCATTATTTTTAAGTTTCTTGGTAAACATTTTAATGAGAGAAGCATGTTGTTCAAATAATTCATCATGAGATGCAAGTAGTGTCTCATGATTCAATTTAAGCTCATCATGTGAAGATTTATAAGCATCAAGTAATTTCTTATGTTCTTCACAAGAGTTCTTTAGAAATGAGTTTTCATTTTCTAATTTCAATGTTTTAGCTTTCTCATTTTCTAAAGACATGGTCATGCTAGCAAGTCTACTAACAAGCTCATCATATGAATCAACATGATCAACCATATTATCATTTGTTACCTTGGTGTCACCTTGTGACATGAAGCAATGTGGTGATGTAGTTGGAAAGCTTGTAGTAGCATCTTCATCATGGCTTGAGCATGAACCATCATTACCATCAAGTGTGCATGGGGTAGCATCATCACTTGCAACACTTGTGGCATCATCATCAACCTTGTCAAGTGAACTTGTAGTTGATCGATCGTCATCATCATCACTTGACCATGAGGTGGAGCAATCTTCCACAATCACCAAATTGTGGTTATGCTCAACACACTCATGCACCTCCTTCTTGGGCTCATCCTCCTTCTTGAATTTGCCATCATCCCATGTGGAGGAATCACCGAAGGTTTCCTTGATGGACTCCCATATCTCACGAGCAGTTCCCTTGATGTTTACTTGTTTCATCAAATCAAAGCTTAAAGCATCCATTAGAAAACAACAAGCATGTGCATCAAATTCATAGAGAACTCTTTGAGCTTTGGTGAGATTTCTATGGTCCAAGACATGGGTGAGACCACTTGTGACAACCCACCAAAATTTAGGTCCCTTTGCACGAAAATGATCAGGCATGTGATTTTTCCAAAGTGCAAAGTTTGTGCCATCAAAAATGTGTGCCTCACAAACATCTAGCCCATTAGACGCCATCCTCTCGGGTCGGTGAAGACCACAAATGAGAGACTAGGCTCTAATACCAATTGAAAGGGTCGAGATGGCGGACTAGAGGGGGGGTGAATAGTCCTTTCTAAAATTAATTGTGTCGGCTAACTGAAACAAGTGCAGAATTATAACTATCAATCTAGCCAAGACTACACCCCTCTATCTATGTTCTCTAGCACCTTCCAAAGATACTAATCAAGAAACAAAGGTGCCGGGCTTAGCTAAAGCTCACCTAACCAATTCTAGGAGCAAGGTCACACAAACCTATGCCACTAGTACTTTAAGCAACAAGGGAGCTCCTACACATGCTAGTAAGCAAAAGCACAAAGCCAACTAAGCTCACCAGCAATGCTCAATAACAAGGCAACCAATGCCAAATTAGAGAGTGCAATTACTTAGCTACACAAACTAAGCAATATGACTACCAAGATTACACAAATCCAAATTAGCCACGCAAGGGAGCTACTTCTATGCTACACAAGCAAGAAGGTAACTAGCAAGCTACACAAGCTAACTAATTACAAAAGCAACAACACAAGCTCAATGTATATGAAAGTAATCGCAAGCTTGTGCAACGGGGATGCAAACCAACGGGAAGAACAAGGTTGACATGATGATTTTTCTCCCGAGGTTCACGTGTTTGCCAACACGCTAGTCCCCGTTGTGTCGAACGCTCACTTGGTGGTTCAGCGGCTAATTGGCATCACCCGCCAAGCCCGCACGTCGGGCACCGCAAGAACCTACCCCGGAAGTGAGGGTAGCTCAATGACACGCTTTACTAAAGTTGCTCTTCGCGGCTCCCACGGGGCGAGCACAATGCCCCTCACAAAGCACTTCTCCGGAGTGCCGCCCAAGCTTATTGCGGGCTTCGACAGAGACTACCACCAAGCCGTCTAGGAGGTGGCAACCTCCAAGAGTAACAAGCACCACTGGCTTGCAACTCGATCACCTAGTGCCACTCGATGCAACCTCATGATGCAATTGCACTAGAATCGCTCACTCACACAATCAGATGATCACTATCAAGTATGTGTGAGATGGAGGGCTCCCAAGCACTACCACACAAGCCACCAAGGCTCTAGTGTGCTCTGCACTTCCAAACTCTTGGCCAAAGGCTAACCACGGCTTCTATTTATAGCCCCATGGGCTAAACTAGCCGTTACCCCTCCACTAGGGGCGTTTTTCGGGTCAACCGGACGTAGCATCAGGACACTGCACCAGACGCACTGATCGCGAACACCGGACATGTTCGGTCGCTATACTGGACTGTGTCCGGTAGCTGTCTGACCACCACATGTCCTACCGTTGCCTCCAATGGCTCTCTAACACAATGACCGGATGCTCAGCATGAAATGACCAGACGCTCAGTCGCTGAGTCCGGTCGAGTCTAGTAAGCCTCTAGGGCCGACCGAACATGTCTGTTAGAAACTAACCAGACGCTGAGCCTTAGCGTCCGGTCGAGTACAGTAAGCACCCACGGACGACCGGACACGTCTGGTGATACCGAACCGGACGCTGCCAGCGTCTGATCGACTGTACTGCTGAACACCGTGTTTTTGAATTCACACCGGACATGTCTAGTGTGGCGACAGGACATGTCCGGTCGCACTTTGCAGTTCAGTCCTGAGCCACATACTGGACGTGTCCGATATCCATACCGGACGTGTCCGGTCACTCTGTGACCAGGCGACTAACTCCTTTTCACCTCTAACTTCTTCACCCTTGCTCAAATGTGCCAACCACCAAGTGTATCACCTTGTGCACATGTGTTAGCAAATTTTCACAAACATTTTCAAGGGTGTTAGCCATTCAACTTACCACGCCACTCGATCCTAGCAACGATGCAAAGTTAGATCACTCGAGTGGCACTAGATGACCGATATGCAAACCAGTTTGCCCCTCTTGATAGTACGGCCATCTATCCTAAACCCGGCCATAAACTTATCTACACACCTATTACCGGTGAAATGAAATGCCCTAGGATATACCTTTGCCTTGCGCATTCCATTCCATCTCCTCCAATGTCGATGCAACACATGCACCAACACGATCAACAATGATATGATCCACTTCATATCATCACATGATCATTTTGGTTCATCGATCTTGACTTCACTTGCTTTTCACCGTTGCCTTCGTCCATCGACGCCAAGTCTTACTCAAGCTTCACCGCCACGTGGTCCATCGCTCCAAAGCCTCCTGACTTGCCCTTCACGCTTGCAACCGGTCCATCAAGCCAAGTCTTGTCTTGATCTTCTCCACCTTTGATCACATGACTCAATGTCATGTCTCATGTGTAATGAGCTCCTTCATCATCACATGTGTGAGCTTTGCAACATCTCCAAGCCATTTTCACCTTCATGGCATATGTTGCTCACACATATGTACCTGTGGACTAATCACCTATGTATCTCACATAAACACAATTAGTCCACCTAGGTTGCACTCAATTACCAAAACCACACAAGAACCTTTCAACTACTCAGCAACTCATTATGGTGGTCAGACCATGAGTTCGATTGCTCGGCTTCATTCGCACCTGCCCGAACAAGCTCAAGACGGCGTTGCACTACAAGTACAAGGCGCTTAGGGGACTAGCTGTGGGGGGTATGACCCTAGATACCCATGGTAGAACACATGGGCTACACCCTCAGGGGCAGCCCAGCCCACAAGACGAAGCCTTGTGGGGCATGACTCTAGTCGGCGCCTTCCGCAAGACATCTAGAAGATATCCTGAAGATACTATGAGATCTGTTAGGATATGTATGATCCCAAGATTCCTGTAATCAGTTATTACTTTCCGGTTATCTCTCAGATCTAACCAACTTGTAACCCTGCTCCCCGGACTATATAAGGCGGGCAGGGCCCCCTCCAAACTTATGCAATATCATACGATAGCTAATACAAACCAACAGACCACAGGAGTAGGGTATTACGTCATACTAATAGCCTGAACCTGTCTAACTCATGTGTCTCTGTTGCCTTCTTGTTCTTGATCTCACGCTCCTCTAGTCGATCAATCTACCTTCATGGGATACAGCCTCAGAGGACTATCGATGATATTTTGTCGACACCGCTACTTAGTCAAGTTCTCACTATCCTGGGAGAGACGGCGATTCGAATCGATTCCTACACAGCTGGGGAATTTATTCCTAACACAAACCGAGGCACACCCTGCGAAGGTAGCCTCAGGTCACCTTTGGTACAATTAGGACTAACTCATAGGTCCAATCAGCGCCGCACCCTTAGAGATTCTACATATCTGCTAGAAAGATCAAGACTCAAATCCGCCCTTGGACTCACGCCATTGGCTCTCTGCACATCCTTACTGCCTCCAATGTGCACACTTCCACTTATCGGGGCCCGGCCTGAATTGAGCTACTCGTCTTCGCGGTCGTATAATTAGATCTGGCCAGCTAAGTGTTAGGCATGCGTTCAACATGACATAAGGACGTACAGTGAATCGGTCCTTAATTGATATAGACAAGGATAGATAGGCACCCAAGACCTCCATGCCTTGTTTCTTCTCTATCACGATCCTGCCTGGTCTGTTGTTATTTATCAAAACATGGTTATTTCCACGATCGCAAATATAGCCAACCGTGCTTTGGTATCCACCTATATCTCGACGGTGAAAGGAAAATCACCCGACTTCTACCGGTCTAAGCATTGCAAAGCATACATTCTATCCTGGACCTACATAGGGTTCAAGGTATATTTCTGGACAAGGTAGTTCTATACATCAAGTGGTTCCAATCAACTCTATAACCTAATGCATCAAACATAAAGGACTCAAGTGATATTTATAAAAACTTAGGAGGCTTAGAATGCTCCGGGGCTTGCCTGGGATCCAACACTAGGTCAGTGTTTGTTAGATGACACTCACTTGGCGAGCATCTCCCACTCAGCACTTACTTAGTCCTTCCGTCTTCTGGATTCACCAAACTCCATCTTCAGGTTTGGCTCCAACATCACGTCCTTCACATGGTTCATCTAGCGTACCTAGATGAGATGCAAGATGCAAGTGCATGAATATGAAGAATGGTCACATCATATTGATTTAAACACTAGAGAGCAACTCATTCAACTAAGTAACAAGGGCTACACAATTTAGAGCATGCACCAGCAACATCAAGAATGGGCAATCAACTTAAGTGCATACACAAAATTTGGATAGCAGTACAGCTAGTCGCGTGTTTCAACCATAACAGGAGTTACAATCATTCAATGAAAGTGACCTTGGACTTTCTAAAAATCTAATGAAATTGTCTACAACTTTTTTATTCATTCCAAAAGCTAAATCACAGGTTAACATGATCAAATATGCCAATATCTCAGGCCTATACCGATAAGGACAAAAAACTGACATTAACTTCAGAAATGTATAACTGGAGTTCTAATCATCCAACAAGCATGATCCTTAACTTTATAGAAATATTATTAAGTTATATACAACTTTTTTATTATTATCTTTAGGTGATTCAATAGTTATTTGTCCTTAAACACACAAAGCAACAATTCTATCCAAAACATGGACAGAATTTGACATGCAACTTCAGATAGCAATAAGTTGAGTTCTAGCTTTTACAACAAGGTGGTTCTAGACTTTTTAGAAATCTTAGAAAACCATGCACAACTTTGTTATAAACACCACAAGCTAATTCCAAAGTTAACCAGGTCAAACATCACAAAGAAGACATGTCTGTCCAGATTAGGATAGAATCTGTCACTCCACTTCATAAGTTCATACATGGAGATGTAGACCACCAAAAGGGGTGATCTTTAACAATTTGGAAAGCTAATGAAAATCTCTACACTTCTTATATTATCTCCAAGACATGATTCAAATCTTAGATAAGTCAAACAACACAATCATTCAGATCTGTACAGAGAGCATGCAAAACCTGACAATGAACTTGTAAAATCTATAGCTCATAAACCATCGGGATTATGGTCATGAAAATTTAACACAAGCTATATTATGAAGATACCTACAACTTTTGTATTCACCACATTTGTAGAAAACATAATTATCATCTCAAAAATGATTGCACCACAAAAAGTACACATGCAGCCAAATTTCAGAAGGTAGCATGTTGGTGTTTTCACTTGTTTCCCAACAGAGATTTCATACTCTTCTTCCTCTAGTTGTGCCACCTACTCTCTTCTTCATGCTGCTTCCTCTTCATTGTGGCTGTTCCAAATTTTGGTTGCTCAAAACTTTCATACTGTTGTATAACCTGTGCACTAGTCTATCGACTGAAATATGGTCGGCAGTCTACCGAGGCGTATGCCCATGGTAGTAGATGAATCAGTTGAGGTGTGTGTAATAGGAACCGGATGGTGACACAAGCGTAGAGATAGCGATTTAGACAGGTTCAGGACGTCTGATCAATGTAATACCCTACGTCCTATGTCTTTGGTGTATTGTATTGAATATGACATGAATTCGAGGGGGGTCCCTACCCACCTTATATAGTCTAGAGGGTAGGATTACAGGTCGGTTTAGGTCTAGATCTATTCGGCTATATGGTAAGTATTTACAAGAAATATGATTCATATCCGAACAGATCTTCCTTCATTGCCAATATATTTTCTGATTGCCTTGGGGTACACGCTGACCAGAGTTGGGCTCCATAGGCCTTGATCTTATGGGCTGGACCTCCCCTGGCAGTACGGCCCATGTCCATTGCCCGAGCGCCTTGTATCCTTTGAGCAACGCATACTTGAACAAGTCCGAGTAGTTTGATGTGAAGCCAACCAGTTTAACTGGTGATCCGAGCGATGGAAGTCGAAGCTGACCAATTGAAACTAGTGATCCTAGCGATGGAAGTCGAAGCCGACTAGTTTAATTGGTTTAGGAGACATCAGACTTAGCCAAGTACAGGCTTGCCAAAAGGATATAAGGGGCTCAAGATTAATTTTAAAAATTATTCACTTCAGATGATGTGTAGCCACTTAGACTCTGTTTGCAAGGTCAGATGATTATCATCCGTGACTTAGTCAATAAGGAGGGTAAATCAGGAAATAAGCACTACATTCACCAGTCAGGTGAAGTGTAGCCACTTAGTCCCTGAGCCTACTTGAAGATGAAGAATGAATCTTGCAGCAAGCTCAAAGAAAATAAGTCTAAAAGCTTGCGACGTCATCTGACATGTGTGTATCAAGACCCAAACTGTGCTACCCAAGATTAGCACCCTGATCCGAATAGCATGGAGCAACTTGATAGCACACCGATGAGACGTAGCAAGATCTGACCGCTAAGGGAGTCCCTAG
This sequence comes from Miscanthus floridulus, assembly GCF_019320115.1. NCBI lineage: Eukaryota > Viridiplantae > Streptophyta > Magnoliopsida > Poales > Poaceae > Miscanthus > Miscanthus floridulus. The sequence goes on along the minus strand of NC_089591.1, from coordinate 21,069,109 downwards.
CTTAGCCGGTGACTCTTGCACAAAGAATCCGCCCACTGAGTCCTCATATTAGCTGGCGACACTTGCACAAAGAATCCGAACTGCTAGGGAGTCCCTAGCTTAGCTGGCAAACCCCCAGCGTGGCTGACGATGAAACGATGGACAATCCAACTAGTTGGTTGGTGAAGAATCGAGCACCGAGTAGCCCAACCAACTGGTCGGCGACGAAGTGAGCGCTGAGTAGAAGTAAACGCCGAACAGTTCGACTAACTGGTCGGCGATGAAGTCCATTCACCTAGCAGTCTAACCAGCTGACTGGCAAAGAAAACGGTGGCGGAGCTTGCCGGAGACATAGACCTTAGGTGAAGTGTACACACTTAGGCTTCGTTGGTGAAGTCAGATGATCATCATCCATGACTTAGTCAAAGAGGATGTTAGTATCGATACATGCACCACAAGGTGCAATGTATACATTGTAGTCCCCGAGCCTGATAGTAGGTGAAGAAGACACCTGGTGTCAGGATCAAAGAATTTCAACAATCACTTAGTTAAAACAACCAATTCCTAGCTTAGTCGAGCACACAATTAGTCCCAAGCTTAACTGAAAAACTAGTAAGAAGAAAAAACAATACATTCACCGTAAGGTGAAGTGTACACACTTAGTCCCCGAGCCTACTGTAAGATAGAGAAACATCTTGTAGTAGGATCAAAGAATTAAATATAAAGGATGAAGTCCCAGTACTTAGCACTAGGCATATGGAGTAAAACTTGATAATATCGAGAAGTAAAACATGGAGAAAACAGAAAGTGCTTAGCACTGGATTGCTGCAATAGATATACTTATCAAAGCCCCTAACGTACCGCTCAGGATCAGCACCCTAATCTAGACAGCATGGAACACCTTGATATCACACATGACATGCAGCGTCGGCAAAACGTAGTAACCCAACAGGCGAATCGACAAACGAAGTCCCCAGCTTAGCTGTCGAGCCCCCAACGTAACTGATGATGAAGCGATAGACAATCTGACTAGTTGGTTGGCAAAGAATCAAGTACCGAACAGCCCAACCAACTGGTCGTCAGCGAAGTGAGCGCCGAGTAGAAGTGAACATCGAATAGTCCGACCAACTGGTCGCCAATGAAGTAATGAACCTAGCGGTCTGACCAGTTGATCGGCGGAGAAATCCGAAGGCTAGATGGTGCGACCACCAAGATGATGATCCTGCAATACTAATATGTAGGACGGGTAGTATATGATTTAAAAATAAAATATATGAACTCGGTGATGAAAAAAAATAGAGCGGAGTTTATTAGGAGCAATGTATCGGTGAATTTTATATCCTGCAGAGCAGTTTATTTTTAATTGGAGTTTATTCATATTTGTATAAAGGACGAAATCCTCATGCTTAGCACTAGACATAGGATTATAATTTGGAGAGTGCTGAGCACTTAAAAATAGAGAGAGTACTTAGCAATTGACCATGGCGAATTTTGGAGAACATGGAGAGTACTTAGCACTATACCGTGGCGAAATTGGAGAACATGGAGAGTGCTTAGCACTATACCATGGCAAAATTGGAGAACACAGAGAAATTTCGAGAATGTGGAGAGTGTGTAGTACTATACCATGGCGAAATTGGAGAACATAGAGAGTGCTTAGCACTATACCATGGAGAAATTTGGAGAACATGGAGAGTGCGTAGCACTATACCATGGCGAAATTTGGAGAACATAGTGAAATTTAGAGAACGTCACGAAATTTGGAGAACGTGGTGAAATTTGGAGAACATGAAGAAATTTGGAGAACATGGCGAAATTGGAGAACGTGGTGAAATTTGGAGAACATGGAGAAATTTAGAGAACATGGCGAAATTGAAGAACGTGGAGAGTGCTTAGCACTATACCATGGCAAAATTTGGAGAACATGGAGAGATTGGAGAACATGGAGAGTGCTTAGCACTATACCGACGAGACATGTGGGGCATTCTATCCCAAGATTCTTGTGCACGCTTAGGAATATGGGCATCACCCAGGAGCCACCGCCGCCCGCTCATGACGTAGGGCGCTACTGCTCATGCACATTTAGGTGCTAAGTCAGGACAGGGCTGCTTCTGGATAACGCAAATGAAAATGTGACTGGTTGGCGGTGATGAAATTGCCTAGCCCTCGAGCTTTTCTAGGCCTGTCATCATGACGACGGTCGCTGTTGTCACAACATCGTTCTTCACGGCGGTCATCATCATGACACGGTGCTGCTTGCTTACGACTCAGGTGGCTCACTTAGTGGCTCGAGCGGCTTGGCGACTCGAGTGGCTACGCAAAGTCGTAGGCAAACGGGCGTAATTGGAGCCTAACGGAGTCAATTTGCATGGGGAGGCGAAGCCCTTAGGTGTGTCCGACTGAGGCGGGGGCATAGTCTGATTTGAGTGGCGATAGAATGTGTTATCTCAAAGATGTTTAGCATGGAGAAATAAGTAATTCAAGAAAAATTATGGAAAACAAATGGAGAAAACATCATGGATAAAATCATTATTGAAATGCATATATACATAAAAGGTACATATCTTTTGTGGAACATCTCAAGGATAGAACCACCTAAGGTGTGTGATGTGCTAGGAATTAGGGATGTCAACGCTGTCTTGATCACAGAGCCTATATGACCCTAGTCGGGTCACAGCCTTGACGATGTATGGACCTTCTTGGAGTCGGCGATGCAAGCCTCCATTTTAGCTAAGATGTCCATTGCTTCGACGATGGTGAGTCTTTCTCTTTCGCAGTCGTAGATGGTGGAGATGTTGGCGCGTAGGGTGAGAACGCCTTGCTCCGTCAGGATCTTCAACACCATGTAGACAAAATGGGGCATAGCCATGAACTTGGCGAGAGTTGGTTGGCCAAGGATGGCGTGGTAGGCGGTGTCGAAGTCTACCATGAAGAAGTTTACGTACTCAGTACGGAAGTGGTCGACGGTGCAAAACTGGACTGGCAAGGTGATCTACCCCAAAGGTTGGGATGCTCTGCCTAGGTATAATACCCCAAAATGGAGAATCAACAGGGACGAGATCATCCTTTGTGAGGCCTAACTTAGTTAGGGCTCCGGCGAAGAGGATATTGAGGGCACTCCCATCGTCGATGAGGACCTTCTTGAACTGCACATTGAGGATAGTCGGATCTAACACGAGTGGGAAACGCCCTGGGTATGGGATATCTGACCACTGGTCAGCCCTACTGAATGTGATAGGATACTTTGACTAGTCTAAATATTTGGGATCGGTGACTGTACCGTATTGGGTGATCGACATGACCTACCGAGCTATGCGCTTCTGCTAGGCGTTTGCTCTCGGAGGCGGAGTACCCTCCGGAGATTGTGGCGATGATCTTGTTGGCATCTTGGGTAGTGGGTCGTGTGTCCTTAGGACGCTCCTCCCCTTTGTCGTTCACCATTTCTACTCCTCATCATGGAAAGCTTTGGCCATGCCATGGCATTGCCGCATGGTGTGCATGTTATTCTTATGAATTAAGCATGGACCGTCAAGGAGTTCTTCATAGGCAGCATTGAAATTTCGCTTAGCGCATGGCTGCTCTATGTTGTCGAGGAAGTATTTTGGTTGGCGGCGATGTGGCTATGCAGCCCTTGATCCCTCTGGTCGATCAACTTCTTCAGAGTCTGCATATGAGTTTGCAACCTTAAGAAGTTCACCGATGGTCTAGGACCCCTTGCGGTAAATTTGGGAGCATAGCTCTTGATGGTGATGGAGTCCTCTAGTGAAACCGGAGATGGCCTCACCGTCTAGCCAATTTGCGGGTGGCCACATCCAATTCTAGATGTCGTTGACCTAGGCCTAGGGCTACTTTGAGTAGCGCTTGAATCATGAGTATCTCCAGCGTTTGTGGGAGTCTAGCCAACTCAGTGGGTGGCCATAGCTAGATTGGCGCTCGGCGTCTGCTCCACTCACTGATTGTCAACCATGAGGAACTTTTGCTGGAGATTACGAGTGAGAGGTGGTGGGCCACCTCTGGTGGCTTGGGCGGTGTTTTTTGCTTCTTCATTGCGACGTCATTGGCAATTAGTATTCCTGGCTTCATGCTCATGGTGCTGGTCACTGGTCTCTCCATCGATAGCAATGCCATTGTGGCTAACCATGAAAAGCTCTCTCCTCAAACCTAGAGGGAAAGATGAGCAGCTGTTGGCAGAGGCCTCAGAGTATGGCTCAGGACTTTGCAAAATGTTTACCATTGGCGCAGGCTGGTCGGCCTCAAGGAAGTCGATCTGATAGAGGTCGTCAACGTGGCTACGCTCAGCATGGTCGGCGAAAAGATGGTGCACGGCGTCCTAACAGATCAGGACCCGCACCCACTAGCCCAAAAGAATAGGGCTTCGGCATGCTCTTTGTTGGGCTAGGGAGTGGTCAGCGTTGAATGGTACGCCCTTCCAGAGTTGCCGTGATCACTAGATCAGAATTTGGCTGCCTTGAATGAAGTGGCCAAGCAGGTCGCTTGGTTGTAGCGGCTTGGTGATCTTGGAGTATGGGAAATTTGTCGCTTGCTCTAGATTGATCTAAGACCAAACCCACGAGGAGCTGACATTCCGCTAAGCGGTCTATGACCCAATCGATAGATGCGATCAGATCATCATTGTTGATATTTCTCCTAACCCAGTGGTGGGGCAGTCGAGATCGGAGATGTCATTGCAAGTGTTAGTGCGATCGACATAGGGTGATCCTGCACCGCTTCCACGATCTCCCCGTTGCCATCGGGGCCGATGATCCAAGTCATGGATCCGACCGTGAAGATCTGGCTCGGCTCGGGAAAGGCCATGGAGCTTGGGAGAGTGACCATCTTGTTGGCCATGGAATCAGCACACACACACCCTACCTGGCACGCCACTAGTCGACAAAATATGGTCGAAAGTCTACTAAGGGGTATGCCCACGGTAGTAGATGAATTGGTGGAGGTGCGCGTAATAGGAACCGGATGGTGACACAAGCACAGAGACAGCGATTTAGACAGGTTCAGACCATCTGATAGACGTAATAACCTATGTCATGTGTCTTTGGTGTATTGTATTGAATATGACATGAATTTGAGAGTGGTCCCTACCCACCTTATATAGTTTGGAGGGTAGGGTTATAGGTCGGTTTAGGTCTAGATCTATTCGGCTATATGGTAACTATTTACAAGGAATATGATTCATATCCAAACAGATGTTCCTTCGTCGCCAAGATGTCTTCTGATTGCCTTGTAGTGCACGCTGACCAGAGCTATGCACCGTAGGCCTTGATCTTATGGGCTGGACCTCCCCTGGCGGTGCGTCCCATGTCCATTGTCATGGGTACCTAGGGGTTATACCCCCCACACAGTCAGTGGCACAGATGCCTCCCTCATGTCTATCTTGTTGTTGAAGCTGTTTTTGTTCCAACGCCACCTATGGTTCTGAGGTAGAAATCGACGATGACCCAAGTAGCGATGCTTCGACCCAAATTTCAACCATAAGTAGTTTGTATCTTTGTGGCAATATGGGCATGCAAACTTTCCTTTAGTACTCTAGCCAGATAGCATGGCATAGGTAGCGAAATCACTTATGGTCCATAGTAGAAGCGCACAAAGAGTAAATTCTTCTTCTCCTTCGCATCCCATGTTTTAACACCTTTTACCCACAATTCCTTGAGCTCACCAACCAAGGGCTGCAAATAGACATCAATATTCATTCTAGGAGATTTCGAACCTGGTATCAGCATAGACATCATCCAATACGGTTGTTTCAAACACAACCAAGGAGGCAAGTTGTAAGGGATTAGGACGACAGGCCATGTAGTGTATGCAACATTCAACATCCCAAATGGATTGAAGACATTAGCTACAAGACCGAGCCTTACATTGCGAGGGTCCGATGCAAAATCCTTAAACTCACCATCCACATGTTGCCATGCCAATGAGTCTGTAGGGTGATGAATTTTCCCATCATGCACTAATTCTTCCTTGTGCCAACGCATCAGTGAAGATGTCGATGCTCTCATATACAGTCTTTGCAAACAAGAAATAAGTGGAAAATAACAAAGGATCTTACATGGAAAATGCTTCTGTCCACCAGCAGTGACAACAGGATCATCCTTTTCAATACCCCCTAGTCTCTTTCCACCTAGTCTCACCACATGTTGGACAATTATCCCTTTCAGCATAATCCCCATGAAATAACACACAATCATTCACACATGCATGAATCTTTTAGTAATCGAGGCCAAGATCTCGAACAACCTTACGCACTTTGTCCAAGGAAGTTGGGAGACAATGGCCATCGGGGAGCACAAGCAAGAACAGGCGAAGTATGCGTTCCAAGCAACTGTTACTAAGACCATCCATGCACTTAATCTGAAATAGCATGACAATGAAAGAAACCTTTGTAACCTCCTTGCAACCCAGATACAATTCCTTCTTTGCCTCTTCTAGTAACCGATAAAGTTTGTTTGCACTCTTGATCATATCCTATGACTTCTCCATGTATAACACCACTGATCAGTGAAGAAATCAGCTCATGGGAACCATCCTCATGACCTCTCGCGCCTTCATCAGCGTTGTCCTTCTCAACTAATAAAGGCTGACCATTACCTTCTCCTTGGATGAAACTCCCATCAAACCCTCTCAGTGCCACATTAGTTCGAACCTCTTTTTGAGTTTGATAAGACATGCAACGGCATCGAGTACATGGACATGGAGCAATTTCTTCTTTAGATGTGCCTCCAAATATACTCTGAATATAGTTCTTGAATCTTGTTTGCCATTCAGAAGTAAATCTGGACATGCACATCCACCTCCTATCATCATCTGACATTCTTCACACTATCAAAGATCAAGAACAACACAATCTGTCCAAAGTACTACTCCCTGCAATGACCACGAAGCCATAGAATAAATAGATGTTCTCAAGCAATTAACAAATTGTACAATTTAAAAAATCAACAGGAAATGCTCTGACCAATGAATTGAAAAATGAAAGTAAGTAGTTCTCTTTAGTGTGCTAAGCATCACCAGTAACATCTAAGGAAAACACCAGACATACAAATTGAAGTGAATTTCATCGTCCATGTGGATATTCAAGTAACTATTTTCAACCTCCCTTTATCTATTAAATACGTAAAACATAATGATAGAAATTCAGCCGCCAAAGATAAAAAATTAGGCACCAGCGCACCACTTCCTTATATTGCCGCCCATACCAAAAGAAGCACCGTGCATCAACTTTCATTGCCCACCATCTAGCCATTTCATTTTAACGTTGCCATTGCCTATATAAGTTGCTTTGGAGGATCACTACATCCAGGCAATTCCAGTAAGCTCCCCCCCCCCCCCCCCTTTCTTTCTCTGTCTAGACATCAAAAACAATGGCCGGACTAGATTTTGATTTGAATTTAGAGGCAGCCCAAATCCAGTCAAATGAATCCCATAGATTGGGATGACATTGTAGTGATTGATGGCCCTGCTCATGAACTTGATTATGATATGGTTTGCAATGATGGAATCCAAGGTGCTTTTTCAGTCAGATTTTTTGTTTTCCCAAGCCTTCCTTCTTTCTATGATCTGACTTTTTTCTTTTTCGGTGTTCTTTTATTCAGACCAAGCAGGAGACGGGGATGTACATGCTGCAGTAGCAGATGGAGATGTACATGGTGCTGCAGCAAATGCCGTGCAAGGAGAGGTTTTTTCACATGGTGATTTTCAGTTTTCCGTCTTATTCCTATTGGAAATTTCTGTGAATGTTTCAGTAATGATCCCATTCTTTTTTTTGGTTCTTTGTTCCATGTCATGGTTGATGTAGATGGTTGAACTGAAGGAGTGTAGGTACCTGCTACCAATGGCCTGCAAGGCTGCATCAACAGATGCAGGTTAGTTCCATTCATCATATGCTTGTGTTCAGATTTTTGCATATTGTCGGACAACCAATAGTATACATACTGTTTGTTGCAGGTTCTAGCTTACTGTGAATGATCAACTACCTGTGTTTTTTTTTTGTTGTTTGTTCCTCCGACTGTGAATGATCTTATTTTCTGTTTTTTTGGCGTGCAAAGCTCCTCCTACTGTGAATGATGGAGGAACAGAAGGAGTGCAAGCATATGCTGCCAATGGCCAGCAAGGTGTGTCAACACAAGGAGGTACATCTCTGTTTAGGTTCAGAGTAGACAGTTCAATCCATTGTCAGACGATGAATAGTATGCATATGTTAGTTAAAATCCAGTTTTAGTTACAAATTTTCAGTGATTTGTTGGTTGGATCAGGTTCATTTTTCTTAGTCAGGTTCAAGATCAGTTTAGTCTAGTTTTTTAGTTTTCTGTGTTGTCAGATAGATGTCAGGTTCAGTTCTCAGTTATCTTCAGACTATTGTCAGGTTCAGGTTCAGGTTCAGTTTTCTCCACTAATCACAGTACATGCTTCTGGTTTACAGGTTCCAATAATAATAAACAGAGGTTCTACTCGGATGACTTAAAGATCCTACTCTAATTTCAATCTATCGTATATTTGCATGGGGGTACATATACAGCAGCACACTAATAGAGAAATTATTAATCAAAGTCTCATCATAATGAGAAAAATATTGCCTCTTGTTTTGCAATTGCATTTTACTAATTTTGTTGAATTCAAGTCAGAGTAATATCTTACACCACACAATGATGTTTGACTCCTAATATATATACTCAGTGATTATGCTATGCACACACTTTGATGTTTTTCAACTCTCTATATGTACACAGTGAACCAATGAGGGGTGACATGTGGACAATTCATTTCCAATGCAAGGGGAGACCTGAGGAAGACGAATTCATCTCCGCTGATATGGATAGAGCTCAAATCTCATATTTTAACCTGGTACATTTCAAAGAATAGCTTGGGTATGGAGTCCAGGGACTTCTTATACTACAAGAAGCGTTGCGGCGGGGATGTAGCTAGACATGAGCCCATCGAATATTTACGCCACGCAGAAGCAATACTACATGACAATGCTGCGGATAGGGAAATCAGGTTGGTATTGTCAAGGGAGCCGGAACCGGAGGTAAATGTCAGCATAACACCAATTAAGCGACATGGGGGGAAGCGAAAACATGATCAATCAAGTACAGATGAACACCTTGATGCCTACAAGGTGTGGCTAGCAAAACTATGAGCCAAAGATCCAGACATAGGTAAGATCGTTCTTTGCATCACTCATTCAAATTGTTATGACACAATGTTGCTTTGACAAGTGCATCTGGTTAATCATGACTCGCAGACTACATGGATGACTTCAGGGATGAAACAATTGAAACATACAAGGAGTGGCTAAGGCATATAGGCCGTCGTCGACATATGTGTAATTTAATTGCTTTCATCATGTCATCAAATATATTACCAGCTCTTGTGCATTCAATAAAATAATTGACACATGCTGATTTTTTTTCAGTGACATTATTGGAAGAACATGCGGATGAAGATGATTTAGCTGGAGGGGAGGGAAATCAGGAAAGGAGCACGGCAAACAAAGATAGGCCATCTCATGCAAGAAAGCCAAAACAACAAGGGAGTGGTATGTGCTGGTCCTTCCATTTTGCATTGTACATTCAAAACTCTTTTGCTAATCATGTATAATATATTGTTTCATATGTTAATAAGGTGGATCCAAAACTCGTGGACGTGGATGTCTCAAAGGCTTCAAAGCAACTATCAAGAGAATTATGAGCGGCTCTCATAAATTAAAGATTGAATTTGATTCCTTGACAGGAGGCCCCTGTGGTGAGAACAACCGCACATTCGTCGATGAGATTGTAGTGCTTACTAGGAAAAAGGCTCCACTTATAGGAGTGCAATCGTGGAAGGACGTTATAAAAATAGCAATAGCAGATGAGATGCTGGTGAGTCAATTGTTTTATTTAGACAAATGTTATGAATTCAGTACCTCCGCTTTACTGTTCTATTTGTCTTTCCATTCAAATAGAAAATTAGGGACTTAGAAGATATTGAAGATGCTAGTGAAAAGATATGTGCAATTGCCAAAGATAGGTACAGAGGATGGAGAGCTTCATTTAGTTCGACTGACAAGGCATACTCCACTGACTGCTCAACGAATGAAGCATAAGCCTGAACATGACAACGTGGAGTGGTGCTACTTGATCCAATATTTTGGAAGTGAGAGATTTCAGGTTCGTCCGTGTCTGGATTCTTTTGTAATTCCACTACTAAATACAATGTAATTAATAGAGCTCTGCTTGTACACCTTTTACAGAATATTAGCACCTAAGAACTCTGGAAACCGACAGAAACAGAAGACTAAGCATCTCATAGGATGGAAACCATTTTCCCAAATTAGTTTTGAACAGGTGATGACAACATTAACTAAGCTGATCACTTACTTAAATACATATGGCCATTACCTAATGCTACATTATATTGTTGCCATCTCAGAGAAACCAGACTAATGGTCAACAACCTACTGATTTGGAACTTTGGATGACGACTCACACCAAGGATGGGCAATGGTCAAATGACGACTCTAGGGATGTCTACGTGAGTGCTTGTATATGATTGCAGCTTTAAAATTACAGCATGTTTCAAACTTATTTTTGAAACTCCTTGAAATTATATGATCCTAATTACAGCGGCAAAAAAGGGGAAGGATAGGCCCTTCCTTACGGGTTTTCCAACTCAACTACTCTAAAACTCTTGGAACAAAATCGTACAGATGCCATGGACGTGGATACATTGCGAAATATCCAACATGAAGCGCTCTACTAAAACACAGAGAAGAAGATGCAGCCGCAGTGAAGTTTTAGCTCGACAAGAAAGAATGCAGCACCAACAAGAGGTTGAAGAATTAAAAGAAAAACTTGCAAATGAAGTTTCAGCAAGGAAAAGAGATAAGGAAGAAAGTATGAGACAAATTAAAGAAATTAGGGAAGAATTCCTGTCAACACTACAACAATAAATACAATTGGCATTGCAGCAGGTACTAACTTTGGAACACAGTTCTCCTTTTTTTGGCTCCTCTATTTTTGCTAACGTTCCTTGTCTTTTGGGCTGCACAGGCTATCACAGGAACCATCAACACCACACAGGTTCCAAGTGGCCCAAGTGTGAACAACAACTTCATCACACCACCACGCATAGAGGATGCAGCTATAGAGGTAATAAAAATGCAACAAGATTACTTACAAAAGGTGTAACATGTTTACATATAAAATGCAACTTGTTTACATCAAAGCGTTCATTTTTGGTAGAATAATGGACCAGCAAGCGTGTTGACCACAGAAAAGGTAGTTGATGAAGGTAGTACCATGACAACAAAGATTAGTGCAACCATGCCTCTTTTCCAGAAAAAGAATGGTGCCAATGGGTCACTAAATTATGTAATTTCTACCCAACAACTATTGATGACTCGTAATCAAATGAAAAAATTACAGGTATGAATACTATGATCATAAAATTTCATATTACAAATGGTATATGATATTTTTTGTAGGGTGTTCCTTAATTTACTTTATATCTTTGCTATGCCACTATGATCATTAAATTTGCACGTGCTTAGTTATTCCATGCACTTAATCACCAAGGTTCCTATATTAAATTAATAATAAATTCTATATGTGTTCATGAATTGCAGAAAAGCGCGGACGCCCAAAATATTTAGAGAAAGCTTTATGCCTATATGCTAGTGATGGACATCTAGAAGAATGAAGTGCTGATGGGCGATGGAGCATGAAGCGATCAATAAGCAAACTCATATTTAGTTCTATTTTTTATGCCCAACATAGTTGCAAACTTGTATACAGAGATGAAGTTTTTATTCTATTGTGGTCATGTTTATTTTAGCAGTACTCTAGTCATTGTGTTATTACTTTGGTTGAGACATATATTTGAAGTTAATGAAGGTTTGAGTTCTTATATGTGGTGGTGAAATCAATACTCATGGCACAATTATTTTGTAACAACAATTAAATTTCTAGCTAAATTAAAAATGTGCTGGACAAAATGCCCTCGTTGCAACAAACTACCACGCAACCACTGTTCGTTGTTGCAATATAAATTATTGCCCCAAACTTTATGTGTTGCTATAGGGAGTGTCTAACACCAACAATGACGCGTTGCATTTTTCATCTATTACCACCAACAATGATTCGTTGCATTCTCAATCTATTACCACCAACAATGAGTCATTGTATTTTCTATCTATTACCAACAACAATGCTTCATTGCATTTTCTATCTATTACCACCAACAATGATTTGTTGCATTTTCCATCTGTTGCTCCCAACAATGATTCATTGCATTTCCCATCTATTACCACCAACAAATGAACGTGGCAATTGTGACTCTAGCCACCAAATTTGTTACGTTGCAAGATTTCTATGATGCAATGGAGCACATTGCAAGGCGATACAACCATATTCTCACGTAACTATTGAGTGGCAATAAAGTTATCTTGTGGCAGGTTCATTCATGGCAGTATTGTCATATTTCAGCCACTGTGTTTTGTCGCAACAGTAACTCACGAAACCATTCTGCTGGTAGCAATATCCGTGCTTGTAACCATATCGTGGTTGCGTTAGTTTTTTTGTGCATTACAAAACCATCATATTGCAACACCACATCAAAAGGATGCAAAAAGCTATTGCATCGTTCCAAATGAAACCACCTGTCAACGACCATACATAGATGCAATTGATCCATATTGCAACCAAAATAGCCATATTGCAACCCAATATAAGCGTCACGACAGGGCTGGATCCTAGTAGTGTATTTTGTGCAGCTCAATTCTATGACTGAGACTGAACCTGATGAGCTCCCTATGCCAGTAGAAATTCAGAGTTTGATTCAACAGTATTCAAACATCTTTCAACCTATACTACTAGGCTTACCACCTAAGACAGATGGAGATCATTCTATACCTCTCTTACCTAGGGCAGCACCTTTCAGACTTCGTCCCTACCTTTACAATCCATGTCAGAAAGATGAGAGATAGAGAATCAAATCAAGAAAATGTTGGAAAAGGGTTTTATAAGGCACAGTACTATAGCCCTTTCTCCCTAGCCCTGTTAATCAAGGAAAAGACAGGAGACTGGTGCCTCTGTGTAGACTATAGACGCCTGAATGCCATTATAATAAAGAATGTATCCTTTACCAATTATTGATGAGTTTTGATGAACTGCATGGTGCTTCTTGGTTTTCCTCATTGGACCTTTTGTTCTGGATTTCATCAGATTAGAATGGCTACAGGTGATGAGCATAAGACAGCATTTCAAACACATAATGGGCATTATGAGTATCAGGTGATGCCCTATGGTGTAACTGGTGGGCCTGCTACATATCAGGGAATCGTGAACAGTATCCTAGCTCCATTTCTAAGAATATTTGTTGTTGTATCCATTGATGATGTGTGGATTTACAGCGCTACTTGGCAAGAACATCTATAGCATATTGAAGCAGTTTTTTAGGCCTTACAGCAACATCGACTATATGTGAAACTCTCAAAATGTTCTTTTGCCAAACAAGAGTTGAATTATCTTGGCCATGTCATTAGCTCATCTAGGGTATCAACTGACCCAAAGAAGATACAAATTATATCTGACTGACCTGCACCTCAGTGTGTTAAGGATTTAAGAAGCTTCCTTGGGATGGCTGGGTATTATAGGAAATATGTCAAGAATTTTGGGTTGATGTCTAAGCCCTTGACCAAATTACTAAAGAAGGGTGAAGTTTATGTATGGACATCTAAAATAGAAGCATCTTTCCAAGCACTCAAAAATTCTCTTATGAATGCACCTGTACTAGCACTGCCAGATTTCTCTAAAACATTTGAGTTGGAGACTGATGCATCTGATAAAGGCATTGGGGCAGTCTTACAGCAGGAGGGTCACCCATTGGCTTATGTCAGCAAGACTCTTGGACCAAAAGCTCAAGGTCTCTCTACCTATGAGAAAGAGTGCCCGACTATACTATTAGCAGTTGACCATTGGCGTTCATATCTTCAACATTCTGAATTTGTCATTAAGACTGACCAGAAAAGTCTAATACACCTGGATGATCAGAGACTGACAACCCCATGGCAGCATAAGGCTCTTACCAAACTACTTGGCCTCAGTTACAAGATAGTATATAAGCAAGGTAAGGAGAATTGGATTGCTGATGCCCTATCAAGAACTAATCATGCCACAGATCATGAGATAGCTATAGTTTCAGTTGTCACATCTCCCTGGGTCCAGACTCTGCTGGAAGCATACACTCAAGACCCTGACACATCCAAGCTGTTGCAAGAATTGGCAGTTCAGTCTCCCTCAGGCCACTATACTCTGACTAACGAGATAATTTACTTGAAGTCAAGCATTTGGATAGGAAATGCTATTGCAATACAACAGCAGATTCTATTTGCTCTTCATGCTAGTGTAGTTGGAGGGCACTCTGGGTATGAAGCTACTTACCATAGGGTCAAGAGACTCTTTGCTTGGTCTCACCTTAAACAGTTAGTTAAGGATTATGTAGCCCACTGCTCAATCTGCCAGCAGGCTAAGACAGAGAGAGTAGCATCTCCAGGGTTATTGTCTCCTCTCCCTATACCTGAAGGCTCCTGGAAGACTATAACAATGAACTTTATAGGACTACCCAGATCCAACTCCTTCAATTGCATCCTAGTGGTGGTTGACTGGTTCTCCAAATATGCTCATTTCCTTCCTTTAGCTCACCCTTATACAGCTCCACAAGTTGCAGTTGTGTTCATGAACAATGTATTCAAACTACCTGGGTTGCCACAGGCCATAGTCTCTGATAGAGACAAGATATTTACCAACAACTTATGGAAGGAGCTGTTCAAATTGCTTGGAACTGATCTACACATGAGCAGTGCATACCATCCTCAGTCAGATGGACAAAGAGAGAGGGTCAACCAATGTTTGGAGACCTATTTGAGGTGTTTTGTTCACACTTGCCCCACCAAATGGTCCTCTTGGTTACCTTTGGCCGAGTTCTGGTATAACACCTCGTTTCATTCATCTCTTGGTAACACTCCCTTCTTTGTGTTGTATGGGCATCATCCTCAACAGCTGGGAATTGAAGCACCCTGTGCTAGCTGCAACTCTGATCTGAACAGTTGGCTTCAGGATAGAGAATTGATGCAACAACTGGTTTAGCAGCATCTTCTACGTGCCCAATGCAAAATGAAGCTTCAGGCTGACAAGAAGAGATCATTCCGTAGTTTCCAGATGGGAGATTCAGTCTATGTTAAAATACAGCCTTATGTGCAAACATCCCTGGCTAACAGGTCTTCAAACAAGCTCAGATTTCAGTTCTTTGGTCCCTTCACTATTGTGGCTAAAATTGGGGACGCCGCTTATCAGCTCCAACTGCCAGAAGATTGCTTGATCCATCTAGTTTTTTATGTTTCTCAACTGGGTACTGTTGATGTGGTGGCCAGCCAAGCATCTCCAAAACAACTCGGCGCGGCCACAAGTGCTGATCTAGTGGTCACACCTTCCTCCGGAGCTGTCCACCTGGGAAGATGAGGAAGCACTCCAGCAAGAATTTCCCCATGAGCCGGCTTGAGGACAAGCCATTCCTAAAGGAGGGAGGGATGTCACCGACGCCGAGGTACTGGGCGCTGAGAACTCTGAACCTGAACATGATGCCGAGCAAGTCCCTGAACCTGATGAGTCTAATGGCGACGGGAGAAGGACTCAGCCACTCAGGCCGAAGGTGGGAAGAGGACGCGGAGCTGCAGGCCCAACTCTAAAGTCTATGGGCCGGACTGGATATGAAGTGCGAGCAGCCGATTCTTGTTTTATCATTTAACTCATCCGCGGCCCATGTAATGGGCAGGGGTGCCGAACGGCTCCCTATGTAGACTAGGCAACGGGTACGTACCCGATGGGTACTGACCATCCGTACCCGCACCCGCCAAATCAAAATCTTACCCGTCGGGTTACCCGTATCCGCAGGTGGGTAGAAAATTCATTCCATACCCACACCCGACGGGTAATTCTTACCCGACAATATACCCGAGTTCACACACCAAAATATAATAGCTTCCGGCAAAACAAATCAACAATAGAGCAGCAAAACAGAAATATGGGCCGGTGGAGTGGAGTGAGGATGAGGATTAGGGTTTGAGGTAGTTCTGGAATATATATACTCATATGCTTATATGGGCCAAATATGGGCTATATGCTTATATAGGCTAAAATTGCAGATGTTGGATATTATTTATGCGGGGTTTTTTTACCCGCGGGTATGCGGGTATGGGTAGTATACACCCACACCCGTACCCGCATACCCGATGGGTACAAGAATTCGTCCAATAACGTACCCGCGGGTGCAAAATGTCTTCCATACCCGCCTCCTTATCGGGTAAAACCCGTCGGGTACTCGGGTTTCGGGTACCCGTTGCCATCTTGATCCCTATGTCTTGCTTGCTGGCAAAGATGAACACGAGCTTGAACACGTTATCGAACCGAGCCGATTGGCGTTGGCGGCAACGGAGTCTGAGTTCAAGTGATCCCCGAGCTAGTTCGAAACTAGCTAGTCTGGTTACGTCTGCCTGTCTGGCCCAGTGCCTTTTGCCTAGCTGCGGGCTGCGGCCCGAGTGCCGGCCAACGCAGCGGGCACTTCCAGCTGGCACTGGTACAATCAGATAGGCAAGGCTCGCGGTCGTCCCCTCCACTTCTGCGCCTGATCCAGCTAAAAAAAGCAAGAGCAACAGGTGGAACGGGAAGCGCAAGGCTGCCACCTAGGCACGCACGACATGACGACAAAGGCAGTGGAGCAGCACGGGCCAGCGCTCCAGCAGAGGGAACAGCTGCCTGGCTGCCGACATGGAAGACGCAGAACAAGGTGGCAACTTTATCCTTGGCCATGTGTTGCTCGCATCCTTAATTTGGAATCTTCTATTGGATTCTTTTTCCGATATAATTTTAACGCTGGTGTTGCAGCCGGCTTCAACAAAGAAGCATCTTCTCAAACTCTCAACCAAATCAAGGATACAAAGAAAATCGCCTTGACACACTGGCAGCGTCGGCGGCAGCAAGGTACCTGACCCCTTCCCGACCTTCCCTTTGCCTTCTATGTTTGAGGAGCATGAGCTTGTTGCAATGCCAGAGCACCATGGAGCCACAAGTGATTAATCCCTGTGCTTTGGTTTCATTTTTGCAGGCAAAATAGGGCGATGCAAACCTGACGAACGGCTTTGCAAGCATCTAATACGTAGGGGTAATGCATGTCAAGAAAAGCCACATGCAAGCTTGATATCTTTTTTTTTTAACGAGATTAAACTCTGCTTTTATAAAGCAACAGATACACAGTTTGGCTGGGGTTACCAGCAGCATTACATCCCACAGGTTCTGGGGTTACCAGTAGCGAAAAACACACAAAGTTGACGAGCTACTAAAGCCTAGCAGCAAAACATGACAAAGCATAGAGATACTAGAGTCCAAACACATCTGTAGCAGAGGTACTATTGGGCCTCAAATTCTTCAACCAATTCAAGATTGCCTCCAGTACTTGCATAATCCGCTCCCTATCCTTCTCCTTCAACAACACGCACCATCTCTGCATCAAAGATACAGCAGTATATATGACATCAGTGGGCGCTTTGGGGAATACATTTTCAATAGCCATCTTACTTCTAGTAATCCACAATGTCCACGCAAAACCTGCAAAGAGAAAAAGGACCAACTTACTTGGCACAGGCCCAATGCCCTGTAGCCAAGAACTTAGCAGGTCATCTACAGCAGGACAGGAGTCCAGGCCAAAAACAATACAGATAAGACCCCAGCACATCTTAGCAAGATAACAGTGGAATAGGAGGTGATTTATGTGTTCTGGACAATCACAGAGACAGCAGTCAATGTCCCCTTTTAATGGAAATGGGATCCCGATCTTCCATCATGTGGTGGTAACTATCAGTTGTGGCGGAGAATAACACACCGATCCAGCTTCAGATCGAACCCTGCAATCTTCAACACCACAACTCCTCTGGCTATCAACCGAGACACGGATCCGGTTGACCTCGCCAAGAAGGTTAATCCCTGTCTGCGCAACAAAGAACACAAGCAAGAACAAGAAAGAAAACAACCAAATTACAGATGAATGATTAATCTCATGAAGTTGGAGTCTCACAAACCGATGAACGGTGAAACTGTTCTTGACAGATTAATCTAAGTAAAACCCAAAACCTAATGATGGCGGCGGCGTATGATTATAAAGGTTTTAGGGTCGTCGTCTACCCTAGACGCGCCCCCTAATCGACCCAAACACGATACACGGTCCAACGGACCAAAAAACGGTGTCGCGGTACTCTGGCAGATTTTGGACGCTGACTTATTTCGACGATTCCCGTTGATTCTGAAGGACTTTTGACATGAGACCACTTGAATTGGCTTCCTTATCAAATTAGCTTTCCAACCATATGTGGATCGTCGAAAATATAGTCCGGATGCGTCCTGGGTGACCAGTATAAGGCCGACTGGTCCTGAAGGCCGAGGCAGACTCGAAACCATGTTGGACCAGGCCTCCAGGTTTCTGTTGAACGTCCTTGCTGGTCATCAACGCCTCCACCTCTTCCTCTAAGTCTCTCATAACCCTCTCCAATATTCCTAAGCAAGATAACATCATTAGGTAGTAATCTATTCTCAAAAGTATGAAAATAACCGCTTAAGAACAAGGCTCATCTCTAAATTAAGTTGACGCATTCGAGCCCAGGTCATTGGACCTTACATGACGGTTGGAGGATCAGCGGGTACAACCGAAGGAGTGATGTCCTTATTATCCTCCCCCTCTTGAAACTGAGTCGTCCTCGACTCAAGCTCATCTTCTTCTCCCAAATAAGGCTTTAAATCTGTAATATTAAAGGTGGGGACTAACCCCGAACTCGGGTGGCAGCTCAAGTCTCTAGGCATTATCATTTATTTTCTCAATTATCTTATAAGGACCAGCTGCTCTTGGCATTAATTTAGACTTACGCAGCTTAAGAAATCTATCTTTTCTCAAATGTAACCAAACCAAATCACCCGGTTCAAGTTTAATTTCTTTTCTACCTTTACTACCAACAATTTTATACTTTTCATTCATTCTTTCAATATTTGCTTTAGTTGTTTCGTGCAACTTACGAATAAAATCAGCACGCTCTCTAGCATCACTATGTGTTCTCTCGGTGGTAGGTAGAGGCAAAAGATCAATAGGAGCGCGAGGGTTAAAACCATACACTACCTAAAAAGAACTTACCTTGGTGGTGGAATATTTCGCCCTGTTATATGCAAACTCCACATGCGGCAAACACTCTTACTACATCTTTAAATTACGCTTTAAAATTGCTCTCAACGTGGTGGACAATGTTTGATTCACTACCTCAGTTTACCCATCAGTTTGGGGATGACATGTTGTAGAAAACAGCAGCTTGGTCCCCAATTTATTCCACAAAGTGCGCCAAAAATAACTCAAGAATTTTGCATCGCGATCTAAAACAATAGTAGAAGGCATACTATGCAAGCAAACGATTTCTTGAAAGAAAAGGTCAGCAATATGAACAGCATCGTCGCTCTTATGACAAGGAATAAAATGTGACATCTTAGAAAAACGATCAACCACCACAAAAATATTATCCCCCCTCTTAGTCCTTGGCAAACCCAACACAAAATTCATAGATATATCAGCCCAAAGAGTAGAAGAAACAGGAAGAGGCATATACAAACCATATGGGTTCAACCGTGACTTAGCTTTTTGACATATGGTGCACCGAGCCACGTACCATTCTACATCTCGCCTCATCTTAGGCTAAAAGAAATGTGTGGACAGCACCTCCTCTGTCTTCTTGGCTCCTAAAATATCACATCAATCCGTCTCCATGTACCTCCTGCAACAATAAAAGACGAACAGAGCCAACAAAGTTTGGAAGTTGCAGCAATGGTGCGTGTGTGAGCTAGTCCTTCAAAGTGTCAAAGGACTCCTCATGTGCCTTTTCCCAATGAAACACCACCCCTTTCTTCATCAGCTCATGCAATGGGGCAGCAATGGTGCTGAAATCTTTGATAAAGCGGCGGTAGAATCTTGTAAGACTAAGAAAACTCCTCATATGTGTGACGGTTTGGGGAAACTGCCAGCTCTTTATGGCTTCAATTTTCATCTCGTCCACCTCAATTCCCTGTGGAGTTACAACATAGCCAAGAAAAGAAACTCGATCCGTGCAAAAGATACACTTTTCAAGGTTACCAAATAAACGTGCATCATATAAAGCATTAAAACAGCACGTAAGTGATCCATATAGTTCATCAAAAGACTTGATGTAAATCAATATATCATCAAAGTAAACTACCACAAAACGACCAATAAAAGCTCTTAAAACCTCATTCATTAAGCGCATGAAAGTGCTAGGTGCATTTGTCAAACCAAAAAGGCATTACTAACCACTCTTACAACCCGAATTTGGTTTTAAACGCAGTTTTCTATTCATCTCCAAGATTCATTCTAATTTGGTGGTAGCCACTTTGCAAGTCAATCTTGGTGAAAATTATAGAACCACACAACTCATCAAGCGTGTCGTCTAGCCTAGGATTAGGATGACGATATCGAAGAGTAATATTATTGATGGCTCTACAATCAACACACATACGCCAAGTTCTATCTTTCTTAGGAACCAAAAGTATAAGAACGGCACAAGGACTAAGGCTTTCACGTATATACCCGCGGTCCAAAAGGTCTTGGACTTGCCGCTGAATTTCCTTAGTCTCCTTGGGGTTGGTTCGATAGGCAACATGGTTGGGCAAGGTTGCTCCTAGAATCAAATCGATTTGATGCTCTATCCCTCTCATAGGTGGCAGCCCCAGGGGTATCTCAGCTAAAAAAATGTCCTCATACTCCTATAAAAGGTTAGTGACAGCAGGAGGCACCGAGCTAACAATATAATCAAGCGAAAACATAGCTCGTTTGCATACCAAAGCATAGCAAATATCATCATTAGAAATTTTAGCAAAATCATATTTTGTTGCAAGCATAACACCACTCTTCAATTTAATCCCCTCGGCCTTAGAATTAGATATAGACTTATCATTTTTAGGTGGGAGAATAGAATTAGCAACTTGCTGATTTTCAGATTGAATATCATTCAAACTAGCAGCGCAGTTCTCTATCAGCTTGTATAATTTAAGCAGGGGTCAAAGGTACCAAAGTAATTTTCTTTCCTTTATGCACAAAGGTGTATTTATTACTTCTACCATGGTGTATAGCATCATTATCATGTTCCCAAGGATGACCTAATAAGAGTGAACAGGCTTGCATAGGCACCACATCACAATCAACAGAATCAACATAAGAACTAATGAAAAATGAAACTCTGCAAGTTTGTGTTACCTTTGCTTTTCCAGAATCATTTAGCCACTGAATATGGTATGGACGTGAATGCGGGCGTGTGGTCAAGCAAAGCTTCTTGACCAAATCAGAACTCACCAAATTATTGCAGCTACCTCCATCAATAATGACACGTGCTTGACGGTTGCTGATAACGAAGAAAATCTAGAACAAGTTATGGCGTTATAGCTTCTCAGGTTGTTGTACTTGTGAGCTGAGCACCCAGTTGTATAATGATGCTCCTATAGGCCACCATGGCCTCGTCACCAAGGACTTCGCCGTCTTCCTCATCTGCATCTTGGTCTTCTTCATCCTCAATGTCAGAGGTGCTGATGTAACCATCTTCTGTAGCAATATATGCCCGCTGACTTGGGTAGTCCTTCTGCACATGGCCAATGCCATGACAGCGGTGGCACTAAATGCCCAAAGCGCGTCCCATCGATGCAAAGGATGAGGCACTCTTGGTAGGCACCTGCAAAGAATTTTTACCTGAATCTGAAGGTCATGCGGAAGGTGCCTTAGGTGTAGCGGTAGCTCCAGAGGCTATTGGTTGCTTGCTCGCTGGTGGAGGTGGCCAAAAAGTGGTTGGCTTGGTCAGCCCCGAAGATGGTGCCGATCGTGGCGTGTATGTGGTGCTAACCTTGCCCTTGCTCTGTTGTTCACGCCCCTGCAATTCCTTTTCTGTAAGCATAGCAAACTGAAATAACTGGTTGACAGTGTTAAATTCTTTATAATCAACAATGTCCTGAATCTCACGCCTCAAACCCAAATAAAAATGACAAATGGAATCTTCGTTCCCCTCCATAACACTACAACGCATCAATCCCTTTTGGAGCTCACCATAATAATCCTGTACAGATTTTTCTTCTTGTTCTAAACGCATTAATTTCTTATGCAAGTCTCTATGATAAGAATGAGGAACAAAACGATAACGCATAGCTATCTTAAGTTCTTCCCACGAACCAGGTAAAGCATCCTGTGCAGCTAGCCCATTCCACTAAATAATGGCAAAATCCTTAAACTCATTAGTAGCTTATCGAACTCTATGATACTCAGGCACAAGGTGGGTACTAAACTTTTGTTCTACTGTCCATCTCCCAATCAAGATATCCCTCAATATCATAATGATCCAAAAAAGATGGTATTGTGAACTTAATCTTAGCATAGGATCATCGGGCACACGGTGATTATTACCTTGATGGTGGTGGACACCACCCATACATGTCGTGTTGCGGTGAAGACGTCGTCGTAATCTTGCTTGTCGGAAGGCTGCTCGATCTATGTTCCCAGCGGCATCATGCACCGTGTCTTCTAGCAAGAGACCATCGGTGTTGCTGCCAGAGACGTCATTGTTGTTGACCACCAACAAGGTTTCCAACTCAGTAACCTTGTCGGTTAGCGTGGAAATTCGTTTATCCAATCTCTCTATGCTGTTGCCAATGTTGAGTTCAATGAGTGCGTCAGTGACAGCCTTCCTAACGGCCTCATTCATCCTTTTTTGGGCATCCTCTACAACAGTTTGTAGTTGCTCTTGGCTGACACACTTGTTGAAACCCTTAGGATTGTTATCTCTAGTCTGATCACCTCCTGCCATTGTAAACACAAAAACAGGAACAAACGGTGAAAGTTATCCCTACCAAATGACTACGTGTTTGCAGTGGTGTCACTTTTTCACAGCAAGTGGAAGCATCTTACCAAGCTCTTACAAAGTTCTTACCAACGCAAGCAGTGGGTAGTACAACTGGCGGCTGGTTCATGATACATATGAGGTAGTGGTATCCGAGATTGCAAGGCCCTTTTTCTGTACTGGTCTGAAGAGTTTGTAGGAGCTTGGAAGGCACACAAAGAATAATATGTATATCTGACACACAAGTCAGTAACAGAAAGTAATATTGAATTATAGTCCAAAGTACTTGTTTTCGTTGCTGGTCTAAAATGTTCCAAGTACCATGTGTGTAACAAACAAGTATGGTGAATAGCAAGTTGACAGGGGTGTGAAAATAGTATTGCGGATAGCAAGAGCAACAAAAATAAGGAACCAGACAGCACACGCTAACACAACTCACTTTGGCCTTCTTTATGTGCTCCTCTAGATATTGTTACTCTTTTGCCCCTATCTTTTTTCTATTTTTTAGACTGTTGTTGTTTTTTCAGAAATTTTAACTTTTTCTTTTTATTTTATTTTTGATATTTTTTATTCACTTAGGAGCACAAAAAAGTAACCATAGAAAATATGAGCCTAAACAAGTGAAAGGTGTGGCCTGTGAAAATTTCAGAAGACTGTGCTAAAAAACTGACAAAAAGCTTGTGACCACGAAAAGAGGATCTTGTGACCAGTTTTTGACCAAAATAAAAATTTCCGACCCCAACAATGTGGGGGATGGACGGATCCGAAATTTTTTTCTGATCGATTTTGATATATGGAACATCGAAATTGGAGTTCAGATCCTGATCTTCCGTCAGGTGGTGGTAGCTATCGTTGTGGCGGAGAATGACACACCGATCTGGCTTCAGATCGAATGATCGAACCCTACAATCTTAGCACCACAACTCCTCTGGTTATCAACCGAGATACGGATCCGGTTGACCTCGCCAAGAAGGCTAATCGCTGCCTGTGCAACAAAGAACACAACAAAGAACAAGAAAGAAAACAACCTAAATTGCAGATGAATAATTAATCTCACGAAGTTGGGGTCTCACAAACCGATGAACGGCGAAACTGTTCTTGACAGATTAATCAAAGCAAAACTCAAAACCTAATGACGGCGACAGCGTATGAATATAAAGGTTTTAGAGTCGTCGCCTACTCTGGATGCGCCCCCCCTAATGGGCCCAAACACGATACACGGTCCAACGGACCAAAAGACGGTGTCACAGCACCCTGACAGATTCTGGACGCTGACTTGTTTCGACGATTCTCGTTGATTCTGAAGGGCTTTTAACATGAGACCACTTGGATTGGCTTCCTTATCAAATTAGCTTTCCACCATATGTGGATCGTCGAAAATAGAGTTCGGATGCGTCCTGGGTGACCAGTTTAAGGCAGACTGGTCATGGAGATCAAGACAGACTCAAAATCATGTTGGACTGGGCCTCCGATTTCTGTTGAACGTCCTTGCTGGTCATCAACGCCTCCACCTCTTCCTCTAAATCCCTCATGACCCTCTCCAATATTACTAAGCAAGATAACATTACTAGGTAGTAATCTATTCTCAAAAGTGTGAAAATGATCGCTTAAGAATAAGCTCACCTCTAAATTGAGTTGACGCATTCGAGCTCGGGTCATTAGACCTCACATGATGGTTGGAGAATCAGTGGGTATAGCCGAAGGAGTGATGTCCTCATCACCTTTCCACCCCCTTTTAACCAAAGTACCAGCCACCTGTAATTTTTTATGGAACAACTTGCCAAAAAAAAAAGAACTTGATTTCCAGAGGAATTCTACTTTTCTAAGCACCCCAGCCACCTTGCTAGGGCCTCCCCAGATGACAGCATCAGCCTCATCAGACTGAGGATTGCACCCTTGCAAAGACTCCCCAGCTCTAACCAACTGTCATATTCTTGTATAGATAAGGATCTTCTAAAGTCCATAACCCAAGAATCACCTTCCCAGCAGTCAGCTACAGAACAATTAGTATTCCCCACCATTTTAAAAACATTCTCATAAGCAATTTACAGTGGGACATTTTGAGCCCAGCAATCCAACCAAAATTTGCAGTGTTTACCATTTCTAATTTTAAACACAGACCCCCATTTAAAGAGGTGTTTCACCTTGTGTAAACCCTGCCAAAATTGGGAAACCCCTTTAGTTGGCTCTTGATGTATTTTCCAGATCCATTTGACTAGAAGGCAGTCATTCATTAGTCTAGTATTTACTGTTACGGTCAAATGTTATTTAGGCAGAGTCCTAAATATTTTTCCCACCAAAAAGATCAGTAACAATATTGCATTGTTTAATCAGCTGATAGCATGCTAATTCCACTTAACATTACAGTGTGCACATCTTTTAGATAGTAGTGGTCAACGCCTTCTGTTCGTTTTTCTCCTTGCAGTTTACATGGGCATGTGAATGTTTTTAGTTATCTCGGTTGACTTCCTTACAAAAAATTGCCATTACTTAATAGAAGCAAGGGGCTTAAATCTTCTATTCTCTTTCGGTAGCTAATTTAAATGTGTTGTGTTTATTTGCTTATCCGATAATATTAGAGGAACAATACAGTATGCAGACTATTCTGAATTGTTTTGCCCACTGTAATGTGACTTACTAGCTTGCTAATGTTATATACCAAAACCGTCATTTGGAACTTCAAATCTTTCTTAAAACAAATTTGGAACTTCAAATCCATGCAGTGTTGTCTTGCGAAATTGCCACCATTGCGTAAAATGTTGATTCTTCATGTATATCTATTGAATGTCTCTTTCATTGATAAACTCTGATTCCCTAACCATCTCTTTATGAATAGTAATTCTGTGGATGCACAAACTGAACAGCATTTAACAAGTCATACTGTCTTTTTAAAAAAAACACAGTGGAGCTATTACAAGTTATCTCCACATAATAATGTTGTTCTCATATCTATCATATTCTGTTAACTGAATAAGGCACAAAATATATGCATCCTTGTGACTTCTCTGCTTGCATGAAAAAAAAAATACACTCTTTTACTTCTGATCTGATACACCATTTCTTCCCTATGGAAAAATGGGAAAATGCATCGCTCACTGCTTATGACCTAAAGCTCTAGACCCATCGATATTGAAGTTTCCTTGTCTTTGAATAAAGACGTCTCAATAATTGCTCAGCCATTAATCTTTGTTGAGTTCATCAGACATCACTCAGATGATGGTTGTTTCTTTTTTCAAATATCATATGATCACCTTGTTACTGCAAAATCACTTTGATACAAAGTGAATAACTGATCAGTATCTGCATGATTACTAAACTGTCAAAACAAAAGGCCAAAATAATGTAAGAACTCTGCAATTGATGGTTGTCACTACCTTTCAATCAGTTCCATGTGCTATTGTGTTGTTGCTCACCGGATGGAAGACAGGAGCATTCAGCCTGTTCGGTTGGCTGGTTCTTATCGTTGCTAGTTTGTGAAGAAGTACTGTTGGTTGGTTTGTGTGAGAGAAAAATACTATTCCGATTGGAAATTTACGATCGTTTATGACAAGCCGCAGCCAAATGAATTATCAGGAGGACCTCCACAAGAAAGTCATAATCTTACTCATATATCAATTGATTCCGAAACGGAGGTCATGAACAGTGAATATACGATATACATACCCTTTGGGATAAGAACCACTCTTGTCACTGTGTCCTGTATATATCGGTATACAGTTGCTGAGACCAACCTGGCACTCAATGGGGATTGACTCTATCTGACCTGTATGTATCTGCAGTCTGCAATGTTCCACGAACAGAGGGGTGAAGTAACAAGAGTAGATACTGTTTATAAAGAAAATACAAGTATTTTGACAAGCAAGACGTTCATCTCTTATCTAACCTAATATCTAACCAATACTGTTAAAGCTGTATATAGGGATGAAAACGGATCGTATACGGACAGATATCACCGATATTACATTTGTTTTCATATTTCTGTCCGGATTCGGATTCAAATACGGATAGTGTCAACTATGTTGGATAGGATACGATTCGATATCAACATCATAAATATGCGATTTGAGTATTCGGATATGGATACGGTATCAGATATTGGATATCCGGAGTCGGATACGGACAGATCTCAACCCCTCTAAACGGATTAGGTTTCAAATACGATCGAAAAATATCCGTACCGTTTTCATCCCCATCTGTATACCATCTCCGCACTCTCATTTCACTGTACATTAACAGTAAATCCACCGGAGCCGTCCGATCCTATTGCCTATCCACAGCTTCCCGTCCACGCGTCCGCCCTTCTGGAAAGACCGACACCAGCAGCCGTCCTCGGAAGACTGCGCAGCCCAAGCCCTTCGCCTCCTCTCCTTCAGATAACTGAGAAAAAAAAGTAAAGCCTCCTCTCCTTCAGATAAGGGAAACCAAAAAAAAAAAAAGGAAAGAAAAAAATACCCCTCCGCCGCCATCGGCCATCCTCGCCCCTGCGTCGCCCCCTCCACGCACGGCGCTGAGCTCGGACTCCGCAGCTGCGCTAGCCTGCCGACGCCCTCAGGCAGCGGCGCGCCACGGCCTCCGCCCGCAGCCGCCGCGTCGCGCGCGCCCGTACTACGCGCCGCCGCCGCCGCCGCATCGCCTCCGCAGCCGCCTGCCTTCCGCAGCGACCACGCGGCCCTTCTCGAGACCGCCGCACAGGCCCCCTGCCCCATCCAGCCCTGCGCTCACCAGCTGTTGATCCTGCCTGTCGCCGGGGAGGCTACATGTAGCCCAACAGAGTCATCCTCACCGAAGCTGAAGCGCCCAACGAGGCCTCAGCCGGACTCCTCCGCTCTTGCTTCCCCGGTGGCCTTTGGGGTCCAACTGAACAAGGCTAGGTTGTTAGAACCCTGCTATTGCCTACACCTTCCCATTTGTACTCATTACCCTTGCTACCGTAAGGCCTTCTGCAGTGTGGAGGCGGTGCCAGAAAAAATGAATGGCCTCACGGTGATCAAACGGGCATAGGACT
Organism: Miscanthus floridulus; assembly: GCF_019320115.1. Classification (NCBI taxonomy): domain Eukaryota; kingdom Viridiplantae; phylum Streptophyta; class Magnoliopsida; order Poales; family Poaceae; genus Miscanthus; species Miscanthus floridulus. Next base: position 21,041,156 of record NC_089591.1, on the reverse strand, counting down.
GTGAAGCTGCAGCGTCGAAAAAAAGTTAGCACCGCAGTCATCAGCACACGCGAGGACGACAAGAAATAAAATAATAAGCCATCCAGTACACGTCTATCGCCCTGTTCACTTGTCTTATAAATAGTGTGTTTAACTTCTTTTTTCAACCGGAACAGTGTTTTTCTCTCACAACAATTCAGCCGGAACAGTATTTTTCAGCCAGTTTCAGTCAAGTTTTAGACCAGCGAACGGGGCCTATCTCCGAGGTAAGGCCAAAAAGCAACGAAAATTAGTTTTTTAAGAACTGGGCACCGGCTGGACAGCGGAGCAAGTACTTGCATCGCTCCCGTTTTTGTTAGCATCGCTGTGAATTAGCATCGTGAGCCACAGCGTGAAAAGTGACGCCTAGATGTTCTCTCTCTTCTTTTGGCACTCTGATGTTACGTCGGCCTTTCCATTAGTACTTGTCAATATCGAACATGTAATCGGATCGGCCATTAAAACTTTGGGATTTATTATGTGAACATTTAAGATTATTTAGGAATTCTAAATTTTAAATTTCAAAATCTATAAATTTAGAACACATATTTAGGACTCTAAATATCTTTAAATTAAAAAAAATCAACTGCGTAGTCATAGATTCTATTGAGAGCTATAAATTTGGGGGAATTTATCGTGTGCCATTAAAAAAAGATCGTAATGCCCTGAAAAGTTCAGCGGTTTTCAGTGTTACTGCTCTAATATTTTTGTGCTCTCCATGTCCACTGTTGTCAGTTTGGGCTGTAACATCGTCAAACTGCAGGTGTGAAAAGTCGAAAATACCCTTAAGTCTAAATATGTCATTCATTTTTTGAGCATCTTAACGACTTCAAATAAAAAAACTCAAAACTAGAAAGTTGTAGCATCGAAATCTATAATTTTCATATAAAAATTATTTTCATTTAATTTTGCAAAAAAATATGATTTTTCTAAGATATATTAATCATATCAAATCATATTTTTTGTGAAATTAAATAAAAATAATTTTTATATAAAAATTATAGATCTCGACGAGATCTACAACTTTCTAGGTTTGAGTTTTTTCATTTGAAGTCGTTAAGATGCTTAAAAAAAATTAATGACATATTTAGACTTAAGGGTATTTTTAACTTTTCACGCCTACAGTTTGACAATGTTAGAGCTCAAACTGACGGTTGTGGCATGGAGGGCATAAAAAAAGTTCGAGTAGTGACACTGTAGACCGCTGAACTTTTCCTAGAGGCTCACAGGGTATTGTGATCTTTTTTAATGGCACAGAAGGAATCCCCCTATAAATTTTATATAGACCGTGTCAACACCCGAGATCTTTTGATAATTTTAAATTTCAAATTTCTAAATCTGAGCACTGACAACAATATTAATATAAAGTTTGTGTTTATCTTAATTCATATGAAAAAGTTATGAATTACACTCTGTTCGCTTGAACTTATTAGCCATGGTAGAATGTTTTTCTCTCACAACAAAATAGCTTCAGTTAGGCTTATCAGCAGCAGAAATCATGAGCCGAATAGTATAATTTTTTAGTTGCAATCATTAACCGAGGTAGACGCTTAGAACGAACGTCTCCGAAAATAATCGATTAACGAAGGCAGACGACTTATGTTGCCTGCTTTCGTTAATCTAGTATTAACCGAGACGGGCCCTTGGCTGGTAGCCTTTTCAGTAGGAGTGCTTCTGTGTGCACTGTTCCATATTATAATTAGATTTTCAAAGTTGGCTCCTAAAATACGGACACTATATTCTTTGAGTGGTCTAATAACCGATTACGAGAACCAATTTGTATTAAAAAAATCCACTCCAGCTATTTGTTTACAACATAACATTAATATGTAATGTAAATATGTAATAACACAAATTGGGATGGACTCAAGTGGTAGTGGTAGTGGTAGCAGCAATACATCATTGACCCAAGAACTTGTGTACATGAGTTACAACTCAGAAAGGGCGCGGCACTGGTTTTAGTTAATATTAATCTGGTGTCATATTGATGTTTTTAATATGTATTTTGTTTGATCTATAAAATCGTTTGACTTAAGAATTCTAATATGATTTAATCTAGGACATAGAAATACTATTTACGATAACAAAGTTATTATTATGACAACAAAATTTGATTATAAATTAGTAACTTTCTATTTCTATAGGGTCTGTTTGACCAGCTCTGGCTCTAGAGAATCCTAGAGCTAGATCTCTACAAACAGGGCTATAGTCAAGAATTGTTGACTACACCTATATTATTGATTAATAAAAATTGTAGCTTGAAAAGTATACGTGAGTAAAAACAGCAAAAAAAAAAGAAAACTGGATTTGAGTGAAAAAATAGTAACTGCGAAGAATTTTGGTCATTCGTGTGAAAAGTTACACCCAACCTGAGATGCTACCGCAAAGTCAGGAGTAATCCTTAAAGATGGGTAGATGACATATTGCTAGGCGAATTGCTGCTTTCCTAGCGGGCCAAGTTTCGGCGACTGCTATCACCAACACCACCTAAAATACATAACACCACCTAAAATACATGACTCATTCATATTTTGGAACAACACCAGCCTAAAATACATGACTCATTCATATTTTGGAACAACACTACCTAAAATACATGACTTATTTATATTTTGGGCTAGCGCTACAGATAAAAAGTTCAATATCTATTCAGCATCTTCTCCAACAATAAGATCTAAAAAAGAATCCTTTCTGCAAATGGATTTCAAGAAGATACTCATATTTGGATTATGTCTCTCAGGCAACCCAAAATAGATCTCCCGCATAAATACTCTATTAGAGACTAATTTTGGTATCTCACTACCCATTTTGGGTTTGGGTCTCCTTATTAGAGACAGTTTAATAGGGCACAAATTGAAGGCCCACCAACAGGAGGACGAGCTGAAGCTGCAACAATTTTGCTATAATTTCATACCCAGACGTTTTCTCATTTGTTTGTTACAAACATTCATCAGATTGTTCTCCACAGAAAGATGTTGCCATAACGAAACATGCACAGAATGACAGAAACTACGCCTGTAGTAAGAATTTTAGGAACAATCCATCCAGCACACACAAGAACGATGCAAACTATATAATTAATTACCCAGTCAAGCACAATTTAGCAGCAGCAGCACCGTACTATGCATATGTAGCAGCAAACAATTACTATGAACGAAGTATATATATAATATATAAGCCCTTATTACTTGATCGCCTACACGTAATAGAGATTTGCAACCACGTCTCCCTCCAGAGCCTCCATGGATGGATGGCCGGCGGCTTCAGCGTGGGTATGCGGCGATCTCGACGCCCTTGCTGCCGAGCGCCGACGACGGAGGCGCCTCGTAGGCGCTGAAGAGGCGGTACGAGGAGATGAGGGAGAGGAGGATGAAACAGAGCAAGGTGCCGAAGGTGATGGCGACGGAGGTGCGCGCCTGACGGCAGAAGCTGCCGAAAACGCCACACGCCTCGCTCCACGTCACCTCCTTGTCGCCGTTGTAGGCGAGGTACAGCAGCTCCGCCGCCGCCGCACCTGCCGCTAGGATCAGGTACGTGAACACCTGCAGGATAAACATGCCATGGATCAATCTCATTCTCTCACCAGTATTATGGTCATCGAGTCCTCTTCTTCAGGGGTCTCAAAGCAACCACAGGATCTGACAGCATTCACTGCTGAAATTATGAAATTAACAGCAGGCATGATGGACTGAATCAAGTGTGCAGTTATTTGCGTAATGGATGCTTCTTGAAACACTGAGGCACAAAAAAAAAAGGATGTAAACAGAAATCAAACAAATCCAGCGCTTAATTAAGCTGTCATACAGTCTCTGCCAAAGCTGATTTCTGTCTGATGTGTTAATTTGGCCCTTGTTTAGTTACCCCAAAATCCAAACTTTGACACTATAAAAAAGAAGATTTTCTGTCACATCAAACTTGTGGCACATGCATGTAGTACTAAATGTTGACGAAATCAAAACTAATTGCATAAAAACTAATTGCACAGTTTGGTACTTTGCGAGACGAACGTTTTGAGTCTAATTAGCCAACGATGGAACAATTATTACCAAATACAAACGAAATGCTGCAGTGCGCTACAGTACCACGCAGTGATTCCGGCGGCGCCAAGAGCAACTAAACGCGCCCTTGTTTGTTCAGGCACGAGTTTCGCATGACTTCTGTAGAAGGAACAGATCCTCTAAAATCCCCTCGCACGATGCACCTCTTTGCAGAGTCCAAGAGAGAGGAAACTACAGCCGAATCTAACACATAATCTTGATGGAAGGAGACCACCAACATCATCAAAGTAATCACAGTCTTGATTATTGCAGGAGTAAGTCACAACAGCAAGAAAATACCAAAACATGAAGAATAAATTTTTGTACCATTATATTACTCATAAAATTCGTCACGTGATGTTGGCAGAAAAAGAACAAGAAAAAAGACATTCTTCGAAGCATTCTCAACATGCTACTACAACCGTGAGAAAATTAAAGTGTGAGTAGAGTAGAGACGGAAGGCAAGAACGGACCTGGTCGAGCAGGAAGACGACCCAGGAGCGCGACACGGTGGCGGGCCTCGGCACGGCCGTGTAGAACGCGGACACCAGCGAGTAGGCGGCGCAGAGGCCGTTGGCGTAGACGAGGTACTTGAAGCCCCCTAGGTCGGAGTAGGCGACGGTGCCGTACTCGTTGCTCTGCTGGTCACGGAGCATGACGGTCATGGCGGCCACGCACAGCCCCAGCGGCGCCGCGCGCAGGAGCGTCTCAACGGGCCGCACCCGCGCCGCCGCGGCCTCCCCTGCCGGCGCCGCGTCCGCCGCCCCGGCTCCTCCGAGTCGGCCCACGTCCGCCGCCTTCTCCTCCGTCATCTTGGACATCTTTGTATCTCTCCTGCTTTTTCTCTCTACTAGGAAGAAGTGCAGACAGGCGCGCGGTCCAGTTCTCTCGTCTACAAGCAGGATGAGAGGGGAGATAGTGTAGTGCATTTAAGGAGGGAGGAGTAGGGGAGGTCGTTGGTGCGCAGTGAGGGGCTTGAATGCATGGAGTTTAATGTCGCGCGCGGTGGGCAGGGCCGTATGGGGGCAATGGATGGATGGATGGATTCCGTTGATCCCTATGCGATTGGTGGCACGGCGCCCGGCCACGCCGTGCGTGCGTCGCGTTCTCGCTGCCTTCCACGCCGCGCCTACCCGTCGGCATTGGCCGCGGCCGCGTGTGCCCGCATGCCCGCATGCGCCCGACGTGCGCAGCTGGGCTGTGCCGCGTGCTCGCCTGGCGGCCTGGGGCTCTGATGGCCGCTGCGGCCTGTCTAGTGCGTGGGAAACGGCCATTCTATACTTGTGCTCGTTGCATCCTGGTGATGTCCATATCCTTCCGTTTGAACTTTGGGTCTGCATCTCACCGTCTCGGCGTCTCCGTCCATCTACATTGGCCACTGCCCACTGGGATGTATACTGCACGTACGTATGCACTCATGAGTATGTGTGGTTATTCCGAATTTCCACCGCTCAAAGTAGTATATGTAATTGATTCTACATTATTTGCGACTCTATTTTGCTAGTTATTCCTATCTCCATCCAACTTACGTTAGATAAGAGAACAAAGTTCTGGCCTCTACATCGTGTACACAACTGACCTCCATCCACCTTGGATGTCTAGGGCTTATTTTCATTTGACAAAGCCAAATGTGGTAAGTATAAAATCAATTAAAATGTTGACATATTTCATGAATGAGAATTTGTATCAGTCGTTTTAAAAAATGCTTTCAGAAGATGTTGAATTGTTAAAATTTATAGGATACTGTGAAATAAATTAATAATGTAAAAATATACTTTTCAAGACTTTTTGTACGAAGTTATATGATTATACTCATATTCCCTATGTTCTAAAATGTAAGTGTATCAGTATCTGTAAGAACTAAATTACTTTTATTATATACTCCCTCCGTTTTTATTTATATGTCATATTACATTTGTCCTAAGTCAAACATTGATATCTTTCACCATCGATTCCAAAAAAAAATATAGAAATAAGAATACGACAAGCATTTCCATCTAAAGTCGTGTTGCTTTTATTAATCAATCAATGTCCAGAGATATACTCCACATAAATTATATAACCAAAGATATATAAGATGAATAACAAGTTTACCACATTGGTTGCACTGCATTACACCCTCTGTCCACTATGTAAGGATTTTTGAGACTTCTATAGGATAATTTCATTCGCATAAAAAAAGCACATATCACTCAAAAATAATTCTAGAAGATAGGGACTTTTATCTAGAGATGTAACATCAAAATTATCATTCCCTCCCAAAATAGCTAATGAACTTCAGTGACTTTCGCATTATTAATGGAGGTAGTTGAAAAACAATCAACTATGTAAATCCATTTATTGAAGCAGACTCCTTAATTTACCTATGAAAATAAAGATCATTTTTAGAAGTGGATCTCTTATGAGAGTCATCTCAGTAAATAGGCCCAAAGCCCAACGGGCCTATTGGAGTGGTCATATATTTAACAAGATTAGGGTTCTAGAAACAACAACCGTCTCTTCTCACTTTTCTCAGTGGCATGAGGGCCCACCACCTCCCCTCCCTCCTCCCTAGATCCCATCTGCCTCCTCCCCCTTCTCATTGCACACACCGATGATGCCCCTGACGCATTCCCACAACGAACCTTGGCGATGTGAAGGAGGCCCACCTAGCCTCAATCCGACAAAGGAAGGAAGCAATATGGCCATGTTGAGATGACACAAGATAGATCTTGGCGCCTCGGCGTGAGGAGGCGATAGGAGCTATTCTTGGCTTGAGGAAGCGAGAGGCGGTGGTCAGACGGACAATGCACACCGATGAATCTCGGTGCCTCAAACGTGAGGAGGCGATGGGATCTCAGGCATGAGAATGACTACCAAGGTGAGCCCCCCTACCCTCTCTCAACCTCAAGACCATCGGTGCAACTATTTTTCTCTATCTTCATCTCCTCTCAACCTTGCTCTCTCTCCTTCTTCACAGGTGCAGTGGCATGGATGCAGAGGTTCGCATGGAGGCAGGGACACACATGATGGTATGATGACATGGTAGTGACCAGATTGATGCCATGTTGATGCCCTGGTGACCCAAATCAAGGCCCATAGTGGCCTGGTTGGACGACCTAGGCTAGCTTTTTTTGTTTGTTTAACAGAGGCATACATGTGGCACCGTCTCTGGAAACTTGTATTAACATAGGCGCTCCTTAAGAGGACACCATCAATCATGTTTTTTCAACTGTTGTTTTGCCACAAGATGTTGGAATAGGCAAGGGATAGTTCGGGAGGATGATCCTAATATTCACACAAGAATTATTCACACCAGAAGGACAACGAATATGCCTTTTTCATGGAAATTTTCCTGGTTGCTGCATGGGAAATTTGGAAGATCAGAAATAGATTGGTTTTTGATGGTGTACAATCCACCTTTGATAGATGGCCACACAACTTCAAAGAGGAAGCTGCTCTTCAGTCTAATCGTGTTGGTGATTCAGATAGATTGCTAATCTGTTTCTGGCTTGATGCCCTATAATTTTCTTGTTTAGTTTTTTCCTTTCTTGTATAGCCCCCTTCTCCTCCTCCCCCTTGTTGTAAGTATCTCCTTTCTTGTACTCGGGGCATTTTTGCCTCCTTTTGTTTTTAAAAAGCTTTACCAACCCTGGGGAACTCCCCACGTTTTTTCACGTCAAAAAAGCATAGGCGTTGCTTCAGAGGCAGGTGGAATGTCTGCCTCTATTAATGCCTTTTGATCACCTTTGTGTGTTAATTATTAGTGTAGTAGTGTGTAGAATACATCTCCAACAACTAGTGGCATTTTACCAATGATGGTGTAGAATATAGGCATAACATGTGGTGTGCCAACGTGAATGAGGCTAGGTAAAATTTGTAGAAAAAAACTCCCTCCTAAATGTCTCCTATCGGTCCTGCATAGGTCTCATGGCTGCGCCCTCATGCTCGCATGTACTCCCCACCAGCTTTGCGGCTATGCTTGTAGTTCAAAGGCACATGCTCATCGACCATGGAACAAATAGAGAGATGTGGATTGCAAGAGATAGGGGGATTGCAGGCAGAATAGATGGAGAGGGAGTGTCTTTTTTAACATTCACAAGCATGACCATGTAGGCAGTTTGTGGTGGCGTGGTGGGTTTTGGACCTTTAGTTGAGCACAATAGTAGTATGAGTATCCAAATGATCATATTTTTAGTTTGAGGGCCTAAGTGAGAATTAGCAGTAGATTGATGACCTAGATGGTCACTTTTTAGTTTGAGGACCCAACTAAGAGTCCATGAAAAGTCAAAGGACCCAGAGTGCATTTTACTCCCAAAAAACATCGACGACCAGATGAAAGGTCCTAATGGCTAGAGGGGGGGGGGGGTGAATAGCCTAATAAAAATTTCTACAACAACACTTAACAAAAGGTTAGACAATTATGAGGCAAAGCAAGTGTTGCGCTAGCCTACTCAAAATGCAAGCCACCTATCACAATTCTAGTTTATATAGTATGTATCCACACAATTGCTATGTCACTACACTAAGTTAGTGTGCTCTCAAAAGCTAACTAAAGAGCCACACTAACCAAACTAACAAGCTCTCACAACTAGCTATACTAAAGAGCTTGACAACTAGTTTGCAGGTAATGTAAAGAGAGTAAGCAAGATAGTTATACTGCCGTGTCGAGGAGTGAACCAATCAATCACAAGAATCAATATCAATGAAGACCAATCACCTTGGAATCAAAGGATGAACACAATGATTTTTTTACCGAGGTTCACTTGCTTGCTGGCAAGCTACTCCTCATTGTGGCGATTCACTTACTTGGAGGTTCACGCGCTAATTAGCTTCACACGCCAAACCCTCAATAGGGTGCCGCACAACCAACACAAGATGAGGATCACACAAGCCACGAGCAATCCACTAGAGTACCTTTTGGCTCTCCACTGGGGGAAGGTCAAGAACCCCTCACAATCACCATGATCGGAGCCGGAGACAATCACCACCCTCCGCTCGATGATCTTTGCTGCTCCAAGCCGTCTAGGTGGCGGCAACCACCAAGAGTAACAAGAGAATTCCACAGCGAAACACGAACACCAAGTGCCTCTAGATGCAAACACTCAAGCAATACACTTGGATTCTCTCCCAATCTCACAAAGATGATGAATCAATGATGGAGATGAGTGGGAGGGCATTGGCTAAACTTATAAGGTTGCTATGTCAATAAAAATGGCCAAAGGTGTGAGCTTCAACCGGCCATGTGGCTTAAATAGAAGTCTCCACAAAATAGAGCCGTTGTACCCCTTCACTAGGTACTGATCGGGGTGACCAGACGCTCCGGTCCTACTGACCAGACATAGCTCCTCAGCGTCCGGTCGCCCGATGGCGGCCACGTGTCTCCTACGTTCAACAGTGAACGTTTGATCTCAACGGTCGACATGTTGACCGGACGCTCCAACAGAGCTGACTGAACGCTGGACCCTCAGCGTCCGGTCGTTTACAGTAAGGGTCCAAAACAAGTTTTTGCCGACTGGACGCATTCGGTCATGTAGGACCGAACACAACCCAGTGTCCGGTGCTTAACCCTAATCACTGTGCCATCCGACAACTTGACCGGACACTGTTCCTCAACGTCTGGTCGCTTAGCGACCCAGCGTCCGGTCAGTTGACCGATGCCAGCATCTCACTGTTACACATGATCGGACGCGCTGGTCCCTCAGAGGTCCAGTGTCTGGCCACTGTATAACCAGTGACACTTACTCGTTTTCACTTCTAACTTCTCCACCCTTGCTCAAATATGCCAACAACTAAGTGTATCACCTTGTGCACATGTATTAGCATATTTTCACAAACATTTTCAAGGGTGTTAGCACTCCACTAGATCCTAAATGCATATGCAATGAGTTAGAGCATCTAGTGGCACTTTGATAACCGCATTCCGATACGAGCTTCATCCCTCTTAATAGTACGGCTATCAAACCTAAATATGATAGCACTCTCTAAGTGTCTTGATCACCAAAACAAAATAGCTCCTATGGTTTATACCTTTGCCTTGAGCTTTTTGTTTTTCTCTTTCTTCTTTCCAAGCCCAAGCACTTGATCATCATTATGATATCATCATCATCATGCTATGATCTTCATTTGCTTCATCACTTGGAGTGTGCTACCTATCTCATGATCACTTGATAAACTAGGTTAGCACTTAGGGTTTCATCAACTCACCAAAACAAAATAAGAGCTTTCAATCTCCCCCTTTTTGGTAATTGATGATAGCCCCTTCACAAAGATATGAATTGAAATTCAATTGAATCCATGTTGCTTGCCCAAGCATATTTATCATGTGTAAGAGGATATGGACAAGTTTCATGAACCCCAAATGGTAGCAATTGCTCCCCCTACATATGTGCTAAGAGTTTGGATTGTAGCTTGCACATATGCTTAGATAGGAAATATATGAGTCAATGTCTACCAAATGATGCTAAGGTATAAAAGATGGACCTTTGAAGCGTGATACCAATCGGAGTGCACCAATATACCATCCTTAGCACCATGGTTATCTCAATACCACTTGGAAACACTTGGAAATGAAAGTTATCTAGTGATTTCATTTCATTTCATCATTCAATCTTACAACTAACATACATCACACAAACATGGATGTTTAAATTTAATACTTATACCATGCAAGCAAACATATGAAATGCACATTCAAATGCACCATACAAGTTCATGAGCTTGCTCCCCCTACTTGTGTGCTCAAAATTTTAGTTGATCCCTTTCCTTTGTCATATCTCTCCCCCTGTCATATATCAAGATATCTTTATGTTTTTCTCCCTTTATGATATTTCTCCCCCTTTTCACTATTTTTTACTACTATCTTTGTTTCTCTCCCCCTTTGTCATCAATGACCACAAAGATTTTAAATATAGATAGTATTACTTGTAGGGTCGAGATTATCAATGTCAATCAATGGGGTGAGGATCATTTTCCCAAATTTGGTCTAGTCTAGATCATTTATCAAAGATATTTAACTCGGTTTGATCCAAGGACAAGCTTCTTCACACCTCCAAATAAGGGTTATCTTGTACCAAGTTGAGTTAAATACTTAGAGCTCATTTTCTAGATTAAACACTAGGTTTACAAGCCCATAAACATGTCATATGCTACCACTAGATCAAGTCAAGCATAGAAGCAATAGTGATACCATATAGACATCAAAATCATTTGATTTTCATGAATGAGCCTAATAAAATAGAACCACTTGAAAGGTCCTAATAAAATTGAAAATGTGACTAGATGCACTAATCATGTCCTTAGCAAAGATGTATGTCATGCCAATCAACTTTTACCTTGGATTGCTCGAAGGAGAGGCATGTCATATGAGTGGGGAGTTCATCAACACATATTTGAGAAATCCAATATGTTCAACTCATTCCTTAGCTTGCAAAACCTTTTCTCATCCAATGGCTTGGTGAATATATCGGCAAGTTGATCTTTGGTGCCTACACTCTCAATGCAAATGTCCCCTTTTTGTTGGTGATCTCTTATGAAATGGTGGCGGACATCAATGTGCTTTGTTCTTGCATGTTGAACCAGATTGTTGGTCAACTTGATTGCACTCTCATTGTCACATAGCAATGTCACTTTCTTGAACTTGATTCCAAAGTCACTCAAAGTGGCCTTCATCCAAAGTATTTGTGCACAACAACTGCCGGTGGATATGTATTCAGCTTCGGCGGTTGATAATACAACACTATTTTGCTTCTTTGATGACTATGAAACAAGTGATCTTCCCAACAATTGACATGTGCCTGAGGTGCTCTTCCTTTCAACCTTGCATCCCGCATAATCCGAGTCGGAGTAACCAACTAGCTCAAACTTTGCTCCTTTGGGAAACCACAAACCAACATTTGGTGTATGCTTCAAGTACCTCAATATTCTCTTTGTAGCCTTCAAATGACTTTCTCTTGGTGAGGCTTGAAATCTTGCACACATGCATACACTAAACATGACATCCGGCCTTGATGCAGGTCACATAGAGTAGGCTTCCAATCATAGACTGATACGACTTTTGATCCACCATATTTCCACTTGCATCACTATCCAAGTTGCCATTGGTTCCCATTGGTGTGCTAATGACTTTGCTATCAATCATGCCAAACTTCTTGATCATGTCCTTGATATACTTGCCTTGACTCACAAATGTACCATTCTTTAATTGCTTGATTTGAAGCCCAAGGGAGTAACTCAACTCTCTAATCATGGACATCTCAAACTCATTAGCCATCATCTTTCCAAACTCATCACAAAATTCTTGATTGGTTGATCCAAATATGATATCATCAACATATATTTGCAACACAAATAGATCTTTTCCAATCTTCTTGATAAAAAGAGTGGTGTCAACCTTGCCCATGGTGAACCCTTTAGAGAGTAGGAAATCCCTCAATCTCTCATACCATGCTCTAGGTGCTTGCTTCAAGCCATACAATGCCTTCTTCAACATGTACACATGGTTGGGCTTCTTATCATCTTTAAAACCGGGAGGTTGCTCAACATATACTTCTTCATTGATGTAGCCATTGAGAAATGCACTTTTAACATCCATTTGATAGAGCTTGATGTTGTGGGCACAAGCATAGGCTAGCAAGATTCTAACTGCTTCCAATCTAGCAACCGGGGCATATGTTTCTCCAAAGTCAAGACCTTCAACTTGTGTATAGCCTTGTGCTACCAATCTTGCTTTGTTCCTTACTACTATTCCATCTTGATCTTGCTTGTTTCTAAAGACCCATTTGGTTCCAATCACATTGTGTCCCTTTGGTCTCTCTACTAATTCTCATACTTGATTTCTTGTAAAGTTATTCAATTCTTCATGCATAGCATTCACCCAATCAACATCCTTCAATGCTTCATCTATCTTATTTGGTTCAATGGATGACACAAATGAGAAGTGTTCACAGAAAGATGTCAATCTTGATCTTGTTTGTACACCTCTTAAAATATCACCAATGATAGTATCCAAAGGATGATCTCTTGCAATATTGGTTGGTTGGAGGATTGGAACTTGATTGCTTGCACTTGCTTGATCATTGGGTTGAGATGATGTACTAGCCACTTGATCTTGTTCATTATCATAAGAGCTACTTGCACTAACTTGATTTGTATCATCTTGCACATTTGAGTTGGAGAGCACTTGCACTTGATCATCTTCATCATCATTCACTTGCCTTGGCCTCAATTCACCAATATCCATATTCTTCATGGTATTTAAAAGTTGAATGCCTCTAACATCTTCCAAGTTCTCATCTTCTACTTGTGAACCCTTGGTTTCATCAAATTCAACATCATGAACTTCCTCAAGAGTACCACTATCCAAATTCCAAACTCTATATGCTTTGCTTGTAGTGGAATAATCAAGTAGGAATCCTTCATCACATTTCTTGTCAAACATGCCCAATCTAGTGCCTTTCTTCAAGATATAGCATTTGCAACCAAAGACCCGAAAATATGCAATGTTGGGCTTTCTACCATTCAAGAGCTCATATGGTGTCTTCTCTTTCAATGGGCGACAATAGAGACGGTTGCTACAATAGCAAGCCATGTTGATAGCTTTGGCCTAAAAAGATTGACTCACATTGTACTCACTAAGCATAGACCTTGCCATATCAATGAGTGTTCTATTCTTCCTCTCAACAAGGCCATTTGATTGGGGTGTGTACTTGGCTAAGAATTGATGTCTAATTCCAAATTCATCACACAACTCATCAATTCTAGTATTCTTGAACTCACTACCATTGTCACTTCTAACTCTCTTGATGGTTGTTTCAAACTCATTGTGAATGCCCTTGACAAATGATTTGAATGTTGCAAACATATCACTTTTGTCCACTAGAAAGAATACCCATGTGTATCTAGTGTAGTCATCCACTATCATAAAGCCATATTTGTTTCCACCGATACTAGTGTATTGTGTTGGCCCAAACAAATCCATGTGCAATAACTCAAATGCTTTACTAGTGCTCATCATGCTTTTCTTAGGATGGGTGTTTCCAACTTATTTGCCGGCTTGACAAGAGCTACAAAGCTTATCCTTTTCAAACACAACATCTTTCAAGCCTTTAACTAAGTCATGCTTAATCAATCTATTCAATTATTTCATTCCAACATGACCAAGCCTTCTATGCCATAACCAACCCATGCTAGACTTAGTGAACAAGCATGTAGATAATCTAGCTTCACTAGCATTGAAATCAACCAAGTATAGATTCTCATATCTAAAGCCTTTGAAGATCAAGTTAGAGCCATCTACACTTATGATCTCTACATCATCTATCCCAAATATGCATTTGAATCCAAGATCACACAATTGAGCCACAGGATAGTAAATTGAAGTTCAAGCTCTCTACTAGCAACACATTAGATATGCTCATGTCATTGGATATTGCAATCTTACCAAGCCCTTTGACCTTGCCTTTGCCATTATCACCAAATGTGATACTATCATAACCATCATTGCCATTGGTGTTGATTGAGTTGAACATTCTTGCATCACCGGTCATGTGTTGAGTGCACCCACTATCAAGAACCCAATGTCTTCCTCCGGCTTTGTAATTGACCTACAAAAGAAGATCAATTCTTTTTAGGTACCCAAACTTGCTTGGGTCCTTGAAGGTTAGTCACTAGGCTCTTTGGTACCCAAATGGTTTTCTTCTTTGAGCCCATCCATGGTTTACCAATGAACTTAGCCTTCACACAATTTGTACCCTTAGTAAGCATATAGCATGAATCAAGCTTAATGGAGGATACATTAGCATTTTTGCTCCTATTTTTGCATTCTTGCTCTTTGTGACCCACTTGCTTGCAACTATTGCAAAACCGACCATTGTTCTTTACAAAACTAGTCTTGTGAGGAGCAAAGGCCACTTTGCCTTTCTTGGGGGTATAGCCCAATCCCTCTTTGTAGAGAGAAGTTCTTTGGCTACCCAAGCACATAAGCAAGCGGTCCTCACCACCATAAGCCTTAGCTAAGGTGTGAGTGAGCTTAGTGACCTCCTTCTTGAGGTTCTCATTCTCAACCACTGGTGAGGCATCATAAGTGAGACCATCACTACTAGATGAGGTAGAAGTGGAAGTGCTACAAGAAGGGTTAGTAGGAGTAACAATGATAGGCATAGATAGTGATTCATCAATTATATCACAAGTTAAACCTACATTGCAAGTTTCAACATGCTTCTTTTTATTTTGCTCATTAAGCGAAGAAGAATGAGCTTTTTCAAGCTTTTTGTGAGCTTTGCCAAGCTTCTCATGGGCTTCCTTTAGCTTCTCATGAGTTGCTTTGAGCTCATCAAGGGCTTGCTTAAGGGCTTTTACCTCCTTATTCAAGCTCTTGCATTCTCTTCTCTTAATGTCAAAGTGTTCTTTAGCATCTTCTAGCATGTCAAATAATTCATCCTTAGTAGGTTCATCATTATCACTATCACTATCACTATCATTTTCATTTTCATGGTCATTTTCATCATGTTCTTCATCACTTTCATCATCACAAGATTATACCTTAGTGGCCTTAGCCATGAAGCATGATGAAGATTCGAAGAGAGAAGGCTTCTCATTGATGGCAATGCTTGCAAGAACCTTCTTCTTGGTGGTCTTGTGATCATCACTATCATCATCATCATCACTTGAGGAAGCATCACTATCCCAAGTGACTACATATGAACCACCCTTCTTCTTGTTGAAGGCCATCTTGTCCTTCTTCTCTTTCTTTTCCTTCTTGTCCTTCTTCTTGTTCTTCTTGTTGTCATCATCATTGTCACTATTGTATGGGCATTGAGCAACAAGATGATCTTTGCTTCCACACTTGAAGCACCTTCTTGACTCTTCTTTGTTCTTGGATGAAGACTTCTTTCTTCTAGCATGGTAGCCCTTCATCACCATGAACTTGCCAAATCTCTTGACAAATAGAGCCATCTTCTCATCATCATCATCATCCCATGATTCATCTTCTTCACTTGATGTTTCTTGCTTTGCTTTGACCTTGGACGATGTGGCTTTGAATGCTACGCTCTTCTTCTTCTCATCCTTCTTCTCATCTTTCTTCTCCTTCTCATCATCATCTCTATAAGTATCATCGGTCATTATATCTCCCAATACTTGGTTTGGTGTCATGGTGTCCTAAACCGCTTCTTACTAGAATGGTGACCAATGTACCAAATCTTGAAGGTAAGCATCTCAAGAACTTGTGGGAGAAGTCCTTATCCTTCACTTATTCTCCAAAGTGCTTTGAGATCATTGATAAGCACTTGAAGTCCTATGGAACATCTCCGGCACACTCTCATCATCCTTCATCTTGAAGCTTGCAAACTTTTCTTTGAGAATGTAAGCCTTTGCACCCTTCACGGCTTGAGTGCCCTCAAATAATTCTTCCAACTTCTTCCATGCCTCATGAGACATCTCAATATTTTTGACTTGCTCAAATGTTCTTTCATCAATTGCATCATGAATAGCACTTAGAGCAATGTAATTGTTTTGGAGAAGTACTTCTTCAGCCATAGTGGGATTCTTCGGATCTTTAATCTCAATTTTTGTTTCTACCACCTTCTAAACCTTCCTATTGATTGACTTGATATAAGTTGTCATCTTGGCCTTCCAATAGGGATAGTTGGAGCCATCAAATTAGGGTGGCTTCTTGGTGTTGTTAATTTGAGCTATTTTAACACCGAAGGTTGTTAAGCCTTAAATAATGGTGACCTCGGCTCTGATACCACTTGAAAGGTCCTAATGGCTAGAGGGGGGGGGGGGTGAATAGCCTAATAAAAATTTCTACAACAACACTTAACAAAAGGTTAGACAATTATGAGGCGAAGCAAGTGTTGCGCTAGCCTACTCAAAATGCAAGCCACCTACCACAATTCTAGTTTATATAGTATGTATCCACACAATAGCTATGTCACTACACTAAGTTAGTGTGCTCTCAAAAGCTAACTAAAGAGCCACACTAGCCAAACTAACAAGCTCTCATAACTAGCTATACTAAAGAGCTTGACAACTAGTTTGCGGTAATGTAAAGAGAGTAAGCAAGATAGTTATACCGCCGTGTCGAGGAGTGAACCAATCAATCACAAGAATCTATATCAATGAAGACCAATCACCTCGGAATCAAAGGATGAACACAATGATTTTTTACCGAGATTCACTTGCTTGCCGGCAAGCTACTCCTCGTTGTGGCGATTCACTCACTTGGAGGTTCACACGCTAATTGGCTTCACATGCCAAACCCTCAATAGGGTGCCGTACAACCAACACAAGATGAGGATCACACAAGCCACGAGCAATCCACTAGAGTATCTTTTGGCTCTTCGCCGAGGAAAGGTCAAGAACCCCTCACAATCACCATGATCGGAGCCGGAGACAATCACCACCCTCTGCTCGATGATCTTTGCTGCTCCAAGCTGTCTAGGTGGCGGCAACCACCAAGAGTAACAAGTGAATTCCATAGCGAAACACGAACACCAAGTGCCTCTAGATGCAAACACTCAAGCAATGCACTTGGATTCTCTCCCAATCTCACAAAGATGATGAATCAATGATGGAGATGAGTGGGAGGGCTGTGGCTAAGCTCACTAGGTCGCTATGTCAATGAAAATGGCCAAAGGTATGAGCTTTAGCCGGCCATGGGGATTAAATAGAAGTCTCCATGAAATAGAGCCATTGTACCCCTTCACTGGGTACTGATTGGGGTGACCGGACGCTCCGGTCCTACTGACTGGACGTAGCTCCTCAGCGTCCAGTCGCCCGATGGCGGCCACAGTGTCTCCTAGTGTTCAACAGTGAACGTTTGATCTCAACGGTCGACATGTTGACCGGATGCTCCTACAGAGCTGACCGGATGCTGGACCCTTAGCGTCTAGTCGTTTACAGTAAGGGTCCAAAACTGAGTTTTTGCCTGACCAGACACGTCTGGTCATGCAAGACCGGACACAGCCCAGCGTCTGATGCTTAACCCTAATCACTAGTGCCATCCGACAACTTGACCGGACACTGTTCCTCAGCAGTCCAGTCGCTTAGCGACCCAGCATCCGGTCAGTTGACCGACGCCAGCATCTCACTATTACACATGACCGGACGCGCCGGTCCCTCAGAGGTCCAGCGTCCGGTCACTATATAACCAACGACACTTACTCGTTTTCACTTCTAACTTCTCCACCCTTGCTCAAATATGCCAACCACTAAGTGTGTCACCTTATGCACATGTGTTAGCATATTTTCACAAACATTTTCAAGGGTGTTAGCACTCCACTAGATTCTAAATGCATATGCAATGAGTTAGAGCATCTAGTGGCACTTTGATAACCACATTCCGATACGAGCTTCACCCCTCTTAATAGAATGGCTATCAAACCTAAGTGTGATCACACTCTCTAAGTGTCTTGATCACCAAAACAAAATAGCTCCTATGGTTTATACCTTTGCTTTGAGCTTTTTGTTTTTCTCTTTCTTCTTTCCAAGTCCAAGCACTTGATCATCATTATGATATCATCATCATCATGCTATGATCTTCATTTGCTTCATCACTTGGAGTGTGCTACCTATCTCATGATCACTTGATAAACTAGGTTAGCACTTAGGGTTTCATCAATTCACCAAAACAAAATAAGAGCTTTCACCAGATCTAGTGTCATAGTGGTTGGGGCGGCGAGATCGTCTGCGAACTAGGGTGAATGAGAACTTATCCAAACTATGAGCTAGGGCTACCAAGCTGACACAGTGGACGTGTATCTAGGTCCCTGAAAGGATCAAGATGCCCAAGAAGGAGGGTGAATTGGGCTAATTCTAAATTTTTGCAATAATTAAGTCCTACACTTAGCCCATTTCACCCCTTGTGCCTAGAATGTGTTTCTATAGTTCTTCTGCAAAAGTTTTGCACCCTAGGTTCCAATCCTACTCTAGCATGGCAATTCTAGGAATGTAAAGACATAAAATTAATTGCTCAAATGTAAATGCTCAAAGTAAAGAGAGGAAAAGGAACATGGTGATGTTTTCCCAAGGTATCGGAGAGTCGCCACTCCCCACTAGTCCTCGTTGGAGCACCCGTGCAATGGTGTAGCTCCCCCTTGATCCGCGCAAAGATTAAGTGCTCTCTACAGGCTAATTCTTTGACACTCCATCACAGTGAATCATCCACAACTGCTCACAACATGACTTGGGTCATCCACAAGCTTTGTCGGATGATCACCAAGCTCCCAATCACCACCAAGCCATCTAGGTGATGGCGATCACCAAGAGTAACAAGCACAAACTCTCACTTGATCAAGACAAGGCTAATGTGAAAGGTGGATGCACACTTGCTACTCCCTATGTACTAATGAGGTCCTTAATCTTGGATTATCAAATCTCAATCACCCCACTAGGCTCTTGCTCTCCCTTGCACTCCAAAGGTGTTTTTCATTTGAACAAATGGGCAAGAGACCTCCCATGGATGAGTGGAGTAAGTATTTATACCCCCTCATTCAAAACATAACGTTTGGAGGCTGAGTCATCACACTACGGGCTGACCAGACGCTCCGGTCAGGATGATCGGATGCTCCAGTCAGTTGTGCCTACCACTATGTCTAAGAGAGCCATTAACCTCTGACTGGATTCTGACCAGCGTCCGGTCAGCACCCACTGGACACGTCCGGTCAAGAAAAAGCCTTTCTAGAACCTCTATAGAGTTGACCAGATGCAGGCACCCTAGCGTCCGGTGTTCCTCCACTCAGCATCCAGTCAGTACCAGATGACTGCAGTTGATCAAATGAGCTAACCGGACTCACCCTCCAGCGTTCGATCACAACCAGACCAGTGTTCGGTCAGTCATTTGACCCTCCATTCACTTCCAACTCAAAAATCCTATGTGAATTAAGTTGACTCCAATTGATCTTAGGGCCATTCCTGAGCTACCTAGTGCTAGGTTTGACAAGTGTACACCACACCTAACCCAATAGACTCACCTAGGTCAAGCTACTAGTCCATACCCCCCTTAATAGTACGGCCAAAGGAAAAACAAAGTCCTAAACTACTCTAAGTGTCTCTCCAACACCAAACGACACTTAGAACTAGTCCATCCTTAACCTTGTCGTCCATCCTTTGAAAACCAAAACAATTTCCATCGACAAGGGCATAACAACCATGATTGCCCAATCAATTTCCATTACCATGACCTGACTCAAATTGCCTCTACAAAACACATGTTAGTCATAGTAATCTAGTGTTATCATTAATCACCTTAACCCAACTAGGGGCCTAGATGTTTTCAATCTCCCCCTTTTTGGTGATTGATGACAACACAACCTGGAGTATGTAAAAGAGATGAGTGAGGTTTTCAACATGCTTGGTTCATACAAGCTTTTGACAATAAGAACAAAGGTGTTAGGCAAGCTTATATGATCCAAGCCAACATGGTGTACTCAAAAGATATGAATTAAGCATGAGTACATGAAGTAAAGCTCATTTGAATCAGAGTAAAACATGGAAGCAATGCAAATGAGCATAACCAAGAGACTTGGCATATATATATATCAATGTAAAGAGCACACATGTCACATAAGTCTCACCATCACATGTATATAATACAATGCATGAAAGTAAACGTGAATGCATGAAGTATCACACACAAAAGACCAAAAGACTCGAATCGAGAGACCAAAAGAATCGAAATGAAACAATCTCACATGCTCCCCCTAGATCTAATATACTCGCTCCCTCTCCCCTTTGGCGTCAAGCACCAAAACCTAAGGGTTGGATGGTAGGACAGGAGCAGTCGAGTCGGGCACTGTGGTGCGGTGAGAGATCTAGAACTGAGCTGCATCATCCTCTGACCCTAAACTCTGAGCAGTTTGACACTCTATAGCTAGAAGTGAAGGTGAAGCGATCTGGGTCTGCTCAGTAACTGGCATGGCCTGTGACTCTAGAGGTGTCATTGTAGGAAGTGGAGCCACAACTGCTACTGTTGCTATCACTGAAGCCTCTAGTGTAGGAGTGACTGTCTAAGGTGGCTTGGATGATGCAACAGACGACAAAATTATCTCGGTAGTCTCGATAACTAGAGCAGTTGTGGTAGGGATAGGACTCAGAACTCTAGAGGTGTAGGCTACCCTGTAAGCTCACTAAAGGTAGCACCGAGACTCCTAGAGACTAGAGTGTCCATCACTAACACTAAAGAACTCTGAGTCAGAGTAAAGCCCGTAATAATAGGAGTAAAGTGAGGACCCTAAGCTGTCCCTAGTGAAGCAAACCACTGAGACATCTGCTCTGTAGGTGAGGCAAACTAAGGAGCTAGCTATCTCTGACTCTGAAGCCCACTAGGCTGTATAGCTAGAGTCACTAGAGTGGTGGTGGCAGGCTAGCCGATCTGAGGTGTAGATTGCTGAGGAGCAACCCCAATAGCAGTGAATACATGCTACATGAAGCTGAGTAACTACTACTGAATCATAAGCTGTTGTTGCTGCATGGCCTGCTGCTACCGCTAAAACTCATCCTATCGTGCCTGAACCTGAGCAAGTGTAGCTATAGTCTCCTATGCCTAGCGTGCCTAGTCCTATCTCATCCGCTCAAGTATAGCTAGAAGTGTTGCGTCAGTTTGTGGCGGCTGTGGTGGACCTGAGTTGGAGCCACTGGCCTCTCTATCGTGTGGTCGAGGAGCCATTTGCGGAATTGGCTGATAGTCATCATCTGAGCTATCACTCGGGTCGCTCTCGACCTCATCCTCCTACTGTGCATCAAGATGCTCCTCCTCTGTCGCTGCAATGCCCCTAATGATCTCATCCTGCCGAGCTGCTGTCTCTAGTACCTCTTAGCGATGGCTCGGCTGGCGAGGTGTCCTTGCACGACTATGACATAGCATCTAGCTCATGTCATACAGTGGAAACTTAGTAGTAGCACCTGTCCACTCTGCCATTGTCTCTAGGGACTTGTGTGTAACTGCCTTTTGGAGTAGAAAAGTAATCCAATAAGCATAAGGCTACTGATGGTGACCTCTGAAGCCCTATGCTAGTGTGTCCTCCATCTCTAAAAGCATCACATCCCAAATATCATAGATAGTCTGAGACACTAGGGAATGCACTAGCCATAGCTGATATGAGTCAGGCCCTTGTAGTAGCCCATCCTTCGGAGCAAAGTCCTCCTCCTAATAGCATCAAGGAGCCAAGCTGTAGGTGTAAGGTCATGTGGTGTCCTGCTCGACCCCTTGCCAAATGGCTCTGTGAAGCACGGTCTAACAAGATCTATAGGTGGCTCAAGTCCACCGTGAGGGCGTCTCATAGGCTCTATCTATCCATAGCATACTCATGAAGGTGAATAGGTGACTTTGGAATCCTCGGTATCTCTCTAACCCTTGAGCTCTAGAGCCTATAGTCATGGCCTCTGAAAGCAAAGTGAATAAACATGTGCCTTGGGTCAATCCACAGAGAGGAGTAGAACTCACAAACTGATGACAAAACATAGCGACTAGTCCATCTAAGAAGATCTATCAAGCATGGAGACAAGAAAGGTGAGGACGGATCTGCTCGCCTACAGCTGCAACTAGAGACTCTAAGGAGTAGACCCGCTGTGATCTAAAAGCAACACCGTTGTTGAGATATGCACTATAGAAGTCCTCCTGCAACACAGTGCAGAAGTGCTCTGAGGCACGCTCATCCCGCCTCGATGGAAACCAATCCTCAAACTATACAAACCATAGCTACTGCACCTATCTGGCTATGGTTGCCCTCAGGTCAAGGTGAACCACCAAAGGCAGACCCTATGGTCTAGGAGGTGGATGAGAGCCCCACCTCTATGTATGAGGCATCGATGACACCTGAGTACGTGTACGACTAGAGAATCGAAGCTGTGGCTATGCTGCCTGCTCTTCCTCCTCAACCTACCCTCCCTGCTGAGCGTCCTTTGTCTGCTCTACCGACTATGTCTGCTGCTCAGTCTCCCCCTAAGTCTAACTCTCCTCTAGACGAGAGACCTCTAGAGCATCCTCTAAAGAGACACGTCGTCCTCCAAGCATGGTAGTCCTAGATGGACTACCAAGACTAGTCTCAATCCTCTCGATGGCTGCCCTTTGAGCTGGTGATAACTGATCACCTATGTGAATGCCACTCCTAGATCCACCTCTCTCTATTTGCTTTGCGGTGGCTACCACTGCTGCTGGTCTCTGTGCCTCAACATCATCTCTCTTGTGCTTCTTCTTTGTAGTCATTTTCGCCTTTCCTTTTTGCTAAGCAATCAGGTGAGGCAGAAGCCTTGGATCCTCGTCACCAAGACTACCTCTGGCATTCTTGCAACATGCCCTCTTTGAAGCTAACGGGAATCACTACCACTAACAAGAAACAACTGCCAACTGACACTCGTGAGGCTTGGCCTCAATCCGTACTTGTGGGCTCGGCCCCAAGTAAAACTGCCACTATCAAATCAACCAAACGTGCACTGACTCATTGCATGATGGAATAGATAGGAGATATAAATAATCACTATATTTATCTAGAGATGAGAAACCCTAAGATGCAAGCAATAGTTGAGAAATTGAAATCGATAGCTTGCTACCTGATGAAATCCGATGATCTGATGACCGACAAGCAAAGGAGAGGATCACGGGGCACCACACGGGATCGGCAAGGTTATGCCTAGGGCTAGGGTTTGGCATCACAAAGCAGTGTGGTGGCAGAGGAGACACAACGCTGGGAAACTATCGACACTGGGTGGCTAGGGAGACAAGGTGGCGTAGATGAGACACGTGTGGTGGCATGGCGGAGTGATGGAGGTGGCATGGGTGCTCGAGCTATGTGATGGCAGGGGCCATAGTGGTGCAAAGAGAGCAAGGTGGCACAAACACTGCGGCGTGGGCGTGGCGGTGGAGGTGCAGGCGGGGGCACGGTGGTGGAGGCGCAGACATAGGCGTGGTAGTGGAGGTAGGTTATGGCATGACGACGCGATGACCTAAAAACTATTTATGGTGGCCCTCGCGTGACAGATAAGAAAAGGAATTATAGATCCACCTAGATTCAACTGACTAGACGCACCGGTGGCAACTACCGGACGCTGCCACCTAGAGTCCAATCGACAACAGAGAGGTCAAAAACCCCCTCAAGTCACGACCGGATGCGTCTGGTGCCTCATGATTGGATGCACAATAGGGTCCAGTCAATCCTGACATCTTTTTCTTTATTTGACCGGACGCAGGGCCATCTTCACACCGGACAGTGGAGGAACACTGTTCAGCGTCCAGTCACTCTTGTGCATCTATTCACCTCCTATGAAATAACCGGACGCTAGAAGCAGAGTCTGGTGCAGCGTTCGATTACTATTTTTTTCGCAAATCTTCAAAGTTCCTTTGCTCCACCTTTTCCCAATCAAGTCCTAATTTCAATAAGACAGAAATAAACACCAATTGGGGCTGATGTGAGAGATCTCTCTCAAGCCCTCAATTTTTTCAAAGTATTTTGCTTTAGGCTATAATTTTTTCTAAGAAAATATGCAATAAACGGGGCGAGGAGCAACATGTGGCCACACAATAGGGTTTAGAATCAATAGAAGCTTCAAATGCTCTCCCTATTTGTGGATAAATATAGCGGGTGCTCAAAAGATAACCGAAATGAAACGACAAAGCAACACACATGCACATGCCATGCAATACTTGAAAGTAAGTCTAGTTGCTTGTCAAGTTTGATCCAAGGTTAAGCTTCTTCACACGCTTTTCGGTAGTTATCTTAATCATGTTAGACAAGCCCTAAGTGCATTATTAAAAATTAAACATGTTTTATATTACAATGCATTGCAAGGGACAACACAAGCTCATTTTTAGTGAAGTTACTAAAGTCAAGAACATTGAGCTCTTTCCTCAATCGACAAAATGTCGCCTCATCGAGCGGTTTAGTGAAGATATCTGCCAATTGATCCTCGGTCCTTACACCTTCTAGTGATATATCATTTTTAGCAACATAATCTCTAAGAAAGTGGTGATGGATATCTATGTGCTTGGTGCGGGAGTGTTGAACCTGATCATTAGCAAGCTTTACCGTGCTCTCATTGTCACACAAAAGATGTACCTTATCTAGAACTACACCATAGTCTAGAAGAGTTTGCTTCATGTAAAGAATTTGTGCACAACAAGCACCCGCGACAATATACTCCGCCTCGGCGGTGGACAAGGCCACACTATTTTGCTTTTTGGAGGTCCAAGACACTAGTGATCTACCAAGCATATAGCACCCTCTGGATGTGCTTTTTCCTATCAATTTTGCAACTGGCATAATCCAAATCGGAATAGCCAACTAGTTGGAATCTAGCTCCTTTGGGATACCAAAGACCAATAATTGGTGTGTGCTTAAGGTACCTAAGGATTCTTTTAACGGCAACCATGTGAGCCTCCCTAGGATTAGCTTGAAATCTAGCACACATACGCACACTAAACATGATGTTGGGCCTAGATGTAGTCAAATATAATAAACTACCAATCATAGAACGGTAGAGAGTTTGATCAACTAATTTACCTCCCTCATCTATGTCGAGATGTCCATTAGATGGAATTGGTGTCTTGATTGGCTTACATCCATCCATTTTGAACCTCTTGAGAAGGTCCTTGGTATATTTTTCTTGAGAGATGAAAATCCCCTCTCTCATTTGCTTGACTTGAAAACCAAGAAAGAATATAAGCTCTCCAATCATAGACATCTTAAACTCCTTTGACATCAATTCACCAAACTCTTTGTAATAGTCTTCATTTGATGAGCCAAATATGATATCATCAACATATACTTGACAAATGAAGATCTCTCCATCAAGCTTCTTGGTGAATAGTGTGGTATCGACCTTCCCAATGGTGAAGCCCTTCTCAACGAGGAAATCCCGAAGGCGCTCAACCAAGCTCTTGGGGCTTGCTTAAGCCCATATAGCGCCTTGGACAACCTATAGACATGATTAGGATATCTAGGGTCTTCAAACCCGGGAGGTTGATCAATATAGACTAGTTCATTTATGAAACCATTTAAAAATGCACTTTTAACATCCATTTGATATAATTTCATTTCATGATGGGATGCATATGCAATAAGGATACACATGGCTTCAAGTCTTGCAACTGGTGCAAAGGTCTCTCCAAAATCCAACCCTTCAACTTGGGAGAACCCCTTTGCAACTAGCCTTGCCTTGTTCCTCACAACGATGCCTTGATCATCTTGTTTGTTGCAGAACACCCAGTTTGTTCCAATGACTCTTGCACTTGTGGTCGCTCTTCAAGTGTCCAAACTTCATTTCGGGTGAAGTTGTTCAACTCTTCATGCATGATATTTATCCAATCCGGATCTTGAAGAGCTTCTTCTACATTTTTACGCTCAATGCAAGAAACAAACGAGTGATGTTTAATAAATGGAGCAAGTTTTTAAGAGTGAGTCATTACACCCTTTGAAGGACTCCCTATGATGAGATCTTATGGATGTGCTTATAGTAGGGGTGAATTTCTTCTATCAACCACTTGAGGGGGAGGCTGTGGAGCATCAATATCTTGAGCTTGTACCACCATTTGATCATGGGAGATATGAGTATCTTCATTTTCTACTCTCCCATCTTTATCATCATCTTGTGGCACATTTGATGAAGAGGGTGGATCAATCACTTGTACATCATCTTTGGGCTTGATGTCTCCAACCAGAATGTTCTTCATGGCCTCCCTTAATGGTTCATCACCTACATCATCAAGATTCTCATGTGCTCCTTGGGAGCCATTAGATTCATCAAATTCCACATCATATGTTTCTTCAACAAAGCCGGTGGCATGATTAAATACTCGATATGCTTTGGACTTTGATGAGTAACCAATATCACAATGTCTTTAGAACTTCCCTAGGTGTTGCCGCTTCTTGTAGATGTAGCATTTGCTACCAAACACCCAAAAGAATAAGATGTCTGGCTTCTTCCCATTTAGTAACTCATAAGGGGTCTTGCCAAGAAACTTTTGAAGAAATAGGCAATTAGATGCATAACATGCGGTGTTAATAGCTTCCGCCCATAGAGCTTCGGGTGTATTGTACTCATCAAGCATTGTTCTTGCAAGGGTGATAAGTGTCTGGTTCTTTCTCTCTACTACACCATTTTGTTGAGGAGTGTATGTTGCAGAGACCTCATGCTTGATCACGACTTCATCATAATATGCTTCAATGTTTGTGTTGTCAAAAAAATTTTCCATTGTCACTTCTTATCTTCTTGAGCTTCACTTCAAATTCATTTTGTGCTCTCTTGGCAAACTTCTTGAAACATGCGGCCACTTTGGTCTTGTCATGAAGGAAGAACACCCAAGTATATCTAGAATAGTCATAAACTATCACAAGACAATAGAGATTGCCTCCCAAACTCTTGTAAGTTGTATGTCCAAATAGATCCATGTGGAGAAGCTCTAGTACTCTTGTTGTTGACATGTAAGCTTTGGTTGATGAGTGTTTGCAACTTGCCTGCCGGCTTGACATGCACTACAAAGCTTGTCCTTCTCGAATTTCACATCATTCAAACCTTTCACCAATTCATTCTTCATTAGCTTCTTGAGTGAGCTCATCCCAACATGTGCAAGTCTTCTATGCCATAGCTACCCAAGTGATGTTTTGGTGAATAAACATATCTTCAAGTTTGCATCTTCGGAGGTAAAATCCACTAGATATAGGTTGTTGTATCTAAAACCTTTGAATATAACTTGATCAACATCTTTCTTTGACATAACCACTTCCTTCTCAGTAAACAAACATTGAAAGCCAAGATCACACAATTGACCAATGGATAGCAAGTTGAAACTCAATGAAACAACATATAGCACATTTGATATTGAATGATCATTTGATATTGCAACTTTGCACAATCCTTAAACTTTGCCCTTTGAATTATCACCAAATGTAATCCTTTCTTGACCATCTACTTCTTCATATAGTGAGGTGAACATACGAGGATCACTGGTCATATGTTGAGTGCAACCACTATCAATAACCCAATAACTTCCACCGGTCTTGTAGTTCACCTACACACAAGAGATCAAGCTTGTTGTTTAGGGACCCCAACTTGATGGGGGCCCTTGACTTTCTCAACTAGTGACTTTGCAACCCAAATTTATTTAGGCCTATTCTTGTTGGGTGGACCTAAGAATATGACTTTCATCTTTCCACTAGAATTCTTTCTAAACATGTAGTGAGCATTGAAGGCAAAGGTCTAGCATGCTTGGGCAAGGATTGTGGTGGTGGAGTTTGACACTCATGAGCAAAGTGACCTTCTTGTCCACACTCAATGCATCTCTTTGGCTTAGGCTTTGACTTGTATTGTTGTTGATGTTGAGCTTGAGCTTTCTTCTCTTGATTTGCCAAGTACCCAATACCACTTCTATCCATCTTCATCATGGTGTTTATGAGTGGCTCACTTTGGAGATATTGGCCTCTTGTGAACTTACTCAAAGCGGTCTTAAGATGCTCTTTCTCCAACTTAAGCTTCTTGTTTTCTTCTCTAAGTTCATCATGATCTTCCTCAATCTTGAGTCACTTGTTCTCTTCTTTAAACATCTCATTCTCAAGAGCCATATCATAATCTTTGTCAAGATTCTCTATCATAATTGTGTTGGTGGTTGATAGCTTTTTAAGATCTTTCTTGAGCTTTTTATTCTCATTCTTGAGCTTGACATAATCATCATAGTTGTCGGACTCAACCACTTTCTTGCCTTTGCTACTAGAACCTTGCTCAATGCTCTCAATAATCAAGTCATCACATGATGTAGCTATATCAATCTTAACAAGATTGTTAGTAGCATCATGTGGCTCATTGAAAAATAACTCATGAGAAAGAACAAGATTGTCATGATTAATCTTGAGATTGGTGTACTCTTCTTTTAGCAAGTTGTAGCTAGTGGTGAGCTCATTATGTATCTCCTCAAGTTTATCAAGTTTTTCTCTAAGCTCCTTTTTAGAGGTTTTGAGCTCCTTGAGTTTGGATGACACAATTTTATTTTCTTCTCTAAGCTCAACACTAGCTTTTTCAGCTATGTCATACTTTGCTAAGAGTGAGTCCTTCTCAAGTTCTAGCTTTTCATTTTTAGCTCTTGTCTTTCTAATGATTTTAGTGTATTGGTTTAGCAACTTGATAAGATCATCATAAGAAGGTGATTTAAATTCTTCACCACTATCACTACCACTCTCATCATTGCTAGCATTATCATCACCACTACTATCATCATCATTTTGTACCTTTCGTTCACCCTTGGCCATAAGGCATAGGTGTGTAGAGGATGATGGTGGCGGTGTCGGTGAAGATAGTGAGGAATCAATCACAAGAGCGGCCACCTTCTCCTTCTCATTCTCACTTTCATCATTGGATAAGCCACTTGATGATTCAATATCCATGAGCCAATCACCAACAATGTATGCCTTGCCATTCTTCTTCTTGTGAAATTCCTTCTTCTTGTATGGCTTGTTCTTTCTCTTCTCATCATCATCTTCATCACTTGAGTCATCTTTCTTGCCCTTGTACTTCTTCTTGCCCTTGTACTTCTTGTACTTGTCTTTCTTGGGTTTGGGGCATTGATGAGCTAGATGACCAAGTTCTCCACAATTATAGCAATACATTTCAAAGATGGGCTTCCTTCTACTAGTAGTGAAGAATTTCTTCTTCTTGCCATCAAACTTGACACCATTCTTGTTTAGCTTCTTTAGCATCTTGGTGGTTCTTCTCACCAAAAGAGCAAGACTTGCATCATCAATCTCATCATCACTTGAGGTATCATGATAAACTTTTGCTTTGCCCCTCTTCTCTTGGCTAGCCTTGAATGCCAAATCTTTCTTCTTGGTGGAAGAAGAGCCATCTTGTGGAGTGATGTGCATGTACATCTCATGTGCATTGATCTTCCCCAATATTTGAGTTGGTGTAGCGGTGTAAAGATCACCTTGATGAAGCACCATTACAATATGCCCATATTTGTCAATGAGGAGAACACTCAAGATCTTTCTCACAACATCGGAGGGTTGCATTTGTGTGAGTCCAAGCCCA
Organism: Miscanthus floridulus; assembly: GCF_019320115.1. Classification (NCBI taxonomy): domain Eukaryota; kingdom Viridiplantae; phylum Streptophyta; class Magnoliopsida; order Poales; family Poaceae; genus Miscanthus; species Miscanthus floridulus. The sequence goes on along the minus strand of NC_089591.1, from coordinate 21,011,109 downwards.
TTGACTTCCTCTATAAGAACATTCAAACATGAATACATCTTATTGACACTTTCTCTAGGAAGATCTCAAATGAATTAAGCTTTTTCATCACAAGATGATAGCATTCCTCACATTCACTCTTGGTTCTATCATGGAGCGCACAAATGTCCGACCATAGTGCATGGGCATCTTTGTGGTTCCACACATGGTTAAAACATCCTTGCAAAGGCCTCTAAATAGGGTGTTTCTAGCCTTTGCATTCCATTTCTCATAGTTAACGTCATCACCTTGAAGGTTGGCGGGATCCTTAGGTTTTGGGAAGTATTGTGAGGTGGCTCTAAGAACTCCAACATCTAAAGCCTCTAGGTATGCCTCCATGCAAATTTTCCAATAAGGAAAATCATCTCCCTCAAAGATAGGAGGAGGTCCATCCCTGTGGGACATTTTGCTCTAGGCGGTTAAGCCTAATTTAGGGAGCATGAGGCACTGATACTAATTGAAAGGATCAAGATGCCCAAGAAGGGGGGGGGGTGAATTGGGATAATTCTAAATGTTTGCAATAATTAAGTCCTACACTTAGCCCATTTCACCGATTGTGCCTAGAATGTGTTTCTATAGTTCTCCCACACAAAAGTTTTGCACCCTAGGTTCTAATCCTACTCTAGCATGGCAATTCTAGGAATGTAAAGACATGAAATGAATTGCTCAAATGTAAATGCTCAAAGTAAAGAGAGGGAAAGGAACACAGCGATGTTTTCCCGAGGTATCAAAGAGTCGCCACTCCCCACTAGTCCTCATTGGAGGACCCGCGCAAGGGTGTAGCACCCCCTTGATCCATGCAAGGATCAAATGCTCTCTACAGGCTGATTCTTTGACACTCTATCGCGGTGAATCACCCACAACTGCTCACAACATGACTTGGATCATCCACAAGCTTGCCGGATGATTACCAAGCTCCAAATCACCACCAAGCCGTCTAGGTGATGGCGATCGCCAAGAGTAACAAGCACAAACTCTCACTTGACCAAGACAAGGCTAATGAGAAAGCTAGATGCATACTTGCTACTCCCTATGCAATAATGAGGTCCTTAATCTTGGATTATCAAATCTCAATCACCCCACTAGGCTCTTGCTCTCCTTTGCACTCCAAAGGTTTTTCTCAGCTGAACAAATAGGCAAGAGACCTCCCATGGATGAGTGGAGTAAGTATTTATACCCCCTCATTCAAAACATAATGTTTAGAGGCCAGGTCATCACTCTACGGGTTGACTGGATGCTTCGGTTAGGATGACCGGACGCTCCAGTTAGTTGTGCCCGCCACTGTGTCAGAGAGAGCCGTTAAACTCTGACCGAATTCTGACCAACATCCGGTCAGCACCCACCGGACATGTCTGGTCAAGAAAAAGCATCTCTAGAACCTCCCTGGAGTTGACTAGATGCAGGCACCCCAGCGTCCGGTGTTCCTCCACTCAGTGTCCGGTCAGTACCAGACAACTGCAATTGATCAAATGAGCTGACCAGACTCACCCTCTAGCGTCCGATCACAACTAGACTAGCGTCCGGTTAGTCATTTGACCCTCCAATTGATCTTAGGGCTATTCTTGAGCTACCTAGTGCTAGGTTTGACAAGTGTGCACCACACCTAACCCACTAGACTCACCTTGGTCAAGCTACTAGTCCATACCCCCTTAATAGTACGACCAAAGGAAAAACAAAGTCCTAAACTACTCTAAGTGTCTCTCCAACACCAAACGACACTTAGAACTAGTCTGCCTTAACCTTGTCGTCCATCCTTTGAAAACCAAAATGATTTCCATCGATAGGGGCATGACAACCATAATTGCCCAATCAATTTCCATTACCATGATCTAACTCAAATTGCCTCTACAAAACACACGTTAGTCATAGTAATCTAGTGTCGTCATTAATCACTGAAACCCAACTAAGGGCCTAGATGCTTTCAGTCCCCTAATGCATTTTCATGGTTGAATGATAAAATAATTGAAGCACTTATGAGTATGATGGGTTTTCAATAGGTTTCCATACAAATTATTATATCAAACTTATATCATATCTCAAATAGAAGAACCAAGGGAAAAGAAACAATAGTAAATGCATATGATTTGGTCTCAATAATGGTTTGATTGCATAAGAAGAAATTGATAGTGATCAAGAATGTATAAGTGAGGAAATATCCAAAAAAGGTTAAATGTCAAACAATACAAGATATAATGGATACAATATGTTCTCATTATTGTTTTACTTGTATGGACAAAGACTTGGATAATGATGTGGCATAGATATTTGATCAAGAGTGATATTTGTCAAGATGTGTGATGTGGAGCAATGATGAGTCAAAGGAAATCATGATGTTTGGTTCCTTCATGGTATTGCTAATAAAAATAGAGAAAGTAGGTCAAGGGCTTAACAATTCAAGAAAACTAACATGGAAGTTTGATTGATCGGGAATTGGTATGAAAAACAATTATTCAAGTATGGATCAGGTTATCAAAGAAGTGGAATTAATGAAAGCATATTGTTGATGCAAAGCAAAGCTTGATTTGATGATGGCAAGATAAGGTGAAAGGACAATCTAGGGCTATTGTCAAGGGACAAAGCATAGATGAAGGCCAAGTGATAGCTTGGTGCCATGAAATCAAAGCTTGGGCAAAGAAGTAATAAATGAGAATCATGAGGGACTAATGAAGCCATGAGGAACCATGCAACTCTAAGTATCAAATCACTGTTTATTAAAGAATTGAAATGACTTGAAGCCATGAACTAAACCTAGATGTAGTGAAATGGTTCAGGTGATATGCTTAGGGATTGACAAAAAGTTGGTTGCAGGATCACAAGGTTGAAATGGTTTATTTGTGATCATGAGTATAAGTATGTTGTATTATTAAAAGCGATACAAAACTAAGTGTTTTGACAAGTCTTGGTGGTCAAAATAACCAAACAAAAGTGCTAACTTTAGAGAAACACTTGTCATGACACATGCAGATTGTGGTCTTATAGCTTATTTTTGTTTGGGATGGATAGCTCTTTGAATAACATTTCTACAAAGTCCAACACCGTCGAAATCAGATTCTAGAATAGAAAGTTATGATTGCGTTCATTTGAAAGTTGAAAGCTCTGACAGGATGTTTGGTCCTAGAAATTTAAGTCTGGTAGTGTCTGAGTATCTAGTCCAAGAGTGTTTTCCTATGAACTTTGAACTAAGATTCTATAAGGACCGGTTGGATGTCTATAAGGGGCTAAATAGCTTATAAAAATTCCTTCAAGGCATCATTTAAAACTAGCACAAGAGTTAGGTATAAATGAGGCCCTAATAGCAATTGCGCCTAACAAGGTAAGCCTCGCACACAATTCTAGTAACAAGGAAGTGCCAAAGCAACAAGTAAGCACAAAGCCTCCACTATCTAAAAAATTAAAAGGATCTTGTTAATGCTCTAGAATTGAAGATTATCTTGGTTTGGTCTAATCAAGTTAAATCTATCACTAGAAAAATATGATAATTGGAGATCCTAGGGAAGATGACATGATTGAGAATACATTGGGCCATGAAATAGTGCTTGAGAAGATAGAAGATGGCTAGGAGAACATTAAACTAACCATCAAGTCTTCTAGGCCTAGAAGGGCAAGCAAAAGCTCCCACTCTCCCACTGGAAAGCAAAAAGAAGGTGCTAATGTTGTTGTCCAAGTCATTAAACAACAAAAGATAGTTAGGATGATTTCTCAAACCCACCTAATTAAGATGGATCAAGGACCCCCAATCAGCTATCACTACTACACAAAATTTAACCAAGGCGGGCAAAAGGGCTTAACCGAGGCGGGCAAGCCAACCGCCTTGGTCGAAAGGTCATGGTTAATCATGGCCTTAATCAAAGTGGTTGGCCACCTACCTTGGTTAATCAAATAAAAAAAGAAAAAAATAAGAAAGCTCATGGACAAGACTAGCGAGCCCATCCATGGGCCCACCAAGCCCGTCCACGCGCCGCCGTCACCATAGCTCACTAGATCCACTGCCAAGAAGCTGATGTCGGAGTTGGATCACCGCAACAGGGAGGAGAAGGAGTGCTACCATGGGGAGGCCCACGCCGCTACCGGAGTTCATGTAGAGGTGGAGGGAGATGAGCGCCGCCGTGGGGAGGCCGGATCGGGCCTCCACGCCATCGGATCCATCCTCTACGCTGCCGCCAGAGTTGAAGGGGGAGGGGAAGCCACCACTGCCTAGATCCACGACATGGAGGACCCATGCCACCATGGGGAGGCCAGATCTGGCCTCCACGCCACCACTAGAGTTGAAGGGAGAGGGGAAGCCACCACCACCTAGATCCACGACATGGAGGACCTTGTTGGTATTTCTTAACATTTACAATGAGAATCCACAAGTGTACGGAATTACTGTTGTAGCTTTCACCCAAAAGTATTCAGGGTAACATATTTTCCATAAGGAATGGAGGTATTTCTTCTAGCTAATTCATCCAAGGACAACACAAGGATAGCGGATGAGGGTAGTGAAGGATTCCTATGGCTTTAGAGTCTAAGGATAGATAAACTCTACTCCTACTTGCTCACTTCTGGCACCAACTTACGCCTGGTATTGCTCTATGCCATACCCAAACATGGGGGATTGCAAAGGACAGATAGGGCTATCACCACCTGCCGCCTACCCATCAACCGGAGAGTATGAGGCAAATGAAGGTAGCCTCTAGCCTAGACACCATGTCTATGCTATCAACTACTACTCTAGTGAGCTAGCAAGGGTTATCCATCTTCATCAGGGCCCTTCTACTAGAGCATCCATCACGAGGACAGACAATGATCCTGTATGTAAATAAAAGTATAGCTTAACTAATCAAAAGACTTTTATAACGAAAGGAATCATGAACACTTACTAAATACCCGTTGAGGTACAAAGCCGGTGTTTGCCGAGGTAAGGTTACCAACAAGCCTGGCACTTCTTCCCCGAACTCTCCCTCACATCTCTCCCTATTACTCTACTAGAGCTACCTAGGGCCTAAGCCCATGGAGTGGTGCTCTTGCTCTTGCTCTATGATGCTCTTGTGCTCTTGTGTGTTGTTGTCTTGGGGGAGGGCTCTACCCATGCTTTTATACATGCTTGTGGTCAGTTTGGCGGGAGATAAAATAGGAAACCATCCTTGGGAGCATTGATGGGACCGCCTTGCCAAAGGTGCGCCCAAGAGGCATCAAGGGGGGTGTGATTGCACCAACTTTACCTCGTCTAGCCACCGCCTTTGGCAGGTGGGCTGGTGACTTGACCTGGGTCACTCCTTTATCGGTTTTGTGCTTGAATTGATCAGGTCTGTGGGCTTTTCCTCCTTTGCTTGCTTGGGCCAAGATGAAGATTGAATGTTTCTTTTTATATTTCCCTTTACTTTTGGCCCAACTTGGTATGTTTTCATGTTTGTCCCTACAAAGCAAACAATTCTCTAAAACCTATGGAATTTGTTAGTTGAAATTCCTAATTCTAGGTTTAGTGTTGTTTTTGATGAGTTTTATAGAAATGTTGGTGGTATAGAGTGGGAGTTAAGAACCGCCAACAAACTCCACCACACTTAGCCCTTTGCTCATCCTCGAGTAAAGTTTAAGGACTAAGATGGGTCATCTCCTTGATATGACATTTGCATACAAGTTATTCCAAGCTTCACCTGCTCTTGTGAACTTTTGAGTGTCTACCACATTATCTTTGGGTGATTAAATAACGGAATAGCATGGATTCAAATCCCCTTTCATCCATCAGTTCAGAAACCTGGGTTTTTATTTGATTTTTGAAATGCAAGCATAGCTTAGCTCCTCAAATGATTCTCTTGGATCACTCAAGTTTGTGTTTGGTTCCTCACCAAGGCATATCATAGTGTTGCCTTCTTTCTTTCCTACCTCTAAAAAGCTTATATGGATCTTTAGGTAGGGAAAGATATGAAGGCATACTTATTCTGCATATTGTGTTAAGTCAAAGCTTGGATCCAAGGAGAAAGATATCACTCCCTTAGATCAAGAAGTGCAAGTGTGTGGATAAAACAATTTGAAATTTATACTATACTCCTTGATATGAGTGATCTTTCTCATAAGTTTTGTTTTGAGAACATGGCTATCTTCTTTCTCTTTCTTTTTTTTACATGAGCCTTCATGTGCTCGTCATTTTTTATATACTTGGACCTTCATGTGTCTAACTTTTTTAATACCTTGGGACCTTCATGTGTCCCATTTTTTCCAATACTTTTTCATAGAACATGTCTCTTAAACCACATATTGAGAGAGAGAGGTCACTATTTTGTAGAACATGGAGTATCTTCCTAACAAACATTTTTTTGTCTACTCCTAGTGTAGGAGCAAAGTTTTTGGTGGATGAAGGCATGTTTTAGTGTATGCCCAGTGTAGGAATAGCTTATGTATGTGGGTGTACGTGATCTTGATCTTGGGGGCATGATAACTTTTTCAACAAGGGTCAACAAGACTTGACAAAACTCAATGTAGGAATAAGTAGCATAATTTTTGGAGGTTTTAAGTTCTAAACACTAGATATTGCTTTGGTAGGAATTTGTGTATCATTGAGGAGCATGCTATTCAAATTTTGATTTTGCAAACTAAATCCCAAGTTCTTTGCATAATAGAGCAAGGTTCATTTTCATCCTACTACATCACATATTCCAATTACTTAGATAATATGGGGTCCCTATGATGAATTGTTCACAAGTTATAGGAATATTAGTAAGGTATAAAAAGTATGCAAACTTAATTCAAGGATAGCATGGAGACGAAGTGTTATTGTTTTGTATTTTTAAATTTGTTCAATTTAAAACTTCAAAATTCTAGAGAGACGAGGGGTAGTGTTGCACAAACCACCGTTGAAGATGAAGGAGCTACGGGGAGCCAGAGATTGTTGGCTAAACTAGAGGTTCATCCAATCCTCTCTGGGACCTTCTGTTCTGTCCTTCTGCATGTTGGATTGTTCGATGTTTTGTGCAACATGTTGCATGGTGGAAGATCTTCAAATGTATGTTCATTATGTATGAGAGATCTTCCCCACACTTATTCTTGTACCTATTTGTTTGATAAAGAAACAAAAGATCAAAACAAACAAGGGCTCTGCCAGTTCAAAAACCAGGCAGCCTAAATTTTATTCATTATTATTATTACTATTATATTATTATTAGCAGTAGTATTATCTATTATCTTTATTTATTTATTATTATTTTTATTATTTGTTCACTAGACTTTGTATACTCAAGCAAGGCTAATGTAAAGTTTGCAGTATAAACCAAGCCTTGATTCATCTCCATTTTAGAATACTTCCATTATTTATGAAAATAATAACTCAAAGTTCATTAACCAGAATTCAACACCATGTTAAATTTTGATTAAGGAAGGTTGTTTTAACCTAAGCACCATGCTTAATTTAAAAAGTCTATGGATGTATCTCTAGAGAATACATCCAAACCAGAGCATTATAACATAAACAAAGGAAGCAAGAACTAGTATGAGCAAGTTTATATTTTTCATGGAGACAAACATGAGTAACGGTGTTGGTGAACATTTATTTGCCTTTGCATACCTGAGTTTACTTACCCGCAGCATATGTGGATAGAACTTGAAGTTGCTGCAGCAGTTGCATGGTCCACCTCAGGTGAGCAATAAGGCTAGGCCACACACACAACTAGTGTGTATGGACCATAGGTCTTAGTGCAAAGGTCTAGAAGAGGAGAATGGTCCTTCTCTCTCTTCTTCTTTTTATCCATTTTTTCTCCCCCTTTTTTTCAACATTCATTTTTTTATAATAGATTTTTTTCTTTTTTTATAGCAAGGTAGAGCTGACATCATTTTTTTTAACCAAGATGTCCTTTGGTATGTTTAAAACTTTTGGAGACTCTCACCGTCTTCCCCTACACTTGGACTTTTTTTGTAAAAGTCAAGTGTGCAAAGTTAGGGTCTCCTTTTTGAGCATGTTCTATTACTAGAGAACATCACAGTGTATAACTGATGTAGGTTCTCATGTTCTCAAGCATTGTACGTCCCCTCTTCTTCTTGATCTCTTCCTGAAAAGGTTAGCAACTAAGAATACCCGAAGGTGCATACTCACTTGATAACATGATCTTGCTTTTATTGAAGAAGAAAGTTTTTTATGATAATTTGGGGTAGCTCCCAGCAGTGTTTGATTTATGGTCTTAAGCTTGACCATGAGAACTTTGTCCTATAGCTATCAATGGTGGTGTAGTTCTAGCTTCACCACCAAGCATTGAGCGTTATTGTTCAAGCTGCAAGGTAAGTACTGCAGTGCTACTATGAGATTTGTAGTATTTATGATAAACAAAGGCATCCACAACCATCCTCTTGAAAAGCTTGGAAACAGGGAGTGATTGGTGGTTGTGTTCCTCATAGGGGCACAGGGTACTAAGCTACATGTCCATGGCATAGAAGTTTTTTTCTCAAGGGATAAATCATGTAGGATCAACGTTGAATCTCGACCATCATCGAGAACAACATTTGGATGGCCAGAGGGACGTTTCTTGGGTTTGAGTGAGGGTAGTGATGAATGCTCTATTTCACACGAAAGTTCATGTGAAATGAACAGGGATATGAATTTCACCTCCTCGAACAGGTCTTTGTTGGGATGATGCAACGCTATTGGACCTTCTGGGTAAGAGATAGGAGTGGTGGGAGCAATTTTCCCCAACTTTTTATTTAGGCTCCCTTGAAAGGGTTTTTCTTGGAAAAGATTGTCCAAGGGGTGGCCTATGAGCAGCTCAAACTCAAGGATGTCAAAGATGTGAAAATCTATGAAAACCTTGATTTTGTCAATTGTGATTGTCACGGCCCTAACAATCCCACAACATTCAAAAAAGAGTCCTGACGAACTTTTGAAGAGTTTATTGGTTGGGATTAGCGGCATGTTACCCAAAAGTTTTTTTGCTAGGAATTCTGATATGATACTTGTCCTGACTGTGGGGTTGTGTAGGGCTTCTATGTTTGTTCCCCTTAATGAGCAAGGTATGGTCGTGGAAGGTGAAAGAATCTGAATTGCTTCATAAGAGTGTTTCACTTCCATTAACCATTCCTTTGATGGTTTAGCTTTTGGGGAGGCTTCCTCAAAAGGATGTGTAAGCTCTTCATGCCAAGAATCTTTCAAGGTATTGCCATAATCCTCGAATTTGATAGCGAACTCCGAAGGGTGAAACACTCTTTCCTTTGGTGTTTGTGGTTCGGGTGAGGGCTCAACAATCGAATTTAAGGATGGAATGAGTTTGGATTCGGCTGATGAGGGCTCCTCAAAGCTTGACATGCCCTTCTTTTGGAGGGGGTTTGGGTTCTACGATGAAAGAAGCATGTTTTTCTGGGATGTGAGCAACGATTTCCTTTTGTTCCATCATAGTTTTATGTGTAAATGACCCTCTGATGGTCATGTCAAGGTATAGGGCAGCTTCTATGTCGAGACCCGAACAAAAAAGATGCAATAGCATGCTATTGGGTAAAGACAAGTCTGGGCCGACATGCATTAATGTTGAAAACCTAGCCTAGGCTACACCTATAGATTCCCTCTCGTACTGCTTGATATCAAGGATTGCCCTTAGTAGGGAGTCAATATGAGACATAGGGAAGAATACAAGGCAAAACATATCTTTAAGTTCTTCCCAATCCCAATTCATACTTCCTACAGCATGTGTGTACCATTGTTTTGCCTTCTCCATGAGAGAAAAGGGAAACAATTTTCACCTTAGTGTTTCCTGTGTCATGCCTAAGATGCTCAGGCATGAACACATCTCCTCGAATTCATGTAGGTGATGGCATGGGTTTTCATTTTCTATCCTAGAGAAGGGTAGTGCCCGAACCATGGCTATTAAGCCAGGGTGGAGTTCACTGCCAGATGAAAGGTTTGATTTTGAAGGTGGTGGCTCACGGAATTCCCCCTTTGAAGCGGAAAGATTTTGATTAGATTTGGGCTTCATGATTAAAAATATAAAAAAGAAAATTATTTTGTTTTTATAAAAATAAAGGACACAAATACGAGGATGAACTAGGTTCAAAGAAAATAGCAACTGTTCTCCGGCAATGGCACCAGAGAGCTTGTTGGTATTTCTTAACATCTACAAAGAGAATCAACAAGCATATGGAATTACCGTTGTAACTTTCACCCGAAAGTATTTAGGGTATTGTATTTTCTATAGGGAATGGGGGTATTTCTTCTAGCTAATTCGTCCAATGACAACACAAGAATAGCGGATGAGGGTAGAGAAGGATTCCTATGGCTTTAGAGTCTAAGGATAGATAAACTGTACTCCTACTTGCTCACTTGGGGCACCAGCTTACGCCTAGTCTGCCAAGCGATACTAACCTATAGCTCTATGCTGTACCCGAACGTGGGGGATTACAAAGGACGGACAATGCTATCACCACCTGCTGCCTACCCCTCAACCGAAGAGTACGACACAAATGAAGGTAGCCCCTAGCCTAGACGCCACATCTATGCTATCAATTACTAGTCTAGTGTGCTAGCAAGGATTATCCGTCTTCATCAGGGCCCTTCTACTAGAGCATCCACCACGAGGACGGACGACGATCCCACAAGCAAATAAAAGTATAGCTTAACTAATCAAAAGACTTTTATAATGAAAGGAATCATGAACACTTACTGAATACCTATTGAGGTACAAAGCCAGTGTTTACCGAGGTACAAGCAAGGTGGCACAAACACTGCGGCGTGGGCGTGGCGGTGGAGGTGCAGGCGGGGGCACGGTGGTGGAGGCGCAGACATAGGCGTGGTAGTGGAGGTAGGTTATGGCATGACGACGCGATGACCTAAAAACTATTTATGGTGGCCCTCGCGTGACAGATAAGAAAAGGAATTATAGATCCACCTAGATTCAACTGACTAGACGCACCGGTGGCAACTACCGGACGCTGCCACCTAGAGTCCAATCGACAACAGAGAGGTCAAAAACCCCCTCAAGTCACGACCGGATGCGTCTGGTGCCTCATGATTGGATGCACAATAGGGTCCAGTCAATCCTGACATCTTTTTCTTTATTTGACCGGACGCAGGGCCATCTTCACACCGGACAGTGGAGGAACACTGTTCAGCGTCCAGTCACTCTTGTGCATCTATTCACCTCCTATGAAATAACCGGACGCTAGAAGCAGAGTCTGGTGCAGCGTTCGATTACTATTTTTTTCGCAAATCTTCAAAGTTCCTTTGCTCCACCTTTTCCCAATCAAGTCCTAATTTCAATAAGACAGAAATAAACACCAATTGGGGCTGATGTGAGAGATCTCTCTCAAGCCCTCAATTTTTTCAAAGTATTTTGCTTTAGGCTATAATTTTTTCTAAGAAAATATGCAATAAACGGGGCGAGGAGCAACATGTGGCCACACAATAGGGTTTAGAATCAATAGAAGCTTCAAATGCTCTCCCTATTTGTGGATAAATATAGCGGGTGCTCAAAAGATAACCGAAATGAAACGACAAAGCAACACACATGCACATGCCATGCAATACTTGAAAGTAAGTCTAGTTGCTTGTCAAGTTTGATCCAAGGTTAAGCTTCTTCACACGCTTTTCGGTAGTTATCTTAATCATGTTAGACAAGCCCTAAGTGCATTATTAAAAATTAAACATGTTTTATATTACAATGCATTGCAAGGGACAACACAAGCTCATTTTTAGTGAAGTTACTAAAGTCAAGAACATTGAGCTCTTTCCTCAATCGACAAAATGTCGCCTCATCGAGCGGTTTAGTGAAGATATCTGCCAATTGATCCTCGGTCCTTACACCTTCTAGTGATATATCATTTTTAGCAACATAATCTCTAAGAAAGTGGTGATGGATATCTATGTGCTTGGTGCGGGAGTGTTGAACCTGATCATTAGCAAGCTTTACCGTGCTCTCATTGTCACACAAAAGATGTACCTTATCTAGAACTACACCATAGTCTAGAAGAGTTTGCTTCATGTAAAGAATTTGTGCACAACAAGCACCCGCGACAATATACTCCGCCTCGGCGGTGGACAAGGCCACACTATTTTGCTTTTTGGAGGTCCAAGACACTAGTGATCTACCAAGCATATAGCACCCTCTGGATGTGCTTTTTCCTATCAATTTTGCAACTGGCATAATCCAAATCGGAATAGCCAACTAGTTGGAATCTAGCTCCTTTGGGATACCAAAGACCAATAATTGGTGTGTGCTTAAGGTACCTAAGGATTCTTTTAACGGCAACCATGTGAGCCTCCCTAGGATTAGCTTGAAATCTAGCACACATACGCACACTAAACATGATGTTGGGCCTAGATGTAGTCAAATATAATAAACTACCAATCATAGAACGGTAGAGAGTTTGATCAACTAATTTACCTCCCTCATCTATGTCGAGATGTCCATTAGATGGAATTGGTGTCTTGATTGGCTTACATCCATCCATTTTGAACCTCTTGAGAAGGTCCTTGGTATATTTTTCTTGAGAGATGAAAATCCCCTCTCTCATTTGCTTGACTTGAAAACCAAGAAAGAATATAAGCTCTCCAATCATAGACATCTTAAACTCCTTTGACATCAATTCACCAAACTCTTTGTAATAGTCTTCATTTGATGAGCCAAATATGATATCATCAACATATACTTGACAAATGAAGATCTCTCCATCAAGCTTCTTGGTGAATAGTGTGGTATCGACCTTCCCAATGGTGAAGCCCTTCTCAACGAGGAAATCCCGAAGGCGCTCAACCAAGCTCTTGGGGCTTGCTTAAGCCCATATAGCGCCTTGGACAACCTATAGACATGATTAGGATATCTAGGGTCTTCAAACCCGGGAGGTTGATCAATATAGACTAGTTCATTTATGAAACCATTTAAAAATGCACTTTTAACATCCATTTGATATAATTTCATTTCATGATGGGATGCATATGCAATAAGGATACACATGGCTTCAAGTCTTGCAACTGGTGCAAAGGTCTCTCCAAAATCCAACCCTTCAACTTGGGAGAACCCCTTTGCAACTAGCCTTGCCTTGTTCCTCACAACGATGCCTTGATCATCTTGTTTGTTGCAGAACACCCAGTTTGTTCCAATGACTCTTGCACTTGTGGTCGCTCTTCAAGTGTCCAAACTTCATTTCGGGTGAAGTTGTTCAACTCTTCATGCATGATATTTATCCAATCCGGATCTTGAAGAGCTTCTTCTACATTTTTACGCTCAATGCAAGAAACAAACGAGTGATGTTTAATAAATGGAGCAAGTTTTTAAGAGTGAGTCATTACACCCTTTGAAGGACTCCCTATGATGAGATCTTATGGATGTGCTTATAGTAGGGGTGAATTTCTTCTATCAACCACTTGAGGGGGAGGCTGTGGAGCATCAATATCTTGAGCTTGTACCACCATTTGATCATGGGAGATATGAGTATCTTCATTTTCTACTCTCCCATCTTTATCATCATCTTGTGGCACATTTGATGAAGAGGGTGGATCAATCACTTGTACATCATCTTTGGGCTTGATGTCTCCAACCAGAATGTTCTTCATGGCCTCCCTTAATGGTTCATCACCTACATCATCAAGATTCTCATGTGCTCCTTGGGAGCCATTAGATTCATCAAATTCCACATCATATGTTTCTTCAACAAAGCCGGTGGCATGATTAAATACTCGATATGCTTTGGACTTTGATGAGTAACCAATATCACAATGTCTTTAGAACTTCCCTAGGTGTTGCCGCTTCTTGTAGATGTAGCATTTGCTACCAAACACCCAAAAGAATAAGATGTCTGGCTTCTTCCCATTTAGTAACTCATAAGGGGTCTTGCCAAGAAACTTTTGAAGAAATAGGCAATTAGATGCATAACATGCGGTGTTAATAGCTTCCGCCCATAGAGCTTCGGGTGTATTGTACTCATCAAGCATTGTTCTTGCAAGGGTGATAAGTGTCTGGTTCTTTCTCTCTACTACACCATTTTGTTGAGGAGTGTATGTTGCAGAGACCTCATGCTTGATCACGACTTCATCATAATATGCTTCAATGTTTGTGTTGTCAAAAAAATTTTCCATTGTCACTTCTTATCTTCTTGAGCTTCACTTCAAATTCATTTTGTGCTCTCTTGGCAAACTTCTTGAAACATGCGGCCACTTTGGTCTTGTCATGAAGGAAGAACACCCAAGTATATCTAGAATAGTCATAAACTATCACAAGACAATAGAGATTGCCTCCCAAACTCTTGTAAGTTGTATGTCCAAATAGATCCATGTGGAGAAGCTCTAGTACTCTTGTTGTTGACATGTAAGCTTTGGTTGATGAGTGTTTGCAACTTGCCTGCCGGCTTGACATGCACTACAAAGCTTGTCCTTCTCGAATTTCACATCATTCAAACCTTTCACCAATTCATTCTTCATTAGCTTCTTGAGTGAGCTCATCCCAACATGTGCAAGTCTTCTATGCCATAGCTACCCAAGTGATGTTTTGGTGAATAAACATATCTTCAAGTTTGCATCTTCGGAGGTAAAATCCACTAGATATAGGTTGTTGTATCTAAAACCTTTGAATATAACTTGATCAACATCTTTCTTTGACATAACCACTTCCTTCTCAGTAAACAAACATTGAAAGCCAAGATCACACAATTGACCAATGGATAGCAAGTTGAAACTCAATGAAACAACATATAGCACATTTGATATTGAATGATCATTTGATATTGCAACTTTGCACAATCCTTAAACTTTGCCCTTTGAATTATCACCAAATGTAATCCTTTCTTGACCATCTACTTCTTCATATAGTGAGGTGAACATACGAGGATCACTGGTCATATGTTGAGTGCAACCACTATCAATAACCCAATAACTTCCACCGGTCTTGTAGTTCACCTACACACAAGAGATCAAGCTTGTTGTTTAGGGACCCCAACTTGATGGGGGCCCTTGACTTTCTCAACTAGTGACTTTGCAACCCAAATTTATTTAGGCCTATTCTTGTTGGGTGGACCTAAGAATATGACTTTCATCTTTCCACTAGAATTCTTTCTAAACATGTAGTGAGCATTGAAGGCAAAGGTCTAGCATGCTTGGGCAAGGATTGTGGTGGTGGAGTTTGACACTCATGAGCAAAGTGACCTTCTTGTCCACACTCAATGCATCTCTTTGGCTTAGGCTTTGACTTGTATTGTTGTTGATGTTGAGCTTGAGCTTTCTTCTCTTGATTTGCCAAGTACCCAATACCACTTCTATCCATCTTCATCATGGTGTTTATGAGTGGCTCACTTTGGAGATATTGGCCTCTTGTGAACTTACTCAAAGCGGTCTTAAGATGCTCTTTCTCCAACTTAAGCTTCTTGTTTTCTTCTCTAAGTTCATCATGATCTTCCTCAATCTTGAGTCACTTGTTCTCTTCTTTAAACATCTCATTCTCAAGAGCCATATCATAATCTTTGTCAAGATTCTCTATCATAATTGTGTTGGTGGTTGATAGCTTTTTAAGATCTTTCTTGAGCTTTTTATTCTCATTCTTGAGCTTGACATAATCATCATAGTTGTCGGACTCAACCACTTTCTTGCCTTTGCTACTAGAACCTTGCTCAATGCTCTCAATAATCAAGTCATCACATGATGTAGCTATATCAATCTTAACAAGATTGTTAGTAGCATCATGTGGCTCATTGAAAAATAACTCATGAGAAAGAACAAGATTGTCATGATTAATCTTGAGATTGGTGTACTCTTCTTTTAGCAAGTTGTAGCTAGTGGTGAGCTCATTATGTATCTCCTCAAGTTTATCAAGTTTTTCTCTAAGCTCCTTTTTAGAGGTTTTGAGCTCCTTGAGTTTGGATGACACAATTTTATTTTCTTCTCTAAGCTCAACACTAGCTTTTTCAGCTATGTCATACTTTGCTAAGAGTGAGTCCTTCTCAAGTTCTAGCTTTTCATTTTTAGCTCTTGTCTTTCTAATGATTTTAGTGTATTGGTTTAGCAACTTGATAAGATCATCATAAGAAGGTGATTTAAATTCTTCACCACTATCACTACCACTCTCATCATTGCTAGCATTATCATCACCACTACTATCATCATCATTTTGTACCTTTCGTTCACCCTTGGCCATAAGGCATAGGTGTGTAGAGGATGATGGTGGCGGTGTCGGTGAAGATAGTGAGGAATCAATCACAAGAGCGGCCACCTTCTCCTTCTCATTCTCACTTTCATCATTGGATAAGCCACTTGATGATTCAATATCCATGAGCCAATCACCAACAATGTATGCCTTGCCATTCTTCTTCTTGTGAAATTCCTTCTTCTTGTATGGCTTGTTCTTTCTCTTCTCATCATCATCTTCATCACTTGAGTCATCTTTCTTGCCCTTGTACTTCTTCTTGCCCTTGTACTTCTTGTACTTGTCTTTCTTGGGTTTGGGGCATTGATGAGCTAGATGACCAAGTTCTCCACAATTATAGCAATACATTTCAAAGATGGGCTTCCTTCTACTAGTAGTGAAGAATTTCTTCTTCTTGCCATCAAACTTGACACCATTCTTGTTTAGCTTCTTTAGCATCTTGGTGGTTCTTCTCACCAAAAGAGCAAGACTTGCATCATCAATCTCATCATCACTTGAGGTATCATGATAAACTTTTGCTTTGCCCCTCTTCTCTTGGCTAGCCTTGAATGCCAAATCTTTCTTCTTGGTGGAAGAAGAGCCATCTTGTGGAGTGATGTGCATGTACATCTCATGTGCATTGATCTTCCCCAATATTTGAGTTGGTGTAGCGGTGTAAAGATCACCTTGATGAAGCACCATTACAATATGCCCATATTTGTCAATGAGGAGAACACTCAAGATCTTTCTCACAACATCGGAGGGTTGCATTTGTGTGAGTCCAAGCCCATTGACTTCCTCTATAAGAACATTCAAACATGAATACATCTTATTGACACTTTCTCTAGGAAGATCTCAAATGAATTAAGCTTTTTCATCACAAGATGATAGCATTCCTCACATTCACTCTTGGTTCTATCATGGAGCGCACAAATGTCCGACCATAGTGCATGGGCATCTTTGTGGTTCCACACATGGTTAAAACATCCTTGCAAAGGCCTCTAAATAGGGTGTTTCTAGCCTTTGCATTCCATTTCTCATAGTTAACGTCATCACCTTGAAGGTTGGCGGGATCCTTAGGTTTTGGGAAGTATTGTGAGGTGGCTCTAAGAACTCCAACATCTAAAGCCTCTAGGTATGCCTCCATGCAAATTTTCCAATAAGGAAAATCATCTCCCTCAAAGATAGGAGGAGGTCCATCCCTGTGGGACATTTTGCTCTAGGCGGTTAAGCCTAATTTAGGGAGCATGAGGCACTGATACTAATTGAAAGGATCAAGATGCCCAAGAAGGGGGGGGGGTGAATTGGGATAATTCTAAATGTTTGCAATAATTAAGTCCTACACTTAGCCCATTTCACCGATTGTGCCTAGAATGTGTTTCTATAGTTCTCCCACACAAAAGTTTTGCACCCTAGGTTCTAATCCTACTCTAGCATGGCAATTCTAGGAATGTAAAGACATGAAATGAATTGCTCAAATGTAAATGCTCAAAGTAAAGAGAGGGAAAGGAACACAGCGATGTTTTCCCGAGGTATCAAAGAGTCGCCACTCCCCACTAGTCCTCATTGGAGGACCCGCGCAAGGGTGTAGCACCCCCTTGATCCATGCAAGGATCAAATGCTCTCTACAGGCTGATTCTTTGACACTCTATCGCGGTGAATCACCCACAACTGCTCACAACATGACTTGGATCATCCACAAGCTTGCCGGATGATTACCAAGCTCCAAATCACCACCAAGCCGTCTAGGTGATGGCGATCGCCAAGAGTAACAAGCACAAACTCTCACTTGACCAAGACAAGGCTAATGAGAAAGCTAGATGCATACTTGCTACTCCCTATGCAATAATGAGGTCCTTAATCTTGGATTATCAAATCTCAATCACCCCACTAGGCTCTTGCTCTCCTTTGCACTCCAAAGGTTTTTCTCAGCTGAACAAATAGGCAAGAGACCTCCCATGGATGAGTGGAGTAAGTATTTATACCCCCTCATTCAAAACATAATGTTTAGAGGCCAGGTCATCACTCTACGGGTTGACTGGATGCTTCGGTTAGGATGACCGGACGCTCCAGTTAGTTGTGCCCGCCACTGTGTCAGAGAGAGCCGTTAAACTCTGACCGAATTCTGACCAACATCCGGTCAGCACCCACCGGACATGTCTGGTCAAGAAAAAGCATCTCTAGAACCTCCCTGGAGTTGACTAGATGCAGGCACCCCAGCGTCCGGTGTTCCTCCACTCAGTGTCCGGTCAGTACCAGACAACTGCAATTGATCAAATGAGCTGACCAGACTCACCCTCTAGCGTCCGATCACAACTAGACTAGCGTCCGGTTAGTCATTTGACCCTCCAATTGATCTTAGGGCTATTCTTGAGCTACCTAGTGCTAGGTTTGACAAGTGTGCACCACACCTAACCCACTAGACTCACCTTGGTCAAGCTACTAGTCCATACCCCCTTAATAGTACGACCAAAGGAAAAACAAAGTCCTAAACTACTCTAAGTGTCTCTCCAACACCAAACGACACTTAGAACTAGTCTGCCTTAACCTTGTCGTCCATCCTTTGAAAACCAAAATGATTTCCATCGATAGGGGCATGACAACCATAATTGCCCAATCAATTTCCATTACCATGATCTAACTCAAATTGCCTCTACAAAACACACGTTAGTCATAGTAATCTAGTGTCGTCATTAATCACTGAAACCCAACTAAGGGCCTAGATGCTTTCAGTCCCCTAATGCATTTTCATGGTTGAATGATAAAATAATTGAAGCACTTATGAGTATGATGGGTTTTCAATAGGTTTCCATACAAATTATTATATCAAACTTATATCATATCTCAAATAGAAGAACCAAGGGAAAAGAAACAATAGTAAATGCATATGATTTGGTCTCAATAATGGTTTGATTGCATAAGAAGAAATTGATAGTGATCAAGAATGTATAAGTGAGGAAATATCCAAAAAAGGTTAAATGTCAAACAATACAAGATATAATGGATACAATATGTTCTCATTATTGTTTTACTTGTATGGACAAAGACTTGGATAATGATGTGGCATAGATATTTGATCAAGAGTGATATTTGTCAAGATGTGTGATGTGGAGCAATGATGAGTCAAAGGAAATCATGATGTTTGGTTCCTTCATGGTATTGCTAATAAAAATAGAGAAAGTAGGTCAAGGGCTTAACAATTCAAGAAAACTAACATGGAAGTTTGATTGATCGGGAATTGGTATGAAAAACAATTATTCAAGTATGGATCAGGTTATCAAAGAAGTGGAATTAATGAAAGCATATTGTTGATGCAAAGCAAAGCTTGATTTGATGATGGCAAGATAAGGTGAAAGGACAATCTAGGGCTATTGTCAAGGGACAAAGCATAGATGAAGGCCAAGTGATAGCTTGGTGCCATGAAATCAAAGCTTGGGCAAAGAAGTAATAAATGAGAATCATGAGGGACTAATGAAGCCATGAGGAACCATGCAACTCTAAGTATCAAATCACTGTTTATTAAAGAATTGAAATGACTTGAAGCCATGAACTAAACCTAGATGTAGTGAAATGGTTCAGGTGATATGCTTAGGGATTGACAAAAAGTTGGTTGCAGGATCACAAGGTTGAAATGGTTTATTTGTGATCATGAGTATAAGTATGTTGTATTATTAAAAGCGATACAAAACTAAGTGTTTTGACAAGTCTTGGTGGTCAAAATAACCAAACAAAAGTGCTAACTTTAGAGAAACACTTGTCATGACACATGCAGATTGTGGTCTTATAGCTTATTTTTGTTTGGGATGGATAGCTCTTTGAATAACATTTCTACAAAGTCCAACACCGTCGAAATCAGATTCTAGAATAGAAAGTTATGATTGCGTTCATTTGAAAGTTGAAAGCTCTGACAGGATGTTTGGTCCTAGAAATTTAAGTCTGGTAGTGTCTGAGTATCTAGTCCAAGAGTGTTTTCCTATGAACTTTGAACTAAGATTCTATAAGGACCGGTTGGATGTCTATAAGGGGCTAAATAGCTTATAAAAATTCCTTCAAGGCATCATTTAAAACTAGCACAAGAGTTAGGTATAAATGAGGCCCTAATAGCAATTGCGCCTAACAAGGTAAGCCTCGCACACAATTCTAGTAACAAGGAAGTGCCAAAGCAACAAGTAAGCACAAAGCCTCCACTATCTAAAAAATTAAAAGGATCTTGTTAATGCTCTAGAATTGAAGATTATCTTGGTTTGGTCTAATCAAGTTAAATCTATCACTAGAAAAATATGATAATTGGAGATCCTAGGGAAGATGACATGATTGAGAATACATTGGGCCATGAAATAGTGCTTGAGAAGATAGAAGATGGCTAGGAGAACATTAAACTAACCATCAAGTCTTCTAGGCCTAGAAGGGCAAGCAAAAGCTCCCACTCTCCCACTGGAAAGCAAAAAGAAGGTGCTAATGTTGTTGTCCAAGTCATTAAACAACAAAAGATAGTTAGGATGATTTCTCAAACCCACCTAATTAAGATGGATCAAGGACCCCCAATCAGCTATCACTACTACACAAAATTTAACCAAGGCGGGCAAAAGGGCTTAACCGAGGCGGGCAAGCCAACCGCCTTGGTCGAAAGGTCATGGTTAATCATGGCCTTAATCAAAGTGGTTGGCCACCTACCTTGGTTAATCAAATAAAAAAAGAAAAAAATAAGAAAGCTCATGGACAAGACTAGCGAGCCCATCCATGGGCCCACCAAGCCCGTCCACGCGCCGCCGTCACCATAGCTCACTAGATCCACTGCCAAGAAGCTGATGTCGGAGTTGGATCACCGCAACAGGGAGGAGAAGGAGTGCTACCATGGGGAGGCCCACGCCGCTACCGGAGTTCATGTAGAGGTGGAGGGAGATGAGCGCCGCCGTGGGGAGGCCGGATCGGGCCTCCACGCCATCGGATCCATCCTCTACGCTGCCGCCAGAGTTGAAGGGGGAGGGGAAGCCACCACTGCCTAGATCCACGACATGGAGGACCCATGCCACCATGGGGAGGCCAGATCTGGCCTCCACGCCACCACTAGAGTTGAAGGGAGAGGGGAAGCCACCACCACCTAGATCCACGACATGGAGGACCTTGTTGGTATTTCTTAACATTTACAATGAGAATCCACAAGTGTACGGAATTACTGTTGTAGCTTTCACCCAAAAGTATTCAGGGTAACATATTTTCCATAAGGAATGGAGGTATTTCTTCTAGCTAATTCATCCAAGGACAACACAAGGATAGCGGATGAGGGTAGTGAAGGATTCCTATGGCTTTAGAGTCTAAGGATAGATAAACTCTACTCCTACTTGCTCACTTCTGGCACCAACTTACGCCTGGTATTGCTCTATGCCATACCCAAACATGGGGGATTGCAAAGGACAGATAGGGCTATCACCACCTGCCGCCTACCCATCAACCGGAGAGTATGAGGCAAATGAAGGTAGCCTCTAGCCTAGACACCATGTCTATGCTATCAACTACTACTCTAGTGAGCTAGCAAGGGTTATCCATCTTCATCAGGGCCCTTCTACTAGAGCATCCATCACGAGGACAGACAATGATCCTGTATGTAAATAAAAGTATAGCTTAACTAATCAAAAGACTTTTATAACGAAAGGAATCATGAACACTTACTAAATACCCGTTGAGGTACAAAGCCGGTGTTTGCCGAGGTAAGGTTACCAACAAGCCTGGCACTTCTTCCCCGAACTCTCCCTCACATCTCTCCCTATTACTCTACTAGAGCTACCTAGGGCCTAAGCCCATGGAGTGGTGCTCTTGCTCTTGCTCTATGATGCTCTTGTGCTCTTGTGTGTTGTTGTCTTGGGGGAGGGCTCTACCCATGCTTTTATACATGCTTGTGGTCAGTTTGGCGGGAGATAAAATAGGAAACCATCCTTGGGAGCATTGATGGGACCGCCTTGCCAAAGGTGCGCCCAAGAGGCATCAAGGGGGGTGTGATTGCACCAACTTTACCTCGTCTAGCCACCGCCTTTGGCAGGTGGGCTGGTGACTTGACCTGGGTCACTCCTTTATCGGTTTTGTGCTTGAATTGATCAGGTCTGTGGGCTTTTCCTCCTTTGCTTGCTTGGGCCAAGATGAAGATTGAATGTTTCTTTTTATATTTCCCTTTACTTTTGGCCCAACTTGGTATGTTTTCATGTTTGTCCCTACAAAGCAAACAATTCTCTAAAACCTATGGAATTTGTTAGTTGAAATTCCTAATTCTAGGTTTAGTGTTGTTTTTGATGAGTTTTATAGAAATGTTGGTGGTATAGAGTGGGAGTTAAGAACCGCCAACAAACTCCACCACACTTAGCCCTTTGCTCATCCTCGAGTAAAGTTTAAGGACTAAGATGGGTCATCTCCTTGATATGACATTTGCATACAAGTTATTCCAAGCTTCACCTGCTCTTGTGAACTTTTGAGTGTCTACCACATTATCTTTGGGTGATTAAATAACGGAATAGCATGGATTCAAATCCCCTTTCATCCATCAGTTCAGAAACCTGGGTTTTTATTTGATTTTTGAAATGCAAGCATAGCTTAGCTCCTCAAATGATTCTCTTGGATCACTCAAGTTTGTGTTTGGTTCCTCACCAAGGCATATCATAGTGTTGCCTTCTTTCTTTCCTACCTCTAAAAAGCTTATATGGATCTTTAGGTAGGGAAAGATATGAAGGCATACTTATTCTGCATATTGTGTTAAGTCAAAGCTTGGATCCAAGGAGAAAGATATCACTCCCTTAGATCAAGAAGTGCAAGTGTGTGGATAAAACAATTTGAAATTTATACTATACTCCTTGATATGAGTGATCTTTCTCATAAGTTTTGTTTTGAGAACATGGCTATCTTCTTTCTCTTTCTTTTTTTTACATGAGCCTTCATGTGCTCGTCATTTTTTATATACTTGGACCTTCATGTGTCTAACTTTTTTAATACCTTGGGACCTTCATGTGTCCCATTTTTTCCAATACTTTTTCATAGAACATGTCTCTTAAACCACATATTGAGAGAGAGAGGTCACTATTTTGTAGAACATGGAGTATCTTCCTAACAAACATTTTTTTGTCTACTCCTAGTGTAGGAGCAAAGTTTTTGGTGGATGAAGGCATGTTTTAGTGTATGCCCAGTGTAGGAATAGCTTATGTATGTGGGTGTACGTGATCTTGATCTTGGGGGCATGATAACTTTTTCAACAAGGGTCAACAAGACTTGACAAAACTCAATGTAGGAATAAGTAGCATAATTTTTGGAGGTTTTAAGTTCTAAACACTAGATATTGCTTTGGTAGGAATTTGTGTATCATTGAGGAGCATGCTATTCAAATTTTGATTTTGCAAACTAAATCCCAAGTTCTTTGCATAATAGAGCAAGGTTCATTTTCATCCTACTACATCACATATTCCAATTACTTAGATAATATGGGGTCCCTATGATGAATTGTTCACAAGTTATAGGAATATTAGTAAGGTATAAAAAGTATGCAAACTTAATTCAAGGATAGCATGGAGACGAAGTGTTATTGTTTTGTATTTTTAAATTTGTTCAATTTAAAACTTCAAAATTCTAGAGAGACGAGGGGTAGTGTTGCACAAACCACCGTTGAAGATGAAGGAGCTACGGGGAGCCAGAGATTGTTGGCTAAACTAGAGGTTCATCCAATCCTCTCTGGGACCTTCTGTTCTGTCCTTCTGCATGTTGGATTGTTCGATGTTTTGTGCAACATGTTGCATGGTGGAAGATCTTCAAATGTATGTTCATTATGTATGAGAGATCTTCCCCACACTTATTCTTGTACCTATTTGTTTGATAAAGAAACAAAAGATCAAAACAAACAAGGGCTCTGCCAGTTCAAAAACCAGGCAGCCTAAATTTTATTCATTATTATTATTACTATTATATTATTATTAGCAGTAGTATTATCTATTATCTTTATTTATTTATTATTATTTTTATTATTTGTTCACTAGACTTTGTATACTCAAGCAAGGCTAATGTAAAGTTTGCAGTATAAACCAAGCCTTGATTCATCTCCATTTTAGAATACTTCCATTATTTATGAAAATAATAACTCAAAGTTCATTAACCAGAATTCAACACCATGTTAAATTTTGATTAAGGAAGGTTGTTTTAACCTAAGCACCATGCTTAATTTAAAAAGTCTATGGATGTATCTCTAGAGAATACATCCAAACCAGAGCATTATAACATAAACAAAGGAAGCAAGAACTAGTATGAGCAAGTTTATATTTTTCATGGAGACAAACATGAGTAACGGTGTTGGTGAACATTTATTTGCCTTTGCATACCTGAGTTTACTTACCCGCAGCATATGTGGATAGAACTTGAAGTTGCTGCAGCAGTTGCATGGTCCACCTCAGGTGAGCAATAAGGCTAGGCCACACACACAACTAGTGTGTATGGACCATAGGTCTTAGTGCAAAGGTCTAGAAGAGGAGAATGGTCCTTCTCTCTCTTCTTCTTTTTATCCATTTTTTCTCCCCCTTTTTTTCAACATTCATTTTTTTATAATAGATTTTTTTCTTTTTTTATAGCAAGGTAGAGCTGACATCATTTTTTTTAACCAAGATGTCCTTTGGTATGTTTAAAACTTTTGGAGACTCTCACCGTCTTCCCCTACACTTGGACTTTTTTTGTAAAAGTCAAGTGTGCAAAGTTAGGGTCTCCTTTTTGAGCATGTTCTATTACTAGAGAACATCACAGTGTATAACTGATGTAGGTTCTCATGTTCTCAAGCATTGTACGTCCCCTCTTCTTCTTGATCTCTTCCTGAAAAGGTTAGCAACTAAGAATACCCGAAGGTGCATACTCACTTGATAACATGATCTTGCTTTTATTGAAGAAGAAAGTTTTTTATGATAATTTGGGGTAGCTCCCAGCAGTGTTTGATTTATGGTCTTAAGCTTGACCATGAGAACTTTGTCCTATAGCTATCAATGGTGGTGTAGTTCTAGCTTCACCACCAAGCATTGAGCGTTATTGTTCAAGCTGCAAGGTAAGTACTGCAGTGCTACTATGAGATTTGTAGTATTTATGATAAACAAAGGCATCCACAACCATCCTCTTGAAAAGCTTGGAAACAGGGAGTGATTGGTGGTTGTGTTCCTCATAGGGGCACAGGGTACTAAGCTACATGTCCATGGCATAGAAGTTTTTTTCTCAAGGGATAAATCATGTAGGATCAACGTTGAATCTCGACCATCATCGAGAACAACATTTGGATGGCCAGAGGGACGTTTCTTGGGTTTGAGTGAGGGTAGTGATGAATGCTCTATTTCACACGAAAGTTCATGTGAAATGAACAGGGATATGAATTTCACCTCCTCGAACAGGTCTTTGTTGGGATGATGCAACGCTATTGGACCTTCTGGGTAAGAGATAGGAGTGGTGGGAGCAATTTTCCCCAACTTTTTATTTAGGCTCCCTTGAAAGGGTTTTTCTTGGAAAAGATTGTCCAAGGGGTGGCCTATGAGCAGCTCAAACTCAAGGATGTCAAAGATGTGAAAATCTATGAAAACCTTGATTTTGTCAATTGTGATTGTCACGGCCCTAACAATCCCACAACATTCAAAAAAGAGTCCTGACGAACTTTTGAAGAGTTTATTGGTTGGGATTAGCGGCATGTTACCCAAAAGTTTTTTTGCTAGGAATTCTGATATGATACTTGTCCTGACTGTGGGGTTGTGTAGGGCTTCTATGTTTGTTCCCCTTAATGAGCAAGGTATGGTCGTGGAAGGTGAAAGAATCTGAATTGCTTCATAAGAGTGTTTCACTTCCATTAACCATTCCTTTGATGGTTTAGCTTTTGGGGAGGCTTCCTCAAAAGGATGTGTAAGCTCTTCATGCCAAGAATCTTTCAAGGTATTGCCATAATCCTCGAATTTGATAGCGAACTCCGAAGGGTGAAACACTCTTTCCTTTGGTGTTTGTGGTTCGGGTGAGGGCTCAACAATCGAATTTAAGGATGGAATGAGTTTGGATTCGGCTGATGAGGGCTCCTCAAAGCTTGACATGCCCTTCTTTTGGAGGGGGTTTGGGTTCTACGATGAAAGAAGCATGTTTTTCTGGGATGTGAGCAACGATTTCCTTTTGTTCCATCATAGTTTTATGTGTAAATGACCCTCTGATGGTCATGTCAAGGTATAGGGCAGCTTCTATGTCGAGACCCGAACAAAAAAGATGCAATAGCATGCTATTGGGTAAAGACAAGTCTGGGCCGACATGCATTAATGTTGAAAACCTAGCCTAGGCTACACCTATAGATTCCCTCTCGTACTGCTTGATATCAAGGATTGCCCTTAGTAGGGAGTCAATATGAGACATAGGGAAGAATACAAGGCAAAACATATCTTTAAGTTCTTCCCAATCCCAATTCATACTTCCTACAGCATGTGTGTACCATTGTTTTGCCTTCTCCATGAGAGAAAAGGGAAACAATTTTCACCTTAGTGTTTCCTGTGTCATGCCTAAGATGCTCAGGCATGAACACATCTCCTCGAATTCATGTAGGTGATGGCATGGGTTTTCATTTTCTATCCTAGAGAAGGGTAGTGCCCGAACCATGGCTATTAAGCCAGGGTGGAGTTCACTGCCAGATGAAAGGTTTGATTTTGAAGGTGGTGGCTCACGGAATTCCCCCTTTGAAGCGGAAAGATTTTGATTAGATTTGGGCTTCATGATTAAAAATATAAAAAAGAAAATTATTTTGTTTTTATAAAAATAAAGGACACAAATACGAGGATGAACTAGGTTCAAAGAAAATAGCAACTGTTCTCCGGCAATGGCACCAGAGAGCTTGTTGGTATTTCTTAACATCTACAAAGAGAATCAACAAGCATATGGAATTACCGTTGTAACTTTCACCCGAAAGTATTTAGGGTATTGTATTTTCTATAGGGAATGGGGGTATTTCTTCTAGCTAATTCGTCCAATGACAACACAAGAATAGCGGATGAGGGTAGAGAAGGATTCCTATGGCTTTAGAGTCTAAGGATAGATAAACTGTACTCCTACTTGCTCACTTGGGGCACCAGCTTACGCCTAGTCTGCCAAGCGATACTAACCTATAGCTCTATGCTGTACCCGAACGTGGGGGATTACAAAGGACGGACAATGCTATCACCACCTGCTGCCTACCCCTCAACCGAAGAGTACGACACAAATGAAGGTAGCCCCTAGCCTAGACGCCACATCTATGCTATCAATTACTAGTCTAGTGTGCTAGCAAGGATTATCCGTCTTCATCAGGGCCCTTCTACTAGAGCATCCACCACGAGGACGGACGACGATCCCACAAGCAAATAAAAGTATAGCTTAACTAATCAAAAGACTTTTATAATGAAAGGAATCATGAACACTTACTGAATACCTATTGAGGTACAAAGCCAGTGTTTACCGAGGTACAAGCAGGGAAAGGTTATCGACAAGCCCGACACTTCTTCCCTGAACTCTCCCCCACATCTCTCCCAATTACTCTTCTAGAGCTAGCTAGGGCCTAAGCCCTTGGAGTGATGCTCTTGCTCTTGCTCTATGATGCTCTTGTGCTCTTTGTGTGTTGTTGTCTTGGGGGAGGGCTCTACCCATGCTTTTATACATGTTTGAGGTCGGTTTGGCGGGAGATAAAATAGGAAACCACCCAAACCATCCTTGGGAGCATTGATGGAACCTCCCTACCTAAGGTGGGCCCAAGAGGAGGCAAGGGGGGTGTGACTTCTCCAGCTCTTCCTCGTCTGGCCACTGCCTTTGGCAAGTGGGCTGGTGACTAGACCTGGGCCACTCCTTTGTTGGTTTTGTGCTTGAATTGATCAGGTCTGTGGGCTTTTCCTCCTTTGCTTGCTTGGGCCAAGATGAAGATTGAATGTTTCTTTTATATTTCCCTTTACTTTTGGCCCAACTTGGTATGTTTTCATGTTTGTCCCTCCAAAGCAAAGAATTCTCCAAAACCTATGGAATTTGTTAGTTCAAAGTCCTATTTCTAGGTTTAGTGTTGTTTTTGATGAGTTTTATAGAAATGTTGGTGGTATAGAGTGAGAGTTAAGAACCGCCAATAGACCCACACTGCCATTGGGAGGCTAGATCTGACTTCCACACCACTAGATCTGGCCTCCACGCCGCCATCGGAGTTGAAGGGAGAGGGGAAGCTGCCACCACCTAGATCCACAACATGGAGGACCTGCACCACCGTGGGGAGGCTAGATCTAGCCTCCACGCCACCAGATCCGGCCTCCACGCCGCCACCAAAGTTGAAGGGGGAGGGGAAGCCACCACCACCGCCACCGGATCCCATGCTCGCCGCCCCTATGCCGGCCACTAGGATTGATGACATGTTTGCACGTTTTCAAGTGATTGTTAATAAGATGAAGGCCATGAATAGCAGTATGCCTTATGATGATCATGCTAGGGCTCTCAGATTATTACATTCACTTAATGATGAATGGGATATGAAAGTTGAGGCGATCGTTGAATCTGTAGGTTATGAGACTCTCACCACTGATGAGCTTTACAGTAAGCTCAAATCAAAAGAGATCGAAATTGTTTCTAAGCGTAAATTGAAAAAATCCCACAGCTGCTTCTTCTTCTGACGTTCCAATGGCTTTGGTTTCTGGAAATAAGACTAACACTAATGCTAATCCAAATGTTTCCAGTTTTGCTTTGTCTTCTTTGTGTCATGTTGCAGATGAGGAGTTGGAGGTGCTAGATGATGATCAGCTTGTACTGCTCTCCAACAAGTTTAAGCGTGTGTATGACAACAGGCGTAATAGAAGACATTCAGATGGCTGCTTCAACTGTGGTGAGCGAGGACACTTTGCTGCTGATTGCCCAAACAAGCAGAGATCTTTTGAGCAGGGCAATAACTCCTCCAGGCGCCAGGAGAAGTTTAGGGAGAGGAAGAAGAAGAAGGATAAGCAATGGAAGAAAGGCGGACAAAAATACTCTGACAAGCAAGTCGCTAAGGCTGCAAATGTTTTATTATCTTCTCTTGGACAGTATGTTTCAGGTGGCTCGTCAGACTCCAGCGATTCAGATTCCGAGGATGAGACACCCAAGAAGAAGACAGACGGACTTTGCTTCATCACTGACGCCGGCATCAATGGTGGGATATGTACTATGGCCTTGGAGGGTGATGCATCAACCGACAGCAACGATGAAACTTCTGATGATGAGGTAGATACTTCTGCAGAACAAAGAATAGCTAATTTAACTAAAATTGTTCATAAGCAAAATAAAGTGTTGGCTAAACTTAAAACTGATTATGATAAAACTTGTGCTGAACTAGCTACTCTCAAAAATGCTGCATCTAATCCTGCTGAACCTGATGAATGTGAAGAATGCTCAATTCATATGATTTCGCTTTCTAAATTGCAAACCAAGTATTCTTCCATTGTTGATGATCGAGATAAACTTTATGCTGAACTAAATGAACTTCGTTCTCGGTCGAATTTGCTTGGTACTTGTGTTTCTTGCCCGCTTCTGAAAGTTGACTTGGATAATGCTTTATGTCGGGTAAAAAATTTTGAAGAACACACTTGTCCTGATTTGCCGGTTTATTTAATTTGTCCAACTTTACGATCTGAAATAAATGTTGCTAAATTACATATTGTTGAGTTGGAAAAACACACTTGTCCGGTTCTTCCTTCATGCCTAACTTGTCCTAATTTTGTTGTTGAAAATAATGATTTAAGGGCCAAACTTGCTGATTTGGAAGAAGAAAATAAGCATTTGAGAACTATTCTTGGTTGGTGTTCTATTCGTGAGCCTCAAATTGGTATGGCTATTGCTCAAATTAAACGGGGTGAGCGTTTTGGTCCCGGTTATGACTTGAAACATGTTTTTGGTGAAAAAAGTGGACCGCCTGTTGATGAGAAGAATCCACCTTTGGCTAAATATACTGGACCACCTCCTAGGAAGGGTTCAGGTGTCACCTCTTATGGGTTGCTGGTTGAGACATCTAGATCTGCTCCTAAAAAGCAGGTTTGGGTGCCTAAGCCAAAACACTTCAAGGGTGTACAAAATACTAAGCCAAATGGTTCTTCTTGTGATCATTTTGCTAAGCCTGTTTTTGTTGCTTCTAGTTCTAATGCTGAGGCTTCTTTCGCTCCTGCGCGTAAGCTTTATCATTGTGATTTTTGCAGTCATGATGGTCATCTTTATGAGTTCTGTTATCGGAGGATGCGTGCTGAACGACGTGAGCAGTACCCCACACGTGGTACTCATGATCGTCGTGTTTTTAGATGTGAGCAGTACCCTGTACGTGGTACTCATGATCGTCCTGTTTTGAGACGTGAGCCATTTGTTCGCTCTTCTGGTTTTCGCTCACGTACTCATGCTCTTGCACAACATCGGGATGACAGACCACGTTTTCCCCCTCGTGGTTCTCATCGTTTTTTTGAGAACTTTGATTTTGCTAACGCTTCTTTTGAGCAAGTGGCTCAGCACTGGTTTTCATTACATTATCCTAACCCTAGTGTTGAGTCATTAGCTCACCCTCGCTCTCGTTGTTGATTGCAGGTTGGAGGCGAGGAGGACATATGGATAATGGACTCTGGCTGTTCGCGCCACATGACCAGAGATGATAAATGGTTCTCCAGCCTCACCCCCACGAGCGTAAAGGAAAACATCACTTTTGGGGATAAAAGTCAAGGTAAGGTAATGGCGCATGGCTGCATCAAGGTAACAGATAAATACATGTTAAAGGACGTCGCATTGGTAAAGAATTTACATTATAATTTGCTGTCTGTTTCGCAACTTCTTGAGGATGATTTTGAGGTTCGTTTTAAGAAAGGAAATTCGCGTGTTCTTGATTCTGCTGGTAACCTTGTTTGCAAGATTTCTCCTTTTAGACGGATTTTTAAAGCTGATTTTTCTAAATCTTTTGGTGAAACTCGCTGTTTAGTTGCTCATGGTTCCCCCCTGATTTGGAAGTGGCATCGTCGGTTGGGCCACTTGAGCTTTGATTTGCTTTGTCGTTTGAGTTCATTGGATTTAATTGATGGTTTACCGAAACTCAAGTTTGAAAAGGATTTGATTTGTGCTCCCTGCAAACATGGAAAAATGGTTGCTGCTTCTCATGCACCTATGACTCAGGTGATGACGAGACGACCGGGTGAACTGTTACATATGGACACTGTTGGTCCAGCCTGTGTTCGGTCTGCTGGTGGGAAGTGGTATGTGCTCGTCGTTGTGGACGATTTTTCTCGATATTCATGGGTGTTCTTTTTGGAATCTAAGGATGAGGCTTTCTCATATGTTCATGATCTTGTTCTGAAGCTGAAAAATGAGTTGTCAAATAATGCCGTTAGAGCAATTCACAGTGACAACGGTACGGAATTTAAGAATTCTCGCATGAAAGCTTTTTGTTCAGAACAAGGTTTAGATCATCAGTTTTCCTCACCTTACGTTCCTCCCCAGAACGGTGTTGTTGAGCGTAAAAATCGTACGCTTGTTGAGATGGCTAGGACAATGCTTGATGAACATAAAACTCCTAGACGTTTTTGGGCTGAGGCTATCAACACCGCTTGCTATGTTGCTAATCGCATTTTTCTGAGAGCTTTTCTAGGAAAAACATCTTATGAGTTGAGATTTGGTCGACCTCCCAAAGTTTTCCACTTTTGAGTTTTTGGCTGCAAGTGTTTTATATTGAAAAAGGGAAATTTGGATAAATTTGAATCGCGTTCTTCCAATGGGTTATTTTTGGGGTATGCCTTGCAAGGGCGAGCGTACCGTGTGCTTAATCTTGATACTAACCGCATCGATGAGACATGTGAGGTCACCTTCGATGAGACAATGCCTTGTTTTTCTTCTGCTTTTGAGTGTGCAGGTGATGACGAGATCGGGCAGGATATTTTTGAGGATGAGAAAGAGGAAGATGGATGTGACGACGACGATGACGATGATGCCCAGCCTGCGATGTAGGGGGAGCCTGGCGCCCAGCCTGAGCAGGCGCCCTCCACCACTTTGGAGGATGGACCATCGCCGACACGTACATCTATAGCAAAGCCTGCAGCTTCATCGACTGTTGATCATGTACCGGCTGCAGTTGAGGGGGAGGCGATTTCAGAACGTACAGCACCACGACACATTCAGAATCGTCATCCTGCCAAGAACATAATAGGTAATTTGGATGAACGCACGACAAGGAACAGAGGTATGAAAAATAAAAATTATTGTGTCTTTGCGCATACTGCCTTTGTTGCCTCTTTTGAACCCCCGAGATGTTGGACATGCTTTATCTGATTCTAACTAGGTCAATGCCATGCATGAGGAGTTAGAAAATTTTGCACGGAATCAGGTTTGGGTTTTGGTTGATCCTCCTCCTTCTTGTAAACCAATTGGAACTAAATGGGTCTTTAAGAACAAACAAGGGGAAGATGGTCATGTTGTTAGAAATAAAGCTAGGCTGGTTGCTCAGGGCTTTTCTCAAAAAGAGGGTATTGATTATGGTGAAACTTTTGCTCCTGTTGCTCGTTTAGAAGCCATTCGTATTTTGCTTGCATTTGCTGCTTCACGTGGATATAAGCTTTATCAAATGGATGTGAAAAGTGCTTTTCTGAATGGTTTTATAGAAGAAGAAGTTTATGTTAAACAACCGCCTGGTTTTGAACATCCCAATTTTCCTGATCGTGTTTTTAAGTTGCAAAAGGCTTTATATGGTTTGAAGCAAGCACCTCGTGCTTGGTATGCTAGATTGAAAACTTTTCTGCTTAAAAACGGGTTCAAAATGGGTTCAGTTGATAAAACTCTTTTTCTCCTCAGGCAAGGAAATGACACTTTAATAGTTCAGATTTATGTGGATGATATCATTTTCGGTGGTTCCTCTCATGCTCTTGTGAAAAAGTTTGCAGATGTGATGAGTAAAGAATTTGAGATGTCTATGATGGGCGAGCTGAATTTCTTTCTTGGCTTACAAATAAAACAAACTTCGGAAGGTACATTTGTGCATCAGGGAAAGTACACGAAGGATGTCCTAAAGAAGTTTGCGATGGATGATGCGAAGCCAATTTCTACGCCCATGCCGACTAGCGCTGCTTTGGATGCTGATGAGGACGGAGAGCCCGTGGATCAGAAGGAATATCGAAGCATGATTGGGTTGCTGCTATACTTGACTGCTACGAGGCCAGATATACACTTTGCTGTGTGTATGTGTGCTCGTTTTCAGGTGTCCCCTAGGACTTCTCACCGTCAGGCGGTGAAGCGCATAATGAGGTATCTTCGATTTACTCCTGCATTTGGCCTTTGGTACTCTGCTGCTTCAACTCTCAGTTTGTGTGGTTATTCGGATGCTGATTTTGCTGGGTGTCGTTTGGATAGAAAGTCTACATCGGGTACTTGCCAATTTTTGGGTTCTTCGCTTGTTTCTTGGTCCTCTAGAAAACAATCTAATGTTGCTCAATCTACTACAGAGGCTGAGTATGTTGCTGCTGCTAGTTGTTGTTCTCAGCTTTTATGGATGATAGCTACCCTTCGCGATTTTGGTTTGTCGTTTTCTCGCGTTCCTCTCTTGTGTGACAGCACTAGCGCTATAAGTGTTGCAAAGAATCCTGTGCTTCACTCTAAGACGAAACACATTGAGGTTCGTCATCATTTTCTGAGGGATCATGCTGAGAAGGGTGATATTAAGCTTAAATACATTGATACTAGTCAGCAACTTGCTGATATTCTGACTAAACCACTCGATCAAACCACGTTTGCACGTTTGCGTGGTGAGTTCGGGGTGTGTTACCCATTCTAGTATCATTGTAAGTTGCTTCAGTTACATATGCCTTATACTTGTTTTGGCTAGTTTGCGATCGATGCTTTTGGAGAGGTTTGAATGCTTTGCTTGACCAATTTTTATTTTGAAAACAGCACAGATATATACTTAAAAAATTATGTTGGGCTATGCTTGCTTTTCTGGATCTAGTGACTTGTTGAATACTTGACATATATCTTGCTCATGGTTCGGTAGTCAGCTTCTTTTAATGGGTTTTCACTGCAAATGTAACTCACAATACAAGTTTTTACTCGGGAGTGCATAGTATGGTTGCAAATGATCTGCTTGCTTTCCTGAGAATTTAAATATGGGCACAACTCTGATTTTTCCCATGTCCCTGCTGGTTCTCGCTCATAATCAAAATTAAACAAACTGGCTGTGCACAACTCTTGCTTCCCATGTCCCTGCTGGTTCTCGCTCATAATCAAAATTAAACAAACTGGCTGGGCACAACTCTTGCTTCCCATATCCCTGCTTGTCAAGCTCACAAAAGCCAGAATTAAATATGACAAATGCATGCATTTGTGGGCGTTGCAGTGAACTTTGACTGAAGCTGTGTATCCATCGTGTCAGCTTGCAATATGTTTTGTCTTCAGCTTGGCATTAATTTTGGAATATGCATGTTTTTGCCTGGCTAATTGGTTTTTCAAAGAGATTTCAGTTCTAAAATTCTATTGGTCATGGCATTGTGTTGCTCCTTCTCTGAGTAGCTCGTGTTGCTGGTTAGCTTTTATAAGTATTTTGTATATGTCTCAGAAGCTTTGACTTGTGCTTTCTCACATGCTTTTCTCTAAATTGGTTCCTTGCATTTTATCTTGATGGAGTGCTTTGTCAACAAGGGGGAGAGTGAGTCACAAATTCATTTTTGCAGGGGGAGTTTGATTTCGTTTTTTGCTGAGACTTGGCATGCTTGTTTTGAGGGGTTGAGGGGGAGTGTTGCTGAAATTGTTGAGTTTTGCTGCTGAGATTGCTTTTGGGAAATTGATATGGCTTTTGATTCATTTTGGGGAGAGTGATTTTTTTGTCTTGATTGTGTCGAGCCTAGCTTTTTCGCTAGCCCATGTCTTTGGGGATCAAGATTGTTTATTTTTCTTTCTTTTTATTTTTTTAGTTCCAATAAATTTGTGCGGTGTGGTGTTGTCAATGCACTCATCAAGGGGGAGATTGAGATGCCGGTGTGCTAGCACCTTGGTGATGAGCGATTGACAACACGGTGTGCGTGTGACGTATCTCTCGGCAGGTTGTGGTTGTAGGTGACAGGTGGAGACAAGGTACATGCGGCGACGAGTGAAGAACGAGGATAGGATGCCGTTCCGAAGAACCGTGGGGGCGGAGAAGGGCGGATCGAGGCTTGCGTTCGAGGGACAGGCGATCGTGTGGTGTACGTCTACTGTACCTGGCTACACGGTGGGAGGACATCGAGGGAGGTTTCCAGATTACGCCACAAAATCCGGGGTTCGCTGGTTGAGCCACAAAGCCATGCATCGTACCGGGACGCTCGTGCGGCGTGCGTTGGCCGAAGATGGAAATTCTGGCGATCACGATACGATTTCGGATGGTCGTGCGGCGACATCGCGAGGATCACATCGCGGAGATGGAGGGATCGCGGACATCGCGGAATTTGCCATGGAGGACATAATTGGAATTTACGCCCCTACGTTGGATTTATTTAGCGTAGGGGGTTATGTGAAAATAGGTCGTGCCACCCTTTGGAGATATAAATATGTGGCACCTAGGGTTGAGAATGCAGCGGAACGTTTTGGACTCTCGGCGAGTTACTATTCACGCGTGAACAGTACCCGTCAATGAGAACTTGCAGAAATAGCTGGCATTAGTTTTTACTTTTAGATGGGATCACACTACTGCATAAGGCCTGGGTATTATTGTAGTTTCTAGTGTATGGATGATACCTGATTTCATAGCCACAACCTACCCTGATTTCATCTATTGTTCTAATTGAAGCCTGAACCTATCTGTAATCTCTTAACTATAAAAAAATAGCAGAATCAAAAATCAAAAAAAAATTACAAGTCATGTCACATCAGAACCAATGAAGACATATATGGCCTGAAGCAATAAGACTAATTTGCAATGGAATTCAGTATAATCGATCCACAAAATATAGCCAGAGTAGTTCAAATGCTAGAACAAGAAAGTGCAGTTGTCGAAATAGTTAAAAAGATGAGATTGGACAGTAAACTACCTTATGGCAAAGATGCCCTTGTAAGCTAACAGCAATCAATCTGAGGCAGAGAAATACTACAGGTTACTGCACGTTCTGGATTGCGTCCATGCATTGAATTTCGGCTAAGGATTCATCCTCCTACTCTCATGTTCACAAATAAATGACAATGGCACAACTAGTACAAAAACATTTTAATTTTAATTTTGGATCGATTTTATCTTTTGGATAGTAAATGTTGAACTGTGAAAAGAAGAAAAGCTGGAATCACTCAGAGGGTTGCCCCACCCACTACAGAACATAAATTGAGTACATTACAAAGTGAAAGAAAATAGTCCACAGAAGAAAGAACGAGATGCATAGTAGATCTTACCCTCAATCTTGCTGAAATATGAGACTGGCGTACGGCAAAGCCAAATGATGTACCTTGCAGCCACACAAATCGGCAAGTTTTCTGGGGTATGATTTGGGGAAAATTGGGATTGGTTGATTGGAAGAGGAGAGGTTAGGTTTGCTGGTACCTGCGATGGTGATACAAGGACCTACAGCAGCAACGGCGCACAGATGAGTCCAGGCTGTGGCGCTGCCTGTCAGCGGAGCACAGATCATCCAAAGCGGTGGAAGGGCCTAGGGTTACGGGCTTACAGCGTTTTTGTGGCGGCGGTGGAACGACCTTGCCGTGAAGGGCTCTGGTGGTGGGGCTTAGGATCTCAGGTGGCGGTGACATGCGAGGGAGTCGACGGCGGCGACCTGCGAGGGAGTCGGCGGCGGTGACCTATGAGGGAAGGAGGGAGTCGATGGTGGTGGGGAGCGACGATTGGAATGCGAAGGAGAGGAAAGGTTGCGAGATTTGGGGTAAAAGGCATGGAAGATTGGAGTCACGGGACGGGAGGCGCCCTCTCTCCGCGCGCTTTTTTCCGTGTCTCTCTGCCGTGTGGGCCTTGGGACTGCTTTTCAGTTTTGCGCTCGCGCCAGTGCGCCCGTCAGGCGCGAAAAAAGTTTCCCCGTCGGTGCACGAGATTCTGAGATGCCGGTGTGCTAGCACCTTGGTGATGAGCGATTGACAACACGGTGTGCGTGTGACGTATCTCTCGGCAGGTTGTGGTTGTAGGTGACAGGTGGAGACAAGGTACATGCGGCGACGAGTGAAGAACGAGGATAGGATGCCATTTCGAAGAACCGTGGGGGCGGAGAAGGGCGGATCGAGGCTTGCGTTCGAGGGACAGGCGATCGTGTGGTGTACGTCTACTGTACCTGGCTACACGGTGGGAGGACGTCGAGGGAGGTTTCCAGATTACGCCACAAAATCCGGGGTTCGCTGGTTGAGCCACAAAGCCATGCATCGTACCGGGACGCTCGTGCGGCGTGCGTTGGCCGAAGATGGAAATTCTGGCGATCGCGATACGATTTCGGATGGTCGTGCGGCGACATCGCGAGGATCACATCGCGGAGATGGAGGGATCGCGGACATCGCGGAATTTGCCATGGAGGACATAATTGGAATTTACGCCCCTACGTTGGATTTATTTAGCGTAGGGGTTATGTGAAAATAGGTCGTGCCACCCTTTGGAGATATAAATATGTGGCACCTAGGGTTGAGAATGCAGCGGAACGTTTTGGACTCTCGGTGAGTTACTATTCACGCGTGAACAGTACCCGTGAACAGTACTCATGCCCCGGGGTTCCCGGTACAGTTTTCCTCTCTCCGATCTAGCCTAGGGTTTGAATTCTAGTGAGAGGTTTTTGTTGATCTCTCCGATTAAGAGAGGGAGGATGTTCGGGCGGAGGCTAGATGCACTTTTGTAAGTTCAATTACTCAATTTAATCTTTCATCTATAATGATTGATCTTGTGCATCTCGATTGGTTCTTTACAATTCTCGTCAGCATCTGACATAGTCTGCTTGTTTTATTTTTATCTCAAGATCCGTAAGTCCGATTGATGTGATTCCAGTTGGGTTAGTTTCGTAATTTCATCTAGTTTAATCTGACAAATTTTTAGGTCGATCGGGGTTACGGATTTTCGTCCACATCAGGTTTACTAGGTACATAGAGTTCTGGCCAGATTTGAAAAATGTGATTTAATCAGGTTTTGTGTTTAGGGGAAGGGTTAGAAATTATTTTTGGCTTCCGCGACCATTCACCCCCCTCTGGTCGCCCGTTTCGATCCTTCAGATTCCCGGTCGGTTGTTCTGACTCCGTCAGGCACGGTTAAGCTTTCCTGACCTGGGCAGCCCAGCCGCAGGGAGTATTGCACACCGACAGGAGAAAACTTGGCTGGGGTAGTGATATGTTGACAACCAAAAGTGATCGGATTAATTGAAGATGGATTGGAAAATCACATGCATGTCAGCAAAAAGGATAGAATTTTGATCAAATTGGGCAAGTTTGCAAGTTACAAAGAAAAATTGGCCTAGGCCAGTTTAGACAGGCATTGGCTACACAAAGGAAAAATCAGCCTAGGCTGGTTTAAGCCGGATGCACATGTGGCCTATAAAAACTAGCCTAAGCCTGTTTCCCAAACCGGTCTGAGCCGGTTTGACAGACTAGAGCCCAATTCATGATTTTCCTTTGAAAATTGATCCGATCTCATGGGAAACTCGTAATTGACATGTGGAATAAGTTTCCTTCTATGATAAGACCAACCCCTCTATTTATATAAGAGGATCATAGCCTATGAGAAATCGATCTATCTAATCGTTAAAAACATATCTACTACTTGTTATCTTCTACCTCAAGCTCTTCCACCCTTGCTAACCAGCGCCTCTCTCGATGAGATTTGTTGGTGTTTTAGGTGGTCTTACCGATCCTAGGATACCCTCGCTGTGCGTCTCCTCGGTGGATCCTCTAGGAAAGGCTCGTGGATTTTTCGGGCGAAGAACTAGCATCAAATCGGTGTCGTTGACCTGCTTGTCGCTTCACCGTTTAGACATATTTCCGCTACGTATCTAGGCCGTGTGCAGCCTCAGAAAAATTTAGCCCCTACCAATGTGTTGGCCAAATTTAGCGCCAACATTTACATGGTACTCCCTCCGTTCCAAATTATAAGTCGTTTTTTGAATTTTTTGATACATCCATCCATTTTGCTACCCATCTAAATATAACGTATATCTAGTTATATAACAAATTCTATGTACCAAAAAGTCAAAGTGACTAATAACTTGGAACGGAGGGAGGTACTACAATTCATTCGTGATGAGTGCATACTCTTGTCTTTTAGGCCTATCTTTAGCAATAGTAGCTAGGTGCCTCCTGCAGTGCATTACGTATATATGGTCGCTCCCTCGTCTCTATCAATTTT
This sequence comes from Miscanthus floridulus, assembly GCF_019320115.1. Lineage (NCBI taxonomy): Eukaryota > Viridiplantae > Streptophyta > Magnoliopsida > Poales > Poaceae > Miscanthus > Miscanthus floridulus. Next base: position 20,971,743 of record NC_089591.1, on the reverse strand, counting down.
GGCCTTCTCACATTCCATAGCTTCATAGGACCAGTAGTTACGTTAGATCGTTGCTCCTGCTTGATAGTGTCATCGATCAGTGGAAAGTGATGTTCGTTAATGGAATTTATTCTAGGCATCCTATAGCTCCTACACTAACAACATTAGCGGCCGGTTTATGACATGTAGTACTCCAGCTGCATGCAATGCAAAGTTCGTGTGCGCGGTTGCAGTGCAGGTGTGGCGCATCTGCATCGACGTGTAATGGCAGGATTAGCTTGAAGATGGGACGGATCCATCCATCAAACTCTAGTTCTTCTGTGCAGTACGCCATCACATGCAAGACCTGTGTCAAAGAGGACGTTTGCCTCTCTTTTTTTCACACACGATGATCTTTCGTGCGTGCATGGTTTGGATTATACGGACAAGTTGCGTTCTCCGAGGACCTCGTGGGCCGTTTGCGTCAGAGTATAGCTCAAGCTACACACAACATTCATGAAAGAAGTGCATGCGTTCGTTCCAGGAGTTGCATGGCAATCGGTCGTCCCCTCATCGAATCAAAAGTTGATAACTGAATCTTTTTTCAATGTGGGAAACCTTGGTCGATCGATGGTCTAGACGGCTCATAACGGGTTGCCAGTCCAGTGGGCAGAGAAGAACGAATATGGAGGTTCTGCTATATGAGGAATATAAATGAGCTTTAGCAATTACCGGTGGTTGCCTTAATGCAAAACTTTGTGTACGTACCACACAGAAACTAGGGTAGGGAGGCCATCATACAAGCAAGACCGTCCCACGAGAGAAGTCTCTGCTTGTAGCAGAGAGTTTTTCCAAGGTAGCTCATCTTACCGTAGGTGTACATGGACCCTTTTAATTGTGATTATTTATACTGAATTATCAATCCCTGCCCCAACACAACCTATAGTCTTACATTACATTAGTAATATACACTAGTACAGAAATAATTTTTATAGACAGTTAAGATCGATCTTCAGGGTCAGTTCAAAAATCTCCCACTATGCCATTGATTATAAAGATAGGGCGTTTGTAGCATCGCACATCTAACCGTCCCTGGAAAAGCATTTCTAGGGGCGGTTCTGTTAAGATATTTGCCCCTGAATATGGTATTACCAGGGGTGGTTGCTTTTACGACAACTTCCCTTGAAAATTGATTTTTAGGGACAGTTAATTACTATAAGAGAACCGCCTAGGTAAACTGCTTTTCAGTGGTGGTTGATGTTTTGCAACTGCCCTTGAAATTGGTTTTTCAACGATGGCTGTGGCAATGAAAATATACTTACAAGTGCGGTTCTGCTCAAACTAAACCACCACTAAAAATAAATTTAAACTTTTGAAATTTTCCGCCGTATTTGAAATTGCGTTTTCCCACCAAATTTCAGAGCCAAGTGCAATTGATCCAAATTAACTTCCTATATACTAGTGAGCAAGTTAATTAATACAAACTTGATTTACAAAGTATTTGTACTGTACTTTAATTTACATTACAAACTACTAAATAACATTGTGTTTTATGACAAAAATGAACAGAAGGGCTTTTCGGTCACAGCGTGAAGAGCCTCAAACTTAGGACCTGTCACATACTCCGAAGTATTATCATAGAAGTAGCTTCTCGTAGAGCATCTCCTGCAACAGGAACTTACAGAAATCATTTTGAACTTCTTGAATATCCTTTTGGTCAACTGTAGTAGAAGGAGAAAACGTACGATGTTGTACGAATGTTGGTATTTGTTAACGCAAACAGAGAAATCCACAAGCACATGGATATCATTGTAGCTTTCACCCAGGAGTATTCCAGGGTATCATATTTGTCCTCAGGCAAGCAATAGTTAAAGAAGTTGATAATTAACCATCATGTATCTACTAGCTAGTATGTCGACTAGACTAATGTGGGGGTAAATGATAAAATATGAGTTTTATATAAGTGACACGCACAAGAGAACTCCATGATAAGATAAAAGAGCAGATAGGCTAAGCCGGGAGGACAACGGGAGATCTCAAGGTTCCTATGTACTTCTCTATTTCTATGGTTCTATTTTACTTCCAACTAGAGGAATTAACTAAGTAGTGGATAAAGCATTACGATCCCATCATAACACTTTGGAGCAGCCGTTCATTTTCGATACTCGAAAAGACTGGGAAGGGGTGATCGGGGTCAGGCTGCCAAAAGCTCTACGAAAACACCAACCCGAGCACTCGGTCGAGCGAAGATCCCATGTCAAGGTATAAACCACTATACAAACCATGATTTAGGTAACCAACTAAGGCAAGAAATAGATAACCATGAAGGACAATTCAGTAATTAGAGAAGATAAATATAAAGTACTTGAGTCTTACAAAGAACCGATACAAGATTATACCGGACCTCCAAGGGCTATTCCGGAACTTAAGCTTCTCTCCCTAACTGCTAACTAGAGCTATTCTACTACTACATCTTAGAATTTAGAGTGGAGCTCTTTCTTATGGTGTGTGTGTGAGGGGTGGACTCATCTTCTATTTATAGCCATGGAAAGGTCGGTTTGGAGGGATATTCCATGCATGTCCACATGCAACCGTCATGGAGGAGCCACCAGGGAGCGCCACGTGGAAGGAGGAGGGAAGGCGGTGTGCTGGGGGTGCGCCCGCACCCTGGGTGCGGCCACACCTAGGTTGTGCCTGCCCCCAACTGTCCTTTGCATGTCGGTTGTTGGTTGGGCCTAGACCACGTCTCCATGGGTTTGAGGCCCAACATCCTCAGGTAAGTAGGTCTTCCTTCATTTGCTTGTTTTGGATCTGCATTGCGCTTTCTCCTGTTGCGCATTTTGGGTATGTTTTCCATGGTTTCTGGAAATATCTTTCTGCAAATGATAAATCACCAAAACTCGTGGAATCTGTTAGTTATAAATCCTAATTCTGAGTTTGGCGTTCATTTGAGCGGATTTTATTTGAAAGTTGACTGTTAAATTTAGGCATTAAGGATAGCCAACAACAAAACATAAGGGAAAAATTAGATTCAAATTAATGAACATATGAATATGATATGATTCGCCTGGTCGACTTACTTCTTCAGAGTTATTATAGTACCACCCGTTGGTTCTAAGCCATTGACATATAAAGTATCTACCAAGCACGCTTTCAGGAGGTTGCTTGGTGCACTGCAAGTCGGTGACATGAAAAAAATAATACAATGAAGTGCATTGTTCTATATGCTCGCTATTTGGACTAGAAATGGTCGTAACCATGGATGTAGAACAACGTTCATCTTCTCCGGGTTATGCACTCCAGCTTTTCTAAATCAATATCTGTAGGCGCTATTAATGGACATGATGACGAAAGATTCAGCCTCGCTATAACAACAATCGGATGCAACAGTTATTCTCGTAAGTCATAAACTATGATTACTTACTTCTGTAAAATGGTGATGAACTTTTGGTACGCCTTTTGTTCTTTTCTCAGCGAGTAAAAAATCACCACGTTGCTAAATTTCACATCGATGCTTGTTAAGATGAAGTGATCATTGCATTAGTATAAAAATGATAATGGTGTCAACGTAAACCATGGTTGCACGAAAAATAATAATGGTGTCAGTGGGCCAATGTAATCCCAATTGCATGAAAATTTATAGTGGTTAATCACATTCCCGATGCATAGTGCAACTTCTGACCTTGCTTTATCGTGCAAGACTTCCTATTTGTACTCTCACCTTTCCCGAGGCACCCATGAATGCAGGATGATCATTCTTCCATTGTAGAGGTCCAACGTGCCCTGCCTCGTTAATGAGACAATGGTCAAGGAACGCGTTCTTCACTGCCAAGTTGGTCGAATATCCACTCTTTTCTACACAAAAGTATGGTGCATGTGTGTTAAAAGGATAGCACATGAACATATAACCAAACATGAGGATGAGTTTAAGGCTCCACTCCTTACAGGCACCACAAGGAAATCTAACTCACGTCGATTCTCTTCTAAGGGAAATAAGAATTGCATTTTCTCAAAAGATATGGAGAAGTTCGATAAAGATGTCCGTGCCTAGAAATACAATTTTTAGAGGCGGTTTCTCTTATGAAACCGCCCCTAGAAATGGATCTAGAGGCAGTTTTATTAACAGAACCGCGCTTAAAAATGGACTTCCTGCCAAGGTTATAGGCAGTTTCCTAAGTCGTTCGTCTCTATTAGAAATGGGAGCCATCTGTACTAGTGTTACAAGTTTCGTGGGTAAAATTTAATATGTAAAACTAATCAAAATATATTATCTTTAATATCTCTATTAATTTTCTAATGCAATGCTATTCTATAATATTTATATTAGATTTTGATAAAATTTACAAATTACTCTCTACACTAGTGGACATGCTCATGCGTTGCAACGTACTCCCTCCGTATCGCTTTTAGAGGTCGTTTAGGACATGGGAACGCTTACCAATGAGTGATTAAGCAGGTATTTTTCCCTGACTACCCCTATTAAATAGGGCTGCAATTGTTACCTATGCAACAAATAGATGCGTAGCTTGAGTGGCTAGACCTTAGTGGCCCAAGGAAGCAGGTCGTCGGTTCGAGTCCCTGCGGGTTCGCTTGTTTTTTATGTCGTTTCTATTTTGCATGGCACTGTGCTCGTGGCCGGCGTTACTTGCATGGATTTCGTTTGCCTTCGTAGCTGCTCGTGCGCGCGCGTGTTCTGGCCGTCCGCGGCAACGTTTTGCCTTGCGCGCCGTCGGCTTTTGGTTCGTTTTCGCCCTGCGCGTTTTAGCAGTCCGCGCGCGCGTTGATCTCATTCAAGCAGGTAGGTTTGGCGGTTTTTTTTTTTCGTTCTCGACGCCGTCTTCCGTCATCATCTCCATGGAGTCCGGCGCGAGCTCCAGCGACGCCGGCGAGACGACCTTCTCCGCCTCCAGCGATTCTGACGTGATGGAGTCCGGCGCGAGCTCCATCTGCTCGAGGCCGTCGTCATCTTCATGGACTCCGGCGCCAACGCCGACGTCGAGTCCGCTGAGGATGCATCCATGCAGTCCGGCGTGCGGTGAGGGCGAGGGCGTGCGGCGGCGTGCAGCATGCGTCGAGCGGATGGGAGACGGTGCTAATAACTCACGCGGTTGGGAGGCCAATCGTTGCCGAGCGTCGAGCGCGGCGCTATTAACTCACGCGGCGCGGGAGCCCAAGCGCGAGGGGTAGCGGCGTCCAAAGCTGAGTACTTACGGCAGAACGACGTCTTTTTATCAACTCGAGTCCAAACGCAGAACGACCTCTAAAAGCGATATGGAGGGAGTACAGCTTGTCTCATTTGTTCCATACATCTTGGAATCAAAATTTGTACTTGATTGGACGCATGTTATTCTTACTTGTATGAGCATACGTCATGAGTTCAGGTCAATATTCTGATTTGTACTCTTATCTCTAATTCATCACGTATTACACTATTCTTAGTAAAATTGGACAAAACTCTTATACTTGGGGGGAGTGGAGGGACAATCGGATCACGAGAAAGAGTGAAGGACCAAATTTGGAGGAGATAATTGTTCACTATTTAATATTAGGTAATGACTTTGTTTCTGCGGTGCGTGCCTGGCACGCACGCTCCTCTTGCCGTCGATGGATCATCCAAGGCTTGGCGTGCATCTGGCGTTTCCAACCCAACCGCGGTACCTGGCCCACTAGTCATAGAGAGGGGAGGAGCAACTGTTCAAATCTTGGGACTCGAGCTTCCTCTCTCCTCCCGACAGCGATGCCTCAGATAGAGCTCGCTTCATTTGCGCTCGCTTCGGCTCCGTCTTCATCGAGAAGAATCCCCCACAACGACCAGATGACTCTCCCAGTGACTGCAGTTTTCCGCCAGACCCGGATCTACGCGGAGCACATGTCACCACGCTCACCGGTAAGTTGGATCCCGTCCCGACGCTTCCACCTCATGGATTTGATTTGGATTTGTTCCCTATCTAACTCCAATCTCTTCCGATTCCATGGTTTGTTGGGTGCGCCATGCACTGAAGGTAGCCTAGGCGGCGCCATTCTCGGTTTGCATGGTGAGAGGACCAATTCGGATGAGGCATATACTGACGGATTTGGTTGATTTTGTTTCACTTGCAGGCTTCTCAGCGACGGCCGCGTCGCGGTAGTTTCACCATCGTCGTACAGCACCCTATCGCGATGTGCTGCTCACCGTCGCCGCCATGGTGTCTCACCGTCGCCGAGAAGCCTGCTCCAGCGTCGACTGCGCCTCGCTGCTTGCTTGCCCCCCTACCCCCTACCCCACACCGCCGCTTCCTCTGACTTTTGCCTCCCTCGGCGCCTCCTGTTGTAAGCACTATCCCCGTTGTTGCTTGCTTCCTTACCTTCACAGATAGATAGATAGATAGATAGATAGATAGATAGATAGATAGATAGATAGATAGATAGATCAGACTGCTCCGTTCAAGCATTCTGGTTATTCATTAGTAGCGTATCCAAGATTTTTTTGGAGCCTTGACACTCTGAATGAAAGTACAGACTATAATTCCTACTTATAGAATGTTAACTTTACATGCTCACTAGTGTTTAATTTTAGGCAGAAGAATAGTCTCTCCTAAAGGAAAAATTTTTATAAGCATCAGCCATTACACCTAGTGATGAAACATGTACCCTGAAATACGTAACCTCAGACCTACAGATAATATCGTTTTTGTCACATACACTAAATTCTAGGTGTAGTGTCCACGTCTCTATGAGATAGCTGTGGCTAGGTCTAGTGGACATGCAGGTGTAGCGCACATCCTTATTGGCTTTGGCACAGACTAAGCTTCGAATACGTACTACCCATAAAGATGGAACTTGTTTTTTTGTCTTCAGGGGTCACAGTGCTAGCACCTAGTGCTTGCTAATGTTGCCATTCCCTGACCATTACTCCACGTCTTGATGATTTCACAGAATCAAGTTGTTGCTTTTTCAGACTCTTTTAGGGTGCATTATATGATAAATCTAGTCCATGTAATTACTGATAAACCTCAAAGGCTGCATGTGCATGATACTAGAAGTCCATCCCCTTTTGCCCAAACCAATGCTTTGTTTGCTCTGATCACAAGTGGCCTGAGGCATTCAACATTTAGCATTCAGCCTGGAGGCATTTCTTATCCACATGCACACCATATGGCTAAGAATTCAGATATTGTTCTTTAGCAACTTACTTCCTTGTCATAATATACATGGATTGTGTGGCTCCCTTGTTCATAACCCAAGCTGTATTTGCCATTTTTCTTCTTGTTCTAATCTATGCATTTCATGATCTTGAAAATGCCCATTTGCTATCTCACATAGTTCCAAAAATATTTTGTGCTATGACATTGTTAATTAAGCCTTAATGTTGGCTATTTCTACTCAATGTGCATCATTAGGTCTATTCTATTTAGGTTTTGAGATTCTTCTTATTTAATTGGAACTGAATGCCTTGAATTTGTTTATTTTTAGCTTCTGCTTGGTTGAGGCACAAGTGAGGCACCCAGTCCATTTTTCTGCATCTAACTTGTGTATAAGCAGCTCTTGTCGGTGGAACTGTAAAATATCTTAGGTGCTCGTTGTTTCATTTCTTTTTATTTCTTCTCCAATAACCAATGCCATCATGTTTCTTAATAATGTTATCCTTTTAACTGATTGGTGTCAGATTGTCGCACGTACTATAACAGTTTACCTGTGATTGTTCAATCCATGTCTATTTAGCATCAGTGGCAATCAAAACCAGTAGTGTCGATTTATCAGTAATTACATGAATATTACGAGGACTTTACTCACTGCAAGAAATTACATAGATTTCAGTCTATGGTTTGTTGCCTGGCCACGCTCTCTGGTTTCTTTTTATTTCTCAAGAACTACAAAATAGTTCTATACCAAGAGGACAATGGCTATATCTTATCTAATTTACTTTACCAATCTTACTTTATGTATGCACTTTCGATTCTTTCGAATGTGCTACATATTAGATCAGCACAATATTTCCTAAATCTTTCAATATATGCTTTATGGAATAGGCATGTGGTAGGAAGGCTCACTCTGTTCCCAGCCTCCTGGCTCCCTCAATCTACTGTGCTGTTCACTTAGTGATCATCATGCTATTGCTAGTGTTTAGGAGTACCTATCATGCATATATTCATTTATGCTCCAGCTTTCACTTGTGCTCTCATCCTACATGTAAATTTGAATCTTGCTGCTCCATAGTGCAACGTTTCTACAGGAGCTGGGAGGTTTGGAACGGAGTGAGGCGAGGGTGCTGATGTGCGTCTTATATTACAGTGAAAGTATTAAACTTCATGTATTGAACTGCTCTTCATGTATTGAACTGCTCTTCTAAAATTATTGAACTACTTTTCTGAAATTATTGAATGAAATTGCAGTGAATGTATTGAACTGCTTTTTTGTAATTAGTGAATCCTAACATGTATTAAACTTCACTTCATGTCTATCTTTTTATTTTACCTATATTTATGCCAAATGAGCTGAACCCTTCGTCCAACATGGTCTCTTAGGTGTTGCTTGTGTTAGGCAATGGGTAGAGGACAACAAAGCCAACCTACTACTTCATCATCTTCAACGGTTCCTAAGGTATGTGCACCCAATCCGTTAGCTCTGTTTTTTTGTATTCACCTATTTTGTGCACTCAATTTTTAGTTGCCGCTATTTTCTAACCTTTTGCAATCCATCTCCTATTCTCAGCCTTGAAGACAGCGGGCTTCCCCATCGAGGCTCGTGAAGCTCTACAATGATTTGACTCAACCTCAGAAGAAAAGAATATGGGCGATAGGTTTTGGTGGCCTCCTGAAGATTGCTTCTAAGACCCTTCCTGTAGGTTTTGCAGACTGGTTGATGGCTGAGTGCTATGATGCTGATTCATCAGAGCTAGTGTTTCCTGGCAGGGGAAGGATTTCAGTCAATGTTGATTCAATGTGTCGTGCTTTTGGTCTTCCAAACAATGGTGATGAAGTTAAGTATGAGCTTGATGTTGGTGCAATCAACTTCATCAATGATGAGTATGGTATTGATAAAGGGACAACACCTACTATTGACTCTATATTAGAAAGGTTGGAGGAGAACAAGACAAGCAATGATGATTTCCTAAGGTCCTGGCTGATGATAGCAATTTCAATATTCATGTGTCCTCCAACTGGCTTAGCTATTAGCCCAAGGTGTTATCTAGCCATTGTGGATCTTTCTTGCGTCAAGAAGTTGAATTGGTGCCAGTTTGTTGTTGACCAGCTTAAAGACGCAGCAGCCAAACTAGGCAAAAGAAGATCTTTTAAGGGTTGTCTTCTTGTCCTTGTGGTAAGTTGCTTTGCGTCTTGTTCTATGCTGCAGTGTTTGGCAAGTGCTGCTGCAGCAGCAGCAGCCACAGCGCCGCTGCAGCAAGCACTACCGATCTCAGCCATATATGTTTCTACTTCTTCATTCTTTCTTCTTATATTTTGATGCCCTCATTGATTTTTCATCTTTGTAGATTCTATATGTAGACTCGCTTCTGGTTGATATTGTACAAACCCCTTCCACCATGCCTAGAGTTGCAGCATGGTCAAGGAAATTGTTGGATCAGGTCATCAAGTTAGACACCAATCGTGATGGCTCATTTGGGAAGCTCAAGGTATGTATCAATAGGTCAATGTGGCTTCCCTTTTGTCACTAAAGTATCCCCATATCCACATTATAACTTTGCTTGTACATGTTTATGTGTCCTATTGAAAGGATCAAGCTATTCTACTCCACAACCTTCATTGTTCCATATGGATGATATAAGAAGATTTGTCTCCTCGAAGGTTCCCAGTGGCATTTCAGATCAGGTTTGTCTCTTCTCTAATGATGTTCTTACGATTACTAGTTTTTTATAAATGTACTTGAATGTGTTTGTGTGAAAATTTGTGTTGGCAGACCCGTTGTACATCTTATATGTTAAGACTCAAATGTTAATGTGCATTGCCTTTCCTATTTACTAAGTTCAGAGTTTAGCCCATTGCTTGATTTTTTAAACAAAAAAAATAAATTATAAAATTTTGATTCATCCTATACTTCATCCTTTTTTCTGTGTAGTTTCTTCCGCGCCTACTTTTGACTTATGTAGTAGTATGCTGATTCATCCTTTTTTCTAGAGTTTAGCTTAGCTTTTCATGAATCCCGTGATGGCCTTACCTTTTCATGAATCCCATCTTCTTAGCATCCCCATTTTAGCATCTTCGCATTTTTTAGGCAATTTAAGTGTCATTCGTTAGGCAACAGTGTCTTCCTAAATAGGCAATTTAGCCAATTCTTACTAGTCAAAAAGGTCATCCCTTTTGTTGCTTATATGGTTACTTAACTCTACTTGTCCCCCCCCCATTCGTGGGCCTACACAACACAAGCTTGTATGAATCTTGTGGAGGCCCATTCCACTTGTTCACTTTCACTCCTTTTTTTGGGTTTTGTCCAAAATTTGTGTGCGTGGTTTCATTCCATTACTTACACCTATTTTTTCCTCTTCGTTTGTCCTTTGTAGAAAAAAAGTACGCTCAACACTGCTGTTAGCTAGTTCTGCTCTGGTTTCACAGAGCTTCTCGGCACATTTTTGGAAAAAAAAGTTTCTGAAGTTGAAGCTCCTGCATCACAGTGTGTGGGCAGTTCTAAGCGTCCAAGGGCAAATCATTCTAAAGGTGAACCTTCCTCTGCACAGAGACATAGCAGACCAAAGCGTTCCAAACTGGAACAAGCTGTACCTTCTTGTGCACAAAGGCAGACCAGGGCAATGAGTAGAAGAGGACATATTGTTGAAGATGAATCTTTGTGCGAAGAATATAAAGAGAACATGCTAAGTGATGAAAATGGAGATGGTGACACTGACCAAGATGAAGAGGACAAAGATTTTGAGGATGAATATTCTGATTTAGATCATGAGACTGCGTTTGATGATGATGGCAATAGAAATTTGTCCCCTATATTGGAGGAGGAAGACAAAGGCATTGAAAAGCAAGATGAGGATGATACTGCTTCTTTAGAAGAACCTAAGTTGGATGCAACTAGAGTTGACAAGCAATGTAATGTGCAGCCACCCATGGATTCATCCACCCGTGTTGAAGCTCAAGTTGATGATAGTGAAGATCTTATCCCACTGAAGGTCCGTTTGGAAAGGTTGCAAGCTTTGAAAGTTAAAGATAAGAAGAAGGATACAACAACTTCTAGTGAACCTCAACCACTAGAGATTATTCCTCCAGAACCTACGATCAAGCCCAAATCCAATGCACAAAGAATGAAGGAAAAGCTTAGGCTCCCCCCAAGGGTAACTTCACATCTTGACAATGGGATATGTTTCATCATCATACATGTTATTTCCTTTATTGCTTAGACTGATAACGAACCCAACACATGTGACTCACGTTGTACAAGAAGCTATCCTTTGGATTTTACACCCCCAGATATCAACATCATGAAATTTGTAGATATCAACATCATATTCTATAGTTTTCTCAAATTCTTTGGAGAACTTGTAGAACACATTCTTTGTGTATACAGTGGAAGCATGCTTCTCAAGTGGATGCCTTGACCATCGTCTTCGCTCATTCTCATCAGTCCTGAAGTCTTGCCCATCCTATGCTACCAGGCACTTCTCTTATATTTTTTGGTACTGTCTCACAAACTGTAGCACGGACAAGTTTGGGTTCACATGCTTCTTGAGCAAAGCATTGAACCCCTCACTCCTTTGAGTCGACTGGAGGAATGGGAAGAAGTTGTGCATGTAGTAGGCTGGAATGAAGCTCTGCCTTATGTGGTACAGGTGCTGAAAATGCTCATTGCCCTCCAAATCATGTTTTTGAACCATAGCGACCCACTTTGACTCAAAATCTTTAGGACTTATGGTGTGGTTCAAGCAATCCACAAACTCCTCATTTAGTTCTTCATTTTTAGCAAGGATTGGTCCAATTGTGCCTGAAAACTTATTCATGATATGCCACCTGCAATTCCTGTGGGTCGTGTTTGGAAAAATAATGCAAATGGCGGCTCTCATCGCAGCGTCCTGATCGGTGATTATGTTGGGGGTGCCTTTCCATCCATTGCCTCTAGAAATGTTACAAACAACCATTCATAAGTAGATGCCTTCTCATTCCTTATAAAGGCGCATCCTAGCTGAAAACTTTGGCAGTGTCTGTTGATTCCTATGAATGGTGTACATGGCATCTCATATATGTTGGTCATATAGGTTGCATCAAATGAGACGTAGTCGCTATATGCCTCTTTGTAAGCTTGTCTTGCAGATGAATCAACCCAAAATAGGTTCTCATCCCTATGGTTGTCATCGAGCTTGATCTTTGTAGAAGAAATCATGGTCTTCTTCATTCAAAGCTCTGAAGTAATCCAAAGTTTCCTGCATGTCTTTGAATTTTTCTGTCTTGTGGATGGTGGAGTGAAACTTCAAAACTTGTTTGCCCTCGTATGGCACCAGCTGTGCAGAGCCATAGAACTCGCTCATCAACTACATGATTCTACCCGTGCTCAAGTTGCATCCGTGTAGCAAAATGATGAAATCCTTTTCCGGCTTCGGTATCCCTCTGTCGGACCTTAGGAACTTCTTGAGCGAGGGCTTCACCACAAGATCGTGGTTGTGCTTGGCCAAAAAATAGATGACTTGCCACCTAGAGCCAATCATTTTGACCACCATCCTCGCCTTGCAGTTTGTATATAGCATTTTCTCCCTCTTCCTTTTCTTACATCCGTCAAGCTTCTTCCTCTTCTCCCCTTGATCATCCTCTTCCTCTTGTGCGCTATCCTCCTCTTCGGCTTCATCATTGTTAGGGTAGCAAGTCATAGCATCAATAAGCTAAGCAGCAACTCTCCTTTTCTTGCCAAAGCCTTCCTTACTACACACGAACTGGACCTTCTATATTTCTCTTGTGATTGCGGACCGGTGTGGCGCGTTTCTTCTAATCGAGAAGCCAGTTCTCTTTGAATAAGAGCTATAGTACTCTTTTGCTTTGTCTAAGGATGCAAAAGACGGCTCATTGTGTGGCATTTGAGGAGTAGACCACACCTCTTCCTCCTCTTCTGCTACTTCATTTCTAGCATCATTCAATTCTTTATCAGCAACTATAATATTAGCAGTAGAACCTTCATTCCTGTCCTCAATCCTTGCCTGTTCAAATGATAATCTGATCTCAGAAATGGTAGGAAGAACCTCTTCTAAAACTGCAGGAGCCACCTCTACTAAACTAGCATGACCAACTTTAGAAAAACTAGGGAAAATCTGCTGGTTCACATGCTCATCATTAGGCTGAGGAATTTCAGGAATTGCAGGCACTTGAGTGTAGAAGGTAGGGTTGCCGGTCACATAATCAAAACCAAATGCATCCAAGAAATCTTCATCCAAATATGGTGGCAGCTTGTTAAGATCCATATTTAAGAACTGCATGCAAAACAATAAGTTACATGAAATTAGGCAACTTAGTCAAACCCATTAGGCAATAATACTATACAAAATTAGGCAAAAAAGGCCAGCAACTTATGCAGTTTTGCTCAATACATGCTATCAGTTTTGTTCAGTATATACTATTCATAGCTGTGGCTATCAGTTTTCCATAGTTATTGTGGGACTGAAGACTGACTAACACTGTACCTAAATGTTACAACCTGTAAAATGGACACATGAGAGTTTGGAAACTTAATACTATCCATGGTACAAAATGCATTTTATTCCATAGTCAGTTTTCAACTTAATGAATCTATTGTTCTTGTGTTTCCTCCTTTTTGCAGAAAGTTGAAATTTAAGGCTTGCTCGTCCTCAACTTAGTTGATTTAAACATTTTTTCCTTAGTTCTCACTACCATCTATGTGCTTATCATGTACTTCTATTTAATTGTAGGTGTGAGGCCATCAAGCATCAAAATGAACATGTGCAGCAACCATGTGCAGCAGCTGACACAAGAAAGTTTAATGCATAGGAGTAACCATGTGCAACAGCTAACACAAGAAAGTTTAATGCATAGGAGTAACCATGTGCAGTAGCTAACATAAGAAGGTTTAATGCATCAAGATGTACATCTATAGGAGTGGTGCATACAACATATATCCATGTTAACTAGTAAAAACACCATCTGGTAGTAAGATGTGCAGTAAGAACATTAGTCATTTACATGTCCAAGTTAGGATTAGATCTGCTAATGCAGTAGGAACTGCATTACTATTTGTGATGCAAGAGAACTGGATTACTTATGCAAAACAACTGAATTGCTTATGCAAAAGTAGTGAATTGCTTATCAGTTAGGATCAGATTTGCTTATGCAGTAGGAACAACAGTACTATCTGAGAACTGAATTGCTTCTAGTAACAGATATGGTTGGTTCTATTGTGTAATTCTAGTGTCTGAGAAAAAGTTGATTATCTGCAGCTGATAGTATCAAGTTCTTACATATTTGTATGTACCTGCTGTTTGGATGTATTGGCCTACCTTGTTTAGATGAATTTGTCGGCCGCCCGATGGAGGCAGCGGTGTCCTGGAAGCCTCTGTTTTACGTGTTGAAAGGGAAAAGCAAAACAAGGCGAGGGGAAGAAGCTTCCACGCGGGGTATGGGCCTGGCCTCTAGTGGGCCTTGTCCAGGAAGCGTGCTTGGCGCGCACCCGCCGTAGTGCTTCACGCGCGCGTGCACGGCCACTGCTTCCCCACGACCAGGATAGAAACAGAAAGTGTATACTATTGGATTCCTAATATGGAGTGTGTGTGTGTGTGTGCGGCCTGCTTAGTGCATGCACGGCCATGCATTAATCGTTTCCTTTTAAATTATAAGATGTTTTATTTTTTTTCTAGATACATAATCATTGCTATGCACTTATTATGTCACCTATGTCATATGCATATTATGTCGATTAGCTCATTTAATATATAATTTGTAGCATATGCATAGCATGTCAAACTATAAAGACCATATTTTTTATGGATGACTGAATAAAGTGATTCAACTATTAGCTTGATACTTTAGTTCTTCTGCAAGTTATTTTGTGTTATTTGTATGAGCATAGACGACCAAATTATGAATCTATGATGTATTGTGAGCTACTATATATTGTCCTAGTAAACTCTATGTAAGTTAGATTGATATACACTACAAAAAATATCCTTACACATGATAGTTAACTTTGGTCACAGGCAAGCAAAAATGCATCACAATTAACTCATGATGGCGATAAAGAAAAAACATCATGTATCCCGCGTCATACATTTGTTGGACCAAAATGGACTGTCACAGATTGGCTTTTTTGTTTGTCATGAATTAGTTGTCTGTCTTCTATAACCAACCCATATCCAAGCCCAGATCCAAACCATAGTGACAAAAAAGAACATCACAAATTAGTGCCAAATCATCACAACATTAACCATACAATCAACGTTAACCATGTCACACATTAAAGCACACTCATGAAACACACATAAATTGGAACAAAGCTCACAATTGACAATATATTGCTCATCATTTTCATTGAAACCATCAACACTTGTACTTGTAAAATATTTCACACGAAATACTAAGGTAATAACCAAGCTACACTCAAGTACCTACAAAACCAAGATGTTGGCTTGTACAACAACTCATATGATTTGCTCGCACAACAAAATCTTTCGTGACTAAAGAAAATAGCCACCATGAGCACCTTAATCCTCTTGCAGCAATTCACAGATAGCCTCATCAAACATCAGCAAAGAATACTTGATCAGTAACAAATCTCACATGTGCAAAGGTACTATCTTTGAAAAAAGTGCAAGGGTCTTTTGGCCAAGTTAAAACTTCTACATCATAACTATTATTTATTTGAAGATTGTCAACTTAATAGGAAGAAGACAGGAGCATATTGAGAGCCTAGATAGGCCTACATGACATGAGGTAGCACTTAGTCAAATGTTTGCACTAGATCTCTATATTTAAGACTTCTATAAAATGATTGATGAATGAATGGATTGATGAAGATATTCACCTAAACAATCATTTGGTTTTCTCTGCATGAGGCATCATCTGTAGAGGTAAAGAAAGAAAAAGAAAACACAGTTAGTCTTTGAGGTATAGGACAAACAGAATGCATAAACTTGCATCAGAAAACATAGCTGAACTTAGCAGATCAGTTCATTAACAAATCAGAAAACATAGCTGAACTAGTTATAAGACAAGTTCTGCAAATCTTCTAATTTAATTTATCCTATGCACACCAAAGTTGGAAATATAACCAAAACAATTTGGCTTGGCAGTTGCATTTGCACTGCTAGTATAGTAAATTTTAACACAACTAGTATAGTAATTTGCACTGCTAGTATAGTAATTTAGAAAAGGGGTACCTCACTGATGGCAGCTGCATAAGTTAAAATAGCTAGTGAAAGTTGCATTACGATTCCACGAGGCCTGTGTTGACAAGTTCACATTGGCCATACGTGCCTGCAAATGTGAGAAACAGATCCCATAAACACTAGAAACTCTTAAGTACTGAGTT
Organism: Miscanthus floridulus; assembly: GCF_019320115.1. Classification (NCBI taxonomy): domain Eukaryota; kingdom Viridiplantae; phylum Streptophyta; class Magnoliopsida; order Poales; family Poaceae; genus Miscanthus; species Miscanthus floridulus. Next base: position 20,955,327 of record NC_089591.1, on the reverse strand, counting down.
CCTAGAACGACTATAAAAAGGGCATACCAAATGCAGAGAGCTCCCGCTCTGTGCAGGGTCTAGGGAAGGGTGTCAGTGGCAAGCCTTACCCTCGCCTATACAATGCGAGAAGACCGTGACTCGAACCCGGAACTTTCCGGTCATAGGCGGTAAGACTCTATCGCTTACACCAGGCCCGCCCTTCTTCCTAGAACGACTATCTAAAACTAAAGTTTCTATTGCTACTGATTGCAGTTTGCAGTATAAGTGACAAGTTCTAGAATAGAGGTCGTCTGTGCATCTCAAGTTCTCAGAAATCATATTGGTAACAGAGCATATAAAAAATCAAATCGGCTAGCTATCTTCTCTAATCTAGATTGCTGCAAATTAGCACCATACCTTGTTTATTAAAGAGCACACAATATACAATAGGTCGGAGAACTAATGTCAAAATTATGATAATAATATACCTGCAATTTATAAGTTCAGAGCTCACAACTGAGACTGAGATCCTATGTTCATCAAAGAATTTCTCCTAAATTCACATGTACAGGATTCAATCTATCATAAACAAATATGTTCTGGACATAAAGGTCTACCGATCTTGTTTAAGGACATGGATCAAAACCTACACCATTTAGAAGTTGCAAGGGATCAAATTCGGCTAAAAACACTATAATTTTGGTACCAAATTCAGAGTTGGGTTCAGCTAAAATCTACTGTTGTTTAAGAGACAAAAGCATACCGCAATCGGAGAGAGGAGCAGCACAACTACAGAGTGTGGGACGTGGGTGCCTAGGTGGCTGGTTGTGGCCTCAGAGCGCCAGCCAAGGGCGGAGGCCAGAGGGCTGAGGCAGCCAGGCGGGGGCATGACAGCGCGGGGCAGCTGGCCATCGGCGGAGGACCGGGCGACTCAGCGGAGTCATGACCCTGCTCGCGAGGACGGGACGGTCGGCCGACCCTGATGACAGCTACCCCGCCGCTCGCAGCTTCAGCACGAAGCTCCGCGCGCTAGATCCATGCCCCCGCAGCCCCACGCCGCCCGCAAATCCACGCTGCCCGCATCCCCGCGCCGCTCGCAGCTTCAGCCCCCAGCCCCACGCCGTAGATCCACGCCACCACAGCCCCGCGTCATGCGCACCTGGATGGAGAGAGGTGGATTGGGGAGGGATGGTCGGAGAGGATGGCAGGGAAGGTGGAGAAAGGTTGGAGACTAGGACATGTGTGTTGCTGCATGGAGAATGGGAGAGGATAAGAGGGATGGAGTCACCGGAGGAAAAAATTGAATCCCATAGGCGCACACGGACCATGAAAGTTTGCGAAATATTTTCTCTGTCTGCTCAAACACAAAACATCACATACTAGGGATTTCAAAGCACTATAATTTGTTTAGCAGAGGATAAAATCTGAAACAGATCAGTATTGATTGAAAATAATACTACATCTCATTGGTTAGTTCCCTACTCTTGAATACAAGAGGTCTGCAGTTCGACCCTTGGCCGTGGCAATAAATTTTGCACATTTACTTTCAAAAAAAATATTTTTGCACATTTAACCTCATTGACAGGCTAGTACCACCTTCCCCTAGGGTACCGCCTTCCCTGTTTACATGGGAATATGATTGGTGACGTCCAACGGAATATGATCTGTGATACAACTAAACCAGTCATCATAGATGTATTAGCTCAGGAATGAACCATCACAACAATAGAATTCGGTGGACGACAACTAAATCAGTCGTCATAGATGTATCACCTCAGGAATGAACCGTCACAATAATAGAATTCTATGATGCTTTCTTAGAACATCACCAGTAAACCGTCATGTAAAGCCCTATTTCTTGTAGTGATATTTGTGTGCCGTTTGATTAACTATGAATTTATTATTCATATCGCTTTGATTTTATTATTTTGTCTCTCTTGAATATACATGACGGGTACCCAATACCCGCCGGGTAACCATCGAGCACAGGCACAGTACAGAATCTTACCCACAGGTACATTCGCGGGTAAAAGTTAGGGTTGCGGGTATGTTCACCGGTGGATAAATACCTCACCCGCATCTTACCCGATCCGATGCTATCCCTATATATATATATATATATATATATATATATATATATATATATATATTCATATCGCTTTGATTTTATTATTTTGTCTCTCTTGAATATACATGACGGGTACCCAATACCCGCCGGGTAACCGTCGAGCACAGGCACAGTACAAAATCTTACCCACAGGTACATTCGCGGGTAAAAGTTAGGGTTGCGGGTATGTTCACCGGTGGATAAATACCTCACCCGCATCTTACCCGATCCGATGCTATCCCAAATATATATATATATATATATATATATATATATATATATATATATATATATATATATATTCCTAACTTTTACCCGCGAATGTACCTGTGGGTAAGATTTTGTACTGTGTTATTATGTTTAGATATATATACACACACATTGTGTTATTATGTTTAGATATATAGTGAAAGTAATATACGAGAAAATTGGAAATATTATATAATTTGGAACTAGGGGAGAGACTTTAGTACAATATACATATTTTCTTGAGACAATACTACTGATTTAGATTATCTTCAAAGATGGTTCGATGCAATTAATTTTATTCTGAAAAGCAAACATGCATATTCTCTCGGGACGATGAATGGAATTTAAACAGCAACCCGACCTGTTAAAGTATGAATGATGAATGGAATTTTTGCCTACTCTACACTGTGAGAGCTTACCCTTGTACTCGAAACTGGTCAGTACATCCCACTTTGAAAGCATTCATCTGGACATCGACCCCCTCCTATACATACCAAAGAACAATAAAATCCGGGCCATAGCAGAGCAGTGGTTCACGAACGACGGATGTTTGTGGTCTTGTGCGTGCAGCACAGGTAATGAGCGTGTGAACCCCGTCGTCGTCGAAGTGAACCTCGCCGCTACGTACGCATCACGCGCGACGCCGTGGCCAAACAACCAACCTGACCTCCACGGAAAACTACAGGCGATATGATCGAGATCGACACGGCAGGACGTACTGAGCAATGATGATCCCATCCGTAACCGTAACAAGTCGAACGCCGATGTTGGCCTCTTGCGCCCACCGTTGCAATCATCGATGCTGGCTACGGATCGGAGTGCTTTTGTCTGCACCTGTAATAAGTGACGACAGCCGCATGCAGTACACTGGAGGTCAGCTCAAAACAGGATTAAACTAAACAAAAACAATACCAGCTAGAATGGCTTTCGCATCAGTTCAAACTAATTCACACTGCACTGCACCTATAGTAGTAGTAATAGCATTATTACCCAGCCCATCGATGTGCACGCCCCGTCCGGCGTCCGGCGACGTTAATCCGAGTTGAAAACGACATTTATCAAATTAGTATTAGTAAATCATTAGTATTAACCGAAGCAGTATAAAAGTGGAGAACAAAGGATCCGGAATTTTCCATCCATCATCCATCGAAAGAACCCTAGGTAGATATATTGCGAGAACACAGTTAGCTAGCAGGTTTAATTTGGACCGGCGACGATCGATGGTGCCAGGAGGAAGGCGCAACAGCTGCTGCAGCAGCGCAGTGGCAACCTTGGCGATTCTGCTCAGTTTGGCAGCAGCGATGGCAGCGCGGCCGGCTCCACTGGCGACACGCGCGGCGGCCAACGGCACGTGCCAGTCCAGGGTGGAGCCGTTCGGGTACAAGTGCGAGGAACACACCGTACGTAATAAGACAAACACATGCTAACGTTCGTCACAGAGCGAGTCATGTGATCGATGTCGTCCATATTAATTTTACTTCTCATCGATCAGGGGACAAATTATACCAGTGTAGTACGCACAGTACATTGAGTGAGTGACTGTAAATGCGCAGGTGACCACCGCGGACGGGTACATCCTGAGCTTGCAGCGGATCCCCGGCGGCCGCGGCTCCGGCCCATCGGCGGCCGGCAGTAAGATCCCGGTGCTGCTCCAGCACGGCCTCCTCATGGTAAATAAATATATTAAACTGCATGCATCAGAGTAATGTAGACATGCATTTTAGTAGCAGTAACAATGAATGAATGTGACTGAATTTCCGCCCGTACGTGCCCGCAGGACGGCGTGACGTGGCTGATGAACTCCCCGAACGAGTCCCTGGGCTACATCCTGGCGGACGGCGGCTACGACGTGTGGATCGCCAACACCCGGGGCACCGTCTACAGCCTCGGCCACACCACGCTGTCCTCCAGCGACCCGGTACGGTTCGACCGATCGATCGCGTCGCGGGCTTTGATTTCTCATTTCAGCCGATTCATGTACTTACATGCCTGCTTGCTGTCCTGCTGCTGCTCCTGCAGACGTACTGGGACTGGTCGTGGGACGAGCTCGCCAGCAACGACCTCTCGGCGGTGGTGCAGTACGTGTACGCGCAGTCCGGCCAGCAGAGGCTGCACTACGTCGGCCACTCGCTGGGGACGCTCATCGCGTTCGCGGCGCTCAGCCAGCGCCAGCAGCTGGGGATGCTGAGGTCCGCCGGACTGCTCAGCCCCATCGCCTACCTCAACAAGGTGGCGTCGCCGCTCGCGCTGGCGGGCGCAGACACCTTCCTCGCCGAGGTAAAACAAACAAATTAAACAGCAACGACGGCTCAAAATCGACATACTAATTGGGTTGTGTCCTCCTTTGTCTCCTTCAGGCTCTGTACTGGCTGGGCCTCGATGAGTTCGACCCGACAGGGTAATTTTCTTTTTTCTTTTCTTCTATTTCACCACCCTGCTAAGTTCTCAGTTCTCACGCTGATTCCACTTGATGACAAACAGAAAATTCAGTCAGAGTTACTAATTCAAATCCCTCCATATGTTACCTACATGGAGTGATTAATACCAAAAAACAAAATATCGCATACATGCAGGGAACCTGTCCACAAACTAGTGACTGACATATGCTCGCAACCAGGGATCAATTGCTACAATATGATGTCAGTGTTCACAGGTACTAAGGAATTATTTGCAACAATCCTTCAGTTTGTTTCCTTTGGATTTACCATAGAGTTTTGCTGGCGCATGCAGGTGACAACTGCTGCCTCGACAACTCCTCGGTCCAGGTCTTCCTTGCACATGAGCCACAGGCTTCCGCAACCAAGAACATGGTCCATCTGGCTCAAAGTATCCCAGGCTCAGAAACATATATGTATATATATCACCGTTTAATTAATATACTCGACCACCAAATTAATTAAATCTTGTCTCTCAAACTGAACGACGACAGTGATCCGACGAGGGACGCTTGCCAAGTACGACTACGGCAACGCCGCGGACAACACGAAGCACTATGGGCAGGCGACGCCGCCGGCCTACGACGTCTCGGAGATCCCCGACGACTTCCCGCTCTTCCTCAGCTACGGCGGCAGGGACACCCTGTCGGACCCGCAGGACGTGAGCCACCTGCTCCAGGTGCTCAAGTCGCACGACGGCGACAAGCTCACGGTCCAGTACTTGGAGGACTACGCGCACGCCGACTTCGTCTTCGCTGGCAACGCAAGGGAGAGAGTGTATGCGCCTCTCATGGCCTTCTTCAAGCTCCAGGACAAATGACATTTGTATCAATATATAGCTCGAGCTATATATAGTAGCATGTTAATCATGTGATATACGAAAATGACAAGAACTATATGGAAAATAGAGAAATATATATGAAGATGCATGTTAAAATGGTGATCATCGAGGTTAATTTTCCAAAACAAAATTCAAATGATTGCCACGAATTGCGATGTAACACCCCAAGCACCACAAAAGCTCAAGATGCCACTAACGTCCCTTCCCTCATACCTAAGTATAAAACTTGGCGATAAAAACCCATCATCGAAGTAAATGCGGAAGCAAGAACAAAACTATGATTAAGATAGATTTCATCACAATATTTTTTATTAAACCACGAAGAGTCACTATGAAAGATAGACTAAGTTTATTAGAACAACTAAAAGCATCACTATTATTACTAAGTGTGGGTGAAATAGTGAAGACGTGCTGCTATTCCCATCTCTTCAAGCAAAGCATCCAATCAAGCACCTGGAAAAATAAGATAGGTGAGAATAAATATTAGCAAGCAAATTGCCAGAACATGTCATTCAAACTACAAGTTAATTAGACATCGATTTAATACGAAAGATATAACATCATAATAAACCAACGGTTAATAATCAAGTTATTTATCCATTAAAATTTCCATAAACATATAATGAGCATGATATACAATAAATAAATGATATCCACCTATGAATGGAACAATACTCCTCATATAAATAAATACAATGATCCTCATATCCATGTCATGCCAACATAAAACTTCATTATAAATAAACCTCAAAGAGTACAATGCAATGCATATGCATGTCCACTACCTCCATTCACTTTACATCACATGAAAGGAATGCATATGTAATGCAAATGGCATACTCTTCTACACTCTTAGAGCATCTCCAGCAATGCTACCTAAAACACACCCCCTACTTCTTTGTTTAGGTCGCTACCCCCATACAACCCATATTTCGTGGTTTACTCCAGCAACACTACCTAAAATAGACCCCCCAAATCCATCCTTACAGAAGATAACATGTGGGACCGACCTGTCATCCTCTCTCATCTTCTTCCCATTGAAAGCTGGAGCAGAGCCAGCGAGGAGGGGCACGCCTGGGGAGGACGGCGTGCGCCGGCAGGGAGGGGGTGTGCTGCGCCCGGGGAGCTTGCGTGGGGGAGGGGCCGTCGGGGAACTCACAGGTCCGGGGAGATGCCATGGAGGTCACCACGGAGGCCCGCGTGGAGGGGAGTCACGTCCTCACGGATCCGACACTTGGCGGGGAGGCTAGCTCAGCAGGGTAGGGCCGCCGCGCAGGGCTAGGTTGCCACCGTCGGGCATGACCACTGCACCGAGGCAGGGCTACCGCGCAGGGTTAGGCCACCGGTGTCGGGCACGGCCGCCGCATCGAGGATGGCCTCCAGCGTTGGGATGGGCCCACGCGCCACTGGGAAGTGCCGGTGTCGGGAAGCTATGAGTCGATTGTCGGAGCGAGTCACGCTGGCGGAGAAAAAATAGAGAAAACAAGTACGGGGAGTTGAGTAGGGGGCCAACAGAAGTAGGAGTTTTAGGGGAAAAGTAGGGGGCCAACAGAAATGGGGGTGTAGTAGGGGGCCTACTGGAGTTGGTTTTTTGAAATTACCTACAACTTTCATGTATAGCATTTCATGAGATTATGGATTTTATATAATGTAAAACTGAACGCATCTAAAACTGTCTAGAAATTTGACAGCACAACAGCATCAACAAACAATGGTGATATCTTCCAAACTACAAGGGCTATAAAGTTGATCTCTACGCCCAAAGAAAGATACTAAAGTCTACTAACACAATATAATTTTTATATGTTTTTTGGATACACAAAAATAGGCTTAAAATGCATATAATCAATGACTGCATAATCTGAAAAGACAGCAGAGCTTAAATACGAGATAAGAATCCTAACCCGTCAACTAATCCATCAAATTCGCGAAAGCATAAATTTCACATGAAAACAGTGGGGTAAAGCTGAGACCTTACCCCAATCAGAGAGTGTCAAGAAGATCCACAACGATTTCCTCCTGTTCCCCATTCTTTCTTGCAACGATTCCCACCGTTGCTCCTCTTATCGATTTGATCCACGTATGGCATCGCCATCAAGAACAACAAAGGGAAGGATGGATCTAGGGCAAAAGAAGAAGAGGAGAAGATGACTAACCGGTTTTAGAGAAGGAACAAATATGACCACGAACGACGGTCAAGCCCTAGGTTTATCTCCCTCTCTTCTTCTCTCTTCTGTGTTCTTCTCCTCCTATTTTGTCGCATGTGTGAAAGGGGTGTCGGCTTCTAGGAGTTGTAGGACAACTGGTTTTGTGGGCAACGAAAAGGCACAGCAAGGAAAAGGAAGGTGAACAGATTTGTTTTGCAGGAAGAAAACTGAAGCGACTCCGGTAGACTCGCGAACTGTAGTGGCACTACTGTTCACGGTCCTTATTTCTTCAATCTTGCAACATCCGTAGATTTGTGACCCAAACTCCAAACATAGCGTATGAGTAGTCCAATGCAATGCATTTGATGAGCTTTATGTATCTATTGTCTCTGCTGGTCAATCGAGTGATGTAAAAAAAAAAAATTGTTTGCCACTCATTAAAACTCATATTTAACTATTTACAACTTTGCTCTTCCTAGCGCACAAAAAGTATTCTAGGTATTACATGTGATCCTACATGAATCATACTAGTTAGAGCCGCAGCAGCGTATATAGCCATTCCCAAATTTATATGATGATGTTCGGGAAAAGAGACGGTCGAACGTATAATTCAGCAATAAAGCTAGTCCTTCAATCCTTTCCAGTAAAAAATAATGTTTCGTCTTCTCCACAGCGTATAAAAGCAAGGTTAGTTCCCACACAACAGAACAAGGACGGTGGGAAAATATTTTTTATTTTTTTTTACTCTTAGCACCCGTGCAAACTCCAGCACCTCTTGCTAGCATTTGCTAACTAGCACCACCTCAGCAGCATGAGGCACCGTACCCTCACTGCCATTTTCTCTGTCATGCTGGCACCATCAGATCGAAACGCAACACTACGGCTGCTCTTAGCGTGCTACTCACTTAGCGAACTAACACACGCCTCTCTTCAGTCTTAACCTAGATTGGGCCCTGTGCCCTTCCCCACTGGCCTCATGCTAGACGCTAGCAATGACCTTGCTCTATATGTGTGCCAACTCGCTACTGATAACCATGCTCCGTGTCCTGCACCTTGGTTGCCCTTACACCATCCTCCACTAACTACTCCCTCAGACCCAAAAAGACAGATGTTTTAGGAGTCGGCACAGCAAAACACCTACATGCCCCTATGTTGTCTCTCCTCCATTTGTCTCCTGTTCCCATCACTTGCCTCATCGAGCCGGCGGAGAAGAATAGGAGGATCCTAGCGTCAGTAGAGAAGAAGAAGAGGGGCTCGAGCTAGATCTCGGCCACTGAAAGATCCTAAATGGGTAAGAAGAGGGGTGAATAGCCTATTAAAATTTCTATAAATACACTAGAGCAAGAGCTTAGTACACTAAATGACGAAATACAACTTTGCTCTAGCTCTACAAGGGTTGTAAGCCATCTATCCAACAATTCTAGTTGCTATGATCACTGGACACAAACAATAGCTATGTCACTACTCACTAAGAGCTCTCAACAAGTCTACACTAAAGAGCTCCACTAGATGATACTAAACTAGCAAGCAAATAAGCTCTCAAAACTAGTTACACTAAAGAGCTTGATACAAGTACTTTGCAAGTAAGTAAAGGAGTGAGTGGGACGTTTATACCGCCGTGTAGAGGGATGAACCAATCACAACAAGATCACCAATACAATCACCAGGAGAATGCCAATGGCAAGAGAAGCGATTTTTCTACCTAGGTTCACGTGCTTGCCGGCACGCTAGTCCCCGTTGTGTCAACCAATACTTGGTGGTTCGACGGCTAAGAGGTGTTGCATAAACCTCATCAACACAATTGAAAACCATAAGAACCTACCCACAATTGAGGTAGCTCAATGGCACGGCAATTTACTAGAGTTGCATTTGATGCTCCGTCGAGGAAGGCACAAGACCCCTCACAAGCAACCGATCGAGGCCGGAGACAATCACCAACTCCACTCAACGATCCTCCAATCGCCGGGCCATCTAGGTGTCGGCAAACACTAAGAGTAACAAGCTCACAATCAGCCCAAATCACCCAACTTGTGCCACGAGATGATGCAACTCAATGCAATGCACTAGAGGCTCTCCAATCTCACTAAAGATGATGAAATCAAGTGAACAAGTGAGTGGAGTGTGTTGCTTAGCTTTGAAAGGATGTGCACAAGTGTATGAGGCGCCAAGAGAGTGGCCAAGGCCAGCCACACCCTCTATTTATAGCCACACAAGCAAATAAAGCCGTTATACCCCTTAGAGTTGTTTCTGTGAGGTCACCAGACAGGGTGGTGCCTGACACCGGACATGGCGAATACCTACCAATGGTTGAATTTTAACGATCACAAACTAGCCGTTAGGGCACCGGACAGGGTGGCGGTGGCACCACCCTAAAGGTGGCGGTGACCACCCAGTCAAGCCCCAGAAATCGAGTCTCTGGATAAAAGGGGAGGTGCACTGCGTGCACCCATGGCGGTGACCATGGTGGTGCCCCCCTCGGTTGCCTCAGCTCTCTGCCGAAAAGTGGCGGTGGCACCGGACACCCTACGGTGGTGCACCGCCGTGCCAGTGGCGGTGTACACCGGTAGGGGCGGTGACCACCCCAAAACTGCTGCTCTCAGGCACGGTTACCCGGTCACTGGAGGGGCCATGGCGGTGCACCACCCCTGCCATCGTGGTGACCACCCTAAGGCAAAAACTGATCTGTTAGCTGTGTTTACGATTCTCGATTCAATCCAGACGTAGTCTAACACTCCTTTGCAAGCGTTGCTAGCCCTCAAAATGTTTTTCAAAAACATGTTATAGCCAAGTTAGCATTTCTCAAAACATTTTCAATAAATATTTTCGCTTGCTCTCTGAAGTGCACTAGGCCTAAATAAAATGCATGAAGTCCAACACTTAGTGGCACTAGATGACCAAATTGTCTAGTTAAGAACCCCTCTTAATAGTACAACCATCTATCCTAAATGTGATCACACTCTCTATACTGTCTTGATCACTAAAACAAAATCCCTAATTATACCTTTGCCTTGATATCCATAGGGTTTTGTTTCTCTTTCTTCCTTTCCAAGTTGAGCACTTGATCATCATCACATGTGGCCACCTCATCATTTCATGTGATCAACATCATCAGAGTGCCACCATGCTCCTCACTTGGATTGCACCAACCTAGCTCATATCATCACTCATGACAAAGGTTAGTGCTTAGGTTTAATCAATTATCCAAAACCAAACTATGGTTTTCAATCTCCCCCTTTTTGGTAATTGATGACAACCTATTTACAAAGATATTTAATGAATTTTTTTTGGATTCATGTTGCTTGCCCAAGCATATTACCATGTGTAAAGATTATGGACAAGTTTCATCAACCTAAATTGGTAGTATTAGCTCCTCCTACATATGTGCTAAGAGTTTGAATTTGAAAGCTTGCACATATGCATGGATTAGAAGTTGCCATTTGAACACCATCCTTAGCACCATTAGTAACTATATATTCACAAAAACTAGAAAACCCCGTGAGATCAACATTATATAAAAGGGTCTAGTTTTTACAAGATAAGCACACATCTAGTTACTCTTCCTATGCATGCTTGTGCTTCATTCATCATTCAAGTTACTACTAGCATACACCACACAAGCATGGATATGGAATTTAAAACTTGTGCCATGCAAGCAAACATATGTAATGCACATACAAATGCAACATACAAGTTTATGAGCTTGCTCCCCCTACTTGTGTGCTTTAAATTTTAATTGATCCCCTTATAATGTCATTTCATTTGTTTGCTCCCTATCTTTACTATCTTTATGAATTTCTCTCCCCTTTGTCAACAATTAGCACAAAAGGTAAGCTCAAATTTTAGATAGGTTAGGGTGAAACCATGTGAAATGAGGATTATTTTTCCAATTTGGTTCAATCTAGATTATTTGCAAAAGGTATTTAACTTGGTTTGATCCAAGGGCAAGCTTCTGCACACCTCCAAATAAGGGTTATCATGCACCATGTTGAGTTAAACACTTATAGCTCATTTTCTAAATTAAACACTAGGTGCACAAGCCCACAAACATGTCATATGCTACCACTAGATCATTTCAAGCATACAAGCAATAGTGGTACCATACAAGTATTAAATTCATTTGATTTTCATGAATTAGCCTAAGACATGTGAGGAATGACTAGATGCACTAAACAAGTCCTTAGCAATGGATGAATGACATATCAATCAACTTTACTTTGCTTTTGCTCGAAGGAGAGGCATGTCATGGATGCATCAACACATATTGGAGAAGTCAAATATATGCAATTCATTCCTTAGCTTGCAAAGCCTCTTCTCATAAAGTGGCTTGGTGAAGATATCGGTAAGTTGATTATCGGTGCCCACACTCTCAATGTAAATGTCCCCTTTTTGTTGGTGATCTCTTATGAAATGGTGGCAGACATTAATGTGCTTAGTTCTTGCATGTTGAACCGGATTGTTGGTGAGCTTGATTGCACTCTCATTGTCACATAGCAATGGAACTTGCTTGAACTTGATTCCAAAAGCACTCAAAGTAGCCTTCATCCAAAGTAATTGTGCACAACAACTACCGACCAAAATATACTCCACTTCGGTGGTTGAAAGTGCTACACTATTTTTCTTCTTTGATGACCAAGGCACAAGTGAGCTTCCCAATAGTTGACATGTGCTCGATGTGTTCTTTCTCTCAACTTTGCATTCCGCATAATCCGAATTGGAATACCCAATAAACTCAAACCTTGAACCTTTGGGATACCACAATCCAATGTTTTGTGTACCTCAATATTCTTTTTGTTGCTTTCAAATGACTTTCTTCAATATGTAGCATTTCCAACCAACAACCCGAAAGTATGCAATATTGGACTTTCTATCATTCAAGAGCTCATATGGGGTCTTCTCCTTTAATGGATGACAATAGAGTCGGTTGCTATAGTAGCAAGCGGTGTTGATTGCTTTGGCCCAAAATGAATGACTCGCATTGTACTCACTTAACATTGATCTTGCCATGTTAATCAAGGTTCTATTCTTTCTCTCAACTAGGCCATTTGTTTGAGGAGTGTACTTGGCCAAAAATTGATGGCTAATCCCAAACTCATCACACAAATCATCAACTCTTGTGTTCTTGAATTCACTTACATTGTCACTTCTCACTTTCTTGATAGTTGTTTCAAACTCATTGTGAATTCTCTTGATGAATGTCTTGAAGGTTGCAAACACATCACTCTTGTCAACAAGAAAGAACACCCATATATATCTAGTGAAATCATCCAAAATTACAAATCCATATTTGTTTCCACCAATGCTAGTGTATGTGGTTGGTCCAAATAAATCCATGTGCAACAACTCAAATGCCTTAGATGTACTCATCATGCTCTTTTTAGGATGTGTGTTGCCAACTTGCTTTCCGGCTTGACATGCACTACAAAGCTTACCCTTCTCAAATGTGACATCTTTCAAGCCTCTAACTAGATCATGCTTAATCAACTTGTTCAATTGTTTCATTCTAACATGACCAAGCCTTCTATGCCATAACCAACCCATGCTAGACTTAGGGAGCAAATATGTTGACAATTGAGCTTCACTAGCATTGAAGTCAACGAAGTATAGATTTTCATATCTAAAACCTTTGAATATCAAGTTAGAGCCATCTACACTTATGATCTCTATATCATCAACTCCAAATATGCATTTGAAGCTAAGATCACAAAGTTGAGCTACTGACAATAGGTTGAAGTTCAAGCTCTCTACTAGTAGCACATTAAAATGCTCAAGTTATTGGATATTGCAATCTTACCAAGCCCTTTGACTTTGTCCTTGCTATTATCACTAAATGTTATACTATCAATCCCATTGTCATTATTTGAGTTGATTGAATTGAACATTCTTGAATCATCGGTCATGTGTTGTATGCACCCACTATCAAGCACCTAATGCCTTCCTCCAGATTTATAGTTTACCTTAGAGCCCTTGGCCATGAAGCATGATGGAGTGTTAAATAGTGAAGGCATGTTGTTGATAGCAATGCTTGCTGGAGCCTTCTTCTTGGATGCCTTGTCATCATCACTTGAATCATCATCGGTGGATGCATCACTATCCCATGTTGAAAGCATCTAGGTCCCTAGTTGGGTTTCGGTGATTAATGACAATACATGATTACTATGACTAACGTGTGTTTTGCAGAGGCAATTAAGTTAGGTCATGGTAATGGAGATCGATTGGGCTATCATGGTGGTCATGCCCCTACGATGGAAATCATTTTGGTTTTCAAAGGATGAACGACAAGGTTAAGGATGGACTAGTTCTAAGTGTTGTTTGGAGTTGAAGAGATACTTAGAGTAGTTTAGGACTTTGTTTTTCCTTTGGCCGTACTATTAAGGGGGGTATGGATGGGTAGCTTGACCTAGGTGAGTTAGGTGTGGTGCACACTTGCTAAATCTAGCACTAGGTAGCTCCAAAATAGCCTTTAGATCCAATGGAGCAAACTTCATTCACATATGATCGAGAGTTGGAAGTGAATGGAGGGTCAAATACTGACCAGACGCTAGCTCTGGTGTGACCGAACGCTGGCTTAGGGTCTAGTTAGTTCATTTGACCAAGGTGTTTTCGTCTAGTGTGACCGGACACTGAGAGGTCATGTGACCGAACGCTGAGGGCTAGCGTCTGGTCGACTCCAGTAAGGTTCCAGAGAGAGAAAATCACGACCAGACGTTGGCCAGTGTCTGGTCACACTATAAACACTAGAGTTCGGGGTGAACTGATCGGCGTGTCTGATCAACATGATCGGAGCATCCGGTCACCTGGTAGAGGCATATAACGGTTCATTTTTAAGCCCATGTTATAAATACTTCCTCCATTCGTGTGTGGGGGTACTTTTGCTCATTCCAACAGCTGAGAAACACCTTTGAGAGTGCCAAGAAGAGCAAGGTCCTAGTGAGGTGATTGAGATTTGAGAATCCCAAAGATAGCCCTCATTAGTGAGATCAAGAGTAGCAAAGTGTGCATCCACCCTTCTCATTAGTCTTGTCGTGGTCAAGTGAGAGTTCGTGCTTGTTACTCTTGGTGATCGCCATCACCTAGATGGCTTGGCGGTGATTGGGAGCTTGGTGATCATCCGGCGGTGCTTGTGGATGACCCAACTCAAGTTGTGAGCGGTTGTGGGTGATTCACCGCGATGGAGGGTCGAAGAATCAACCCATAGAGAGCACTTGATCCTTGCGCGGATCAAGGGGGAGCTACACCCTTGCGTGGGTGCTCCAATGAGGACTAGTGGGGAGTGGCCACTCTCTAATACCTCGGCAAAATATCGCCGCGTTCCTCCTTCTCTCTTTACTTTGAGCAATTCAATTCTTGTCATTTATATTCCTAGAATTGCCATGCTAGAGTAGGATTGGAACTTAGGGTGCTAAACTTTTGTGCGTTAGATCAATAGAAACACTTTCTAGGCACAACGGGTTAATTAGGCTAACCATAGAGTTTAATTATTGTAAAGAAATTTAGAATTAGCCCAATTCACCCCCCCTCTTGGGCATCTTGATCCTTTCAATTGGTATTGAAGCCTCGTGCTCATGTATTTAGGCTTAACTGCCTAGAGAAAGATGTCTCACGGGGATGGACCTCCTCCTATCTTTGAGGGGGATAATTTTCTATTTTGGAAAATTCGCATGGAGGTGTACTTAGAAGCTCTAGATGTTGGAATACTTAGAGCCGCCTCACAAGGCTTCCCAAAACCTCAGGATGGTACTAACCTACAAGGCGATGAGGTGAATTACGAGAAATGGAATGCAAAGGCTCGAAACACCATATTTAGAGGCCTTTGTAAAGATGTGTTCAACCAGGTGAGGAACCACAAAGATGCCCACGCACTATGATCGGACGTTTGTGCACTCCGTGAGGGAACAAAGAGTGAGCGTGAGGAACGCTATCATCTTGTCATGAAAAAGCTTAACTCTTTTGAAATGCTTCCTAAAGAATGTGCTAATGAAATGTATTCACATTTGAATGTTCTTGTAGAGGAAGTCAATGGGCTTAGACTAACTCAAATGCAACCATCCGATGTTGTAAGAAAGATCTTGAGTGTCCTCCCCATTGACAAATATGGGCACATTGTGATCGTGCTTCATCAAGGTGATCTTTCCACCGCTACACCGACACAAATCTTGGGAAAGATCAATGCTCATGAGATGTACATGCACATCACACCTCAAGATGGCTCATCCTCTAACAAGAAGAAAGAAAAGGACTTAGCATTCAAAGCTAGTCAAGAGAAGGGCAAAGCAAGGCTTGAGTATGAGAGCTCAAGTGATGATGAAGTTGATGATGCAAGCCTTGCTCTCATGGTGAGAAAAACCGCCAAGATGCTAAAGAAGCTCAACAAGAGTGGCATCAAGTTTGATGGCAAGAAGAAGTTCTTCACTAGCTCTAGAAGGAAGCCAATCTCTGAGATGGATTGCTACAATTGTGGAGAACTTGGTCATCTAGCTCACCAATGCACAAAGCCCAAGAAAGACAAGTTCAAGAACAATAATAAGGGCAAGAAAGATGACTCAAGTGATGAAGATGAGAAGGAGAAAGGCAATCCATACAAGAAGAGAGATGAAAAGAAGAAGGACTTCCACAAGAAGAAGAAGAGTGGAAAGGCATACATCATCGGTGATTGGCTCACGGACATTGATTCATCTAGTGGCTCATCCGATGATGATAGTGACAATGAGAAGGTGGCCGCCATTGTTATTGACTCTTCATCATCTTCACTGCCACCATCGCCATCATCCTCTACACACCTATGCCTTATGGCCAAGGGTGAATGCAAGGTATCAAATGATGATGAGAGTAGTGGTGATGAACATGCTAGTAATGATGATAGCGATAGTGATGATGATGAATATGAATCACCTTCTTATGATGATCTTGTTAAATTGCTAAATAAATACTCCAAGATCATTATAAAGACTAGAGCTAAGAATGACAAGCTAGAAGCTAAAAATGATTCTCTTTTAGCTAAATGTGATATAGCCGAAAAGGCTAGTGTTGAGCTTAGAGAAGCAAATGAAGCTATGTCATCCAAACTCAAGGAGCTCAAATCTTCTAAGAAAGAGCTTAAAGATAAACATGATAAACTTGAGAGGATGCATAAAGAGCTCATCACTAGCCATAATATGCTAAAAGATGAATATACTAATCTTAAGATTAATCATGATAATCTTGTTATTGCTCAAGAATATTTATTCAATGAGCCACATGATGCTACTAACAATGTTGTTAAGATTGATATAGCTATATCATGTGATGATTTAATCATTGAGAGCATTAAGCAAAGTTCTAGTAGCAAGGGCAAGCAAGTGGTTGAGGTCAATGATTATGATGAGTTTGTCAAGCTCAAGAATGACAATGAAAAGCTCAAGAAAGATCTTGAAGAGATCAAAAGTCACAATACCATTATGCTAGAAACTCTTGATCGTGATGGTGAGTTGATGCTTGAGAATGAGAAGCTCAAAGAAGAAAATAAGAAGCACAAGGAAGATAAAAACAATGATGCTCTTAAGGAAGAGAACAAGAAGCTCAAGTTGGAGAAAGAGCATCTCAAGATTGGATTGAGCAAGTTCACTAGAGGCAAGTATCTTCAAAGTGAGCTACTAATGAACACCGTCATGAAGATGGATAGAAGTGGCATTGGATACATGGCAAACAAAGAGAAGAAGGCTCAAGCTCAACAACAACAAAAGCCAAAGCCAAAGAAGTGTTTTGAGTGTGAACAAGAAGGCCACTTTGCTCATGAGTGCCAAACTCCACCACCACAACCCTTGCCCAAGCATGCTAGACCTTTTGCCTTCAATGCTCACTACATGCTTAGAAAGGATTCTAGTGGAAAGATGAAAGTCATGTTCTTAGGACCTCCAAACAAGAATAGGCCTAAGAAAATTTGGGTTGCAAAGTCACTTATTAAGAAGGTGAAGGGCCCTCAATAAGTTTGGGTTACTAAAGCTTGATCTCTTGTGTGTAGGTGAACTACAAGACCGGTGGAAGTCATTGGGTTATTGATAGTGGTTGCACACAACATATGACCGGTGATCCTCGTATGTTCACCTCACTAGATGAAGAAGTAGATGGGCAAGAAAGAATCATATTTAGAGATAACTCAAAGGGCAAGGTCAAAGGATTGGGTAAAGTGGCAATATCAAATGATCATTCCATCTCCAATGTGCTATATGTTGCTTCATTGAGTTTCAACTTGCTATCCATTGGACAATTGTGTGATCTTGGCTTCCAATGCTTGTTTACTAAGAAGGAGGTTGTTGTATCCAAGAAGGATGATGATCATGTGATATTCAAAGGATTTAGATACAACAACCTATATCTAGTGGACTTCACTTCCGAAGATGCAAACTTGAAGACATGCCTATTCACCAAAACAACACTTGGGTGGCTATGGCATAGAAGACTTGCTCATGTTGGAATGAGCTCACTCAAGAAGCTTATGAAGAATGATTTGGTGAGAGGGTTGAAGGATGTGAAGTTTGAGAAGGACAAGCTTTGTAGTGCATGTCAAGCCAGCAAGCAAGTTGCAAATACCCATCCAACAAAAGCTTTCATGTCAACCGCAAGAGTGCTAGAACTCCTTCACATGGATTTATTTGGACCAACAACATACAAGAGTTTGGGAGGAAATCTTTATTGTCTTGTGATTGTTGATGATTATTCAAGGTATACATGGGTATTCTTCCTTCATGACAAATCCAAAGTTGCATCTTGCTTCAAGAAGTTTGCCAAGAGAGCACAAAATGAATTTGAAGTGAAGCTCAAGAAGATAAGAAGTGACAATGGGAAAGAATTTGACAACACAAACATAGAAGCTTATTGTGATGAAGTTGGAATCAAACATGAAGTCTCTGCATTTGTCAAGTGTATGTTGATGATATCATCTTTGGATCATCACATGAAGATTCTTGCAAAGAGTTTGGTGAATTGATGTTAAAAGAGTTCGAGATGTCAATGATTGGAGAGCTTACATTCTTTCTTGGTTTTCAAATCAAACAAATAAGAGAAGGGATTTTCATCTCTCAAGAGAAATATACAAATGATCTTCTCAAGAGAAATGTACAAATGATCTTCTCAAGAGATTCAAGATGGATGAATGTAAGCCAATCAAGACACCAATGCCAACTAATGGACATCTCGACCTAGATGAGAGAGGTAACACGGTTGATCAAACTATCTACCGCTCTATAATTAGTAGCTTGTTATATTTAACCGCATCTAGGCCCAACATCATGTTTAGTGTGTGTATGTGTGCAAGATTTTAAGCTAATCCTAAGGAAACTCATTTAATTGCCATAAAAAGAATCCTTAGGTATCTTAAGCACACACCAAGCATTGGCCTTTGGTATCCTAAAGGAGCTATATTTGAGTTAGTTGGCTATTCCGATTCGGATTATGTCGGTTGCAAAGTTGATAGAAAAAGCACATCTAGAGGGTGCCATTTGCTTGGTAGATCACTTGTGTCTTGGTCCTCCAAGAAGTAAAATAGTGTGGCTTTATCCACCACTGAAGCAGAATACATTGCCGCGGGTGCACAAATACTTTACATAAAACAAACTTTGCTAGACTATGGTGTAGTTCTAGATAAAGTACCTCTTTTGTGCGACAATGAAAGTGCAGTAAAACTTGCAAATAATCCAGTTCAACACTCTCGCACCAAGCACATAGATATCTGCCATCACTTTCTTAGAGATCATGTTGCTAAAAATGATATTTCGTTAGAAGGTGTAAGGACCGAGGATCAATTGGCGGATATCTTCACTAAACCGCTAGATGAGATGACTTTTTGTCGATTACGGAATGAGCTCAATGATCTTGATTTTAGTAACTTCACTAAAAAATGAGCTTGTGTTGTCCCTTGCATTGCATTGTAATATACAACATGTTTGATTTTTGGTAATGCATATAGGGCTTGTCTAACATGGTTAAGATAACCATCGTAAAGTGTATGAAAAAGCTTAACCTTGGATCAAACTTGACAAGCAACTAGATTTATCTTCAAGAATTGCATTGCATATGCATGAATGTTGTTTTATCGTTTATCTTCAATTGCCCTCTTATTATCTATTTTCATAAAAAGAATAATAGCCTAAGGCAAAATATTTTTGAAAAACATGAGGGTTTGAGAGAGGTCACTCACATCAGTCCCAATTGGTGTTTATTTAGATCTTATTGGAGTTGGGACTTGATTGGGAACAGACAGCACGAAGGATTTTGAAGATTCGCTGAAAAAAGGACTGACTGGACGCTGCACCAGACTCTGATGTCCAGTGTCTAATTAGTTCATAGGAGGTGAACCTACGGCGAAGGAGTGATCTGATGCTGAAACAGTGTTCTCCCAACGTCTGGTCAGATAGTGGCTCTGCGTTCGGTCGATCGAAGATGAAGGAGATAACTTGCACCGGACTCTAGCTGCGTCCGGTCGGTGTCCATCGGACGTGTTTGGTCGTGATTCTAGGGGATTTGGACCTCTCTAAAATCGACCAGACACTGGGTGACAGCGTCCGGTCGCTTCCGCTGGAGCGTCCGATCAGTTGAAATCATGTGGGATTCCAACTCTTCTCTATTTCCTTTCCTGTCACATTGAGGGCCACTATTTAATCGTGCCATGTTCTGCTCTTGAGCCGCAAATCCACCGCGTCCACACCGACATCGCCGCCTCGCTCCCGTGCCGCTGGTCGCTGCACACCGCATAGCCGCTCCCTACACCGCTCGTGCCACCCGCGCTGCGCCGCACCCGCACGTCGTCGCTGCCCCTGTGCCACCGCTCGTGCATTCACGCCCACGTCACCGCCCTCCACGCCTCTACGCCCGCATTGCCGCCACCCCCGTGCCGCGCCTCCATGCGCCATCACCCACACTACGTCGCGCCCGAGCCACCGCCGCCATGAGCCCGTGCTGCTCCACCACGCCTCCTTGTGTCCGTGCGCTCTCGCTCATCAGCCATTATGCCGCCATGCCCTAGCTCTAGTGCCACCATGCCCTAGCTTCATCGTCGTCGGTACCCTAGCCACTGCTCTCCTCGCTAATTCATCGTAGTGCGTCGCCGGAACCCTAACCCTAGCCGATTCGGTGGTTCCCCACATGTCACTTCTCATCTCTTCGGATCGCTGGTTCGTCAGGTAGCAAGCCCTCGATTCAATTTTGTACCTAATTGCTTGCTTTCTTAGGGTTTCGTATCTCTAGATGAATAATTAAGATTATATGTATATCCTCTATTCTATCATGCAGCGAGTCGGTGTCGTTGTGCTCCTATTTGCAGTTGTCAGTCAACTCGGGGTCAAGCTCGTGAGTACGGATCGAGGCCAAGCCTCAGAAGTGATAGTTGACAATTGTTTCTTATCAGTGGTAGTTGTTCTTTTTAGATCCAACCTATGGTTCATGTCAAGAATGTTGGAGGTGGTCCTGGTGATGAGGATCCGAGACACCCACCTCGCTTGCCTATAGATCCAAAAGGTAAGGCGACGAAGAAACTTGCAACAAAGAAGCGAAAGTATCCAGATGTAGACACAACTAGAGCAGCCGTAGTTGCAGAGGTCGTAGACCGTGCTGAGAGAGGAGGTGCTCGTAGTGGTGTTGTTATTACAGATCAGCTCTCTCCATCTATGAGGGCCGCACTAGAGCAGGTTGAGCACTGTCATGGTGGTCCAGCTAGGACTGTCATGGTTGTAGGACGGTGAGTTGTCTTGGATGAGAGTCAGCCTTAGGAGGAGTCACAACAGGAGCCACAGGCAGCAGAGTAGACTCAGGAGGGTTAGTAGGCCGAGGAGACAGAACAGGCACCTTAGCCATAGCTTCACTGCTCTAGTCATACCCGTGCTCTAGTCACACCAAGGGTAGATACACAGCGGAGGGGTTCTTGTCCACCGCCTAGACCACAGGGTCCATCTCTAGTGACTCATCTAGATTTGAGGGACGCCACGGCCAAGTAGGTGTAGCAGCTCAGATTCGTGGACTTTGAGCAGTGGTTCCCACCGAGGAGGGATGACAGAGCTTCTGAGGGCTTCTACATACCACTGCAGGAGAATTTCTACAATGCATATCTTAATAGTAGAGCTGTTTTTAGATCTCGGATGTTATGCAACATAGAGTCTATTGTTGCAGTAGATGGAGAGCACATTCGCCCCTACCTTTCTTACCTGACAGGGCTGATAGATTTACATGGATGGACTAGCTTAAATGTTCCATCTTGGGTCCATTAGTTCTATGCTTCTCACTGGATTGACCCACAACACAGATTCATACACTTTGCATTCAGTGGTAGAGATTACAGGCTGACGAGCACTAGGGTCAGAGAGACACTCAGGCTTTAGGAGCAGCACGTCTAGCTACATGAGGTTTGCTATGGACAGACAATGCCCCCCCAGACATCCTCATGGCAGGATGGTGCCCCCTACAGATCTAGTCTGTCACTGCTTCATAGAGCCATTCGGCGAGGGGTCTAGCAGGACACCCAGTGATCTTACTCCCACTACTAGAGTGTTTGATGCCATTATGAGGAGGACACTGCTTCCGAGGATGGGGTATCGTGAGGGCTTGACTCGCATATAGTTGTGGCTCTAAACTGTCTGATGCAATAGATAGTGTTTGATATTTGGGATCTCCATCTATTAGAGATGGAGGATACTATTGCTGAGGGGTTCAAAGGTCACCAACAGTTGCCCTATTGAAAGCTCTAGTTTGGTTTTGGTTAATTGATGAAACCCTAAGTGCTAACCTAGTTTATCAAGATGATTATGAGATAGGTAGCACTACTCCAAGTGATGATGAAATGGCGAAGATCATGACAATGGTGATGGCATGGTGATGGTCAAATGCAACTTGGAAAAGAAGAAAGAGAAAAACAAAAGGCTCAAGGCAAAGGTATAAAATGTAGGAGCCATTTTGTTTTAGTGATCAAGACACTTAGTGAGTGTGATCACATTTAGGATAGATAGCCATACTATTAAGAGGAGTGAAACTCGTATTGGAATGCGGTTATCAAAGTGCCACTAGATGCTCTAACTCATTGCATATGCATTTAGGATCTAGTGGAGTGCTAACACCCTTGATAATATTTGTGAAAATATGCTAACACATGTGCACAAGGTGTTTGTAGGGTTGAGATGGGTTTGGGTCCCTCTCTCCGGATGCAAAATTCTCGGTGGTTGGCACATTTGAGCAAGGGTGAAGAAGTTAGAGTTGAAATGGAGTTGGTCGAAATGATGCTAGCGTCGGTTTACTGACCGGACGCTGGGTCACTCAGCGACCGGACGCTGAAAGGCTGCGTCCGGTCGAGCTGGCAGAGAGGTCGCTAGTTTCCGTGTTGCACTGGACGCTGGACCTGAGATGCACCGGACGCTGGGTTTTGCGTCCGGTCAAACTAACAGGTCTGCACAGTGGCTAAGGGTTGAGCACCGGACGCTGGCTGCGTCCGGTCAAGGTGGACCGGACGCGTCTGGTCGGAAAAATATGCCTCGGGGAGCTTACTGGAAACGACCGGACACTGGGGCTTCAGCGTCCGATCAGTTTTGACCGGAGCGTCCGGTCAGCTTCGTCGCCGTTGAAATCTGACGAACAGCGTTTGAAGCTGGTGACGCGTGGCATCCATCGGGCGACCGGACGCTGAGGGCCAGCGTTCGGTCGATATGACCGGAGCGTCCGGTCAGAGCGTGTTTTGCCCAGTGAAGGGGTACAACGGCTCTATTTGATGGGGGCTCTATTTATAGCCCCATGGTCGGCTCAAGGGATAACTCTTGCACATTTTCATTGACATAGCAACCTCGTGAGCTTAGCCAAAGTCCTCCCACTCATCTCCATCATTGATCCATCATCATTGTGAGATTGGGAGAGAATCCAAGTGCATTGCTTGAGTGATTGCATCTAGAGGCACTTGGTATTCGTGTTGCGCTGCGGATTTCGCTTGTTTCTCTTGGTGGTTGCCACCACCTAGACGGTTGAAGCAGCGGTGAAGAATCGGCACGAGTTGGTGATTGTTCGTGGCCGCCTTCGGTGATTGTGAGGGGAGTTGTACCTTCCCTGGCGGAGTGCCGAAAGGTAACTCTAGTAAATTGCTCGTGTCATTGATTTACCTCACTTGTGGGTCGGTTCTTGCGGTGTCCTATCGTGTGGACGAGGTTTGTGAAACACCTCTTAGCCGCCGAACCACCAAGTGTTGGTCGACACAACGGGGACTACCGTGTTGGCAAGCACGTGAACCTTGGGAGAAAAATCGGTTGTCTCTTGTCATTTGCATTCTCCCGGTGATTGGCTTGATCTTCATCTTGTGATTGGTTCATCCCCTACACAGTGGTATAATCACCCTACTTACTTGTTTACATTCTTGCAAACTAGTTGACACAAGCTCTTTAGTGTAATTAGAATTGAGAGCTTGCTTTATTATTTACATTCATCTAGTTGAGCTCTTTGGAGTAGCAAGTTTGTGTGCTTAAGTAATCATTGCAACTAGAATTGTTGGATAGGTGGCTTGCAACCCTTGTAGAGCTAGAGCAAGTTTGCATTACGCTATTTGTCATACTAATCAAATTGCTCTAGTTAATTTGTAGATTTTTAAATAGGCTATTCACCCCCCCTCTAGCCATATTAGGACCTTTCACCTATGACCACTGGATCATGTTTCTTATTCATAGGGAAGTTACAGTGAGGCCGCCTGAGATGCTAGCTAAGTATAGTGGTGCTACGATAGAGTTCCTTGCATATAACCTGACTCAAATGATTCGCCATAGTACACTGAGTGCACCTAGCCAGCCGCGTCATTGTCTAGAGGTGCCAGAGACTATAGCCTAGCAGGATGATACTATCAGGGGCATAACAGCTATTGAAGAGGAGCAGTTAGATGCTTAGTAGGAGGGGATGGTCGAGAGCGACCCCAGTGATAGCTCAGATGAGGACTACCCGATATTCCACAGATGCCTCCACGATGACATGATCATGAGGCTGGTAGCTCCAGTTTAGCTCTATCTACACTGCAGACTGACCCCGCTCTACTTGCCATACTTGAGCGAATGAGGCAGGATCAGGCTCATCAGGCTCAGTAGACCGCCGCTACTTTTACACAGTTCTAGGCTCGACAAGATGAGTTTCAACGGCAGCAGCAGGCCATACAGCAGCAGCAGCAGGCCACGCATTAGCAGCAGCTCCTCATGCAGCAGTAGCTCCTTGGATTTATGCAGCATGTAGTGACAGCTATTGGGGTTTCACCACCACAGCCTTCACCCCAACTTGGTCAGCCTGCCACCACTTCTATGACTCTAGCGTTACAACCTAGTGGGCTTTAGAGTCAAGGACAGCCACCAGCATAGTTTGCTTCACCTACAGAGTAGGTGTCCTAGTGGTTTGCTTTGCCCGTGTTAGCCCCATAGTTCACACCTCTCCAGACGGGCTTCACACCGACTCAGACTTCCTCGCTGCTAGTACTAGAGACTACAGTGTCTAGGAGCCTTGGTGCATCTTTCAGTGAGTTGATAGGGTAGCCTACTCCACCATATTTGCATGTCCCAGGTCCTTCTATAGTTGCACCTATTACTAGGACTACAGAGATGCTCTCTTCATTAGTGGCATCATCAGAGCCAGTTGCTCTAGTCATACTTGCACATTCTACAGCAGCTCCAGTTGTTGATCCAACCTAGACCGCTTCAGCGTCGCTTCCAGCTATAGAGGGCTAGACAGCTCAGAGCTCTGGTTCAGATGATGACGACACTTAGTTCCAGCTTGCTCCTCGTACCTCAGTGCCTGACTCGTCCGCTGCAGCCCCACTGACCGACCCTTAGGTTTTGGTGTTTGATGCCAAAGGGGGAGAGGGATCGAGTATGTTAGTCTTAGGGGGAGCTTAGTTTACTTAGACTATCTATTACATATGGAGTTTTATGTGTGATACACTTTATGCATTTGTGTGTTTACTTTTATGCATCAAACTATATTTATGTGATAGTGATATCTACGTAATCGTTATATATGACATGTGTGCTCTCTACTTTGAATTATTTATATGTCATATCACTTGTGCTATGCTCATTTGCTTTTGCTTCCACGTTTTACTCTAATGCAAATGAGCTTTATTACTTGTACTCATGCTTATTTCATATCTTTTAAGTACATCATGTTGGCTTGTGATGAGGACATCGCCACGCTGGACACACCGACGCCATGGTCTTCCCCAAGTTGCAATTTGTTCCCAACTCAGCTGCCACGTCGCCCTCGGATTCAGTAGACACGTCGTCACTATTTCGGTCATAACTTTCTCATACGACATCGAAACGGGCCGTTCTTGGATGCGTTGGAAAGGGGATGACGACGCCGTCGTTTTGGATCTAGTCCCAGCTCCAGAAGGTCCGTTGATCATTCTGTGCGACCATGGCAAGGTGCTGCGTCACCTATTTGGGCCAACTTGGCCATGTATCGTGTCGGGCCTTAAGCCCAAGTTGTGGGCGCCCAACCCCTGGCCGTCCCCAACCCTAGGTCAAGTCTTAGACTATAAACACAGCCGCCGCCGCTGCTACACAATTGGGTTTTGTTTAGAGTTTAGTTTTCCATCGAGAAACTGAATCGTTCATTGTAACTGTGGTGACAAATCCTTTTACAGTGATCCAGGGCCCCCGTTCTTGATCTCCTCCACTGTGTCGATTAGTCCTTTGGAACCGAGTTCTTGAATCCTCTATTCGCGTCATTCATATTTGTAATTTCAGATTGCGTGTTTTACCTTCTTGCTTGTGCCCTTCAATTCGCTTGTAGGAAAAGCCTTCTTGGCGAGGTCAATCAAGTTGTGCTTGGTTGATAACCAACGGAGCAGTGGTGTAACGGTTGCAGGGTTCGAATCGCGTCTGATTTGAAGCCGGATCGCCAACATCGAGATCTCCACAAAATCAAACTTACCGGCTACCTCTCGGAAGATCAGGCTTGTACTCATCTACAAACTTTAAAATAAGGTGATAAAGGAGTAGAAGCATACTATCAAGAATTGCTTATTGGTTTAGCACATTGTGGTATAAATGAAGATGATCATGATGCTAGTGCTAGATTTTTTGGTGGTTTAAACCATGATATACAGAACATACTTGATTACAAAGAATGGCGTAATTTTCCCAATTGTATCATCTTGCTATTAAGGCAGAACAAGAATTACAGGGACGCAAACAACACCAGCCATTCAGGTCTAACAATGGGAGGAATTTTCAGCAGCGTTCCGAGCCGAAGACGCCCAAGCTTCCTGTTGCACCACAGCCATCTACACCTCCATTTTCTTCCAGGGTAAGTAAATTGTCTAATGTGCAGTTTCCACAGCTGAAGAAAGGTGGCACTCCGGGTGCTTCTACTAGCTCCTCCTCATCTAGCTCTAAAATCATTTGCCACTGATGCAAAGGCATGGGACATGTCATGAAGGAATGCCCCAGTCGTCGCGCTTTCATTGCTACCGAGGATGGATATGTAAGTGCTAGTGATGTTGAAGATGATTTAGCCCTTGCTGCTAACATTGATGCAGATCCCACCGAGGGCGATCAAGACAAGGAGGCCATCACCATTGACTCCGTGGCTGCTGTCGCGGACTACCCTAGCCTTTCTTGTGCAGCGTGTGTTGCGTACACATGTGGGACATGAAGAAGAGATGAAGATCCAACGCCACAATTTGTTCCACATGTATCTCATTGTGCAGGGTTGTCATGTTCTCACTATCATTGATAGCAGGAGTTGCAACAACTTGGTGAGTTCAGATTTGGATGACAAGCTTGGCTTGACCATGCGACAACATTCGTATCCATATAAACTTCAATGGTTCAATAATAGTGGTAAGACTAAGGTAACTAAATCAGCACGCATTAGCTTTTTCACAGGCTCTTATCATGATACTGCTGATTTTGATGTTGTCCCTATGCAAGCTTGCTCCATTTTGTTAGGTCGCCCATGAAAATTTGATAATGATGCTTTACACCATGGTAGAACTAATACATACACTATCATACATAACGACAAGAAGATTATATTGCTGTCTTTGTCTCCTACGGATATTATTAAACATGCTAATGAGATCAAAAATAAACCTCCAACAGACATTGCTAAAAATAATGGGATTAAGTTAAAAGCAGGTGGTTTTCTTGCTACAACTTCTGCTACTGCTGAGTTATGTGATAATCCTGATGCACCTTGTTATACTATGGTTTGTCAACCTTTTATGTCTGGTGCATTGCCTGCTGTCACTAACCTTTTGCAGGAGTTCGCTGATGACGGGATGGAGTCGAGGACGACTCCAAATCTAGAAGGAGGGGATGATGAGGACATCGCCAAGATGGAGTCGAGGACAACTCCAATTCGAGAAGGGGAGGATGATGAGGACATCGCCACGCTGGACACACCGACGCCATGGTCTTCCCCAAGTTGCAATTCGTTCCCAACTCAGCTGCCACGTCGCCCTCAGATTCAGCAGACACGTGATCACTGTTTCGGTCATAACTTTCTCATACGACATCGAAACAGGCCGTTCTTGGATGCGTTGGAAAGGGGACGATGACGCCGTCGTTTTGGATCTGGTCCCAGCTCCAGAAGGTCCGTGGATCATTCTGTGTGACCATGGCAAAGTGCTGTGTCACCTATTTGGGCCAACTTGGCCATGTATCGTGTCGGGCCTTAAGCCCAAGTTGTGGGCGCCCAACCCCTGGCCGTCCCCAACTCTAGGTCAAGTCTTAGACTATAAACACAGCCGCCGCCGCTGCTACACAATTGGGTTTTGTTTAGAGTTTAGTTTTTCATCGAGAAACTGAATCGTTCATTGTAACTGTGGTGACAAATCCTTTTACAGTGATCCAGGGCCCCTATTCTTGATCTCCTCCACTGTGTCGATTAGTCCTTTGGAACCGAGTTCTTGAATCCTCTATTGATATTCGCGTCATTCGTATTTGCAATTTCAGATTGTGTGTTTTACCTTCTTGCTTGTGCTCTTCGATTCGCTTGCAGGAAAAGCCTTCTTAACGAGGTCAATCAAGTTGTGCTTGGTTGATAACCAACGGAGCAGTGGTGTAACGGTTGTAGGGTTCAAATCGCATCTGATTTGAAGCCGGATCACCAACGTCGAGATCTCCACAAAATCAAACTTACCGGCTACCTCTCGGAAGATCGGGCCTGTACTCATCTACAAACTTTAAAACAAGGTGATAAAGGAGTAGAAGCATACTATCAAGAATTGCTTATTGGTTTAGCACGTTGTGGTATAAGTGAAGATGATCATGATGCTAGTGCTAGATTTTTTGGTGGTTTAAACCATGATATACAGAACATACTTGATTACAAAGAATGGCGCAATTTTTCCCAATTGTATCATCTTGCTATTAAGGCAGAATGAGAAGTATAGGGACGCAAACAACACCAGCCTTTCAGGTCTAACAATGGGAGGAATTTTTAGCAGCGTTCCGAGCCGGAGATGCCCAAGCTTCCTGTTGCACCACAGCCATCTACACCACCATTTTCTTCCGGGGTAAGTAAATTGTCTAATGTGCAGTTTCCACAGCTGAAGAAAGGTGGCACTCCGGGTGCTTCTACTAGCTCCTCCTCGTCTAGCTCTAAAATCATTTGCCACCGATGCAAAGGCATGGGACATGTCATGAAGGAATGCCCCAGTCATCGCGCTTTCATTGCTACCGAGGATGGATATGTAAGTGCTAGTGATGGATATGTAAGTGCTAGTGATATTGAAGATGATTTAGCCCTTGCTGCTAACATTGATGCAGATCCCACCGAGGGTGATCAAGACAAGGAGGCCATCACCATTGACTCCGTGGCTGCTGCCGCGGACTACCCTAGCCTTCTTATGCAGCGTGTGTTGAGTACACATGTGGGACATGAAGAAGAGATGAAGATCCAATGCCACAATTTGTTCCATATGTATCTCATTGTGCAGGGTTGTTGTGTTCTCACTATCATTGATAGCGAGAGTTGCAACAACTTGGTGAGTTCAGATTTGGTTGACAAGCTTGGCTTGACCACACGACAACATTCGTATCCATATAAACTTCAATGGTTCAATAATAGTGGTAAGACTAAGGTAACTAAATCAGCATGCATTAGCTTTTTCACAGGCTCTTATCATGATACTACTGATTTTGATGTTGTCCCTATGCAAGCTTGCTCCATTTTGTTAGGTCGCCCATGGGAATTTGATAATGATGCTTTACACCATGGTAGAACTAATACATACACTATCATACATAAGGACAAGAAAATTACATTGCTGCCTTTGTCTCCTACGGATATTATTAAACATGCTAATGAGATAAAAAATAAACCTCCAACAGACATTGCTAAAAATAATGGGATTAAGTTAAAAGGAGGTGCTTTTCTTGCTACAACTTCTGCTACTGCTGAGTTATGTGATAATCCTGATGCACCATGTTATACTATGTTTTGTTAACCTTTTATGTCTGGTGCATTGCCTGCTATCACTAACCTTTTGCAGGAGTTCGCTGATGATGGGATGGAGTCGAGGACGACTCCAAATCTAGAAGGAGGGGATGATGAGGACATCGCCAAGATGGAGTCGAGGATGACTCCAATTCGAGAAGGGGAGGATGATGAGGACATCGCCACACTGGACACACTGACGCCATGGTCTTCCCCAAGTTGCAATTTGTTCCCAACTTAGCTGCCACGTCGCCCTCGGATTCAGCAGACACGTCGTCACTGTTTCGGTCATAACTTTCTCATACGACATCGAAATGGGCCATTCTTGGATGCGTTGGAAAGGGGACGACGATGCTGTTGTTTTGGATCTAGTCCCAGCTCCAGAAGGTCCGTGGATCATTCTGTGTGACCATGGCAAGGTGCTGCGTCACCTATTTGGGCCAACTTGGCCATGTGTCGTGTCGGGCCTTAAGCCCAAGTTGTGGGCGCCCAACCCCTGGCTGTCCCCAACCCTAGGTTGAGTCTTAGACTATAAACACAACCGCCGCCGCTGCTACACAATTGGGTTTTGTTTAGAGTTTAGTTTTCCATCGAGAAACTGAATCGTTCATTGTAACTGTGGTGACAAATCCTTTTACAGTGATCCAGGGCCCCCGTTCTTGATCTCCTCCACTGTGTCGATTAGTCCTTTGGAACCGAGTTCTTGAATCCTCTATTGATATTCGCGTCATTCATATTTGCAATTTCATATTGCGTGTTTTACCTTCTTGCTTGTGCTCTTCGATTCGCTTGCAGGAAAAGCCTTCTTGGCGAGGTCAATCAAGTTGTGCTTGGTTGATAACCAATGGAGCAGTGGTGTAATGGTTGTAGGGTTCGAATCGCGTCTGATTTGAAGCCGGATCGCCAACGTCGAGATCTCCACAAAATCAAACTTACCGGCTACCTCTCGGAAGATCGGGCCTGTACTCATCTACAAACTTTAAAACAAGGTGATAAAGGAGTAGAAGCATACTATCAAGAATTGCTTATTGGTTTAGCTCGTTGTGGTATAAATGAAGATGATCATGATGCTAGTGCTAGATTTTTTGGTGGTTTAAACCATGATATATAGAACATACTTGATTACAAAGAATGACGCAATTTTTCCCAATTGTATCATCTTGCTATTAAGGCAGAACGAGAAGTACAGGGATGCAAACAACACCAGCCTTTCAGGTCTAACAATGGGAGGAATTTTTAGCAGCGTTCCGAGCCGAAGACGCCCAAGCTTCCTGTTGCACCACAGCCATCTACACCTCCATTTTCTTCCGGGGTAAGTAAATTGTCTAATGTGCAGTTTTCACAGCTGAAGAAAGGTGGCACTCCGGGTGCTTCTACTAGCTCCTCCTTGTCTAGCTCTAAAATCATTTGCCACCGATGCAAAGGCATGGGACATGTCATGAAGGAATGCCCCAGTCGTCACGCTTTCATTGCTACTAAGGATGGATATGTAAGTGCTAGTGATGTTGAAGATGATTTAGCCCTTGCTGCTAACATTGATGCAGATCCCACCGAGGGCGATCAAGACAAGGAGGCCATCACCATTGCCTCCATGGCTGCTACCGTGGACTACCCTAGCCTTCTTGTGCAGCGTGTGTTGAGTACACATGTGGGACATGAAGAAGAGATGAAGATCCAACGCCACAATTTGTTCCACATGTATCTCATTGTGCAGGGTTGTCGTGTTCTCACTATCATTGATAGCGGGAGTTGCAACAACTTGGTGAGTTCAGATTTGGTTGACAAGCTTGGCTTGACCACACGACAACATTCGTATCCATATAAACTTCAATGGTTCAATAATAGTGGTAAGACTAAGGTAACTAAATCAGCACGCATTAGCTTTTTCACAGGCTCTTATCATGATACTGCTGATTTTGATGTTGTCCCTATGCAAGCTTGCTCCATTTTGTTAGGTCGCCCATGGGAATTTGATAATGATGCTTTACACCATGGTAGAACTAATACATACACTATCATACATAAGGACAAGAAAATTACATTGCTGCCTTTGTCTCCTATGGATATTATTAAACATGCTAATGAGATCAAAAATAAACCTCCAACAGACATTGCTAAAAATAATGGGATTAAGTTAAAAGGAGGTTCTTTTCTTGCTACAACTTCTGCTACTGCTGAGTTATGTGATAATCCTGATGCACCATGTTATACTATGTTTTGTCAACCTTTTATGTCTAGTGCATTGCCTACTGTCACTAACCTTTTGCCGGAGTTCACTGATGATGGGATGGAGTCGAGGACGACTCCAAATCTAGAAGGAGGGGATGATGAGGACATCGCTAAGATGGAGTCGAGGACGACTCCAATTCGAGAAGGGGAGGATGATGAGGACATCGCCACGCTGGACACACCGACGCCATGGTCTTCCCCAAGTTGCAATTCGTTCCCAACTCAGCTGCCACGTCGCCCTCGGATTCAGCAGACACGTCGTCACTATTTCGGTCATAACTTTCTCATACGACATCGAAACGGGCCGTTCTTGGATGCGTTGGAAAGGGGACGATGACGCCGTCGTTTTGGATCTGGTCCCAGCTCCAGAAGCTCCATGGATCATTCTATGTGACCACGGCAAGGTGCTGCATCACCTATTTGGGCCAACTTGGCCATGTATCGTGTCGGGCCTTAAGCCCAAGTTTGGGCGCCCAACCCCTGACCGTCCCCAACCCTAGGTCGAGTCTTAGACTATAAACACAGCCGCCGCCGCTGCTATACAATTGGGTTTTGTTTAGAGTTTAGTTTTACATCGAGAAACTGAATCGTTCATTGTAACTGTGGTGACAAATCCTTTTACAGTGATCCAGGGCCCCTATTCTTGATCTCCTCCACTGTGTCGATTAGTCCTTTGGAACCGAGTTCTTGAATCCTCTATTGATATTCATGTCATTCATATTTGCAATTTCAGATTGCGTGTTTTACCTTCTTGCTTGTGCTCTTCGATTCGCTTGCAGGAAAAGCCTTCTTGGCGAGGTCAATCAAGTTGTGCTTGGTTGATAGCCAACGGAGCAGTGGTGTAACGGTTGCAGGGTTCGAATCGCATCTGATTTGAAGCCAGATCGCCAGCGTCGAGATCTCCACAAAATCAAACTTACCGGCTACCTCTCGGAAGATCGGGCCTATACTCATCTACAAACTTTAAAACAAGGTGATAAAGGAGTAGAAGCATACTATCAAGAATTGCTTATTGGTTTAGCACGTTGTGGTATAAATGAAGATGATCATGATGCTAGTGCTAGATTTTTTGGTGGTTTAAACCATGATATACAGAACATACTTGATTACAAAGAATGGCGCAATTTTTCCCAATTGTATCATCTTGCTATTAAGGCAGAACGAGAAGTACAGGGACGCAAACAACACCAGCCTTTCAGGTCTAACAATGGGAGGAATTATCAGCAGCGTTCCGAGCCGAAGACGCCCAAGCTTCCTGTTGCACCACAGCCATCTACACCTCCATTTTCTTCTAGGGTAAGTAAATTGTCTAATGTGCAGTTTCCACAGCTGAAGAAAGGTGGCACTCCAGGTGCTTCTACTAGCTCCTCCTCGTCTAGCTCTAAAATCATTTGCCACCGATGCAAAGGCATGGGACATGTCATGAAGGAATGCCCCAGTCATCGCGCTTTCATTGCTACTGAGGATGGATATGTAAGTGCTAGTGATGTTGAAGATGATTTAGCCCTTGCTGCTAACATTGATGCAGATCCCACCGAGGGCGATCAAGACAAGGAGGCCAACACCATTGACTCTGTGGCTGCTGCCGTGGACTACCCTAGCCTTTCTTGTGCATCGTGTGTTGCGTACACATGTGGGACATGAAGAAGAGATGAAGATCCAACACCACAATTTGTTCCACATGTATCTCATTGTGCAGGGTTGTCGTGTTCTCACTATCATTGATAGTGGGAGTTGCAACAACTTGGTGAGTTCAGATTTGGATGACATGCTTGGCTTGACCACGCAACAACATTCGTATCCATATAAACTTCAATGGTTCAATAATAGTGGTAAGACTAAGGTAACTAAATCAGCACGCATTAGCTTTTTCACAGGCTCTTATCATGATACTGCTGATTTTGATGTTGTCCCTATGCAAGCTTGCTCCATTTTGTTAGGTCGCCCATGGGAATTTGGTAATGATGCTTTACACCATGATAGAACTAATACATACACTATCATACATAAGGACAAGAAAATTACATTGCTGCCTTTGTCTCCTACGGATATTATTAAACATGCTAATGAGATCAAAAATAAACCTCCAACAGACATTGCTAAAAATAATGGGATTAAGTTAAAAGGAGGTGCTTTTCTTGCTACAACTTCTGCTACTGCTGAGTTATGTGATAATCCTGATGCACCATGTTATACTATGTTTTGTCAACCTTTTATGTCTGGTGCATTGCCTGCTGTCACTAACCTTTTGCAGGAGTTCGCTGATGATGGGATGGAGTCGAGGATGACTCCAAATCTAGAAGGAGGGGATGATTAGGACATTGCCAAGATGGAGTCGAGGATGACTCCAATTCGAGAAGGGGAGGATGATGAGGACATTGCCATGCTGGACACACCGACGCCATGGTCTTCCCCAAGTTGCAATTTGTTCCCAACTCAGTTGCCACGTCGCCCTCGGATTCAGCAGACACGTCGTCACTGTTTCAGTCATAACTTTCTCATACGACATCGAAACGGGCCGTTCTTGGATGCGTTGGAAAGGGGACGATGACGCTGTCATTTTGGATCTGGTCCCAGCTCCAAAAGGTCCATGGATCATTCTGTGTGACCACGGCAAGGTGCTGCGTCACCTATTTGGGCCAACTTGGCCATGTATCGTGTCGGGCCTTAAGCCCAAGTTGTGGGTGCCCAACCCCTAGCTGTCCCCAACCCTAGGTCAAGTCTTAGACTATAAACACAGCCGCCGCCACTGCTACACAATTGGGTTTTGTTTAGAGTTTAGTTTTCCATCGAGAAACTGAATCGTTCATTGTAACTGTGGTGACAAATCCTTTTACAGTGATCCAGGGCCCCCGTTCTTGATCTCCTCCACTGTGTCGATTAGTCCTTTGGAACCGAGTTCTTAAATCCTCTATTGATATTCGCGTCATTCATATTTGTAATTTTAGATTGCGTGTTTTACCTTCTTGCTTGTGCTCTTCGATTCGCTTGCAGGAAAAGCCTTCTTGGCGAGGTCAATCAAGTTGTGCTTGGTTGATAACCAACGGAGCAGTGGTGTAATGGTTGTAGGGTTCGAATCGCGTCTGATTTGAAGCCAGATCGACAACGTCGAGATCTCCACAAAATCGAACTTACCGGCTACCTCTCGGAAGATCGGGCCTATACTCATCTAAAAACTTTAAAACAAGGTGATAAAGGAGTAGAAGCATACTATCAAGAATTGCTTATTGGTTTAGCACGTTGTGGTATAAATGAAGATGATCATGGTGCTAGTGCTAGATTTTTTGGTGGTTTAAACCATGATATACAGAACATACTTGATTACAAGGAATGGCGCAATTTTTCCCAATTGTATCATCTTGCTATTAAGGCAGAATGAGAAGTACTGGGACGCAAACAACACCATCCTTTCAGGTCTAACAATGGGAGGAATTTTCAGTAGCGTTCCAAGCCGGAGATGCCCAAGCTTCCTGTTGCACCACAGCCATCTACACCTCCATTTTCTTCTGGGGTTAGTAAATTGTCTAATGTGCATTTTCCACAGCTGAAGAAAGGTGGCACTCCGGGTGCTTCTACTAGCTCCTCCTCATCTAGCTCTAAAATCATTTGCCACCGATGCAAAGGCATGTAACATGTCATGAAGGAATGCCCCAGTCGTCGCGCTTTTATTGCTACCGAGGATGGATATGTAAGTGCTAGTGATGGATATGTAAGTGCTAGTGATGTTGAAGATGATTTAGCCCTTGCTGCTAACATTGATACAGATCCCACCGAGGGCGATCAAGACAAGGAGGCCATCACCATTGACTCTGTGGCTACTGCCATGGACTACCCTAGCCTTCTTGTGCAGCGTGTGTTGAGTACACATGTGGGACATGAAGAAGAGATGAAGATCCAACGCCACAATTTGTTCCACATGTATCTCATTGTGCGGGGTTGTCGTGTTCTCACTATCATTGATAGCGGGAGTTGCAACAACTTGGTGAGTTTAGATTTGGTTGACAAGCTTGGCTTGACCATACGACAACATTCGTATCCATATAAACTTCAATGGTTCAATAATAGTGGTAAGACTAAGGTAACTAAATCAGCACGCATTAGCTTTTTCACAGGCTCTTATCATGATACTGCTGATTTTGATGTTGTCCCTATGTAAGCTTGCTCCATTTTGTTAGGTCGCCCATGGGAATTTGATAATGATGCTTTACACCATGGTAGAACTAATACATACACTATCATACATAAGGACAAGAAAATTACATTGCTGCCTTTGTCTCCTACGGATATTATTAAACATGCTAATGAGATCAAAAATAAACCTCCAACAGACATTGCTAAAAATAATGGGATTAAGTTAAAAGGAGGTTCTTTTCTTGCTACAACTTCTGCTACTGCTGAGTTATGTGATAATCCTGATGCACCATGTTATACTATGTTTTGTCAACCTTTTATGTCTGGTGCATTGCCTGCTGTCACTAACCTTTTGCAGGAGTTCACTGATGATGGGATGGAGTCGAGGACGACTCCAAATCTAGAAGGAGGGGATGATGAGGACATCGCCAAGATGGAGTCGAGGACGACTCCAATTCGAGAAGGGGAGGATGATGAGGACATCGCCATGCTGGACACACCGACGCCATGGTCTTCCCCAAGTTGCAATTCGTTCCCAACTCAGCTGCCACGTCGCCCTCGGATTCAGCAGACACGTCATCACTGTTTCGGTCATAACTTTCTCATACGACATCGAAATGGGCCGTTCTTGGATGCGTTGGAAAGGGGACGACGACACCGTCGTTTTGGATCTCGTCCCAGCTCCAGAAGGTCCGTGGATCATTCTGTGTGACCACGGCAAGGTGCTGCGTCACCTATTTGGGCCAACTTGGCCATGTATCGTGTCGGGCCTTAAGCCCAAGTTTGGGCGCCCAACCCCTGGCCGTCCCTAACCCTAGGTCGAGTCTTAGACTATAAACACAGCCGCCGCCGCTGCTATACAATTGGGTTTTGTTTAGAGTTTAATTTTACATCGAGAAACTGAATCGTTCATTGTAACTGTGGTGACAAATCCTTTTACAGTGATCCAGGGCCCCCGTTCTTGATCTCCTCCACTGTGTCGATTAGTCCTCTGGAACCAAGTTCTTGAATCCTCTATTGATATTCGCGTCATTCATATTTGCAATTTCAGATTGCGTATTTTACCTTCTTGCTTGTGCTCTTCGATTCGCTTGCAGGAAAAGTCTTCTTGGCGAGGTCAATCAAGTTGTGCTTGGTTGATAACCAACGGAGCAGTGGTGTAACGGTTGCAGGGTTTGAATCGCGTTTGATTTGAAGCCGGATCACCAACGTCGAGATCTCCACAAAATCAAACTTACTGGCTACCTCTCGGAAGATCGGGCCTGTACTCATCTACAAACTTTAAAACAAGGTGATAAAGGAGTAGAAGCATACTATCAAGCATTGCTTATTGGTTTAGCACGTTGTGGTATAAATGAAGATGATCATGATGCTAGTGCTAGATTTTTTGGTGGTTTAAACCATGATATACAGAACATACTTGATTACAAAGAATGGCGCAATTTTTCCCAATTGTATCATCTTGCTATTAAGGTAGAACGAGAAGTACAGGGACGCAAACAACACCAGCCTTTCAGGTCTAACAATGGGAGGAATTTTCAGCAGCGTTCCGAGCCGAAGACGCCCAAGCTTCCTGTTGCACCACAGCCATCTACACCTCCATTTTCTTCCGGGGTAAGTAAATTGTCTAATGTGCAGTTTCCACAGCTGAAGAAAGGTGGCACTCCGGGTGCTTCTACTAGCTCCTCCTCGTCTAGCTCTAAAATCATTTGCCACCGATGCAAAGGCATGGGGCATGTCATGAAGGAATGCCCTAGTCGTCGCGCTTTAATTGCTACTGAGGATGGATATGTAAGTGCTAGTGATGTTGAAGATGATTTAGCCCTTGCTGCTAACATTGATGCAGATCCCACCGAGGGCGATCAAGACAAGGAGGCCATCACCATTAACTCCGTGGCTACTGCCGCGGACTACCCTAGCCTTCTTGTGCAGCGTGTGTTGAGTACACATGTGGGACATGAAGAAGAGATGAAGATCCAATGCCACAATTTGTTCCACATGTATCTCATTGTGTAGGGTTGTCGTGTTCTCACTATCATTGATAGCGGGAGTTGCAACAACTTGTTGAGTTCAGATTTGTTTGACAAGCTTAGCTTGACACACGACAACATTCGTATCCATATAAACTTCAATGGTTCAATAATAGTGGTAAGACTAAGGTAACTAAATCAGCACGCATTAGCTTTTTCACAGGCTCTTATCATGATACTGCTGATTTTGATGTTGTCCCTATGCAAGCTTGCTCCATTTTGTTAGGTCGCCCATGGGAATTTGATAATGATGCTTTACACCATGGTAGAACTAATACATACACTATCATACATAAGGACAACAAAATTACATTGCTGCCTTTGTCTCCTACGGATATTATTAAACATGCTAATGAGATCAAAAATAAACCTCCAACAGACATTGCTAAAAATAATGGGATTAAGTTAAAAGGAGGTGCTTTTC
The DNA here is from genome assembly GCF_019320115.1 of Miscanthus floridulus. Taxonomy (NCBI): domain Eukaryota; kingdom Viridiplantae; phylum Streptophyta; class Magnoliopsida; order Poales; family Poaceae; genus Miscanthus; species Miscanthus floridulus. The sequence continues at coordinate 20,916,357 of NC_089591.1, read as the reverse complement.
TTGCTGCAACTTCTGCTACTGCTGAGTTATGTGATAATCCTGATGCACCATGTTATACTATGTTTTGTCAACCATTTATGTCTGGTGCATTGCCTGTTGTCACTAACCTTTTGCAGGAGTTCGCTGATGATGGGATGGAGTCGAGGACGACTCCAAATCTAGGAGGGGATGATGTGGACATCGCCAAGATGGAGTCGAGGACGACTCCAATTCGAGAAGGGGAGGATGATGAGGACATCGCCACGCTGGACACACCGACGCCATGGTCTTCCCCAAGTTGCAATTTGTTCCCAACTCAGCTGCCACGTCGCCCTCGGATTCAGCAGACACGTTGTCACTGTTTCGGTCATAACTTTCTCATACGACATCGAAACGGGCCGTTCTTGGATGCGTTGGAAAGGGGACGATGACGCCGTCGTTTTGGATCTAGTCCCAGCTCCAAAAGGTCCGTGGATCATTCTGTGTGACCACGGCAAGGTGCTGCATCGCCTATTTGGGCCAACTTGGCCATGTATCGTGTCGGGCCTTAAGCCCAAGTTGTGGGCGCCCAACCCCTAGCCGTCCCCAACCCTAGGTCGACTCTTAGACTATAAACACAGCCGCCGCCACTGCTACACAATTGGGTTTTGTTTAGAGTTTAGTTTTCCATCGAGAAACTGAATCGTTCATTGTAACTGTGGTGACAAATCCTTTTGTAGTGATCCAGGGCCCCCGTTCTTGATCTCCTCCACTGTGTCAATTAGTCCTTTGGAACCGAGTTCTTGAATCCTCTATTGATATTCGTGTCATTCATATTTGCAATTTTAGATTGCGTGTTTTACCTTTTGCTTGTGCTCTTCGATTCGCTTGCAAGAAAAGCCTTCTTGGCGAGGTCAATCAAGTTGTGCTTGGTTGATAACCAATGGAGCAGTGGTGTAATGGTTGCAGGGTTCGAATCGTGTCTGATTTGAAGCCGGATCGCCAATGTCGAGATCTCCACAAAATCGAACTTACCGGCTACCTCTCGGAAGATCGAGCCTATACTCATCTACAAACTTTAAAACAAGGTGATAAAGGAATAGAAGCATACTATCAAGAATTGCTTATTGGTTTAGCACGTTGTGGTATAAATGAAGATGATCATGATGCTAGTGCTAGATTTTTTGGTGGTTTAAACCATGATATACAGAACATACTTGATTACAAAGAATGGCTCAATTTTTCCCAATTGTATCATCTTGCTATTAAGGTAGAATGAGAAGTACTGGGACGCAAACAATACCAGCCTTTCAGGTCTAACAATGGGAGGAATTTTCAGCATCGTTCCGAGCCGGAGATGCCCAAGCTTCCTGTTGCACCACAGCCATCTACACCTCCATTTTATTCCAGGGTAAGTAAATTGTCTAATGTGCAGTTTCCACAGCTGAAGAAAGGTGGCACTCCGGGTGCTTCTACTAGCTCCTCCTCGTCTAGCTCTAAAATCATTTGCCACCGATGCAAAGGCATGGGACATGTCATGAAGGAATGCCCCAGTCGTCGCGCTTTCATTGCTACCGAGGATGGATATGTAAGTGCTAGTGATGGATATGTAAGTGCTAGTGATGTTGAAGATGATTTAGCCCTTGCTGCTAACATTGATGCAGATCCCACCGAGGGCGATCAAGACAAGGAGGCCATCACCATTGACTCCGTGGCTGCTGCCGCGGACTACCCTAGCCTTCTTGTGTAGTGTGTGTTGAGTACACATGTGGGACATGAAGAAGAGATGAAGATCCAATGCCACAATTTGTTCCACATGTATCTCATTGTGCAGGGTTGTCGTGTTCTCACTATCATTGATAGCGGGAGTTGCAACAACTTGGTGAGTTCAGATTTGGTTGACAAGCTTGGCTTGACCACACGACAACATTCGTATCCATATAAACTTCAATGGTTCAATAATAGTGGTAAGACTAAGGTAACTAAATCAGCATGCATTAGCTTTTTCACAGGCTCTTATCATGATACTGCTGATTTTGATGTTGTCCCTATGCAAGCTTGCTCCATTTTGTTAGGTCGCCCATGGGAATTTGATAATGATGCTTTACACCATGGTAGAACTAATACATACACTATCATACATAAGGACAAGAAAATTACATTGCTGCCTTTGTCTCCTACGGATATTATTAAACATGCTAATGAGATAAAAAATAAACCTCCAACAGACATTGCTAAAAATAATGGGATTAAGTTAATAGGAGGTGCTTTTCTTGCTACAACTTCTGCTACTGCTAAGTTATGTGATAATCCTAATGCACCATGTTATACTATGTTTTGTCAACCTTTTATGTCTGGTGCATTGCCTGCTGTCACTAACCTTTTGCAGGAGTTCGCTGATGATGGGATGGAGTCGAGGACGACTCCAAATCTAGAAGGAGGGGATGATGAGGACATCGCCAAGATGGAGTCGAGGATGACTCCAATTCGAGAAGGGGAGGATGATGAGGACATCGCCACACTGGACACACCGACGCCATGGTCTTCCCCAAGTTGCAATTTGTTCCCAACTCAGCTGCCACGTCGCCCTCGGATTCGGCAGACACGTCGTCACTGTTTCGGTCATAACTTTCTCATACGACATCGAAACGGGCCGTTCTTGGATGCGTTGGAAAGGGGACGACGACGCCGTCGTTTTGGATCTGGTCCCAGCTCCAGAAGGTCTGTGGATCATTCTATGTGACCATGGCAAGGTGCTGCGTCACCTATTTGGGCCAACTTGGCCATGTATCGTGTCGAGCCTTAAGCCAAGTTGTGGGCACCTAACCCCTGGCCGTCCCCAACCCTAGGTCGAGTCTTAGACTTGTTGATGCAAAAAGTGGATCTGCAAACACAAAGGGCTAATGCCCGAATCGATATCCAAAGCGTGCCAGTCGATTTGACCTGTTAATCGACAAGGATGAAGATACGAGCACTTTGGTCCTGACAACAGCGATACGCCCGGAAGTCACGGCAAAGAGGTACTCATGCGGAACTCGAGAATCGCCGAAGGTCGCACTGAAGCTATGCAACTCGCCGAATCAATGAGAACTCGTAAAAAGGAAAAATATGCAAATTGACGAAGTCGCCGAAAAGTAAGTAGATGCAAATAGGAGTAAAAATTGGTTTTGATATTGATTGATATATATTATTACATTGCTCCTCACTCCATATTTATACCCTGATCTAAAGAGACATAACCAACACAACTAGGACACCAAGCCCATATCTAAGGAAACATGTGACTCTTACATGAATCATACTCTAACAAATATAGAAAAGGAAATCAACTCCTATCTATTTCCCTGTCCGCCTCAATTACGATGGAAATCTCACCGACCTCCTTTCCATCGGCATACTTCCTGTTTCATCGGCAGTAGTCTTCAAACCTTCCCCCATCGGCATCGACAATAATATCTCCAACCTTATCAGCAACGCCCGAGTCTAAACCAACTTTTCCATCGATCACCACCATTCATTGGCAACCATCTTTACAAGCTGATTTTCATCGGCTGTCAGCATACACAGTAACTTTCCTCTGCCGATTAGCCCACTCTGATCATTTTGACACGTGCAAAAAATGGTGTCAACACATGCCCCCCAATTTCGGAGTATAAAACCATTAATGCTCCGAAATTTACTCCAGATAACGTTTGCCTTCGCCCAATTACCGCAACTCATCCTTCAAGCCAAAACTTGATCTGTTATCAAATCTAATCAAGCCTAATCCTGATTCACGCACCTCAGTAAATATCGCACAATCGCCAACCACCCTTGCCTTAATTATGGTTAAGATACCGAAACAATAATCCATCGGCAAGATCCTAACATAATAATGCCGCCACTTTCAGAATTGAAATATCCTGTACCGATATCTCTTCCAAGTCATGATTACTTGCCATCAAATCATATGTACAATCCCTTGATTATCGTGCGAACAGTTACCATATCTATCTAAACCACCTCGACCTACATGCGCGCGGTATAGAGATAAGTCCAAAATACCCCTACTCCAAGCGGCTTATAAATAGATCTCTCCGGAACACTCGTCTTCTACCCTCAGACCCCAATCTTTGACATTCTCTCTTTCCGGCGGCGACTCCGACGAACAACTGCGCAACCTCAACCAACAAGAACTTTTCTCCAGCGTCAACCTCGAGTCTCCAGCTCGTGCCCCCATCTACCTCAAGATAATGGCAATCAACTTCGATGTCCCTGTGGTTCGTTCCACTTCCGTTACCTTTTACCTCGATTCCTCTGGTCATTGCGAGTTCATACAGTTGGTAACTTTTTCTTTTCTTTTGTTCCTCGGATCCTCTAAACTTAGGAACTGCGCAACAAATTAGTTATTCCAACCGATCAGCCACATGTTCAATGCCTAGGACCAATGGGCAACCCAGATCCAACTGATCTGATTAATGCAGAAGCCAATAGAATCCCCTTTAGAGCCCAAAATTTCTCTCTGAATTTATGGAAAGATACATTCCGATCTTGGCCCAAAACCACCAAAGGGTGGAAAGATTGGTACTTAAGGGTCAATAGGTCGATGCAAGTATACTGGGCAGAACGGAAACTAGACCAATGCATTAGGCTATCTATTGCCGATATGCAAAAGAATGAGTCAATGATGATTGCAGCTGCTTACTTCTGGTCAGACACAACAAATACTTTTATGTTTGGACATGGCCCAGCTACTCCCACACTTGCCGATGTCCACATGCTCACTGGCTTGGATATTTCAACTACCGATGAAGGCTCCATCTATGGCAGAAAATCTGAATACAGGGTGAATACTCGCAACATCGGCGGTTGGACGGGATACATTCAAGAATGCTAGAAGACCGGGACAGTTAACCAGAGGGAACATGCCACATTCTTGAATATGTGGTTAGAAAAAATTATCTTCTATGGTTGATCAGTAGGACCAACCAACGCCTTCCTCCCCGTAGCTGAACTCTTGGCTAATGGTGTAAGGTTCCCTCTTGGCCGATACCTTCTGAGCTCCACTTATCATCTTCTTCATCAAGTGTCTTAGAAACTTTTGCTTGGCGAATCCATTGGCAACTTAGGAGGCCCGTGGTGGTTTATCAACATGTAGCTGAATGCCCATATGCACAAACGTTTGCAATGGGACTTTTTTGCCCAACAATTCCCACGAGAAATTGCCGAAGACCATGTGCTTGGGAACCTTATATTGATGAAGAAAACAGATTTCCCCTTCTTTTCAACTTTGTCGATGACACTCTGAATCAGGATAATGAACTCATGATGGCCATCATTACTCCCAGGGCAATTTCAGTAAACACATTCGGTAGCGGGAAAAACACCCACATTACGTACGAATTTTACAACCCATCGGCAGTATATAGTCAATTGGCTTTTGGGCAACTGCCAATCAAACTTTGTTTTGTCGATGTGATCAAACCTAGAGAAACAATCACCTACGAAATAGATTGGAATAAGGTAGTGCGACTTTCCCCCGATGCCGATACTATAGATGTTGATATATCCACCTGGATGCCAGTATCTTTCATCACCGAGTCATATAAGCAATGGTGGCGAGAGTGGAAGGAACAACTGTTTGCAACATCTGCTCACACATATCGGCACATGATCGACCCTGAATACGCCATCCCTGATGACATAGTAAGTTTCTTTTAACTCCCTTCTGCTTTTTCCTTTCATATATCGGTAACTAACTTTCTCATGACAGGTTAACAACCCAGCACCATCTATGAGTAAAAGTGGGAAACCCTTCAATCTTCAGCCTGTTTCCCCGATATCACCGATCGGCTACAATGCCCCTACCTTAGCTACTTTGACTCACCAGAAGACTCGTGCCAGGACCATCACCTCCAAGTCCAAATTGGCTATAGCTAGGGCCACTCCATCGGCTGCTGCTACAACCCTGATCAAGGCATTCAAGGTAACAACCCTGTTTATTTCTACTCATGCCGATCACAAACTGTATTAACATTAATCATCAGGGTGTAAGAGCCACTGCTGGATCGTCATCGGCAATTCCTCCAACATCAAGCACCACTACTTCTGACAAACCTTCAGAGGTATTCCTTTGATTTTACATTTCATCTGTTAAATATTATACCTTACACTTGTTTCGCAGCAACAAATGGGTACATCGGCAAGCGTACCAGATGTCCAAGCTCCACAACCAACAAGTGCCGATGCCCCCTAGCCAACCGTTGCTGAGGCCCAAGCAAAACGCAAAGCCTTAACAGATGCCGAGGCACAACCAAAATGATAGAAGTCCATGCCGATCCCCACATCTACCCCAATGTCTGCAATCCGGCCAGAATCAGTCGACGCAACTGAACAAGCAGTTAATCCTCCTGTACGGGACATACCATCAGTCATCATACCCCAAGAGCCAACCACCGATGAGGCCATAGAGGATATCCCATCGGCAATCTCAACCGATCCTCCACACGGCATACTCCAGGCTGCTTCCTCCAGCCAAGCACAGGAAATTGCCTTAAAACAGGTAAGCCGATTGACCTAGTCGATTTATAATATTCATACTTATCCTTAACTGACCTCTTTTTCTTTTCCTCAGGAACAAAACTCCCCCAACAGCCTATTTTCCTTCGCCATTGACGTTTCTGACGATGATGGAGAGGAAACAAGTTCTTCCCTTGCACTGGGAACAATATTGGCAGAAATTAAGTCTAAGTTGGAAGCTCTCCTGAACTTGCTATAGCAGGATACCGCCCAACTGGTAGATGACTCGGACCCCGCAAAGGCAATTTTCAAAACAATCTGTGGCCAGGTCCCTGTCGATGTTGAAGAAGTACTCTTCCTAGCAGCCCATTTAGAAAGCCGCCAACTGCAATATCAACGGGCTGCTCAACGCATTGCCGATAGAGCAACTCAAGCTCAACTCAAAGAAGAGATGTTACAACTAAAACAAATTGCCAATGAGAAGCACAAGGGCATCGGCAACTTGCAGACTTCGGGCGCTGAACTTAAGCAGAAAATCTTAGATTTATCGGCAAAGAAGATGGCTCTATTAGCTGAATTAAAAGAAGTCGAGGCAGCCTTAACTCATGCTCAACAAGAAGAAAGCCAGCTACCCAATGCCATCAAGGCCCTTCAGCAAGAAAGAGACATCCAGGCTCGCAAAGCTTTGGCCATGAAGAAAAAACTCAAGCCTATGGAGGGTGCTGCCGATGAAGACATCAAAGAAATGAAGGAAGCCGACCAGATTCGCCTGCGTGCGATATTAGCTATCCAATCCTTGTTAAACTTGTAAATCTTGTTTATTACATCGGCACTTTATGAGACATTAACACCCTTGCATAATTCTAGCCGATAGCACTGTTATCGGCACTTATACTTTTATGCATCCATCCAGATACTAGGGTAATATTTCTTTAAATATTTTCCATTTAATGCTCTAGGAAACACAACCCCTTCGAGGGTTTCTAGAATATATGTGTTACCAGGAATAGACTGATGTATCCGATATGGACCTTCCCAATTAGGAGACCACTTTCCAAACTTTGAACTTTTAGTCCCAATCGGTAAAATCAATTTCCAGACCAGATCTCCATCGGCAAACTCCTTTACCTTTACCTTCTTGTCATACCATCTGGCTACTCTTTTCTTATTTTCTTCGATGCTAACTAAAGCCCTTAGCCGATGACCCGCCACATCTTCCAACTCATCCTTCATAAGAGTATCATAATCATCAGCTGTCAGCTGATTTTGAGAATGTATTCGCCTAGAGCCAATTTTAATTTCCCAAGGCAATACTGCATCGTGTCCATATACTAACTGATAAGGCATTATTTTGGTTGCACCATGATATGACATCCGATATGACCACAAGGCTTCATTTAATACTATATGCCACCTCCTAGTATTTTCTTCAATTTTGCGCTTAAAGAGTTTGATGATCCCTTTGTTAGAAGCCTCAGCTTGACCATTAGCTTGAGCATAATATGGAGAAGAATTTAAAACTTTAATTCCCATACCTACAGCAAACTCATCAAATTCTCCCGATGTAAACATAGTACCCTGATCGGTAGTGATAGTCTGAGGAATACCAAATCGGTAAACAATATGCTCTTTCACAAAATCGATCATATTAGCCGATGTCACCTTTTTAAAGGAATTGCCTCAACCCATTTTGTGAAATAATCGGTAGCAACCAGAATAAATTTATGTCCTTTGCTCGATGGCGGATAAATCTGACCGATGAGATCGATAGCCCATCCCCGGAACGGCCAAGGTTTGATTATAGGGTTCATAGCCGATGCAGGCGCTCTTTGAATATTACCAAACTTTTGACACCCCTGACACCCTTTAAAATATTTAAAACAATCTTCAAGAATAGTCAGCCAATAGTATCCATTTCTTCTGATCATCCACTTCATCTTGAAAGCCGATTGATGCGCCCCACACACTCCTTCATGAATTTCACCCATCAAGCTTTTCGATTCATCACTGCTAACACATCTAAGTAAAACTCCATCTATAGTTCGATAATATAATTCATCATCGAGGAGCACATACTTGGTAGCTTGGAACCTTATATGTCTTTCAACCTTTTTATATGGATCCTTTAAATAATCGACAATCTCCTTCCTCCAGTCATCGGTATCAACTGCCGATGTTAGCACTTCCTGAATAGGCTGATACCCTGAAGCATGCTGAGCTAGTCGATTAGCCTCCTCATTATGCAGTCGAGAAATGTGTTCAAGACGAAAATCTCTAAACCCTTTCAACAATTGCAAACATCTTTCATAATACGAAATTAAAACTTCACTTCGGCATTCATAAATCCCAGCCAATTGATTTATAACTAGCATAGAATCACCAAAGATTTCAACAGCATCGGCACGTATCTCCTTCAGCAATTCTAACCCTTTTATCAAGGCTTGGTATTCAGCCTGATTGTTTGTCGATGTAGCAACAATCGGCGATGAAAACTCATACTTTCTTCCTTGAGGTGAAATCAACACAATGCCGATACTTGCTCCTTCACCACATGTGGACCCATCGAAGAAAAGTGTCCAAGGAGCAACCTCTAGAGAGTCCACTGCATTACAATGCTGAGTGACAAAATCAGTCATAACCTGCCCCTTAACTGCCTTAGTCGATTCGTAACGTAGTTCAAATTCTGATAATGCTAAAATCCACTTGCCGATTCTACCACTTAATATCGGCATCGACAGCATATACTTGACTATGTCGTCTTTGCATATGACCGTACACTCGGCAGATAACAAATAATGTCTTAATTTGACATAAGAAAAGTATAAACACAGACATAATTTCTCGATGGCCGAATACCTTGTTTCAGTATCCACTAATCTTCTGCTCAAATAATAAATAACACGTTCTTTCCCTTCAAATTCTTGAATAAGAGCTGAACCGATAACGGTATCATCAGTTGATAAATACAACCTGAAAGGTTTCCCGTGTTGAGGTGGAACTAACACCGGAGGATTTGTTAAATATTTCTTAATTTCATCTAGGGCTAACTGCTGCTCAGCTCCCCATACAAATTCCTGATCGGCTTTCAATTTAAGTAATGGACTGAAAGCCTTGATCTTACCCGACAGATTAGATATGAATCTTCTGATAAAATTAATCTTACCAATCAAAGATTGTAATTTAGTTTTATTGGCAGGAGCAACCACCTTGTTAATTGCATCAATAGACTTCCTACTGATTTCGATGCCCCGCTGATGCACCATAAAACCCAAGAACTGACCTGCCGATACACCAAACGCACATTTACTAGGATTCATCTTCAATCCATGCTTCCTTGTACACTCCAATATCTTTCGTAGATCGGCTAGATGTTTTGTGATATCTCCAGACTTAATCACTACATCATCAATGTAGATCTCCACTAATGTGCCGATGTATTCATGAAAAATAAAGTTCATAGCTCTTTGATAAGTAGCACTGACATTTTTCAAACCAAACGTCATGACTATCCACTCAAACAACCCTACATGACCTGGACATCTAAAAGCAGTCTTGGGAATATCTTCTTCAGCCATGAATATTTGATTGTAACCTGCATTACCATCCATGAAGCTGATAATTTGATGTCCGGCTACAGCATCAATCAACAAATCAGCAATCGGCATTGGATAGCCATCCATCGGTGTGGCTTTGTTGAGATTCCTGAAATCAATACAAACATGAAGTTTTCCATTTTTCTTATAAACAGGAACCACATTAGAGATCCACTCTGCATATCGACACTGTCGAATAAACCTTGCCTCAATTAATTTAGTTATTTCAGCCTTAATGTTAGGAAGTATATTAGGGTTGCATCGGCGCGCTGGCTGCTGATGTGGCTGAAATCCAGATTTGATAGGTAACCGATGTTCAACTATCGATCGGTCTAATCCAGGCATCTCAGTATAATCCCAAGCAAAACAATCTTTATACTCTTTTAACAAATTAGTCATTTGCTGCTTACACTTGGAATCTAACTTAGCACTAATAAAAGTAGGTCTTAGCCTATCGCCATCACCAATATCTACTTCTACTAAATCATCTGCCGATGTGAACCCTTGACCTAATTTTCCATCATCGGCAAACCTATCCATTAAAATTCTTCTTCAGAACCGACTGCTTGGATCGGTGGAATTTCATAGTCAGCAACTCTAAGGAACTCTTTTTCCCAAACTTCTCCTGATATGCATTTAGTTCGCTCATAAGTATCTGATTCTGCCAATGCGATGATATAAGAAGAATCACCAGGAACAACCTCAATCTTATCCCCAATCCACTGTACGAGGCATTGATGCATTGTAGAAGGAACACAACAATTAGCATGAATCCAATCCCTCCCTAGAAGTAGATTATATGCACCCTTGCCATTAATAACAAAGAACGTCGTCGGCAAGGTTTTGCTGCCGATGGCCAATTCAACGCATACTGCCCCTTTAGCCGGTGACACATTGCCTTCAAAATCCTTCAGCATCATATCGGTTTTGGTCAAGTCTTGATCTCCCTTACCAAGTTTCCGATACATTACATAAGGCATAATATTAATCATAGCCCCTCCGTCAATGAGTATCTTAGATACAGGCTACCCATCAACTCTGCCTTTCACAAACAAAGCTTTAAGATGCTGTCTCTCATTATCGGTAGGTTTCTCAAAAACAGCCATCATTGGATCTAGTGTTAACTGAGCTACTTGATCAGAGAGAACAACTTCTTCCTCATTATCAGATAGTGCCAAAAACTCCATTGGCAACATGAATACCACATTAACATCTACCGATGAACCCTTATTTTTGTGTTTTACCTACCACTGCTGATGACCAGACCTCTCATTGGAGTAATTTTCCTCTCGGTATAAATCCTCCTAATGCTCACGTTGCATCCTCCTTCTCTGTGTCTTTGTCAGACCCTTCGGGCACCATCGGGGAAACTTGGTTTTCCAAACCGGCTGATAACAGGTCCTAGTTGATTCTACACGGCGTATATTAGGGTCCCTGTAGAATATTTCTTCATCAGGAACTCTTGCGTTTGCCATCTCCTCAACCTCCTCTTGATTCCTTGGAAAATATCCAGCGCGTTTACCAAGCCTCTCATGTACACTTAGTCTGCCCCCTAGACAATCATGCACTGATGCTCTGCCTCTGATCGGCTCATTAATAAATAAACCCTGATCGCCAGGTTGAAACCTCCTTTCTGACCGATTGACCCCATAATAACCATTGCACTCAGGGCAATTTTCAACAGATGGCAATTTAATACCTTCTTCCCAGCAATGGATGAAAAACGGGCACCTCCAATGATCTTCATGCCGATGCCATTCTTCCCGACGTCTCTCTTCTAGCTGTTGTCAATATCGGTCATTTCGCTGACGCCAACTCTCCTGTTGCCTTCGATGAGTAATCACAATGCCAGGTCGAAGAGGATTTTTGGAACTACTGCTTTCTCCCAGCAAACCCTTACTTTTTGCATCATCGGTAGTTATCCGATGTTGGGGATCCACTGATGTGTTTTTCTCAGCAGCCTCTGACGTCAATACCTTGGTCTTCCCTTTGGCCTCCAACATATTTGCTGGAAAAGGGTGTTGATCAATTTTCATTGGCTTCTGGGCCTTGGAAGTACCAAACTTAATTCTCCCAGATTCAATAGCCGATTATAACTGTTGCCTGAACACCTTGCACTCATTTGTACTGTGTGAAGTTGCATTGTGCCATTTGCAGTACAAGATCTTATTCAACTCTTCTGCCGATGGGATCACATGATTAGGTGACAGCTTAATTTGGCCCTCTTGAAGCAGAAGATCAAATATCTTGTCGGCCTTGGTGATATCAAAGGTAAACTTTTCTGGCACTTTTTGACCAAAGGGACAAGATATCGGCTTTTTATTCTTAACCCACTCAGCTAAGCCGATAACTGGTTCTTCATCAGAATCAGAATCTCCTACTTCTTCAACAAATGATACTTTTTACTCCAATTCTTTTTAGGTTCAAAAACCCTAGTATCTTGATCAGAGATCCTTTGCACAAGATGACTGAGGCTTTCAAACTCCTGAGAAGCATATCTATCTTTGAGATGTGGCAATAACCCTTGGAAAGCCAAATCGGCAAGCTGCCGATCATCCAGCACTAGACTGTAGCACTTATTTTTTACATCTCGTAGCCTTTGCACAAAGCTCTCTACTGATTCATCATTACGCTGTCTCAATTTTACTAAATCGGTAAGCTTCTTTTCATGGATTCCAGCAAAGAAATACTTATGAAATTGTTTTTCTAGATCGACCCAAGTAATAATGGAATTTGGTGGTAATGAAATGAACCATGTAAATGCCGATCCAGACAAAGATGATGAAAATAATCAAACTCTTAATTCGTCTCTGCTGGCTGCCTCTCCACATTGAATAATGAAGCGATTGACGTGTTCCATTGTTGATGTATCATCTCGCCCAGAGAATTTAGTGAAATCTGGTACCTTGTACCGATTTGGGAGAGGAATTAAATCATATGCAGGAGGGTATGGAGTCCGATAAGAATAAGTATTGACCTTGGGCTTTATCCCAAACTGATCCTTCATAATTTCTGCTATCTTATTGGCCCAAAAAGCATCAGCCTCCTATTGACGAACTGGTTGAATTTCTACGGGAGGTGCCTGCTGATATCCCTCCAGATATCTTTGTGGCCCACGATCTCCAGCAATCAGCATATTTGCCGTTACTTGTAGTCCATTAACCTGTTGGAAAGGATTCATTGGCTGAGCTGCCGATGCTTGATTCTAGAAACCAGTTTGCATATGACCTTGTTGAATCCCTACAACCTGCTGATTTTGCTGAACTGTATGTTGAACAGGTAACTGTCCTGACCAACCATTATTAGAACTCATCGGTACAAAACTTACCGATGGCTGGTAATTTGCTGACATTGTTGAATAATTATAACCAGCTTGAGGCATGAACTGAACCCCAGTTTGACTCATAGCAGGGGCTTTCTGCTGCATCGGCAGTAAGCTTGCCGATGGACTTGAATTGGGTGTTTGCATCTAGAAACCTCCTGGAGTTGGTTGCGCAGTAGTTGCTGTGGCATATTGAGGCACTTGAGCCATCGGCGAAACAACCGATGGTATAGGAGCTTTTCCTACTGCATCAAACACTTGAGATAACCCAGGATTGAAAGCATATGACTCCGAAGGCATACCATATCCCCACCAATTAGTAGGAATCTGGTTATTCTGAGACACAGGGCCTGACATTGCTGATGCTAATAGATCTGTATTAAGCTGAACTTGTCCTCCTGGTAGTACCGAATCTGATCATATCGGTGTAGATTGAATATTAGGTAAGCCTACCAATACTAGAGGGGAAGTAACTTCTGTACCCGCAACGGCCGAGGGAGCCGATGGAGTATTGACAGATGCCGACTCTGGTTGGTGATAGGCAGGCCCAACGTAATGCGGTGCCGCTTGTCCTTCTTTGAGAGTTCGAACCACAGCATTATGAACAGTATTGGACAGCACATTGGAATGATTAATCAAAGCATGATTTACTGCAGAATTAACCATCTCTTGAAGTTTACCAGGATTGGAGTCAAAGGTAACCTACCGAGGCAACGGCAAATCTTGCTTCTGGATGACTTGTCCACTCTTGTTCAGGCTAAACGATTTTAGACAAAGCTGCTTGTATTCTTCTACAGCCTTTTCCATAGCTTGCCTCTGCTCTTCCTTAAGATCTTCTTTTGATACCGCGATAATGTTCTCTGAATTAATCTCGGAATTGAACATATTGATCGGATTGATTGGTCCCACTGGGCGTGCCAAAAGATGTGTTGATGCAAAAAGTGGATCTGCAAACACAAAGGGCTAATACCCGAATCGATATCCAAAGCATGCCAGTCGATTTGACCTGTTAATCGACAAGGATGAAGATACGAGCACTTTGGTCCTGACAACAGCGATACACCCGGAAGTCACAGCCAAGAGGTACTCACGCGAAACTCGAGAATCGCCGAAGGTCGCACTGAAGCTATGCAACTCGCCGAATCAATGAGAACTCGTAAAAAAGAAAAATATGCAAATTGACGAAGTCGCCGAAAAGTAAGTAGATGCAAATAGGAGTAAAAATTGGTTTTGATATTGATTGATATATATTATTACATTGCTCCTCACTCCATATTTATACCCTGATCTAAAGAGACATAACCAACACAACTAGGACACCAAGCCCATATCTAAGGAAACATGTGACTCTTACATGAATCATACTCTAACAAATATAGAAAAGGAAATCAACTCCTATCTATTTCCCTGTCCGCCTTAATTACGATGGAAATCTCACCGACCTCCTTTCCATCGGCATACTTCCTGTTTCATCGGCAGTAGTCTTCAAACCTTCCCCCATCGGCATCGACAATAACATCTCCAACCTTATCGGCAACGCCTGAGTCTAAACCAACTTTTCCATCGATCACCACCATTCATCGGCAACCATCTTTACAAGCTAATTTTCATCAGCTGTCAGTGTACACAGTAACTTTCCTCTGCCGATTAGCCCACTCTGATCATTTTGACACATGCAAAAAACGGTGTCATCAAGACTATAAACACAGCCGCCGCCACTGCTACACAATTGGGTTTTATTTAGAGTTTAGTTTTCCATCGAAAAACTGAATCGTTCATTGTAACTGTGGTGACAAATCCTTTTACAGTGATCCAGGGCCCCCGTTCTTGATCTCCTCCACTGTGTCGATTAGTCCTTTAGAACCAAGTTCTTGAATCCTCTATTGATATTCGCGTCATTCATATTTGCAATTTCAGATTGCGTGTTTTACCTTCTTGCTTGTGCTCTTCGATTCGCTTGCAGGAAAAGCCTTCTTGGCGAGGTCAATCAAGTTGTGCTTGGTTGATAACCAACGGAGCAGTGGTGTAATGGTTGCAGGGTTCGAATCGCGTCTGATTTGAAGCCAGATCGCCAACGTCGAGATCTCCACAAAATCGAACTTACCGGCTACCTCTCGGAAGATCGGGCCTGTACTCATCTACAAACTTTAAAACAAGGTGATAAAAGGAGTAGAAGCATACTATCAAGAATTGCTTATTGGTTTAGCATGTTGTGGTATAAATGAAGATGATCATGATGCTAGTGCTAGATTTTTTGGTGGTTTAAACCATGATATACAGAACATACTTGATTACAAAGAATGGCGCAATTTTTCCCAATTGTATCATCCTGATATTAAGGCAGAACGAGAAGTACAGGGACACAAACAACACCAGCCTTTTAGGTCTAACAATGGGAGGAATTTTCAGCAGCGTTCCAAGCCGGAGACGCCCAAGCTTCCTGTTGCACCACAGCCATCTACACCTCCATTTTCTTCCGGGGTAAGTAAATTGTCTAATGTGTAGTTTCCACAGCTGAAGAAAGGTGGCACTCTGGGTGCTTCTACTAGCTCCTCCTCGTCTAGCTCTAAAATCATTTGCCACCGATGCAAAGGCATGGGACATGTCATGAAGGAATGCCCCAGTCGTCGCGCTTTCATTGCTACCGAGGATGGATATGTGAGTGCTAGTAATGTTGAAGATGATTTAGCCCTTGCTGCTAACATTGATGCAGATCCCACCGAGGACGATCAAGACAAGGAGGCCATCACCATTGACTCCGTGGCTGCTGCCGTGGACTACCCTAGCCTTCTTGTGTAGCGTGTGTTGAGTACACATGTGGGACATGAAGAAGAGATGAAGATCCAACGCCACAATTTGTTCCACATGTATCTCATTGTGTAGGGTTGTCGTGTTCTCACTATCATTGATAGCGGGAGTTGCAACAACTTGGTGAGTTCAGATTTGTTTGACAAGCTTAGCTTGACACACGACAACATTCGTATCCATATAAACTTCAATGGTTCAATAATAGTGGTAAGACTAAGGTAACTAAATTAGCACGCATTAGCTTTTTCACAGGCTCTTATCATGATACTGCTGATTTTGATGTTGTCCCTACGCAAGCTTGCTCCATTTTGTTAGGTCGCCCATGGGAATTTGATAATGATGCTTTACACCATGGTAGAACTAATACATACACTATCATACATAAGGACAAGAAAATTACATTGCTACCTTTGTCTCCTACGGATATTATTAAATATGCTAATGAGATCAAAAATAAACCTCCAACAGACATTGCTAAAAATAATGGGATTAAGTTAAAAGGAGGTGCTTTTCTTGCTACAACTTCTGCTACTGCTGAGTTATGTGATAATCCTGATGCACCATGTTATACTATGTTTTGTCAACCTTTTATGTCTGGTGCATTGCCTGCTGTCACTAACCTTTTGCAGGAGTTCGCTGATGATGAGATGGGGTCGAGGACGACTCCAAATCTAGAAGGAGGGGATGATGAGGACATCGCCAAGATGGAGTCGAGGACGACTCTAATTCGAGAAGGGGAGGATGATGAGGACATCGCCACGCTGGACACACCGACGCCATGGTCTTCCCCAAGTTGCAATTCGTTCCCAACTCAGCTGCCACGTCGCCCTCGGATTCTGCAGACACGTCGTCACTGTTTCGGTCATAACTTTCTCATACGACATCGAAACAGGCCGTTCTTGGATGCGTTGGAAAGGGGACGACGACGCCATCATTTTGGATCTGGTCCCAGCTCCAGAAGGTCTGTGGATCATTCTGTGTGACCACGGCAAGGTGCTGTGTCACCTATTTGGGCCAACTTGGCCATGTATCGTGTCGGGCCTTAAGCCCAAGTTGTGGGCGCCCAACCCCTGGCCATCCCCAACCCTAGGTCGAGTCTTAGACTATAAACACAGCCGCCGCCGCTGCTACACAATTGGGTTTTGTTTAGAGTTTAGTTTTTCATCGAGAAACTGAATCGTTCATTGTAACTGTGGTGACAAATCCTTTTACAGTGATCTAGGGCCCCTGTTCTTGATCTCCTCCACTGTGTTGATTAGTCCTTTGGAACCGAGTTCTTGAATCCTCTATTGATATTCACGTCATTCATATTTGCAATTTCAGATTGCATGTTTTACCTTCTTGCTTGTGCTCTTCGATTCGCTTGCAAGAAAAGCCTTCTTGGCGAGGTCAATCAAGTTGTGCTTGGTTGATAACCAACGGAGTAGTGGTGTAATGGTTGCAGGGTTCGAATCATGTCTGATTTGAAGCCGGATCGCCAACATCGAGATCTCCACAAAATCGAACTTACTGGCTACCTCTCGAAAGATCTGGCCTGTACTCATCAGCTTGGGTCATGTAAGCTTGCCTAACTCTTTTGTTCTTATTGTCAAAAGCTTATATGAACCAAGCATGTCAAAAACCTCAACTCTTTCACATACTCGAGGTAGTATTGTCATCAATCACCAAAAAGGTGGAGATTGAAAGCATCTAGGCCCCTAGTTGGGTTTTAGTGATTAATGACAATACATGATTACTATAACTAGCGTGTGTTTTGTAGAGGCAATTAAGTTAGGTCATGGTAATGGAGATCGATTGGGCTATCATGGTGGTCATGCCCTACGATGGAAATCATTTTGGTTTTCAAAGGATGAATGACAAGGTTAAGGATGGACTAGTTCTAAGTGTCGTTTGGAGTTGAAGAGACACTTAGAGTAGTTTAGGACTTTATTTTTCCTTTGGCCATACTATTAAGGGGGTATGGATGAGTAGCTTGACCTAGGTGAGTCAAGTGAGTTAGGTGTGGTGCACACTTGCTAAATCTAGCACTAGGTAGCTCCAAAATAGCATTTAGATCCAATGGAGCAAACTTCATTCACGTATGATCAAGAGTTGGAAGTGAATGAAGGGTCAAATACTGACCAGACGCTGGCTCAGGGTCCGATCAGTTCATTTGACCAAGGTGTTTTCATCTGGTGCGACCGAACGCTGAGAGGTCTTATGACCGGACGCTGAGGGCTAGCGTTCGGTCGACTCCAGTAAGGTTCCAGAGAGGGAAAATCACGACCAGACACGTCCGGTCAGTGCTGACCGGACGCTGGCCAGCATCTGGTCACACTATAAACACTAGAGTTCAGGGTGAACTGACGGGCGCATCCGGTCAACATGACCGGAGCATCCGGTCACCCCGCAGAGGCACATAATGGTTTGTTTTTCAGCCCATGTTATAAATACTTCCTCCATTCATGTGTGGGGGTACTTTTGCTCATTCCAATAGCTGAGAAACACCTTTAAGAGTGCCAAGAAGAGCAAGGTTGTAGTGAGGTGATTGAGATTTGAGAATCCCAAAGAGAGCCCTCATTAGTGAGATCAAGGGTAGCAAAGTGTGCATCCACCCTTCTCATTAGTCTTATCGTGGTCAAGTGAGAGTTCGTGCTTGTTACTCTTGGTGATTGCCATCACCTAGATGGCTTGGTAGTGATTGGGAGCTTGGTGATCATCCGGCGGTGCTTGTGGATGACCCAACTCAAGTTGTGAGCAGTTGTGGGTGATTCACTGTGACGGAGTGTCGAAGAATCAACCCGTAGAGAGCACTTGATCCTTGCGCGGATCAAGGGGGAGCTACACCCTTGCATGGGTGCTCCAACGAGGACTAGTGGGGAGTGGCGACTCTCCAATACCTTGGTAAAACATCACCGCGTTCCTCCTTCTCTCTTTACTTTGAGCATTTACTTTGAGCAATTCAATTCTTGTCATTTACATTCCTAGAATTGCCATGCTAGAGTAGGATTGGAACTTAGGGTGCTAAACTTTTGTGCGTTAGATCGATAGAAACACTTTCTAGGCACATGGGGTTAATTGGGCTAACCGTAGAGTTTAATTATTGCAAAGAAATTTAGAATTAGCCCAATTCACCCCCCCCTCTTGGGCATCTTGATCCTTTCACATGTGATAGCATAGGATACACTCTTCTTCTTCTTGAAGGTCATCTTCTCTTTCTTCTTCTTCTTCTTCTCTTTCTTCTTCTTCTTCTTCTCATTATCCTCATTGTCACTATTATAGGGACAATCCGCTAAACATGATCAGGGCTCTTTCACTTGTAGCACAACCTCACATACTCCTTGTTCTTGAAGTGATCTCTTCTCTTCCTTGCACCATAACCCTTCTTCTTCATCATCTTGCCAAACTTGCGCACAAAGAGAGCTAGTGCTTCATCATCACTATCATCATGAGAGCATTCTTCATCACTTGATTCTTCCTTCTTAGCCTTGCCCTTGCTCTTGTTTTTGGAGGATGAAGTGTATTCCTTAAATGACACACTCTTCTTCTTGTTGTCTTCCTCCTCCATAATTTCTTCACCATCACTATTGTATTGGTCCTCAGTCATCACATCACCATGCACCTCATTTGGAGTGACATCCTTCAATCCACCTCTAAAGATGATAGTTCTCTCTTTGGCAAATATATCAAGAACTTGTGAGAGAAGTCCTCATCCTTCACCTTCTCATCCAAACTCTTAAGATCATTGATGATGACTTGTAGCCTATAGAACATCTCCGGAATGGACTCATCAACCTTCATCTTGAAGTTTGATAGTTTGTCTTTGAGCATGTAGAGCTTAGCACTTTTACCATTGAAGTGCCCTCATATGTTTCTTCTAGTCTCACCCAAACTTCACTTGCCTTCTCAAGATCTTTGATTTGCTCAAACAGCTTTGAATCAATGCCATTGTATATTGTGTTGAGTGCCATAGTATTGCATTGCTTGTTGATCTTGTCATTGTCGATGAGATTGGTAGGGTCAATGATCACAAACTCATTCTCTACTACATCCCACACCTTGTCATTAATTGAACCAAGATACATCTTCATCTTTATCTTCCAATAGTCAAAAGATGTGTCATCAAAGAACGATAGTTTACCCCCAACATGGTTGAACACAATTTGACCCATATTTTGCACCAAAGGTTGTTAAACCTTGAAATAAATGGTGACCATGGCTCTGATACCACTTGAAAGGTCCTAAATGGCTAGAGGGGGGTGAATATCCTATAAAAATTTCTACAAATACACTAGAGCAAGAGGTTGGTACACTAAATGATGAAATGCAATTTTGCTCTAGCTCTACAAGGGCTGCAATCCATCTATTCAACAATTCTAGTTGCTATGATCACTAGACACAAACAATAGCTATGTCACTACTCACTAAGAGCTCTCAACAAGTCTACACTAAAGAGCTCCACTAGGTGATACTAAACCTGGAAGCAAACAATCTCTCAAAACTAGTTACACTAAAGAGCTTGATACAACTACTTTGCAAGTAAGTAAAGGAATGAGTGGGATGTTTATACCTCCATGTAGAGGGATGAACCAATCACAACAAGATCACCAATACAATCACCGGGAGAATGTCAATGGCAAGAGAAGCGATTTTTCTCCCGAGGTTCACGTGCTTGCCGGCACGCTAGTCCCTGTTGTGTCGACTAACACTTGATGGTTCAACGGCTAAGTGGTCTAGCACGAACCTCGTCCACACAATTGGACACTACAAGAACCTACCCACAAGTAAGGTAGCTCAATGACCCGAGCAATTTACTAGAGTTGCCTTTGGCGCTCCACCGGGGAAGGCACAAGACCCCTTGTTGACATTTCTTAGCTTCACTCTTTACTAAGGTGTCATCCCTAGCATGATGCCAAATGCGTTGTTGGTAATTATAAATGACACTTGAAAATGTAGAGGAAAATTATATATATATTAAAGTATCTGCAAGCGCACAGATAATATACCATTATAGTATTTCACTCGGGTGTATATCGAGTATCGTTATTTATATTTTATCCATAGGGAGGAGCTATGGAGTTGTGTTGGCATAGAGATATTGACAAATATATATATATATATACTTATAATAAAACCACTCTCATGCTATGGCAGGGGTAACTCAAATGATAAATAAATAATAAGTGTAAAGTAATAATGGTATTCTAGAGATAGAAATAGAGACTCATAAAATATAGTATGGCTAAGCAGGAGATTCGTTAAGAGCAAAAGATTCCTAAGTCAAACCTTATTTACTAAGTCTTTTGTACACCTAAGTATATACACTCTCATCTATAGTATAACTAATTTTGGATCTATGCATAAGGAACATTACTAAGGAAGATCAAGAACAGAGCTTGTCTCCCTTTGTAACCACGTTCTACTTGCTCTACAAATGGGGAGTGGACTACAAAGGACTTAATAGGAGTCACATCCACAATCTACCACATGACCCAGAGTGCAGAATGCATCCGTAGGCAAACAATATATAAGCACCATGCTTATATAATGTTGACCACTTAACTCACTCGAGTACTGGGCTAAGAGCTTTGCGAACATATGCATAAATTATCATCAATCATAACTATATCAAGCATATAACTAGAGCAAACTAGGAACATAATAAATAGCAACATAATATTGAAGTAGCACAAAGTCTTAAATATAGAGATACAATGGCTATACCAGTCTCTAGACGGCAGGTCCAGAATCCTGAGTAATAGCCCACACTCTACTTGAACCTTGCTAGCTAGCCTATACTAGAAACTTGAAGAATTGAAGATATATTCTCTTCTCTCTGGAAACCCTAATTTCTAGTCTGATCTTGACTTATGGCAGCGTGCTCTAGAAAGGGGGCAGGGGCTGGTTATATAGGCCAGAGTGTCCAATGTGAGCCTTTAGATAAAACTGACTGAAAGGACGGCGTAGATGCAACCTAGGAGGCGGTGAAGAAATGACATTCGAAGGAGGGGCTGACATATGGGCCCAGTGGGCTGGGTGGCTTATAGGTGGCGCTGGTCGGCCCCACATGTCAGCACCTCAGCCTCTGCTTTGGTGTGGTGTCTTCCCGAGTCCTTTGGAACTTTCTAGAGTAGTTTTCACCATGGATAAGCGTGATTTAATTTGATGTTTTGATCCCCTTTGATGGCTTTCTGATATAACCCTGCTAAAAACGCTGAAAACACAGATTCACCAAAACTCATGAAAATTGTTAGTTTAAACCCTAAGTCTATGTTGGTGATCATTTTTATACACTATTTCAAGTTATATTGAAGTTCATAATGAAGGATAACTACCATCAACAAACTTCCCCAAGCTTAAGCTTTGCTAGCCCCTGAGCAATGCTAAACTTATCAATGGATCAAAAGTTTAGGATCTTTGAGAACATTGTAGCAACTCCTCAAAAGTACACATGTATTCAAACAAGAATTCTTCTCTAGATTAGAACAAACTGATCTGTCTTTCAAACTTACCCATATTACCTTCAACCATGGGGCTTTTAGCATTCACTTGGGTCTTGGGTAATTGAAAGATAGAACGATCAAGTCAAGCACTATGTCTCATGTTCTTTGTTCAACCATTATTCTAGAATTTTTGCAAGTTTTCAAAATAAAATTCAAAGATTCCATTGTATGACACTCTCAAATCTCTCAAAATATGTTGTGTTTGTGGATCCTCACTAAGGAAATAAACGATTATATGCCTTTCTTTTCCTACAACTAAGGCTTATGTGGACCTTATAGGAATGGTGATAACATCAAAGAACATTCTTGCAATACATATATTGTAAAGTCAAACCTCGGATCCAAAGAGAGTTGGGTCATACAATCAAATCAAGATGTGCATGTGTGTGGAATATATGGTGGACAACCTAATTCTACTATGCTCCTTGAAAACATATCTCTCATTAGAATCATCTTTGCAAGAAAACACGGGCTATCTTATTCATCTCATTTTTTTTCTGGTGGACATCTAACTACCCATTGTTTTAAATATCTCGGACACTTGTCCATTTTTTTCTTAACTCTTTTTTCTTTTTTATGAATAACTTTTGCATAGCCCATGCTTCTTTTCTGCATAGCAATTGTTGGAGAGATAGTAACAAGAACTTGGAGCATTTATGTGGTGAAAACCTATGAAGCATACTTTTGGTGTTTTCTCCTCGTGTAGGAGTAAAATATTTTTGGGTGAATCTAGATGAAAAGCATGTTTTTGCGCCTATCCCTAGTGTAGGAATAGTGCATATGTGGGTGGTGTGTACATGATCTTGGTTTTAAGAGCATGACAAACCTCTCATAAGGGTCAACAAAGCTTGACTAAACTCAATGCAAAACAAGTAGCATATGAGTGGAAGTTTTTCTAGTCTAGATATAAACATGTTTGGCTCTAGTAGGAATTCAAGCTTTGTCATACAGGATCTCATCATGTGGAATTTTTATATTTTTCAAAAGATAAATCTCCAGAACTTAGTATCACTTGGAACAAGATAAATAGCAGTTCAGACCTTCTCATATCATATCCGTCAATTACCTAGACTTAGATCAAGCATTTGCTACCCATAAGTTTCAAGTTCAGAACAAATTTTCATGTCAAATCAATTCTATCCAAAACTCAGGAGAGTTCAACGTTGAAAACTAGGTGCTTGAAATGAATTACAATAGAGCAACTATTCATCATTTCTATCATGTGAGATCATCTTCAAGTTCTTTTTATTCATTTGGCTCTTAAAAACAAGACAAAAAACTAAAGCACATCTTAAGCAAATTAAACTTAAAGCAAACTATGCACACTCTTTTGTTTGGTTTTTTTAGATCACTCCACAGTAATATATATATATATATATATAAGATAAAGGCAAATTTTTATTTTGATTTCTTAGTTACGCATTTTTTTATAATAGAAAATTGAAAATTAACTAAAGAAAATAATAAAATACAAGAAAGAAAACTTACCTAAAGTAATGGGGGCTCCTCTCCCAAGCTGGTTGTTGCTGGGGTCGCTTAGAAGGGTGGGTCTATGTTGAGACCCTAGAATAAGTACTGCCAATTTTAGTTCTCCTGCCCCTAGTGCTGCTGGATGGTTGCAAGGCGTTGTCCTGTTTCTCCTTGCCACTAGGAATGTTGGTGTAGAGTGTTCTGAATCTCATGCTGGTTCTCCTCGATGGTGGTGAGGTTGGTAAGAAGTGAGCGTGTTCCATCTACTGCTCATGGTAACCCATGGGTGGCGGATGGTGGCCCATGTGCTTGTCATGATAGCCCATGGGATGGTCATGGAAGCCACGAGCAGAGAAGGACATGCGTCCTCCCTGGTAGCCGCTGGAGACCTCCTCATAAGACTACTACTAGTAGTAGTCAAAATTGTCATCCTGCCATTGCCCACTTGGGCCCTATTGCCAAGAACTCTCTGAATGATGCGGAGACAGCTGCTCCCACCCAGCTTGTTCAGGTTGGTGCATATGGGAAGATCCTGGCTAGTCCCAACCTGCATGCACAGGATGGTGCACTTGGGAAGGTCCTGCTTGATCAAATCATGTGTAGCTAGTGAAGGTAGGGCCTTCTGGAATGGGGTCATCTCCATGGTACCAAGGCTGCGAGTTGCGAGTGATCCTCGTAGAGGCACTCCTACGAGGTGCTTCATCCTTTCTCTACAAATCAAAGTCAAATGAATCCACTGCATATAGACCGAGATTCTGGACTGGTAATGGGAACTCGGTTTTATAATCCACATACATCATGACAAGTTTCCCGTCTCTTCCCTTTTTTAACATATGTGCATGGTTAAAATAATCATAATCAATAAGCCAACAGGGAACATCAATGTAAGTAACAGAAGCATTTTCTAGTAGGCCCAAATTTTTAGCTATGCGGGTGACCAAAGAAGTGCACCCAATATCTTGCTTAAGACCAGGAATTTCTAACCATTGTGTCATCATGAATTTTATGGGTGAGACCTTCTTTCTTTTGATCATGGCATAAAGCAGTTTTAGTTCATCATTCCTAATTGTGTGGAAATCACTTCTAGAAAATAAGGAAAAGCCTAACCATTTATGCATGAAGCGCAAAGTAGGATGGTGAATTTCATTAGTGCGAGGATGGTAGCATACAATTTCTTTTGAAATCTCTCTCCAAAACTTATTCCTATCAAAGTCTTGTATAGCAGAGTCTATGTCAATATGCACTGGGAGTGAAATCCAAGAAGTTCGCTAATTTTTTTCCAGGGAATAGAAAATTCTTTCCTGAAAAGTCTAAATGAAACTTCCAAATCGGTGGGTTACAGAGTGCACAAGAATTCAATAGTCAAAAGCTTACACCCCGGCTCATCAATTTCCCAAGCATCCTCCCATCCTACGGTCTTAAAAATAAGTTCGAATTCAGCAGTCATACCTGTGGCTTATAGTAGGGCTGGATCATAGGTAGGAGTGAGGATGAAATCCTAGGTCTTTAGCTTCTTGTAGATGTTCTTCTCCCTATCTCCCTAGAGATTGAGCTGCTTCTCTTGTAGAAGAATGTTTCTTTCCGCGAGGGCTGATCGAGATGGTGCTCCAATAGTGGGAGACGGCGGATCGACCTCCATGTCGGTGCTCGCTCAGGATGAAGAACTCCTCCTTGAACAAAACGACATCGACCGTTTGAGTTTGCCGGTGATCTTGCTCATTTTCCTACAAAATAGACAAACATAACTCATGGAATAGGAATAGCAGATGAAAATGTTAGTGGTTAGCTGTCCAGAGTCTGTAGTTCGAGGGTTAGTCATCCAAAATTGTCTAATAAATATTCTAATCAAGATTTTGGCATGACTTCCATCTTAATTCTTTTTAATTCCCTCTCTTGATTTGGACAACACTACCACACTTAACCTCTATTTTTCTTTCAAATTTCAGCAACACCTCTCTCTCTCTCTTTCTCAAGAATTTAGCACTACTTTCACACCCAAACTTTCTCTCACTCTTTCTTACTCCAACACTACTTCTTAAAAGAAATTCAACTACAAAATTTGGAAATGGAATTCTAAACTCAGGAGCTGGAATTGTGTTGTGTTGGAGGCCGAGAGCAGCATGGAAGGAGTGGGATTTATAGAGGGGGAGGTAGCAGGCCGGCCGCCCAAGTGGTGGGACCGGCCGACCCCACATCATGGCCAAATGGCCTCTCCATTTTTCTAGTGTATCTTTACTTCACCCTTAAGCAAAATATCAGCTCCGTCGGTGCTTTTTTGGTGGAGATATGATAGAATGGAGTTGAGTGGGAATGGAGATGAATAATGGAGGTTGAGTGGAGATGGAGGTGATGGGTGATGGTTGAATCGGTCCCATGTGTCTCCCATATTTCTAACAAATATATGTATAAAAATGCAATGCAAAAATATTTTATGATACTATGTAATATAACAAGATGAATGATGGTATTTTTAAACTTTTATGCCTCCATGGTAAATATTTCTTATGGGTTTTTACGTCATAAAAATTATTTACATGGGGTTTAAGTTTTTATAATGCCATGATGAGAATTTTTGTTTCATGATGCAGGTGTTGAAAAGTAAATATGCTAAGATAAAATGATTAATACAGTATGAAAAAGTAAATATGGATAACTACCGAGTTACCTCCCAGTGAGGGTTCAGAATTTTAAGTCCACCAAACCAGACTTCTCCGTGCAGGTTTATTCTTCTGGTGCGTCAGTAGGTCCTAGAGATGGAGACCTTAATAGTTACACTTGCTTTTCATGTCACTCCGAATTAGAGTATTTTCTGGTCTTGGCTTGAAGGCGAATCACTCTTCCTTCTCATTAATATGGAATTTAATTTTTCTGGCTCCGACATCAATGTGAGCATTTGTAGTGCTCAGGAAGGGTCTCCCAAGAATGAGGGGTGTCTTCATGTCTTCCTCCATGTCAAGTACTACAAAATCTATGGGAACGAAAAACTTTTGTATTTTTACCGGAATGTTTTCAGCGATTCCTATAGGGTAGCGGACCGATTGGTCGGCTAGTTACAAGCACATTGATGTTGGCATGAGTGTTGAATAGTTGAGCTTGTCAAAGACCTTTTTGGGCATGACACTGACACTTGCTCTAAGATTGCATAACGCATTATTAAAGTTCTGGCTCCCAATCGAACAATCGATAGTGGAACATCCTAGATCCGTCTTCTTGATAGGTGAAGTGTTTAGGATGGCCACATTATTCTCCTCCATTAACTTGATTACCTCAGTGGAAGGCAGTGGTCTTTTGTTGTTGAGGATATCTGAGATACTTCACGTAGGTAGGTACCTGTATGGCATCTAGCAACGGAATATTGATATATAACTTTTGAATTACCTCTACAAACTTACCAAACTGCTCATCCATTTTGGTTTTCCGATTTCTGGGTGGAAACAGTAGGAGGGTCGTGTCATAAAAATCTTATTGAAACTCTTGCTCTTGTGGCCCAACTTCTTCAACTTCATTGGTTCTCTTCTCTTCCAGCACTACCACTGGTGTCTTACCTGTCCTTGTCGAATATGGCGGATCACGAGTAGATTTGCCACCTCTTGTGGTTATAGCGTTTACCTTCTCAAGGTTAGTGGCAAAAGACAGAGCAGTAGCCAACTGGGCTAATTGCGATTCTATCTTTTTATTATAGCTAAGTTCGTCTTTTATGGCGGAAGAAAAACTATCCATTTTAGTATTTATGTTTTATAGGACCTTATCATTAAAAGCAAGCTTCTTAGAAATATTCTCATTAATCCTAGCTTGTTCTAAGATCAAGTCTTTCAAGGATGGTTTCTTAGGATTAGAAGAATTATAGTAATTACTGGGGTACTTACCTTGGTAATTCGACCATTGTTATTGATTCCATCCTTGTCTCTATTTTTGTGGAATAGAATTGTTGATGACGTTTGCATCCTCCTGATATTCAGGAAATTCTACCCCCAAATATTCTCCACATGTGTTTTGAGCATTAAATGCATCTTGAATGGCCTAATGATCTTTGTTGTAATTGGCTCGTTGTTCAAGCCAATTTAACAAGACGTCCATCTTGGTTGATAGTGCACACACCTCTTCTAGTACTTCTTCGCTCTATTGCACGATTGAATGTTGCATGATGACTAGCCTTGATTAGAGGCTATCTTCTCCATAAGAGTTTCAGCTTTTCCAAGGGTGAGTGACATAAATGATCCTCCAACAGTTGCATCCATGGTAAAAGCCTTGCATGAGCAACCAATCTTCCATCCCATGATGAGGACAATCTGAAATGTATTCTTGGAAATGTTCACATGCTTCTAGAATGGTTTCTCCCTTCTACTGTTGGAAATTGGAAATCTTTCCTCTTAAGGCATTTGTCTTGCCTATAGGGAAGAACTTTTCTAGAAAGGCCTTTGAACACTTTGCCCATGTGTTGATGTGATCTTTGTTGATGTAGAACCACTGCTTTTCTCTTCCCACTAGTGAGAATGGAAACAGGTAGAGTAGTATGATGTCTTGAGCAACTTCCTTGATGATGCCTGTGCTGCTAATCTCTAGAAAATTCTGAAGATGAGCACTAGCATCTTTATGTGCCTTTCCACTGAATGGGGTAGCTTGCACCATGTTGATGAGGCTTGGCTTGAGCTCAAACTTGAGGTTGGTAGTTCTGAGTGTTGGTCCAGTGCGAATGTTCTCGGTGCTTGGAGTAGAGAACTCACGTAGGGTCTTGTCATCCATAGCTCAGAAAATTGGTGTTAAGCTTCCTCTTGATTTGGTTGAATATGATTAATGGGAATTTTTGGTAAATCACAATCAATCCTATAATACCCTGTATAAGATATAAACAAAGACAAACAAGGGTAAGCCTGCTAAAGCAGAGGTTATGATTTTTTTCAATAAGTATTTAGTTGATCAATTCTCTGTAGACATATGCCCCTCCCCAGCAACGGCGCCAGAAAAGCTTGTTGACATTTCTTAGCATCACTCTTTACTAAGTTGTCATCCCTAGCATGACGCCAGAAATGCGTTGTTGGTAATTATAAATGACACTTGAAAACATAGAGGAAAATTGTATATATATATATATATATATATATATATATATATATATATATATATAAGGAGAGTATATTTAGTAGCCAGCTACAAAATAAGTTATTCTGTAGCCACATCCATTTATGATAATTTTATATACTAATTTGCGATAATTGGGTTACTATAACACATGAGGATATTTACCATAATGTTATAATAAACTACTTAGTAAGGAGTTACTATAATCTCATAAATTAACATAGTAATTATCGTAACTCAAAGTGGCTATAGAATAAGTTATTTTATAGCCAGCTACAGGGTAGTAGCTCTCTCTCTATATATATAAATATAAAAGTATCTGCAAGCGCACAGATAATATACTATTGTAGCATTTCACTCGGGAGTATATCGAGTATCGTTATTTATATTTTATCCACAGGGAGGAGCTATGGAGTTGTGTTGGCATAGAGATATTGACAAATATATATATACTTATAATAAAACCACTCATGCTATGGTAGGGGTAACTTAAATGATAAATAAATAATAAGTGTAAAGTAATAATGGTATTCCAGAGATAGAAATAGAGACTCATAAAATGTAGTACGGCTAAGCAAGAGATTCGTTAAGAGCAAAAGATTTCTAAGTCATTCCTTATTTACTAAGTCTTTTGTACACCCAAGTATATACACTCTCATCTATAGTATAACTAACTTTAGATCTATGTATAAGGAATATTACTAAGGAAGATTAAGAACAAAGCTTGTCTCCCTTTGCAACCGCGTTCTACTTGCTCTACAAACGGGGAGTGGACTACAAAGGACTTAACAGGACTGTCACATCCACGATCTACCACATGACCTAGAGTGCAGAATGCATCCACAGGCAAACAATATCTAAGCACCATGCTTATATAATGTTGACCACTTAACTCACTTGAGTACTGAGCTAAGAGCTTTGCAAACATATGCATAAATTCACCATCAATCATAACTATATCAAGCATATAACTAGAGCAAACTAGGAACATAATAAATAGCAACATAATATTGAAGTAGCACAAAGTCATAAATATAGAGATACAATGGCTATACTAGTCTCTAGACGACAGATCCGGAATCCTAAGCAATAGCTCACACTCTACTTGAACCTTGCTAGCTAGCCTATACTAGAAACTTGAAGAATCGAAGCTCTATTCTCATCTCTCTAGAAACCCTAATTTTTGGTCTAATCTTGACTTATGGCAGCATGCTCTAGAGCGAGGGCAGGGGCTGGTTATATAGGCCGGAGCGTCCAACATGAGCCCTTGGATCAAACTGACTAAAAGGACGGCGTAGATGCAACTTAGGAGGCGGTGGAGAAACGACATTCGAAGGAGGGGCTGACATGTGGGCCCAGGGGGTTGAGTGGCTTATAGGTGGGGCTGACCGGCCCCACATGTCAGTGCCTTAGTCTCTGCTTCGGTGTGGTGTCTTCCTGAGTCCTCTGGAACCTTCTGGAGTAGTTTTCGCCATAGATAAGCATGATTTAATTTGACGTTTTGATCCTCTTTGACGGTTTTCTGAAATAACCTTGCTAAAAACGCTGAAAACATAGATTCACCAAAACTCATGGAAACTGTTTGTTTAAACCCCTAAGTCTATGTTGGTGATCATTTTCATGCATTATTTCAAGTTATATTGAAGTTTATAATGAAGGATAACTACCGTCAACACCCCTCACAAGCAACCGATCGAGGCCGGAGACAATCACCAACTCTGCTCAATGATCCTCCAATCATCGGGCCATCTAGGTGTCGGTAAACACTAAGAGTAACAAGCTCACAACTAGCCCAAATCACCCAACTTGTACCACGAGATGATGCAACTCAATGTAATGCACTAGAGGCTCTCCAATCTCACTAAAGATGATGAAATCAAGTGAACAAGTGAGTGGAGTGTGTTGCTCAGCTTCAAAAGGGTGTGCACAAGTGTATGAGGCACCAAGAGAGTAGCCAAGGCCGGCCACACCCTCTGTTTATAGCCACACAAGCAAATAGAGCCGTTATACCCCTTAGAGCTATTTTTGTGAGGTCACTGGACAGGGTGGTGCCTGATACCGGACATGGCGGTGACCTGCCCAATGGTCGAATTTTAACGGTCACAAACTAGTCGTTGGGGCACCGCCCTGGGTGGCGGTGGCACCGCCCTAAAGGTGGCGGTGACCACCCAGTCGTGCCCTAGAAATCAAATCTCTGGATAAAAGGGGTGGTGCACCACGCGCACCCATGGCGGTGACCATGGTGGTGCCCCCCTCGGTTGCCTCGGCTCTCTGCCGAAAAGTGACGGTGGCACTGGACACCCTACGGTGGTGCACCGCCATGCCAGTGGCAGTGTACACCGGTAGGGCGGTGACCACCCTGAAACTGCTGCTCTCAGCCACGGTTACCCGGTCACCGGAGGGGCCATGGCAGTGCACCACCCCTGCCATTGTGGTGACCACCCTAAGGCAAAAAACTTTGTTAGCTGCATTTACGATTCTCGATTCAATCCACACACAGTCTAACACTCCTTTGCAAGCGTTGCTGACCCTCAAAATGTTTTCCAAAAACATGTTATAGCCAAGTTAGCATTTCTCAAAACATTTTCAATAAATATTTTTTGATTGCTCTCCGAAGTGCCCTGGGCCTAAATGCAATGCATGAAGTCCAACACCTAGTGGCACTAGATGACTGAATTGTCTAGTTAAGAACCCCTCTTAATAGTACGGCAATTTATCCTAAATGTGATCACACTCTCTATAGTGTCTTGATCACTAAAACAAAATCTCTAATTATACCATTGCCCTAATCTCCATAGGGTTTTGTTTTTCTCTTTCTTGTTTTCCAAGTTGAGCACTTGATCATCATCACATGTGTCCATCTCATCATTTCATGTGATCAACACCACCATTCGAGTGCCACCATTCTCCTCACTTGGATTGCACCAACCTAGCTCATATCATCACTTATGACAAAGGTTAGTCCTTAGGTTTAATCAATTATCCAAAACCAAACTAGGGCTTTCAGCCACCCTAGCCTCCGCACGCTGTTGGAGAAGAGGAAAGGCCTGACAGCTGGCGGAGAAGAAGAGGAAGGGCTCGGTCGTCGATAGAGGAGAAGAATAGGGCATGGCCTAGATCTCTGCCGCACCGGCCTCCGTGCGCTGATGGAGAGGAAGAGGGAGGGCGTGCTGCCATTGACTTGTTGTCGACCTCCTGAGCATGGCGTAGCCTAATGACACGCTCACCTCAATGTCGATCGCCGCCTCCTTTTGACGATGACTGCACGTGGATCTCGGCTGGGCAGTAGGTGAGGAAGAAGGCAAGGGTAGGGCTCACTCGGGAGGCGTCACTAGATTCGCCTCAGCGTCAACCTCCGTGCCATCGATTCGCTTGGGGAACGGAGGCTCTGCCTCAACGACTCTATTCCAAGTGCACGTGAACCAAGGTAAACAATAAAAGATGTAGGCCTACAACCTTTCCTTGTGGGGCCCATAGTCTAAAATGATGATTTCTTTGGGACAACGCTCGAACGCTAGGACGACGTTTTTCTGGGACAGAGGCACTTATGGCTCCATTTGGCACAACTTTACTTCACTGATGAAGCCATTTCTTTTGCTTTAGCTCCACAAGCAGCTCTCACAGAATCTCACACAGGGCCTACCGGAGCGAGTTGTAGCTAGGTGAAGCTACTATTATCAGTTACATCTCCCTTCCATCCCTTGTGAGAGCATATTTTTAGGGGTTCCAAATAGTTTTAGAAGTTGGTGGTGGCCATACAGGGCCTATATAAGAACCCTTAGATCACTACATATATTTAAATCTTATTATGATACACGTTAATATGATGGTGGGCCACCTATACACTTATGATCATCCGTGGTCACGACTTTATACGCATTCCTTTTTGTGCAAATGGTCTATCGACGTCCTATTTCTATTATTTTTCTTCCACTAACAAATTTTTTAAGGGATCGCAATGCCTAAGAGAAGGGAGTGAATTAGGCTTTCTAAAACTTCTACTCTAAACTATGGCTTCTAGTTGCACTTATCAAAACCTTATGCAATAAAGTAATTTATCTATACATGCAACTAAGATTTTACTAAGTGTGTTGCTATCTCTACCATAAAAGAGTTATGCAACTTCGGTTCCAATCCTATCAACTACTCCAGCAAGCTAAACTATAGAATAGTAAGCACACGACTTAGGTACACATTGTAAATGTGGAAGCTCAAGGGTAAAGAATGCAAACTCCTATTGGTGACTCTGGTATTTTTACCGAGGTATCAAGAAGCTCATATTTCTTCTTAGTCCTCGTTGGAGCCCCTCACAAGGATACTCTTGCAAGGGCAAGCTCGATTGTCATTAGAGAATAGCAACAATTTTTCGCTGTTCCATTTTTGGCACAATACACATTCGTATTTAGGGTGTAATTTTTTTGCTCCGA
Organism: Miscanthus floridulus; assembly: GCF_019320115.1. Classification (NCBI taxonomy): domain Eukaryota; kingdom Viridiplantae; phylum Streptophyta; class Magnoliopsida; order Poales; family Poaceae; genus Miscanthus; species Miscanthus floridulus. The sequence continues at coordinate 20,882,720 of NC_089591.1, read as the reverse complement.
ACTCTAATTTTGTTGATCTTGGACTTTTGAAAACCTAATGAAGAGCTCTACAACTTTGAACAAATATCATATCAATTTGTGCAAATCTAAAATCATGAAACAAGACCAATTCATCCATCTCTATCTCCCGGCTTTAATGGCTTAATTTTCTGTTGTGTCTTCACGTCCCGACTTCTACTTGCCTTAGCTGCCTCTGGCCTGGCCACAGAGAAGCACCTATAACCGCACCTAGCCGGTGGCTTCCGCTCCACCTACACCCAGTGGCGGCGGCCATGTGCCCCGGCAGCGCCTGTGTTGAAAGAGAAGAGGTGAAGAAGAAAGAAATGAGAGAGAGGTTTCTATCCACAAGAAGTTACGGCAAAGAGATAAGGCCAATGGGTAGTTTAGTCATTCAACCTTGCCTTGGAAACTAAAAGAAAGAAGAAGAAAATGTTAAATGGAGAAAAGGAGAAAACATTGTTTTTAACAAATTCGTAGACAGAGTGGCAAATTTTCAACGTGTGAACTGGATGTCAAATGTTCACTGGTGAATGAATTGGGTGTCAAATATTCAATTTTCTCGCTAGCGCCATGCTCATGCGCCGAGCGTCGTAGCCTGCACCTTTACCCTCGTGGCGCTGCCGGTCAATTGCTCCAAGAGAAGAACTCACGTGCTAGGGAGACCCCTCATCTGTCGAATTGGCGGAGGATGACCAGATCCACTCCGTGGGCATTCAGATCTAGACAATATGTGCAGGGGTCTTCGAGCATAGGATCCCACCTCCGTGGACACCTCCATCCATGGATCCGCTAGACTGGCCATCCTCCTTTCGCCACCACGCTCAAGACCACCACCAGCGTTGTAATCGTACCGCCGTCGCCGCAAGAGAGATGAAAAGGGAAGGGCCGAAGGGATGGGCGAGAAAAAGAACACAACCATTGAGGGAAAAGAGGCAAGGGGGTTGTTGAGCCTACTATGGGACAAACAACAGGCAAGTTTTTTTTGAGATGAATTATATTAAAATATAGTTGGGTACAACCATTGAAGAATTATATTAAAATATAGTTGGGTACATCATCACATTACAAGAACTCTAAAATACACTACATATATCTAGAAGCTGATTTCCATCTAAATTGTACCCACACTGTGAATAGCTTCAAATCTCAAATCCAAACCTGTATGACGCTTCGTATGGATGACCGCACTGGCAAACACTCGGTAAAAGACCTGAGGACAGATGCCCAAAGAACGACGACCAACATTCCTGCAGGCGGACTTAAGAAACTTTTTTTTCTTGTGTCTTCCTTCTTCTTCTTTCTGCCACCGAAGAATAAGGAAGATTGATCTAAAAATTATTCTCCCTAGTCCTTCATCGTGGCCAGATCAAACCATGGCAAAACAGAGAAGAGACCGGAGGAAATTATTCCATGGCGGCGACATCATCTCCGCCTTGATATCATCGTCCTGAAAGAAAGGTCTCCATGTCGTCATGCCGGTGAAGTTGCTAACACCGTAATTGTCGCCCTCATCTTCAATAGAGCCACCATGGAGAAAACGGTTCCACCCTTCCCCATCGCCGAAGAGGAGAAGATAAATCCCTAATACCAAAAAACTTGGCATGGAGAAACCCTAACCCTAAGGACTCGATTTACTAGAAAAACTTACATAAAAACAATAGATCCCCACTCCCTTCAGCCTCTGACAGATGTCGGAGGGGGACCAGTGGCGGTGAAGGCGGGTAGCAGCGACGGCGGTAGCGCTGGGGGAGTCGCGAGACCCGACCCTTACCCCTTCGGTGGTTAGGAATGAAGGAAATAACAACATGCAAGTTAAGCATGCTCTACTCCCTCACGCAGTGTGGAGGCTCGAGGGGCTGACAAGTCAGGCCAGGCTCTCAACACACCTGTAAAGCGGCGGGGGGCGGGGGGGGGGGGGGGGGGGGGGAGGCTAGAATTTGAGGTAAGTTTTAATTTCCGTGATGTGGAGTTGAAGCGCTCTCCTCAGAAGGCACATCATGTAATTCATTTATTGATCTTTGCAATAAAGGAGTTGTGCCTTCTATTCATGAATGGAGGGTGTACAACTAACCCTAGAAATTTAAGAAATGGCGATGACAATACATAAATGGTGATGACAATACATAAACCCCTATCATATGCGCCTATGGTAGAGAGTGCTTCATACACGTCTCTTCTGCTCCTCAAAAGACCAAACAGGAGACGTCACCACCGACGTGCCTCTTCACTTCGGCATGCTCCCCGCTCCGTCTCTCTCCCCGTGCGTGCCGACAGGTGGGCCAGGCGCACGTCGCCCACCTCACCTGGCGCCTGGCGGCCTGGCATTTCCTCGCCTGCTCCATCAACCTCCCGTCTCGCCCTGCTGCCGTCGCGGACGCGACGAGCGACGACGTGCCGTCGTGGATGCGACTAGCGACGACGTGCCGTCGCCCGCCTCTCCTCCTCCTCACCCGCTCCCTCGCCCTCCCCTTCTTCCCCGCACCCATAGTTGGCCCCAACGGCTTCTGGATCTTGCCGCTGCTCGATTCAGGGCGGGCGGTGCTGTTGCGGGATCTCGCCGGCCCGCGAGGCAGGCGAGGCACGGGCGCCTGGGCGGCCGAGAGCGGCGCGGGCGCCAGACCGACCATCCACCGAGGCACCGAGATGCTGTGGCGCACTGCATCCGCCGGAACAAGACACACACAATCTGCAGCCACCGCAGCTTCCATCTCCAGAAGTGCACATGCTCCTCTGCAGCTACCCCGCTGCCCGCAGCAGCAAATGTAATTAAGATCTGCCTCCATGCTTCCTCTCTCTCTCTCTCTCTCTCTCTCTCTCTCTCTCTCTCTCTCTCTCTCTCTCTCTCTACCCTCTGCTAGATCTAGCCAGTTTAGGTGTTCACCTATGTATTCCGTTCCATTTGGGTGCAAGTTATTCTGTCCCATTTGGATTTGATTTAGCATGTAGATTATTGTTTTGGAGGAGGATTAGTTGAAGGATCATCAGCTTGATCACAGCACAACTTCCTGAATATGGCATATTGAGCAGAATTTGTTCCATGAAACTTTTAGTTACGCCATAGTTAAAATTATTTTTTTTTTCTGTTAGAAAAGTTTTTAGAAGACCCAGAGATCTCTATGTTGTTAATTTTTCATGATGTCTTGTTCTGGGTTGTAATATCTCTGAATATCGAATCAGTTCAGAACCTCAGGATATTGGATTATTTAAACTAGAGAGTTATCAATACTTCAGTACCTTCCTATTTGGTGCTTAAACATTGGATGTCAGTTGAATAATCCAGCAAGTACAAATTCCTGAATGTTAGTCCGTTTTCAGGTAAGTATGAAACTGCATGTCTATTTTGTGGGCTAAGATTAGAAATACTAAACAATTGAATTATGATTTTAAGATAATGCCAAACTTTTCGAAGATGAAGTTCAATTTTGACTAGCATTCTCCCATCTGTTGCCTACAGCATTCTCCCCTTTGCCAAACACTTGCCCCTGCTCCTCAACTGCTGGTTACCTGGTGAAATCAGTAGACGGCATGATGGAACACAAAACATTCACATGTTTTAATAATTAGCTTAATGGCTATCAAGTTCATTTTGGCTTGTCTAAAGTCAGCCTTCACTAGCCCACGTGTACCCAATTTTTCAGAGTTTTTGTTGACCAGCAGGAATATGCATGAAAATTTTCATTTGTGGTTTATGTTTTGTGCATCAGTACAAATTCATGAATATTAGCAAGTGAACAGCTCAGCTTGTTCCTGCTCTGTTCGGTAGCAGTAGCAACTGCAAGCAGTTAGCTTTGGTTCATCTTGTCATTTGCAGTAGCAACAATAAACTATATGTTTACGAGTTCTATTCACCTTTAGGTTGCATAGAATTTTTGTTTATTTCTTCAGTTAATTCATTTGCCTAAGTCGTATTGGTTGTAGCAGTTTGCGTGCAGTGTGTTGATAGGAGCAAAGTAATTCAGTGGCGATAGGAGCAAAGTAATTCAGTGGCAGCTATAGCCATTGTTTTTCATAGAGTTCACAGTATTTTTGCTTCAGTGCAGTTCGTTCATGGCAGCAGCTTAGAGAGGCTTTAATTGTGACATTGTATTTCATGCAATAGTGAATCAATCGTTCAAGCAATTGTTTCCTATTTATGCAGTAGTTCGCTCCTACAAATATTCCTTTGAATTGGTCTGAGACTACTGTTCTAAAAAATATTTTTAGGTTGATATACGGTTAAGTAAAATACTGTTGATACATGTGGACTAGCATTTTAGTCAGTATTTTCTGCTTCTATGTACATGCTTTTGTTGGGAATGTGATTGATATACTGGTCCCATATTGCATTTGGTGGTTCCCTGGTTGCTGCCTTTATTTGCCCTTGACATTTATAAGATATTATTATTTATGGTGAACTACAAGTAGAGTAGTTCCTGTTCTCCAGCATTCCATTTTATGCATTAATCTATCACTTTGTGTGTACACCAATGGCTACAATAAGCTACATGATTGTTCATTTCTGGTGAATTTGCTTTCATAGGTTACCATGTTTAAACTTTGGCCTTCTTAAATGTAGAGTGGTATCATTTAATTGATCAAGCTCCATCAGAAATGTTTGAAGATGGATCGGGTGATCATGATATCAGGTGCTCAAGCAAGCAAGCTTTGTGAAAAAATGGAAAATTGTTCTGGTGAAATCCAAACAAGCAGTGTGTTATAAAACAAGGTATGGCTGAACAGATGGTACTCGACTACTTGTACACCCTCACGCAATGTAAAGGTTCCATGAAGGATGAACTGAGCATCCCCAAGTTCTCCAGTTCCTCCACAACCTGAGTCATTTCGGCTTGATAGAAAAAATGACAAATTTGTGCAGTTACTTGACATGGTCGGTGAAGATTTGCAAGCGAGCATTGCACCAAATTCTCAAATTTTGTAGCAATGGTATTGCATTGGACAACTGATATATTGTGAGATTCTGAATTTGTTATGCTCATATCTTCTATGGTCTATTTTGCCCAAGATATTGAGACAAGGAAACATGCATATGCGTGAATGGAGCATTTTGAGAGGCTGCATAATTATTATACAAACAAATTGGGTTAATATAGATTTCTTATCATAATTAAAAATTAATAGTCTTTTTGTTACCTGTGGCAACGCACGGGCAATAGCTAGTTAACTATAGGCACAAAATGTTTTGATGGATATCCACAACCTTTTTACATTCCTCATCTTCCGAACAATATTTTCGTGAGATTCAATTTTATAGCTGTTGTACCATGTCCAGAAAAACACGAATGATACAAAAATCTAGAAACCTTGCATAGGTCCATGCCCGAAGAAAAATCTCAGATTCCAAGCAAAACATAAAATCCTAAACAATGCACGAAAACCATAGAGGGCACTGGGCACACGAATAAAACATTCAGCATGAGATTTTTGTACCTTCCCGCCGTTACCTTACAGACATGGAGTGATCAGACAAATAAGACAGTTATTTGGGACGGCATGAACACTGGCCACCTCTCACGTCTTAGATATTGTATCTACATGCTGTTTTTCATTTTTTTTCCGAGCACTTACAACTTTGTGCTAGTGGCGTGCAAGTCAGTTCTGCAAACACCATGAATGAGGTATGCGTCCTACCCTATCAGTAAAACTGCCAGAGAATCTGTATCATCAGCATTGAAACATCACCACAGCATTTCGAAGGAGAAAAAAACTGAACATTTGCAGAAAGAGTGTCCAATATGCGACTAGTGTCCTTTTTCAAACCTTCCGATCACTACTCAAAGCAAAATTAGTCATTCTTCACCCGAGGGTCAACTAATCACCTAGTGACGTTTTTTCTGGTATAGTGAATATCCAACAAGAGCAGACAATAATATAGTCCACAGAACCTGCATATGAAACTAAGTGGGTCAACAGTTGAACAATGACTTTGCATAATGTTAAATTTGTTTAACATATAATATATAGAATTACACTAACAAAGTTACATGAATATGTAACAAATGTACAAATCCCCATCAGCTAAATTTTAACATACAAAAAAATAGCACTTAGAATTTAAAAGATTACCATGTTTATTGTATTCCATCTCTCAAGCTTCCTTATCCTGGACTGCATGTCATCAAGAACACTATCTGTAGAGGAAATTTCTCGCATTGGTGAAGATGAATCTGAATTGAAGCTCCCTCCCTGCATGAGTAATGATTTCAGTATATGAGAATAACTTGAAAAGAACAGTAAGCATAAAATTTGAGCAGACAGACAGTTGTTGAAGAACTAAGTGGGTATGTTCAACAACTGAGTGTTGCAGAAATGCGTATGTTGCGATGGATTTACGGTTACACAAGAATGGACCGAGTTCGGAACGATGATATACGTGATCGTTTAGAGGTAGCACCAATTGAAGAAAAGCTTGAGACCTCCAGAGGCACCAGTGCATTGTGGAGTCCTAAGCCAAGCTAATAATATGAGGAGAGGTAGAGGAAGACCGAAATTGACATGAGGGGAGGCAATAAAAAGAGATTTGAAAACTTGAGATATACCTAGAGATCTATGTTTGAATAGGAGTACTTGGAAAGCAGCTATTGAAGTGCCTGAACCGTGACTTGGGGCTCTTGGTGGGTTTCAACTCTAGCCTACCCCAACTTGCTTGGGAGTGAAAGGCTATGTTGTTGTTGTACAGTTGTTGAAGAACTAAGTAGCCTTGTACATTTTAGAGGCCCAGATGAAGCAGTCCACTTATGAGAAATAGAATTGAGTTGTCTGCTAACGTTCAGTTGTACTAAATAGCCCTGTACATTTTAGATGCCCAGAAAAGGCTGCCTGTTTACCCATGTATATATACACACTAAAGAGGAGAAATAGAACTGAGGTGTCTGCTACCGCTCTCAGTTGGGACTATGGTTTCAGTTTCCAAGAACTTGCAGCAAATATCTGAGTCCCGGTCAAACCAGTCATTCACAGGATACTAAATTATGACCAATTTTGTCTGTAATTAGTACAAATGCTACATGAATTTAAAGAAAATGACATACTAAAAAAATCTAGGCCGTGTAAGAATATTTAAAAGGTCCAAAATTAGGTAATCTCGCACTTTAACAATCCTGACACATTTATCAAATATGACAAAATTACAATAACATTTTGGAGAAAATAGCAAAGCAGTTCCCTCGATTTGTTCAACTTAGAATATTTAGCTCATCGAACTTGCAAATTACTCCATCCAAAATTATAAGTCGTTTTGGGTTTTCTAGATACATAACTTTTACTATGCACCAAGATATAAGTTGTCTAGATACATAGTAAAAACTAGTAGTTGTATAATCCCAATTCCCAAATGTTGGATGACTCCAAATTAACGTTTTTTTTATAATGTTCTTCCTGCTATGTTAATTGAAACAATAATGGTTAACAATATGGTAGCTAAATGCAGACAAGTATTCTCAGTTGCAAACATTGCATTGATATTGTTACTGCCCTCACGATAGCTTATCAAGGAAGCTTCCTAGTATGGTGTACAAATAGTTTACATACGTATCTACAGCAACATACCTGTGACTGGATGAACTCAACCAGTTCCTGCAGCCTTGCAGCTTGTTGATTGTGAATACCAATAGATGCATTACCATCAGCTGGTAAGCTCTCCAAAATAATTTGAAGATAGCTCTGCATAGCACCAAGGAACCATGAAACTGAAAATAGAAATAAGCTATATATATAACTATGTTTCGCACGGATTGATTTCAGGAATCCTAACCAAACCTTTGTTGTGTATGAACCATCCAAGCTGAGTGCAGAACCAGCAGAGGTAACTATGTCTTTATTTGTCCCTTTAATTTGAAGATATGGAGTCGACACTCCTTGTAGATGGTCAACTTCTATTAAAATCTTCAATGGATTTCAAAAGGCATCAGAACATACTTGTAGTTAACAGATACACTACTGCTTCCATCATAACATTACAAAATAATGTTATATAAAATAACAGATAAGATGATAATTGCTTTAGGTATGTAAAGTTACTATCGAAGCAGTTTTAAACCACAAAATGAGAGACAAATGTGTTAAATTCGTATGTTCAGCCATACCAATAGAGGTATAGTAATAGGAGTGAGCAGTAGGATTGTGCCCTGTTACAAGATTGTTCAAACACAGTATGCATGCATTCAGTTCATTTTTATCACTATAGTATTTATTTCCTGTACAGCTAGATAAAGATCGAGTCGCGGTCTCCTCGCATTGCACAGGCGAGGGTAAGGCTTGCCACTAACACCCTTCCCCAGACCCCGCATAGAGCGGGAGCTCCCTGCACTGGGTACGCCCTTTTACAGCTAGATAAATATCATAGGTCCATCCAAAAACTACTAATAAAATTACTAACAACCAAATGTTATGACTGACATGAGATTGTAGTTTTCATTTTCAAAATTATGAATTTCTGTCGAACTTCAAATTTCTAAATCTACAGGATAAATATGTAACAATACTTTGATAAATCTTTCCTCTTAATGAAGGCATTCATAATAATCAAGCAAACCTGAAAATGTGCCAGCAAATTTCACAATTCCCTAAGTCATTTAATCCTTATTAATCGTACATAGCTCAACAATGACACCAAAGGATCACAAATCACTGTACAATCAAGCAATAATGGCATAATAGCACAGGAGTAGAGAGATTTTTACAAAAACAAAAACACTTTGTCCATTTAGAGGGTAGGCTAGTATGCGGTCTTTTCTCCAAATAAAAAAGAAGGGCTACAGTGGTTAAGGAACATAATAACCTTTCCATCTTGGTAAATGACAGCAGAAGCTTCAATATATGCAACAGCTTGGTAACTACAAAACAGGAATGAAAATAAATTAATATATCATAGTTGTCAAAAGAACTTTAAGAAGGCTTAGGAAATATCTGGATAGATTTTAGCATATCAATCGAAAGATTACTAAAATAATGTTACATAGCTCAGCTAGTACAGCACAGTTCCCCAGAGGTCATAAGTTCCACTGCACCATTAATTGAACCTTTATACTATTCTCTCTTATATTTCAAGAAGCATATAGAATTTGTTCACTTGTTCAGGTAAGTTGATGTCTAGTGGTGACCAAAACAGGTAACCACTTGGCAATAGTATTATCATAGTATTTTGGACCTAAACAACGTATTCCTATATCATCTGCCCAAGAGGCTTAGTAATACGAGCAACATAGTATTCCACCAATTTTCTCCCTCCTACATGGTAACACAAGTTCAGATTCAGATCTAGGGCACAATATCGCTTCCACACCATGTGCCCCCGCAGAGCTCGACCTTTGCTGGGGGCAGCGCCCTTGTTTAGGTGGCACATCCTATTGATTTGTCACCCTTGTCATCGTTCTAGTGTGGGTCGCAACATCAGATTCTCTCTCTGTCCAGATCTTCGCTGCCAGACTGGACACAAACTAACCCTACGTCACTGTGGTGACAGCCAGGGCAGATCGCACCCCGACCATGCACTCCGGCATCCTCCACTGCTATCAACACGTCCTGCCCTGCTGCCGTCGAACATCCTGGCAGACGATTTGTTCCGGATGCCCAGCCACTATCCATGCCAGTGCTCGCCACCAACCAGCGTCGTCTACGCCTTGCCACTCCCTCCTGCACCACCAGGATCCATCTGATCTTGTGACAGGAGGCTGCCACCTGGCCTGTACACATGACCAAAGGACAGCTTCGGCAGGCCACCCATGTCAGAAACTTGTCACCAACCTGCGTCATCCACCGCTCCCTCCTGCACCACCAAGATACGTCTAATCCTGCACCAGGAGCCCGCCATGGGGCCACACTGCAAGCATCGCTAGAGGACGCCACCGGCCAGGCCACCCCACAACCACTAGTTTTTGATCTATTGCTGCATGTATCCCTTTTTGGTTTACCCGCTCACTGATCGAGATTGAGTCGCACATCAACCTGGCACGTATCTACTCCGACATTGACGTCGACTACGCTGACCTCTACCCCTTAGCTCGTACTGGTAGGCCGGGCACACGATGCTGAGGGGACGCTTTCCAACATTGCTTCTCGGTCATCATGTCCGCACGTCCTCATCGCCGATGCATCATCAACACCACTGATCGAGACGATTCTACTGACTTCTCACATGTACTTTAGTCTAATCAGCCGATTATGCACCACCCATTCGGCTCCCATGACGTTTGTCATCGAGTACTACATGCATCCTCTCCGAGCAATAAGGATGCTGATGTGTCGCCCATGCCTCTGTCCATGTGGCACTTGCCACTACATCTACAACACCGTCCCCTGTGCATCGGCGACCATGTATTGTGGACTCATTTGTAGGCCGGCAGTACCGGCGTAGGTCCAGGCGTACCACGGCCAACAGTGGCTGAGTCAGTCTTAGTTGGTTTGGAAAGGCAATCAGGCGGGAGGAATTTTAAGATCTAAGTCTTGGTTTGTTAGGAAAGCACGTGAACTATAAAGGTGGCTTAGGAATAATGTAATTGGCATCGAAGAAGAATAGAACCTCCCTGAGCGGGTGGGGTTCCTCTTCGACGGTGGCTGCGCGCGGTTCAGCCGCTGCCGCCGGCGATCTCCCCACTGCGCCATTGCCACGCTATCCTCTCCGCTCCAATTCCCAGTCCCGCCTACTCCTCCATTCTCCTCTGCGCTCTTCCCGGCGGCAACGCCGTATCAATTTGGTATCAGAGAGCAATTCCGGTGCATCGGCAGCCATGCCCGGCACCGCGCCTGATCCTGCGGCCATGGATGCAAAACTTGATCGCATTTTGGGTCAGCTCTCCACCATCAACAACCGCCTCAATTCGCATGACTCCAGGATCGCCTGTGTGGAGACGGGCAAGCCTGACGCCGGCAAGGGCCCTAGCGGTGATGACGATCACGGCGACGACGATCCCTTCCGCGCCACCGAGGAAGATGACGTGCTTGACCTGGAGCGCGACCGCGCCTGGACATCGTTCCGCGACCGCACATTGCGCGAGCGCAAGCGCTTCACCCGCCCCTTCGACGCGCGCGACTCCGGCCGCCGCGGCTACGATCGCGGCTTCTACAGCCGCGGAGGACGCGGCTATGACGATCGCGTCGAGTGCGACTTCGACATCCGCGGCGGGCGCGGCTACGCGGATCCTGGCGACCGCGACTACGCGGATCATGGCGGGCGCGACTTCGGACGCGGGGACCGCGTGCACGATCGCGACTACGACCGCGTCGGCGGCCGCTTCTTTGATCGCAACCATGAGCCGCACCGACCTCCCAAGATTCCGTTCCCCACCTTCAACGGCGAGTCTGATCCCCTGACTTGGCTGAACAAGTGTGAGAACTTCTTCCGCGGCCATCGAGTTCCGGAAGACGAGAAGGTTTGGATGGCCTCCCTGCACCTGGACGGCATCGTAGCAGAGTGGTACTATCAAATGGAACGGGACTTCGGCATGGTGCCGTGGCCACGCTTCGTTGACTTCGTCAATCTCCGCTTCGGGCCCCCAATCTGCACGAATTCGATCGCGGAGATCAAGGCTTTGGTCCGTACGGGCACGGTGGAGGAATACTCGCGGCGCTTCCAATCCCTGCTCGCGCGCTGCGACGACCTCGCCACACGGACCATCATCGACCTCTACACGGGCGGGTTGGGACAGCCGCTGGCCCATGATGTGTTGATGCAGTACCCGGCCAACCTCCAGAAGGCCATGAGTCTCGCTCGGGCGTTCGAACAGCGTCAGACCGAGTCATCCACGGTCAATAGCTCGGCGGCACCTAAGGGCTCGAGCCGCCGCGCTATGGCGTCGGCCTCGGCCGCTCCCTCCAGCGCTACGGCGAGGACGGCAGGACAGAGGGTCCGCGGCCATGCTTTCGCTGGCTCACGCCGGCGGAGATGCAGGAGAAACGGCAGAACGGGCAGTGCTACTTCTGCCCCGAGCCGTACAGCAAGGACCACAAGTGCGCCGCCAAGGGCGTCTTCCTCATGGACCTGGCGGACGACGAGGAAGATCCGCTCCGCGAGATCGACGACCTGGAGATCTCCCTCCACGCCCTCATTGGCATCAAGTCTGCTGACTCTATGCTGCTGCAGGCGACAGTGGGGGGTGTCCAGCTGCGCGCCCTGGTGGATACCGGCTTCACCCACACGTTCATCCACTCCACGCTCGCGAAGCGCCTGGGTCTCAACGTCACCCCACGCGCTGGCCTCAACGTCATGGTGGCCAACGGTGATCGGGTGCGTAGTCCGGGGGTCTGTCTCGCTACCCCGGTCACCATCGGCGGCGAGGCCTTCGCCATCGACTGCTTCGCGTTGGACTTGGGTGGCTTCGACCTGGTGCTTGGCGTCCAGTGGCTTCGGACGCTGGGACCAATCGTCTGGGACTTCGGCGCCCTGGCGATGTCCTTCTGGTACAATGGCCGTTCCCACCATTGGACCGGCGTGCACAACCGGGGCGTGGCTGCTCGCGCCCTAGCTGACCCCCGTGCCGTGCTGGAGGAGCTGCTACACTCGTACCACGACATCTTCGAGGAGCCCCAGGGTTTACCGCCACCACGCCGACATGATCACAGAATCCACCTCCTGCCGGCATCCCCACCTGTGGCGGTGCGGCCATACCGCTACCTGCAGCTCCTCAAGGACGAAATCGAGCGGCAGTGCGAGGACATGCTCGGCCAGGGGATCATCCGGGAGTCGACATCACCATTTTCCTCCCCGGTGCTCCTGGTCCGCAAGCATGACAAGAGTTTGGCGCTTCTGCGTTGACTACCGCGCTCTCAACGACGTCACCGTTAAAGACAAGTTTCCGATCCCGGTGGTCGACGAGCTCTTGGACGAGCTCAAGGGTGCCCGCTTCTTCACCAAGATCGACCTTCGTAGCGGATACCATCAGGTGCGCATACATCCGGACGACATCGCCAAGACCGCCTTCCGGACGCATCACGGGCATTTCGAGTTCCTCGTCATGCCCTTCGGCCTCACCAACGCGCCGGCGACGTTTCATGCGCTTATGAACGACATGCTGAAGCCGTTCCTCCGCCGCTTTGTTTTGGTTTTTTTTATGATATCTTAATTTCTAGCCCCACGTGGGCTGAGCACTTACAACATGTCAAGACTGTGCTGCAACTGATGCGCGATCACGGTCTCTTTGCCAAGAGGTCCAAGTGCTACTTCGACGAGCCGTCAGTGGCCTACCTCGGCCATATCATTTCAGCCAAGGGGGTTGCCATGGACGCCGACAAGGTGGCGGCCGTGGAGGCATGGCCACGCCCCCGTATGGCCCGAGCGCTGCGGGGGTTCCTGGGCCTCACCGGTTACTACCGGAAATTCATCGCCGGTTATGGCGGTGTGGCGGCGCCGCTCACAGCCCTCCTCAAGCGGGAGGCCTTCACTTGGACGGCTGACGCGGAGTCCGCCTTCCTTGCCCTCAAATCAGCCCTGGTCACCGCTCCCTTGCTGCAACTTCCGGACTTCACCAAGCAATTTGTGGTGGACTGCGACGCGTCCGGTGCCGAGTTTGGCGCTGTGCTGCACCAAGGTGATGGCGCCATCGCCTTCTTCAGCCGACCGGTGGCGCCTCACCATGCCAAGCTTCCAGCGTATGAGCGTGAGCTCATTGTGATGAAAAAGTCTGGCTGGTCTATTGTGGGGCTGTTGGAGGCTGTTGCACAAGGACAACATCTAGTCTTTGTGGGGCTGTTGGCTGTTAGCATCTAGGACAATGGGTTGTTGGCTGTTGGCTGTTAGCATCTATGACAGTAGCTGTTAGCATCTAGGACAGCATATTAGAGGACAGCATCTTAGAGGACAGCACCTTAGCATCTTAGACTAGCATCTTAGCATCTTAGACTAGCATCTTGGCATATGCTTGGCTGGCTAGCAGCCTATAAATATGTAACCCCAACCCCTCAGGTTGGCATGGCATTTGTGTGAGCTTGCGTGAAAAATAGACAAGAAAATTGTCCCAACTCCTAGTGTCATCCTCTCTCGATGAGAGTAAGAATTCTCCTACTACCAAGAGTGAGAATTCAGCGACTAACAAGTGGTATCAGAGCCGTAGTATCATGTAGCCTGAGCATCTCCTGCTCATCCCCTTGCCCAGCCTCGCAACAGCCCCAGCTGAGAGTAGCAGCAGCTCCGGCCGCTCCTGTTCACTCCTCTCCCAGCTTGTCTGAAGCAGCCCTCTCCTCACGCAGCAGCCCCCCGGTAGCGCGTCATGTCCGCAGGGCAGTCTCAGCGCTCGGTCGCCTCGAGCACGCGGCGTCGGCAGGAGGCCCAACTTGCCGCAGCAGAGGAACGCGAGCGAGCGGCGACAGAGACCGCTGCGGCGGTGGTAAGGGCGTCGAGGTTGGCAGCGGCGGAGCTGGCAGCAGCCAGAGCAGAGGCGGCGGCGAATGCAGCGCGTGCGGCGGCAGCGGAGGTCGAGGCTCTGCGCGGCAGCATCGGCAGATCCATTTCCGCTAACGACACCGCCGACGCGGACCTCGAGCTGCTAGAGAGGGAGGCAGCGCGAGCGCGGGCGGCGCAGTGGGCAGCCACGCACGCCCACGAGCGTGGCGGCAGCCCAGACAGGCGCGGACGCGCTGGCGGCGCTCCTGGAGGAGGCGCGCACGGCGGCGACGTTCCTGGAGGAGGCGCGCAAGGCGGCGCTCCTAGAGGAGGCGCGCATGGCGGCGGCGCTCCTGGAGGAGGCGTGCACGGCGGCGACGCTCCTGGAGGAGGCGCACGGCAACGGTGGCGGACGGGTCGATGGAGAGCGCGGCTTTCACAGGCAGCGTGGCTAGGTCCCCAGATCGGTACCGACGGGTCGATGGAGAGCGCGGCCTTCACAGGCAGCGTGGCTCTCTCTCCCCGGATCGGTACCGTGGTTACCACGGGCTCCAGGCTATTGTCAGGGACGTCGGTCCCGGCGGTGGGTGGCCCACCCTCACCAAGACCAACTACGTCGAGTGGGCTGCGGTGATGAGGGTAAAGCTCCAGGTGCGGCACATATGGGAGGCAGTCCGGTACCGCGACGTCGACTACGACCTAGATCGACGGGCGTTGGATGCTCTCATCGCTACAGTCCCGCCCGAGATGCAGTTCTCGCTTACCAGCAAGCAGACTGCCAAGGAGGCTTGGGACGCCATCGCTGCGGCACGCATCGGCAGCGACCGCGCCCGCAAGTCCACACTGCAGGCACTTCGCAAGGAGTGGGAGAACCTGGCCTTCAAGCCAGGTGAGGACGTTGATGACTTTGCTCTCCGTCTCAACACTGTTGCAGAAGATGGTGTAGTTCGGCGACGACACCTACGGCGAGGAGAGAGCTGTCGAAAAGCTCTTCCGCTGCGTCCCCGAGAAGTACAAGCAGATGGCTCGCTCGATCGAGTCGCTGCTGGATCTCTCCACGATGTCGATCGAGGAGGCGATAGGTCGCCTCAAGGTCGTCGACAGTGATGAGCCACAGTCCCTCTCGGGGCCCATCACCACTGGCGGGAAGCTCCTTCTCACTCGGGAGCAGTGGCTTGCCAGCCACCGCGGAGGCGCCGAGGGTGATGCCCGCGGAGGCGCCCAGGGCGGCGCCGCCGGCAGGCACAAGCCGGCACGAGACGACATCTGCCGCAACTGCGGCCAGCTTGGCCATTGGGCCAAGGACTGTCGACAGCCACGACGCGGCCAGGCCCACGTCGCACAGGCGGAGGAGGAGCCAGCTCTGTTCATGGCACATGCCAGCATCGAGCTACCTCCAGCGGCACCGGCCACAGCGGCTCTCCACCTCGACGATCCAAAAGCACACGCCCTCCTCGGCGACAGCTCCGGCAACGACAAGACTGACGGGTGGTGCCTCGACACCGGCGCCACCCATCACATGACCGGTCGACGGGAGTTCTTCACCGAGCTTGACTCTAGCGTCCGAGGCTCCGTCAAGTTTGGGGATGCCTCCGGCGTGGAGATCAAGGGCGTCGGCTCCGTCATCTTCACCACCGTGTCTGGTGAGCACAGGCTGCTCACCGGAGTCTACTACATCCCCGCGTTGAGGAACTCCATCATCAGCTTGGGACAGCTGGATGAGAACGGTTCGCGCGTGGTGGTTGAGGACGGAGTCATGAGGATTTGGGATCGTCGTCGTCGCCTTCTTGCTAAGGTATCCAGAAGCGCAAATCGACTCTACGTCCTTAACATGCAGGTGGCACAACCCCTCTGTCTCGCTGCTCGTCGGGACGACGAGGCGTGGCAGTGGCACGAGCGTTTCGGGCACCTTCACTTTGAGGCCCTGAAGCGGCTTAGTGCCACGGAGATGGTGCAAGGCCTGCCGTGCCTCGACCATGTGGAGCAGCTCTGCGACGTCTGCTTGTTGACGAAGCAGAGGCGACTCCCCTTTCCCCAGCGGGCAAGCTTTCGAGCCAAGGAGAGGCTCGAGCTTGTGCAAGGGGACTTGTGTGGCCCGGTGACACCGGCCACACCGGGAGGACGACGCTACTTCCTGCTGCTCGTCGACGACCTCTCCCGCTACATGTGGGTGATGGTCCTCGGCAGCAAGAGAGAGGCTGCGGACGCCATCAGGCGCGCGCAGGCTGCTGCGGAGGCGGAGTGCGGCCGCAAGCTGCGCGTGCTGCGCACCGACAACGGCGGCGAATTCACGGCGGCTGAATTCGCGTCGTACTGCGCTGACGAGGGCATTCGGCGCCACTACTCCGCGCCGTACAGCCCGCAGCAGAACGGCGTCGTCGAGCGGCGCAACCAGACGGTTGTGGGGATGGCTCGGGCCCTCCTCAAGCAGAGGGGGATGCCGGCTATCTTCTGGGGAGAGGCGGTGGTGACGGCCGTCTACATCCTCAACCGCTCGCCTACCAAGGCGCTCGACGGCAGGACGCCGTACGAGGCTTGGCATGGGCGCAAGCCGGCGGTCTCCCACTTGCGGGTCTTCGGCTGCCTCGCATTCGCCAAGGAGCTTGGCCACATCAGCAAGCTCGACGACAGGAGCACTCCGGGAGTGTTCATCGGCTACGCGGAGGGCTCGAAGGCCTACCGCATCCTCGACCCGAAGACAAAGCGTGTGCGCACAGCGCGCGACGTTGTGTTCGACGAAGGGCAAGAATGGGCGTGGGACAAGGCAGTGGACGACGGCTCGGCTCCGACGTACGACGACTTCACTGTCGAGTACGTCCACTTCGAGGGAGCTGGGGGAGTAGGCAGTTCTTCGGCGAGCGCGTCTACCCCAGTCTCCGAGCCTCCACCGACCCCGGCACCTGCTACTCCGACAGCACCACGCTCTCCAGCCAGGACCTCAGCTGCGATGAGCTCTTCGCCGGCTCCACCACAGCCGGCAACGCCACGCACTCCAGCACCGACAGGCACCACTCCGGGCACGTCTACTCCACCACCAGCTCGTGTCGAGCACGGCCCGGTTGAGCTCGCTACTCCGCTCTCTCACGACGAGGAGCGCATCGACGCGTACCACGACGGCGAGCCGTTGCGGTACCGTACGGTGGAGAACCTTCTCGGCGACCAGCCGGTGCCGGGACCGGTGCCTCACGACCTGGAGGCGCAGTTGCACCTTGCGTGTGACGACGGCGAGCCTCGGTCGTTTCCAGAGGCCGAGAGACACGCGGCATGGCGCGCCGCGATGCAGTTGGAGATGGATGCGGTTGAGAAGAACCGCACCTGGGAGCTTGCTGACCTTCCTCGTGGTCACCGCGCGATCACCCTTAAGTGGGTGTACAAGTTGAAGAGGGATGAAGTCGGCGCCATCGTCAAGCACAAGGCTCGCTTGGTGGCACGAGGTTTCGTGCAGCAGGAGGGGGTCGACTTCGACGACGCCTTTGCTCCCGTGGCACGGATGGAGTCCGTGCGACTCCTTGCGCTAGCTGCCCAGGAGGGCTGGCGTGTTCATCACATGGATGTCAAGTCGGCGTTCCTTAACGGCGACTTGAAGGAGGAGGTCTACGTGCACCAGCCACCAGGATTTGCGATCCTCGGCAAGGAGGGCAAGGTGCTCCGCCTGCGCAAGGCCCTCTATGGCTTGCGGCAGGCACCGAGGGCGTGGAATGCCAAGCTGGATTCCACGCTAAAGGGGATGGGCTTCGAGCAAAGCCCGCACGAGGCGGCCATCTACCGACGGGGCAATGGAGGTAATGCCCTGCTGGTGGGTGTCTACGTCGACGACTTGATGATCACCGGCACCAAGGATGCGGAGGTGGCGGCATTCAACGAAGAGATGAAGGCCACCTTCCAGATGAGTGACCTGGGGCCTCTCTCCTTCTACCTGGGAATCGAGGTGCACCAAGATGACTCCGGGATCACGCTTCGACAGACCGCCTACGCCAAGCGCGTCGTTGAGCTAGCTGGGCTCACCGACTGCAACCCAGCTCTCACTCCGATGGAGAGGCTGAAGCTGAGCCGCGACAGCACGACGGAGGAGGTGGACGCTACACAGTACCGGCGCCTTGTGGGGAGCCTTCGCTACCTCGCCCACACACGGCCGGACTTGGCATTCTCCGTCGGCTACGTTAGTCGGTTCATGCAGCGACCGACGACGGAGCACCAGCAGGCTGTGAAGAGGATCATCCGCTACGTTGCGGGGACTCTCGACCACGGCCTCTACTACCCGAGGTGCCCTGGGGCGGCACACTTCGTCGGGTACAGCGACAGCGACCACGCCAGCGACATCGACACCAGCAAGAGCACGAGCAGGATCCTCTTCTTCCTCGGCAAGTGCCTCGTTAGCTGGCAGTCGGTCAAGCAGCAGGTGGTGGCCCTGTCCAGCTGCGAGGCCGAGTACATAGCGGCCTCCACCGCTTCGACTCAGGCGCTCTGGCTCGCTCGACTGCTTGGTGATCTCCTCGGCAGAGACACTAGAGCGGTGGAGCTCAAGGTGGACAGCAAGTCCGCTCTGGCCCTGGCAAAGAACCCCGTTTTCCATGAACGGAGTAAGCACATCCGGGTGAGGTACCACTTCATCCGAGGCTGTTTGGAGGACGGGAGCATCAAGGCAAGCTACATCAACACCAAGGACCAGCTTGCGGACCTGCTCACCAAGCCCCTTGGGAGGATCAAGTTCCTTGAGCTCTGCTCAAGGACCGAGATGGTTCAACTTTCCCACAAGACGACGCACAAGACTTAGGGAGAGAATGATGGATAAGTCTGGCTGGTCTATTGTGGGGCTGTTGGAGGCTGTTGCACAAGGACAGCATCTAGTCTTTGTGGGGCTGTTGGCTGTTAGCATCTAGGACAGTGGGCTGTTGGCTGTTAGCATCTAGGATAGTGGCTGTTAGCATCTAGGACAGCATATTAGAGGACAGCACCTTAGCATCTTAGACTAGCATCTTAGCATCTTAGACTAGCATCTTGGCATATGCTTGGCTGGCTAGTAGCCTATAAATATGTAACCCCAACTCCTCAGGTTGGCATGGCATTTGTGTGAGCTTGTGTGAGAAATAGACAAGAAAATTGCCCCAACTCCTAGTGTCATCCTCTCTCGATGAGAGTAAGAATTCTCCTACTACCAAAAGTGAGAATTCAGCGACTAACACATTGGGCTGGTCAAGGCCGTCCGTCACTTGCGGCCTTACCTCTGGGGTCGCGCGTTCACCATCTGAACCGACCACTGGAGCCTCAAGTTTCTCCTTGACCAGCGCCTAACGACCATTCCGCAGCATACTTAGGTCTCCAAGCTGTTCGGGTACGACCTCACGGTTGAGTACCGCGCCAGGAGGTTCAACACCGTCGCCGAAGCGCTGTCTCGGCAGGATGAGGAGGGCACGGCATTGGCCCTGACCGGGCCCCTCTTTGCAGACTACGACACCCTCCGCGAGGAGCTGCAGGCCGACCCGGCGGCTCAGGCCTTCTAGGATCAGCTCACGGCTGGCACAGCCCCGGATGGATGGCAGCTGATCGATGGGTTGCTGCTCTACCGTGGTCGGGTCTTTGTGCCCGAGACCTCCAGCATCTGGCCACAGCTGCTGCGGGATGCTCATGACGCCGGCCATGAGGGAGTCCAGAAGACCTTGCACCGGCTGCGGGCTTCGTTCTACAACAGCCGTGCACACCGGCTGGTGCGCGACTTCATCAGGGTGTGCGCCGTCTGTCATCTCAACAAGACGGAGCACCTCCACCCGGCTGGCCTCCTTCAGCCCCTGCCTGTACCATCCTCTGTCTGGAGTGACATCGCCATGGACTTCGTCGAGGGCTTTCCCCGAGTCGGCAGGAAGTCAGTTATCTTGACCATCGTCGACCGCTTCTCCAAGATGGGCCACTTTGTGGCCTTGAGCCATCCCTACTCCGCACAATCCGTGGCTCGGGCGTTCTTCGACAACATCGTCCGGTTGTATGGCTTTCCGTGCTCGATTGTCAGCGATCGTGACACGGTCTTCACTAGCCACTTCTGGGAGGAATTGTTCAAACTGGCCGGTGTCAAGCTCTTGCGAAGTTCGGCCTTTCATCCCCAAACAGATGGCCAGTCGGAAGTCACCAACCGCATCATCGTTATGTACCTGCGGTGTTTGGCTGGCGACCGCCCGCGCTCCTGGCTGCAGTGGCTGCCTTGGGCAGAGTTTTGCTTCAACACATCCTACCAATCTGCACTTCGAGCCACGCAGTTTGAAGTGGTCTATGGCAGGGCTCCGCCGGCCCTGGTGTCCTACATGCCGGGCGCTGCACGTGTGGCTGCTGTTGATCACCAGCTCCGGGATCGCGACACATTCTTGGCAGAGATCCGTGATCGTCTTGTTTTTGCCCAGGACACTATGCGGGAGCATCACAATTAGAGGCGTCGTAATGTGGAGTTTGCTGTTGGCGACTGGGTGCTCCTTCGGCTCCATCAGCGGACTGTTGTGGGCATCACGGCCGCCAACCCTTCCAAGATTGCTCCGCGTTTCTATGGGCCATATATGGTGATCGAGCGAATTGGTGTAGTTTCCTATCGCCTGCAGCTCCCTCCGAAGGCACGTATCCACAATGTCTTTCATGTTGCTCTGCTGAAGAAGTACACCGGTGACCCTCCTTCTGCCATCATGCCGCTCCCAGACATTTTGAGGGGCCGTGTGATTCCTTCGCCGTCTCAAGTGGTTCGGGCTCGCCTTAACAGGGGCCGTTGGGAGCTCTTAGTTCACTGGGATGGACGCTCCGCTGCTGATGCTATTTGGGAACCGATTGCCGACTTCAAGGAGCGCTACCCAGCGTTTCAGCTCGCGGACGAGCTGTTTGTTGGGGAGGAGGGAAATATTGTGGACTCATTTGTAGGCCGGCAGTACCGGCGTAGGTCCAGGCGTACCACGGCCAACAGTGGCTGAGTCAGTCTTAGTTGGTTTGGAAAGGCAATCAGGCAGGAGGAATTTTAGGATCTGAGTCTTGGTTTGTTAGGATCTGAGTCTTGGTTTGTTAGGAAAGCACCTGAACTATAAAGGTGGCTTAGGAATAATGTAATTGGCATCAAAGAAGAATAGAACCTCCCTGAGCGGGTGGGGTTCCTCTTCGACGGTGGCTGCGCGCGGTTCAGCCGCTGCCGCCGGCGATCTCCCCACTGCGCCATTGCCACGCTATCCTCTCCGCTCCAATTCCCAGTCCCGCCTACTCCATTCTCCTCTGCGCTCTTCCCAGCGGCAACGCCGTATCACCATGATCCATCTCTGTCATCATCATAGCACCTCTTCTACACCCCCGACTTCATGTGCGACTGCCTCGACATTTGCTACCTCGATTGCTACATCGACCATGGCTATCTCTAGCACGACATCCTTGAACACGGCTGCTTGCCCTCGCGCTCGGCAACCTTGACATCAGCACAAAGGGCTACCGCGTTGCTTAAGCAATCGCATCGACTTCCTCTCTAGCCACAACACCCGCGACGCATCGACCATTATGAATACGTGGGTGTCAGGTCATCGACTTACAAACCTTCAGCTTCTCCAATCTCACCATCTGTGCTGCTCCTGTTGTGACTACGAGAGGATGGGATATCTCCAGATATGGTAGATTAGGATCATGTAATCTCAGCTTGCCTTATCTCTAAGGGAGAATTCATGCCCCCTAAGGAATGTACTCATTATAATCTACCCCTAAGGGTCGGCAATACAATCAATAATTCCACCAAATCTCTTCCTCCAACGCCATCATGTCACATCAAACATTCATCATGTCAGAGTATATTATGACTAGGACAGTTTATGATCCCATGCACCGACTTGACACCCAAGTCATGTAAACTCTATACATACCGTCCGAGAGGCACAATGGAAATCATCCTATTCCACCATTCTATCCCTCTTGTATGGTATCACGAGCCCAGGTTCAAATCCTAACCCTAGCCGTCACTCGATTCTGCACCGCACACCCCCGAAAAGATCGAAGTTTTTTTTAGCATTAAATACAGCAGGGGAGGCCCCCACTGTAGAGATTTTATTAAAAGAGGCAAAAAAAAAAAAAACTGTACAAACCTGTCTGGCAAGATGCCAAACAGCAGGAGCTGGCCTAAAAAGGCCAAAAGAGAAACAAAACAGAAGAAAACAAGAAGCTCTACACAAAGAAGAAAAACAGCTAGAAGGGACTCTGGAATTGCTGCTTTGCTTGTACCATCATTTCGAAGAAACCTGCAGCCAAATTCCATTGAATGCCCAAATGCTGCTAGCATCTTTGACTGAAGGGGCAACCAAGCCAGAACACGCAAGGAGACCTGCAAAACTAGGAGAGGGAATCTATACAGAGGAGGAACTCATGACGTTTGTTTTCACAAAATCTACAAGCCTGCAATCTGGCCTCTTCACAGAAGAGGTGCTTCCAAGACTCCAGGGAAGGACGGCCCCTGTCAAAGATGAAGTTTGTTTCTTTGCTTCCAAATCTGCCAAGCAGCAATGATGAAGATCTCCATAAAGGAGGAGTGTTGGAACTGCTGTTTTGCCTGTCTCATCATTTGGAAAAAATCTCCTGCAAAGTCCCAGTGAATTCCTAAGAGCCGCCAACAGGCTTGACTGAAGGGGCAGCTGAAGAACAAGTGAAAGGCAGTTTCTTCAACGTTGTTGCTGCATAGAACACAATTATAGTTGTTGCCTTCTAGCTTATGCTTCTTCCTCTTTAGGATGTTCCTTGTGTTTAGCCTATCCATAAGAAGTGAAAAGATCGAAGTTGGCCGAGGGCAACACCAACATTTAGGCGGCAAGTCCTATTGATGTGCAACTCTCATCATTGTTCTAGGGTGGGGTCACAACAGTAGATAGCCTACCCCCTCGCGTCTTCCTTGTCGTTCCTCGCCACTGTCGTGGCCCAGATCCAATTCATCTTGTCGCACTGTTCACCTCCTTCGTCAAGATTCTTCACCGCCGAACTGCACCTCGTCCCTGTGTGGATATGGTAGCGGCCATGCTAGGCCACATCCCAACCATGTGTTCCAACACCCCCAAGCAGGCACCCCCAACACAGCCATTGGGCGTCCTGGTGGGTGGATCTGGCCCCAACATGCCGCGTGCTCCTGTTGCTCTACGTTAATCTCCTTCCGACAGCGCGCTGGGAGCCCGCTACCGAGGCACGCGTGTCGCCGGAGGATGCCCAACCTGCCTCCACTCCTCCGCCGCCTCCTAGGTCGACTAGATCCTGCCACCCACCCGGCTCCGCCCGGACGCCCTTTGCCACCTACCCCATCTGAACGAGAGCACGCCACCACCAGACAACAGTATCACGTCATGGTGGGTGAGGCGTGTTTGCTACGAGCACCCAGCGGTGTACCCAGGTTTTGATCTCTCGGTGCTTATATCCTTTTTTGGTTTTCCCGACTACTGATCAGGGTTAAGTCACCGATCGCCCATCGACCTTGCACATATCTACTCCAAAATCAAAATCAACTACACCAGCCACTACCACTTCAACCTCCGCGACAGGCAAGCGATGCCAAAGGGATGCCTTCCCATGTCGCTTCTCAGGCATCGCGTCCGCATGTCTTTATTGTTGGTTTGTCATTGCGTCCGCATGTTCAACAGATAAGTGTCGTGGAAATGCGTATGTTGCGTTGGATTTGCGGTCATACAAGAAGGGATCGAGTTCAGAAACGATGATATACGTGATAGATTAGGGGTAGCACCAATTGAAGAAAAGCTTGTCCAACACCGGTTGAGATGGTTTGGACATGTCCAACGGAGACCTCCAGAGGCACCGGTGCGTAGTGGAATCCTAAGCCAGGATAGTAACATGACGAGAGGCAGAGGAAGACCGAAGTTGACTTGGGTAGAGGCAATAAAAGGAGACTTGAAAGGACGGAATATACCCAAAGACTTAGCCTTAGATAGGAGTGCTTGGAAGACAGCTATTCACGTGCCTGAACCTTGATTGCTTCTGCTGGGTTTCAACTCTAGCCTACCCCAACTTGTTTGGGACTTAAAGGCTTTGTTGTTGTTGTTGCGCCATCGTCGTCCCACCTCACCCGTACAAGCAGCCGATTGTGCATGATCCACCCAGCTCCCGTACCTGCTATGCAACACCACCACCCATGACCCATCACTTGTCCCCTCATAGTTGCATCTAGATCGCCATCTCCTGTGCATCAACGATTATGCTAAGCAATGTCTTGTGCGCCATCTATCTTAACCTAATCAGGTCTTCATCGCCAACATCGAGCACCACTGCCAACATTGCGTCAGGATTGCTCGCCTTCGAGCAAGAGCGTCCACCAGGATTGCTCACCTTCACACAGAGCGTCTCCCACAATGCTTCTTTTTCGTCCAGCACAACCTCGTTGCTACCGTCCTCGTCTCTTCTCTACCTACTTCAGCTACTCTTGGTGAGCTCGTTCTCTTCTCAATGGACGAGCATGTCTCTGTATCAGCCAGATGCATGCATAGTTCATGCAGTGGCTCAGCTTAGCTTCAGTTTTTGTAGTGGTGATCGTGCACAGCACTGACTCGTTCATGGGATGACATGAACCGCTAGGAGGTAGTGAGGTGCATGGTGTGGTCTGTATTAAAGTTGATCAATAGCATACAGAAAAAGCTGTGAGTTGCAGCCCCAAAAGTTCCAGTGTGTTCGTGTTGTGTCCACTGAGTTGCGTGTGTGCGTTCACCAAATTCCTAGGGTCATCCTCTCTATCTCTGGCAAGGATCGCCGGTGAGTAGGAGAGACGACATCATCTGGGCCTTTTATGCTAGTCCCTTGGACATTTGTGTACGGTTGGGGTCAACTACCTAGTACATCCAGTATTGACAACACCAGTGGAAGCATTCATCCTCGATGAGTTACTAGGCCTAGCAACCCCAGCACACACTTCGTCCATAGCGACTTGACTACATCAACTTCGGCATTGACCCTCCCTTTCTCACCCCGTTCCATTTATCGTCTACATCAACAGCCCTGACTACGTCGACCTTGACATCGCCCTCTTCCATGACAAGACGTGTCTCTGTCATCACCATGGCACCTCTTTTGCGCCCATGGCATGATGTGCAACTACGTCGGCATCAACAACCCGACCACAACTACGTAGACCACGACTTCATGGTATCTTCGACCATGGCTACTTCATGCTCACGCTCGTCTACATCGACATTGGCACAAAGGGCTATCACCTTGCATGAGCTACTCATCGGTTTTCTTCTCCAGTGTTAGAAAACCTCATGGCTACGATAGAGTTATTTGGGATTAAGATCCCACGTCCCTGTTTCACACCCAAGTCATGTAAATTCTATATATACCGCATGAGAGGCTCAATGTAAATCATCCTATTCCACAAACTCTATTCCTCTTACACATCCCATCACTGAGTCCTCACTAGCATATTATACTAAAAAAATGGCAATTAAATCCAACAAGCGACACATTAACCAACAACTCAAGATTATGATGTTTACACCTAGCACGCCAGTATTCAGATAAAGGAATAGCCCAGTGTATTTTTTTCCCTGTAATATGTAAAGAGATGGATAAAGTCAACAATGCACCACTTACCCAAGCTTAAGCAGCCCTGCAACAGTGCTGGCACTAATATCAAAATCAACCTTTGGCTGGATAATAAAATTTCCTTCCCTTATAGGCTAGCAAATATTGAAGGGAAGAGAAAGGGCAACATGTTACAGACCCATGTCAAAGAAACATAATGAAAAAACAATTAAGTGTGCATACCTCTCGTATCAACAATGCGAATCTTCCTTCACAAATTCTGACCCGGATACACTCACCTTCTGTCAGCTGGCCATTTGTTGGTATGCCAGGAAGCCGTAAGTACACATCAGTAAAGTTCTGGACAGAACTGCAGACTTTACTAGCATCTAGTACCTTCAGTATGTCTTGGTATGACACCTAACAATAGAGCAAAAACTCATCACCACCCAAAACATGGAATGCGCATTGTTTCCCTAGATGGCTTCCTAGGTGCTCAGATATAAAACCCCAGTAGTAGGTTTATCTAGCCTAGGCAAACTATCTTAGGCTCTAGTGACACTATCCCCCCCAGGGCAGTCAGCTAAGCATAGCAATGACCTATTAGGTACAAAGCAATCATCTGCCTGCCAACTATCACTTAGCGCCGAGGGTGAACATAGGAAATGTGGGAATATAAAGTTGTATGTTTACCTGTTTTTTACTTTTTAACACAAAAAGCGAGCTTTCAGGAGAGAGCACAGGATCAAAATCGTTTTGAATCTTAAGCTGCCAAGAAAGTGGAGAAATAACAATGCATAAGTACACAAACTTACTGGAAGCATCATAACAGCAGAATATTGGACAGTTATGTAAGGTGAAAAAAAAAAGGTCAACAATTATGTTTCTTGTACCAACATGAGCATGGACAAGATGTGGTTCAATGTATTGCTGAAACAGTGGAAACACAGTGGTCATGATTTCAGTCTGGGAAATAGACAAGCCAGCACGATTCTTGTCTCTCTGTATTCTTGCAATAAGGTGTGAATGAACTCCACCAACCTAGTCCCAGGGAATATGTTAATCTCAAAAGAAATATTTACAATGATATAGCAAGATGATGGAACCAGACTAGAAATTTGTTGAAGATTTGAGAAGGGTCTTACAACTGCAATCCACAAATCCAGAAATTTCCTTATAGCAGGATGTAAAGTATAGAACACCTTCAAAGATGACCTGGTATCCAAATGTAAATCATGAAAGGATCACTCCTCATCCATAGAGATCTAAGCATTGCAGATTGTAATACACCCTCCATTCCAAATCGTAGCTCACTTTGGTTTTGTCCTAAGTCAAACTTCTCTAAATTTGACTGAGTTTTTTGAAAAAAAAAATCACGAAGGACGCTGGAGAGCTGCGTGTCATTTCAAAAAATATATTAACACCTACAAGCTTAAATAGATGTACTATCGAAACATATTTCATGGAGAATCCATGGTCTAAAAAATGTAATTAATTGTACGTTTACGCACGCTTAATAGTCATTAACAGACCCCTACCGTCTCATTTAGGCCCTATGCTGGGTTCCATTTGTTACGAATAAAGAGAAACTGAATTGGATGATAATATTGAGGCCCAATAAGGATTACTATATATAGAGTACATGAGAGACACAAGAGGGAAACCGAAGACTATGAGATTACACTAATACCCTTGACTATTATACCTTAACACCCCCTCTCAAATGCAACGTGAACGCAATGTTGTTGCATTTGGAGAGTTGGCACTATGCACTAGACTTCAAATATAAAAGCATCCAAAATCCAAAGTAGAAGATGTTGTCGAAGCGTGCAACTCTTGAACAACGTCGATGTAAAAAATGATCTCCACAAGAGGGTACTGCCTTCACAACCTGTATTTCAGCAAATACCTCAAGTCTTCACAAAACAGTACTTCACTCTTCAACTATGAACCTTGCTTTGGAGACTTTAAACTCAACAATAATATAGAGATGTGTCAAATCAAGCCAAAGGAAGCACAGAGAGATCACTGCTGCAAGATGGCACGCAGTAGGATAGAATGGTGATGACAACAAAATAAACGGTCATTGATCATGAAGCATAGCAAAATGGGCTACAAAAGAGACCAAGAGGGCATAGTCGCATCAATGATGATGATGATTAGCTAAATGGACAGACTCAGCTAACCAAAGAAAAAAATGGCTGATCTGACAATAAATTTGTGGACACGCGGCTTGGATGAACTGTGATGTGTAGAATTGGACTTGGATGGACACTGATGCAATGGAATTTAGGAAATAGGCCTCAACATACTCTAGCAGCAGAAGATGAAGCAAATTGGTGGACAACAGAAGATTGAATGCATGGGCACAGAGCAGACAGCAGACCTAGCAGAACAGAGCACCAAGCACAAGATGGAGCACAAAGAAATCAGCCAAGCAAGCAAATGGCAGGTCTGGGCCTTGATTCTTCGACATTTGAACTTTGTAGCTGTTGCACTTTCACCAACGACATCTAATTTCTCCGGTGGTAGAGGTTGCCTATCAGAAGGGTGCCGAAGGAGATGAGGAAGGGCTTGAATTCCATCATCATTCTTGTTTCCTGGGAAGTTGGAAACATTGGAACTCTTCTGTATTTGAAGGAGCTTCTCCAAACGTTCAAGGGCTTTTACAAACCATAGGGGGTGAGTGTAGTCTTTGGTGCATGGCAGGTGCTTCCAAGGTCAGTGACCTTCTAGCTAGGTCACTGACCCCAGGGGCTGGGGGGTTAGCCACTGGTGTGGTAGGATGGTCATGTTTTTTTTTTTTTGTTACAAGCATAGTCTTTTTTTTTTCTCGAACTACGCAGGAGAGCTGCGAGTCATTTCATTAAGATAGAAAAGAAAGTACATAGAGAGGGGGAGAGCCCCCAGACTAAGTACCAAACACACCCCCACACTTACAAAACACTACACACCCAAAACAAGGAAAGACCTGACCATAGAGCACCAAACCTAAGATGGTGCTACAAGCGACCTGGCAAGCAGCTCTTTGAGCTTAGAAGCTCCAGCCAAGCACCACAGGGTGCTTTCATTTGTTATGGCCTGCAGGAGCACCTGGGAGTTAGGGAGAACACCTTCAAACACGCAAGAATTTCTATGTTTCCAAATCTCCCAAGCCACCAAAATGATGAGCGAATTTAAACCCTTTCGCCACTGATTTGGAGCAGCTCTAATGACTTTGCCCCACCAAGCTGAGAAGGTAGAGGAGTTTACCGGCACATCAACTACCAGATTGAGATGTGAGAAGACCAAAATCCAAATTTGTCTAGTAAAAACACAAGACAACAGCAGGTGGGGGGCTGTTTCCTGCGCTTGGTCACAGAACAGACATGCCGGGGGGTGCTGCAGGCCCCTCCTGGCCAGCCGGTCAGCAGTCCATAACCACTGTTTAATAGCCAGCCAGACAAAGAACTTGCAGCGTAAGGGAGCCCAACTTTTCCATATTCTTTTCCATGGGATAAACTTTATTGAGCCAACGAAAAGGGCTTCATATGCTGACTTGTGTGTGTGTGTTGGGAACCTCAAGTCCTGGTTCTTTCTAAACTCAACTCGTTTTATTTTTGTGTTGGGAACCTCAAGTCCTGGTTCTTTCTAAACTCAACTCGTTTTATTTTTTTTTCTTCTATCATAATGAAATAACATGCAGCTCTCCTTTGTAGTTCGAGGAAAAAAAAGTGAACTATAATTTGGAACGGAGGGAGTAAGTACCTAAAGAGAAGTATAAATATTTGGAAAACAATATTGTCAATCTCAACCTAATTTGATCCAGTGTCTCCATTTGTTTAAATACAAATATTTCAATTATCTCAGCTATACATTTCATTAATCTATCTACTAAGCATACCATTTAATGAAACTGACAACCATTTGAACGGAGGTATGGAATTGCATATTCAGAAAATATTACAATGCACCAGAGAATTACCCTATACTTCCAATACAGTAGTTGACAAATTTCAAAAAAAAAATGCATAGAATAATAAAAAATAGCCCTGTTGAAACAAAGTAAAATGTACTCCATGAGAGGCTTGGATGGATATATACTTTACCACTCCACTTTCCTCGGATACTTGAAGCTCCTTGAACCCCTTTCTGCTGAAATTTTCAAAGTCGAAGCAAGGAACTTCCACTTTATGACTATTTCTGATTTCCATAATGTTCTGTGTTATAATAATTCATGTACACATTTTAGACACAGTAGCGAATAAACAATCTACTTGCTCATATCATGAATTAACACCTTAAACTGTACCAATCTACTCTATTTCATCATAATATAAGTGCAAAACCGATCAGCACATAGGCCAATTTTATAGAGGCCTTTTGAGGTTGATCCATATTTAAAGAACCACTAGACCATGAACCAACTCCTTCAAACTCAGGCATTGTGGTGGCATTTCAAAGTCGCTCATTTCTTTCCCGGGGTAACAGACTAGATTCCATAGCACAGCAACCAAAAACTGGAGTACTGGACCTTACTAGATTTATATTAATGCACAGATCTTGATACTATGCTTAGACTTTAGAGCTTCAAGATGAATAAATGATATTGCAGATACCTTTTGATTTTTGAATGAAGTACTCTTAGTGCACAAGCAAAAGCAGCAAAAGGGAAGGTTTCATGGATTTGATGGTATAATGGATCCACAGCATTTAACGTTTATCAGGTTCAATAAAACAGGATGGAGTAACAACACGATTCACTTTAAATTGTCCTGTTTTAGCAAGGAATGAAGTTGGTCCAGAGCTGTCAAGTACTCAAGTAGAGAGGTTAGATGTTCTCTTCCTTCTATACTGTGAGTAAAATCTCAACTACAATTTCAACTTATGTTGATCAGTTTGAGCATGTTCAGTAAGTTCACAGTTAGCTATCCCACCAGCTTTTCAACTAAAGTACATAGCAAGCCAGTTATGAGAATAAGCTCTTCATCTTTGTTACCAGCTTACCGCTATGTACAGCCATTATTCTGGCATGTAAAATGGATATCAGCTCATTTCTATTGATTTTTTTATCAGCTGAATCATCCTTTACATTGTTTAAGTTTATATATTTACTCTGAACGTGGAAAAATGCTAATATCAGCATCTGTGCTTGCTAACTTTCAGAATAATTAATTGCCACACCTTCAAAATACCATAGTATCAGAGTCATATGTATGCCAGCTGCATTGATACTAAGGAAATTCAATAGCTGCCTTACCACCAGTTCTGACTAACTTTGCATGTTCAGAAATTTCGAGGAGTTTGAAGTGTATGTTAGCATAGGAAACAAAAAAGGGGATGCATCACCTTAGTGAGCAAAGCAATATCCAATGAGCTGTAATCATCATACTTATAATCTCTCACTTGTTCAGGCTTGTAATAACTTTCCAAGCTTACAACTTCACAGCCAATTATATTTGCCATCTTCTGAGCTAAACTTGTCTTTCCCGATCCACTAGGACCACCTACAAAGAGTAAGAGGTCAAATAGTACTAACTTAAGCGCTTAAACCAAAACCCTCTAACGAAATGTGAAGCAAGAGCGAGCAAAAGGGAGAGGAGAGAGGGAGAGGGGGAGGGGGAGGGGGAGGGGAAGGGAGAGATAGGAG
The DNA here is from genome assembly GCF_019320115.1 of Miscanthus floridulus. NCBI lineage: Eukaryota > Viridiplantae > Streptophyta > Magnoliopsida > Poales > Poaceae > Miscanthus > Miscanthus floridulus. The sequence goes on along the minus strand of NC_089591.1, from coordinate 20,851,275 downwards.
AGAATGAGTGCAACTATAGCAGAATATCCAAAAAGACACAAAACTAATACTCCATGCATGCCTCAATAGTGATGTACTCGATATTGTAGTGTCATTTGAAATTTCCCAATATTTTGCCAGTGTATAAGGTCACGATGAGCCTTAAGAAGTGGAGATAAAGTTTTTGTTATGTATAAGGTCCTGGTGAAGTTCAAGATGAGATTCCCATATCAATGAAAAGTATATATAGCATTTTTCCCAACCTCCTTATTCTATGCGCCCAATCCATTTCCCACAATCTTTCGCCTTGTCTTGCACCCAGATTAACCCCAGAGTTACCGCCCTTATCTCCTTCCCCCATCAAGCAGCTCTCTCTCCTCCTTCCTTCATCATCACCATAGTGCCACTAATCACAGGACTCATCGTTTAGATCCAGGACGCCCAGAGTCCATCTGTGGTGTACAGGGAAGGAGGGATTGGGTGAGGAGGAAAGCTGGGGTGAAATGTCATGTCAGCTTGGCAGATATCGATGACCCTCCACTCCATGGGGCAACATCCTCATCTAGTCCCCCACTTTTCACTCTGGCGGCCTTCCCATTGCATCCTTTACCTCTTTTCTACTTCTCTCCCGAGGTGGGAAACAACACATAGCATCATCCTCGTTCTCTCCCATGGGCAATGTCTGACAACAAGAAACAGTGCAATTTGTTGCAAATTTTGTTAATTGTGGTCAGGTCTCAAGCTTAGAGGTAGGTCTTTAGTTTTTCATGGCTAAGAATGATGTCTAGAGTATAATGTATCCCTTAAAAGGTGCCTGCTCAGCCTTAAGGTCCTTTTTCACCACACTAGGAATGCCCCAAGAGTTACCATCACTGCTCATAATCAATGTATATATCGAATCTACATTCAAATCGACACCAAGACAGCATGATACGTAATCACAACAGGAACACAAAAGCAATAAGCCCAGCAATGATACTAATACTTGGACAATCCAATTCACAAAAGTATACAGTGATAAAAATGCAGTTCTGGCTACATCTAATAGTCTATCCAAGCATGCACCACTCACACTCAGAACAAGAACATTTCTGTCCTCATACTGTATGACTGTCTAGACTTTTCGTCGTTTTCCAGTAAAAAAGGCTACCGTCCCTGCATATCCATTCAATTAGGATACTGACAGACTCAGTAGGACTACATTCCGAGTGAATATGAGAATATGAAATTGCTAGGTTATTTGGATTTCTAAGACCAACTGAATGGTTTCAAAGACAGAAGAATCAGGTATAGCTTTTTTACCTATCAAGTACTGCAAGGTAGACGTTTGGTCTAAGACTTCAGTCTAAATACTAAACATGTTCCACTATGTTAGAAAAAGAAAGGGTGGAAGCGTTACCAATCCCAACAATGACAGGGTATCCTTTGTTCTCCAACAATGCCTGACAGATAACATGATACACGTTTAATGAGATATCTATTAAATATGTATACAAGCTAACAATGCATAGGACTCATGGCAACATTTACCTGAATTGCTTGAACTGATAGGAGAAGGCCCCTATCCAGGTCATAAGAATCTGGTAGAGGAGCTAGCTGGATGTTACTTCTTGAAGAAGAATCTGAAAACATGTAGTACATAATCATCATACTGTACATTGGATTATGTGGTCCTAAGCTATTCTACTTTTCTTTCCATGTGTCATGTGGGGCCGCACATACGCCAGGAATAAAAGGGCCCGAGATCCGCGGCGTGCAGCAGCGCGCTAGGGCGACGCGGGCGCCGCGGTCACCGCGGCAGGCACCAGCGCAAGGCTCAGTTTAGAAAGTGGCTAGATTAAAGGAGAGCCAATCAAGGGGCCTCTGATTTAGGAGTGATTTGTTAGAGTCTGTTGAGGCTATGGCCTATAAGAGTCCTTGTAATCCATCATTTCGGATTAAGCAAGAACAATTATCTCTCCTTCTCCCTCTCTCAACAAAATGGGCGTTGAGGGGTAAAACCTCGCCCCAACACGGATCGCGGCTACGAACTACGTAGCCGAGGTGCGCCTACCCTATCCCTCAACGCCCTTGACAACCTGGTATCACGGTCTAGGCGATCCAGTTCATCCCGTGCCCCTTAGCCAACCCCAGCGGCCGCACCACCCTCAGCCGCCGCGCCGTCACCCTCGCCTCACGTCGACGCCATGGGCGACAACACCGTCAACAACGCCGCCAACACTGCCTTGCATGCGACCTTGGACACCCTGGTCGCGTCCATCAGGACCCTCCAAACGTCCGTGGAGGCCAACGCCCAGGCCATCCAGCGCCTGGACGCCGCGCGCCCGCCGCCAGGCGGATCGTCAACCTCCGCACACTCCGGGTCGGGGGAGCACCACCAAGATCGGCCGCCGCGTTTCCAAAAGCTCGACTTCCCGCGCTACGATGGCAAGTCAGATCCCCTGATCTTTATCAATCGCTGTGAATCTTATTTTCATCAACAGCGAATCATGGAGGATAAAGTCTGGATGGTGTCATACAACCTCGAGGACGGCGCCCAGCTGTGGTACTACCAAGTCCAGCAGGACGAGGGTACTCCTTCCTGGCGCCATTTCAAGGAGCTCCTCCACCTACGCTTTGGGCCTCCCCTCCGATGTTAGTCGCTGAATTCTCACTCTTGGAAGTAGCAGAATTCTTACTCTCATCGAGAGAGGATGACACTACGAGTTGGAACAATTTTCTGGTTTACTTCTCAATGCCATGCCAACCCAAGGGGTTGAGGATACATATTTATAGGCTGCTAGCCAGCCAAGCATATGCCAAGATGTTAGTCTAAGATGCTGTCCTAAATGCTAAGATGTTGTCCTCTAGATGCTAGTCTAAGATGCTGTCCTCTAGTTTAAGATGTTGTCCTATGCTGTCCTAAAAACACAAAGACCACAACAGCCCCACAAAGACCATAGCAGCCAGACTTATCCATCATTCTCCCCCTAAGTCTTGTGCGTCGTCTTGTGGGAAAGTTGAACCATCCCAGTCCTGGAGCAGAGCTCAAGGAACTTGATCATCCCAAGAGGCTTGGTGAGCAGGTCCGCAAGCTGGTCCTTGGTGTTGATGTAGCTCGCCTTGATGCTCCCTTCCTCAAGACAGCCTCGGATGAAGTGGTACCTCACCTGGATGTGCTTACTGCGTTCATGGAGACGGGGTTCTTTGCCAGGGCCAGAGCGGACTTGCTGTCCACCCTGAGCTCCACCGCTCTAGTGTCTCTGCCGAGGAGATCACCAAGCAGTCGAGCGAGCCAGAGCGTCTGAGTCGAAGTGGTGGAGGCCGCTACATACTCGGCTTCACAGCTGGACAGGGCCACCACCTGCTGCTTGACCGACTGCCAGCTAACGAGGCACTTGCCGAGGAAGAAGAGGATCCCGCTCGTGCTCGTGCTGGTGTCGATGTCGCCGGCGTGGTCGCTGTCGCTGTACCCGACGAAGTGTGCCGCCCCAGGGCACCTAGGGTAGTAGAGGCCGTGGTCGAGAGTCCCCGCAACGTAGCGGATGATCCTCTTCACAGCCTGCTGGTGCTCCGTTGTCGGTCGCTGCATGAACCGACTAACGTAGCCAACGGAGAATGCCAGGTCCGGCCGTGTGTGGGCGAGGTAGCGAAGGCTCCCCACAAGACGCCGGTACTGCAAAGCTTCCACCTCCTCCGTCGTGCTGTCGCGGCTCAGCTTCAGCCTCTCCTCCATCAGAGTGAGCTGGGTTGCAGTCAGTGAGCCCAGCTAGCTCGACGACGCGCTTGGCGTAGGCGGTCTGTCGAAGCGTGATCCCGGAGTCATCCTGATGCACCTCGATTCCCAGGTAGAAGGAGAGAGGCCCCAGGTCACTCATCTGGAAGGTGGCCTTCATCTCTTCCTTGAATGCCGCCACCTCCACATCCTTGGTGCCGGTGATCACCAAGTCGTCGACGTAGACACCCACCAGCAGAGCATTACCTCCACTGCCACGTCGGTAGATGGCCGCCTCGTGCGGGCTTTGCTCGAAGCCCATCCCCTTTAGCGTGGAATCCAGCTTGGCATTCCACGCCCTCGGTGCCTTCCGCAAGCCATAGAGGGCCTTGCGCAGGCGGAGCACCTTGCCCTCCTTGCCGGGGATCGCAAATCCCGGCGGCTGGTGCACGTAGACCTCCTTCAAGTCGCCGTTAAGGAACACCGACTTGACGTCCATGTGATGAACACGCCAGCCCTCCTGGGCAGCTAGCGCAAGGAGGAGTCGCACGGACTCCATCCGTGCCACGGGAGCAAAGGCGTCGTCGAAGTTGACCCCCTCCTGCTGCACGAAACCTCATGCCACCAAGCGAGCCTTGTGCTTGACGATGGCACCGGCTTCAACCCTTTTCAGCTTGTACACCCACTTAAGGGTGATCGCGCGATGACCACGAGGAAGGTCAGCAAGCTCCCAGGTGCGGTTCTTCTCAACCGCATCCATCTCCAACTGCATCGCGGCGCGCCATGCCGCGTGTCTCTCGGCCTCTGCAAACGACCGAGGCTCGCCGTTGTCGCACGCAAGGTGCAACTGCGCCTCCAGGTCGTGAGGCACCGGTCTCGGCACTGGCTGGTCACCGAGAAGGTTCTCCATCGTACGGTACAGCAACGGCTCGCCGTCGTGGTACGCGTCGACGCGCTCCTCATCGTGAGAGAGCGGAGTAACGAGCTCAACCAGGCTGTGCTCGACACGAGCTGGTGGTGGAGTAGACGTGCTCGGAGTGGTGCCTGTCAGTGCTGGAGTGCGTGGCGTTGCCGGCTGTGGTGGAGCCGGCGAAGAACTCATCGCAGCCGAGGTCCTGGCTGGAGAGCGTGGTGCTGTCGGAGTAGCAGGCACCGGGGTCGGTGGAGGCTCGGGGACTGGGGTAGACGCGCTCGCCGAAGAAGAGCCGCCTACTCCCCCAGCTCCCTCGAAGTGGACGTACTCGACAGAGAAGTCGTACGTCGGAGCCGAGCCGTCGTCCACCGCCTTGTCCCACGCCCATCCTCACCCTTCGTCGAACACAACGTAGCGCGCCGTGCGCAAACGCTGTGTCTTCGGGTCGAGGATGCGGTAGGCCTTCGAGCCCTCCGCGTAGCCGATGAACACTCCCGGAGTGCTCCTGTCGTCGAGCTTGCTGATGTGGCCAAGCTCCTTTGGCGAACGCGAGGCAGCCGAAGACCCGCAAGTGGGAGACCGCCGGCTTGCGCCCATGCCAAGCCTCGTACGGCGTCCTGCCGTCGAGCGCCTTGATAGGCGAGCGGTTGAGGATGTAGACGGCCATCACCACCGTCTCTCCCCAGAAGACAGCCGGCATCCCCCTCTGCTTGAGGAGGGCCCAAGCCATCCCCACAACCGTCTGGTTGCGCCGCTCGACGACACCGTTCTGCTGCGGGCTGGTTGCGCCGCTCGACGACACCGTTCTGCTGCGGGCTATACGGCGCGGAGTAGTGGCACTGAATGCCCTCGTCAGCGTAGTACGACGTGAATTCAGCCGTTGTGAATTCGCCGCCGTTCTCGGTGCGCAGCACGCGCAGCTTGCGGCCGCACTCCGCCTCCGCAGCAGCCTGCGCGCGTCTAAAGGCGTCCGCAGCCTCTCCCTTGCTGCCGAGGACCATCACCCACGTGTAGCGGGAGAGGTCGTCGACGAGCAGTAGGAAGTAGCGACGTCCTCCCGGTGTGGCCGGTGTCACCGGGCCACATAAGTCCCCGTGCACAAGCTCGAGCCTCTCCTTGGCTCGAAAGCTAGCCCGCTGTGGAAAGGGGAGTCGCCTCTGCTTCGTCAACACGCAAACGTGGCAAAGCTGCTCCACATGGTCGAGGCACGGCAGGCCTCGCACCATCTCCGTGGCACTGAGACGCTTCAGGGCCTTAAAGTGAAGGTGCTCGAAACGCTCGTGCCACTACCACGCCTCGTTGTCCCGACGAGCAGCGAGACAGAGGGGTTGTGCCACCTGCACGTTTAGGACGTAGAGTCGATTTGCGCTTCTGGATACCTTGGCAAGAAGGCGACGACGACGATCCCAAATCCTCATGACTCCGTCCTCAACCACCACGCGCGAACCGTTCTCATCCAGCTGTCCCAAGCTGATGATGGAGTTCCTCAACGCGGGGATGTAGTAGACTCCGGTGAGCATCCTTGCTCACCAGACACGGTGGTGAAGATGACGGAGCCGACGCCCTTGATCTCCACGCCGGAGGCACCCCCAAACTTGACGGAGCCTCGGACGCTAGAGTCAAGCTCGGTGAAGAACTCCCATCGACCGGTCATGTGATGGGTGGCGCCGGTGTCGAGGCACCACCCGTCAGTCTTGTCGTTGCCGGAGCTGTCGCCGAGGAGGGCGTGTGCTTTTGGCTCGTCGAGGTGGAGGAGAGCCGCTGCGGCCGGTGCCGCTGGAGGTAGCTCAATGCTTGCATGTGCCATGAACAGAGCCGGCTCCTCCGCCTGTGCGACGTGGGCCTGACCGCGTCGTGGCTGTCGACAGTCCTTGGCCCAATGGCCGAGCTGGCCGCAGTTGCGGCATGAGTCGTCTCGTGCCGGCTTGTGCCTGCCGGCGGCGCCGCCCTGGGCGCCTCCGCGGGCATCACCCTCGGCACGTCCTCGCGCCCCGGCCTGGGCATCTCTGCGCGCCTTGCGTGGCTGGCCACGCTTGCGGCCGCCTGTCGCGGAAGAAGGCTCCCCCTTCTTCCGATCACCTTGGCTGGCAAGCCACTGCTCCCGAGTGAGAAGGAGCTTCCCGCCGGTGGTGATGGGCCCCGAGAGAGACTGTGGCTCATCGCTGTCGACGACCTTGAGGCGACCTATCGCCTCCTCGATCGACATCGTGGAGAGATCCATCAGGGACTCGATCGAGCGAGTCATCTGCTTGTACTTCTCGGGGACGCAGCGAAAGAGCTTTTCGACAGCTCTCTCCTCGCCGTAGGTGTCATCGCCGAACTGCACTATCTTCTGCAATAGTGTTGAGACGGAGAGCAAAGTCATCAACGTCCTCACCTGGCTTGAAGGCTAGGTTCTCCCACTCCTTCCGAAGTGCCTGCAGTGTGGACTTGCGGGCGTGGTCGCTACCGATGCGTGCCGCAGCGATGGCGTCCCAAGCCTCCTTGGCAGTCCGCTTGTTGGTAAGCGAGAACTGCATCTTGGGCGGGACTGCAGCGATGAGGGCATCCAGCGCCCGTCGATCTAGGTCGTAGTCGACGTTGCCGTATCGGACTGCCTCCCACATGTGCCGCACCTGGAGCTTTACCCTCATCACCGCAGCCCACTCAACGTAGTTGGTCTTGGTGAGGGTAGGCCACCCACCACCGGGACCGACGTCCCTGACAACAGCCTGGAGCCCGTGGTAACCACGGTATCGATCCGGGGAGAGAGAGCCACGCTGCCTGTGAAGGCCACGCTCTCCATCGACCCGTCGGTACCAATCCAGGGAGAGAGCCACGCTGCCTGTGAAGGCCGCGCTCTCCATCGACCCGTCCGCCACCGTTGCCGTGCGCGCCTCCCCCAGGAGCGCCGCCGCCGTGCGCGCCTCCTCCAGGAGCACCGCCAGCGCGTCCGCGCCTGTCTGGGTTGCCGCCGCGCTCGTGGGCGTGCGCGGCTGCCCCAGGAGCGCCACCGCCGTGTGCGCCTCCTCCAGGAGCGCCGCCAGCGCGTCCGCGCCTGTCTGGGCTGCCGCCACGCTCGTGGGCGTGCGCGGCTGCCCACTGCGCCGCCCGCGCTCGCGCTGCCTCCCTCTCTAGTAGCTCGAGGTCTGCGTCGGCAGTGTCGTCAGCGGAAATGGAGATGCCGATGCTGCCGTGCAGAGCCTCGACCTCCGCTGCCGCCGCACGCGCTGCATTCGCCGCCGCCGCTCTGGCTGCTGCCACCTCCGCCGCTGCCAGCCTCGGCGCCCTTGCCGCCGCTCGCTCGCGTTTCTCTGCCGTGGCAAGTTCGGCCTCCTGCCGACGCCGCGTGCTCGAGGCGACCGAGCGCTGAGACTGCCCTGTGGACATGACGTTCTACCAGGGGGCTGCTGCGTGGGGAGAGGGCTGCTTCAGACGAGTTGCTGCTCGTCTGCGCGGGGGAGGAGTGAGCAGGAGCGGCCGGAGCTGCTGCTCGCAGCTGGGGCTGTTGTGTGGCTGGGAGAGGAGATGAGCAGGAGATGCTTAGGCTAAAGGATAGTACGGCTCTGATACCACTTGTTAGTCGCTGAATTCTCACTCTAGGAAAGTAGCAGAATTCTTACTCTCATCGAGAGAGGATGACATTAGGAGTTGGGACAATTTTCTGGTTTACTTCTCAATGCCATGCCAACCCAAAGGGTTGGGGATACATATTTATAGGCTGGCAGCCAAGCATATGCCAAGATGCTAGTCTAAGATGTCGTCCTAGATGCTAAGATGCAGTCCTCTAGATGCTAGTCTAAGATACTGTCCTAGATGTTGTCCTCTAGTCTAAGATGTTGTCCTATGCTGTCCTAAAAACACAAATACCACAACAGCCCCACAAAGACCATAATAGCCCCACAAAGACCATAGTAGCCAGACTTATCCATCATCCGATCCAACCCCCTCGGCGAGTTGGCGGCTTGCCACCGAACCGGTACCGTGGAGGAGTGCCAGGACCGGTTCCAGGCCCTGCTACCTCGCGCGGGCCACCTGGACGAGGCACAGCGCGTCCAGTTGTTCACCGCCGGCCTCCTTCCACCGCTCAGCCATGATGTGGAGATTCACAATCCCCAGTCGCTGGTGGCGGCCATGAGCCTCACCCGCAAGATCGAGTTGCGGAACAGCTATGTCGCACCCGCGGCACGCGTTCCCCCGCACGGTCGGGCCGCTCCTGTCGGCGCCCGCACCGCGACTCGCCCTGCCGGCGCTCCTGGCGGACAAGGCGGACAAGGCCGCGCCGGCCACGATCACCGTGGAGGGCCAGCCGGTTCGTCGGCTGACTCAGGCGGAACAGGAGGAGCGTCGTCGCCTCGGTCTCTGCTACAACTGCGATGAAAAGTTCGGTCGTGAGCACAATCGGGTCTGCAAGCGGCTGTTCCTCCTCGACAGCGTCATCGAGGACGACACCGATGACGGGGCCGCTGCTGATGAGGACGCCGCCGGGGAGGAGGCCCCGCACTTCTCCCTCAACGCGATCGCTGGGGTGTCCTTCAACGACACCATGCAGGCCCAGGTGGCCGTGGGCGCCGCCGTCTTCACCGCCCTCCTCGACTCGGGATCCACGCACAACTTCATCGCCGAGGACGTGGCCCTCCGAACCGGCCTGCCTCTGCAGCGTCGCCCACGCCTCACGGCGACAGTGGCGAATGGCGAGCGCGTCTCCTGCCCCGGCGTCATTCGGCAGGCACCGCTCACCATCGACAACGACACGTTCCGCGTCGATCTCTTCGTGATGCCACTCGCCGAGTAGGACCTGGTCCTCGGCACGCAGTGGCTGGCGACCTTGGGGCCGGTGCTCTGGGACTTCAGCGCGCGGCAGATGTCCTTCCAGCGTCAGGGGCGCGCCGTGTGCTGGACAAGCGTGGCGACGACCAACGCGCCCGGCGTCCGCACCACGACAGCCAACGAGTCCCTCCTGGACGAATTGCTGGCATCCTTCGGGGACGTCTTTGCTGAGCCCAAGGGGCTCCCACCTCCGCACGCCCGCGACCATAGCATCGTCCTCAAGCCGGGCGCACAGCCGGTGGCGGTCCGGCCGTACCAGTACCCTGCATCCCACAAGGACGAGTTGGAGCAGCAATGCGCCGCCATGTTGGAGCAAGGCATCATCCGCAGCAGCGCGTCGCCGTTTTCTGCGCCAGTCCTCGTCAGGAAGGCGGAGGGATCCTGGCGCTTCTGCGTCGACTACCGCGCCCTGAACGCCCTCACCATCAAGGACGCGTTCCCCATCCCCGTAGTGGACGAACTACTCGACGAACTCCATGGCGCCCGATTCTTCTCCAAGCTGGACCTTCGCTCCGGGTACCACCAAGTTCGCATGCGGCCGGGTGATGTCCACAAGACGGCGTTCCGCACACACAAGGGCCTCTACGAGTTCTTGGTGATGCCGTTCGGGCTGTGCAACGCCCCAGCGACATTCCAAGCGCTCATGAACGACGTCTTGCGACCCTTCCTCCGCCGGTTTGTCCTTGTCTTCTTTGACGACATTTTGATATACAGCAAGACATGGGCCGACCACCATCGCTACCTCCGCGCCGTCCTCTCCATGCTGCGCCAGCACCATCTCTTCGTCAAGCGAGCGAACTGCGCCTTCGGCGTCGCCTCCGTTTCGTACCTCAGCCACGTCATCTCTGAGGCGGGCGTCGTCATGGATCCGGCCAAGGTGCAGGCCATCCATGACTGGTCGGTGCCACGTTCGGCGCGGGCGGTGCGCGGTTTCCTCGGCTTGGCCGGGTACTACCGCAAATTCGTCCACAACTTCGGCTCCGTCGCCGCGCCGCTGACAGCCCTCCTCAAGAAGGAAGGGTTCTCCTGGACCGACGCAGCAGCCACGGCCTTCGACGCGCTCAAGGCGGCGGTCACCTCGGCCCCGATTCTGGCGATGCCAGACTTCGCCAAGGACTTCGTCGTGGAGTGCGATGCTTCTTCGCACGGGTTCGGCGCGGTGCTCATTCAGGACGCGCACCCGATTGCGTTCTTCAGCCGCCCCGTCGCGCCACGCGATCGCTCCCTCGCCGCCTATGAGCGGGAGCTCATCGGCCTCGTCCACGCCATACGGCACTGGAGACCATACCTCCGAGGCCGCTGATTCCTCGTCAAGACAGATCATTACAGCCTCAAGTACCCATTGGATCAGCGTCTCGCCACGATTCCCCAGCACCACTGGGTGGGGAAACTGTTGGGCTTCGACTTCTCCGTCGAGTACAAGCCGGGCGCGGCGAACGTGGTGGCGGACGCCTTGTCTCGCCGCGACACGGACGAGGGGGTCATTTTCGCCATCTCCGCCCCGCGTTTCGACTTCGTCACGCGCCTCCGTCTGATGATATAAGTCTCATGTGTGGGCTGGTCTTTGTGGGGCTATGCTGGTCACATGGTCCTTGTGGCTGCATGGTCTATTTTTAGGACAACATCTTAGACTAGAGGACAGCATCTTAGACTAGCATCTTGACATATGCATAGCTGGCTAGCAGCCTATAAATATGTACCCCCAACCCCTCAGGTTGGCATGGCATTTGGAAATAAATCAAAAAATTGTCCCAACTCCTAGTGTCATCCTCTCTCGACGAAAGTAAGAATTCTGCTATTACCAAGACTAAGAATTCAGCGACTAACAACTGGTATCAGAGTCGTACTATCCTATAGCCTGAGCATCTCCTGCTCATCTCCTTTCCCAGCAGCACAATAGCCCCAGCTAGGAGCAGCAGCAGCTCCAGCCGCTCCTGCTCACTCCTCTCCCTCTGCGCAGACGAGCAGCAGCTCATCTGAAGCAGCCCTCTCCCCACGCAGCAGCCCCCCGGTAGCGCGTCATGTCCGCAGGGCAGTCTCAGCGCTCGGTCGCCTCGAGCACGCGGCGTCGGCAGGAGGCCGAACTTTCTGCGGCAGAGGAACGCGAGCGAGCGGCGGCAGAGACCGCTGCGGCGGTAGCAAGGGCGTCGAGGCTGGCAGCGGCGGAGCTGGCAGCAGCCAGAGCGGAGGCAGAAGCAACGGCAGGGGATGAAGGAGCGGCAGCGCGGCAGTAGAGGTCGAGGCGATGCGCCGGCGGCAGCATCAGCAGCTCCGTTTCTGCTGACGACAGCGCCGACGCGGACCTCGAGTTGGGGGAGGGAGGAGGAGTGAGAGCGGGCGGCGAGTGGGCAGACACGCACGCCCACGAGCGCGGCGGCAGCCCCGACAGGCGCGGACGCGCGGCGGCGCTCTTAGAGGAGGCGCGCATGGCATGGCGGCGCTCCTGGAGGAGGCGCGCACGGGGGCGGCGTCGTGGAGGCGGCGCGCACGGCGGTGGCCTCCTGGAGAGGAGGAGCAGGACGGCGGTGCTCCGGAGGAGGCGCGCAGGGCGGTGGCGTTGGAGGAGGGCGCGCACGGGGACGGTGGCAGACAGGTCGATGGAGAGCGCGGCCTTCACAGGCAGCGTGGCTCTCTCCCCGGATCGGTACCGTGGTTACCACGGGCTCCAGGCTGTCGTCAGGGATGTCGGCCCCGGCGGTGGGTGGCCTACCCTCACCAAGACCAACTACGTCAAGTGGGCTGCGGTGACGAGGGTAAAGCTCCAGGTGTGGCACATGTGGGAGGCAGTCCGATACGGCGACGTCGATTACGACTTAGATCGACGGGCGCTGGATGCTCTTATCACTGCAGTCCCGCCTGAGATGCAATTCTCTCTTACCAACAAGCGGACTGCCAAGGAGGCTTGGGACGCCATCGCCGCGGCACGCATCGGCAGCGACCGCGCCAGCTAAGTCCACACTGCAGGCACTTCGCAAGGAGTGGGAGAACCTGGCCTTCAAGTCAGGTGAGGACGTTGATGACTTCGCTCTCCGTCTCAACACTGTTGCAGAAGATGTTGTAGTTCGGCGATGACACCTACGGCGAGAAGAGAGCTGTCGAAAAGCTCTTCCGTTACGTCCCCGAGAAGTACAAGCAGATGGCTCGCTCGATCGAGTCTCTGCTGGATCTCTCCACGATGTCGATCGAGGAGGCGATAGGTCGTCGACAGCGATGAGCCATAGTCCCTCTCGGGGCCCATCACCACTGGCGGGAATCTCCTCACTCGGGAGCAGTGGCTTGCCAGCCAAGGTGACCGGAAGAAGGGGGAGCCTTCTTCCGCGACAAGCGGCCGCAAGCGTGGCAAGCCACGCAAGGCGCGCAGAGACGCCCAGACTGGGGCGCGAGGACGTGCCGAGGGTGATGCCCACGGAGGCGCCCAGGGCGGCGCCGCCGGCAGGCACAAGCCGGCACGAGACAACGCCTGCCGCAACTGCGGACAGCTCAGTCATTGGGCCAAGGACTGTCGACAACCACGACGCGGCCAGGCCCACGTCGCACAAGCGGCGGAGGAGGAGCCGGCTCTGTTTATGGCACATGCAAGCATCGAGCTACCTCCAGCGGCACTGGCCGCAGCGGCTCTCCTCTACCTTGACGAGCCAAAAGCACATGCCCTCCTCGGCGATGGCTCCGGCAACGACAAGACTAACGGGTGGTGCCTCGACACCGGCGCCACCCATAACATGACCGGTCGACGGGAGTTCTTCACTGAGCTTGACTCTAGCGTCCGAGGCTCCGTCAAGTTTGGGGATGCCTCCGGCGTGGAGATCAAGGGCGTCGGCTCCGTCATCTTCACCGCCGTGTCTGGTGAGCACAGGCTGCTCACCGGAGTCTACTACATCCCCGCGTTGAGGAACTCCATCATCAGCTTGGGACAACTGGATGAGAACGGTTCGCGCGTGGTGGTTGAGGATGGAGTCATGAGGATTTGGGATCGCCGTCGTCGCCTTTTTGCCAAGGTATCCAGAAGCGCAAATCGACTCTACATCCTTAACGTGCAAGTGGCACAACCCCTCTGTCTCGCTGCTCGTCGAGATGACGAGGCGTGGCAGTGGCACGAGCACTTCGGGTACCTTCACTTCGAGGCCCTGAAGCGGCTCAGTGCCACGGAGATGGTGCCAGGCATGCTGTGCCTCGACCATGTGGAGCAGCTCTGCGACGTCTGCGTGTTGACGAAGCAGAGGCGACTCCCCTTTTCCCAGCGGGCGAGCTTTCGAGCCAAGGAGAGGCTCGAGCTTGTGCACGGGGACTTGTGTGCCCCGGTGACACCGACCACACCGGGAGGACAACGCTACTTCCTGCTGCTCGTCGACGACCTCTCCCGCTACAAGTGGGTGATGATCCTCGACAGCAAGGGAGAGGCTGCGGACGCCATCAGGCGCACACAGGCTGCTGCGGAGACGGAGTGCGGCCACAAGCTGCGCGTGCTGCGCACCGACAACGACGGCGAATTCACGGCGGCTGAATTCGTGTCGTACTGCGCTGATGAGGGCATTCAGCGCCACTACTCCGCGCCGTACAGCCCGCAGCAGAACGACGTCGTCGAGCGGCGCAACCAGACGGTTGTGGGGATGGCTCGGGCCCTTCTCAAGCAGAGGGGGATGTCGACTGCCTTCTGGGGAGAGGCGGTGGTGGCGGCCGTCTACATCCTCAACCGCTCGCCTACCAAGGCGCTCGACGGCAGGACGTCGTACGAGGCTTGGCATGGGTACAAGCCGGTGGTCTCCCACTTGCGGGTCTTCGGCTGCCTCGCGTTCGCCAAGGAGCTTGGCCACATCAGCAAGCTCGACGACAGTAGCACTCCGGGAGTGTTCATCGGCTACGCGGAGGGCTCGAAGGCCTACCGCATCCTCGACCCAAAGACAGTGTGTGCGCACGGCGCGCGACGTTGTGTTCGACGAAGGGCGAGGATGGGCGTGGGACAAGGCGGTGGATGACGGCTCGGCTCTGACGTAAGACGACTTCACTGTCGAGTACGTCCACTTCGAGGTAGCTGGGGGAGTAGGCAGCTCTTCTTCGGCGAGCGCGTCTACCCCAGTCCCCAAGCCTCCACCGACCCCGGCGCCTGCTACTCCGACAGCACCACGCTCTCCAGCCAGGACCTCGGCTACGATGAGTTCTTCGCCGGCTCGACCACAGCCGACAATGCCACGCACTCCAGCACCGACAGGCACCTCTCCGGGCACGTCTACTCCAACACCAGCTCGTATCGAGCACAGCCCGGTTGAGCTCGCTACTCTGCTCTCTCACGACGAGGAGCGCATCGATGCATACCACGACGGCGAGCCGTTGCGGTACCGTACGGTGGAGAACCTTCTCGGTGACCAGCCGGTGCCGGGACTGGTGCCTCACGATCTGGAGGCGCAGTTGCACCTTGCGTGTGACGACGGCGAGCCTTGGTCGTTTGCTGAGGCCGAGAAACACGTGGCATGGCGCGCCGCGATGCAGTTGGAGATGGATGCGGTTGAGAAGAACCGCACCTGGGAGCTTGCTGACCTTCCTCGTGGTCACCGCGCAATCACCCTTAAGTGGATGTACAAGCTGAAGAGGGATGAAGCCGGCGCCATCGTCAAGCACAAGGCTCGCTTGGTGGCACGAGGTTTCGTGCAGCAGGAGGGGGTCGACTTCGATGACGCCTTTCATCCCGTGGCACGGATGGAGTCCGTGCGACTCCTCGCGCTAGCTGCCCAGGAGGGCTGGCGTGTTCATCACATGGACGTCAAGTCGGCGTTCCTTAACGGCGACTTGAAGGAGGTCTACGTGCACCAACCGCCGGGATTTGCGATCCCCGGCAAGGAGGGCAAGGTGCTCCGCCTGCGCAAGGCCCTCTATGGCTTGCGGCAGGCACCGAGGGCGTGGAATGCCAAGTTGGATTCCACGCTAAAGGGGATAGGCTTCGAGCAAAGCCCGCACGAGGCGGCCATCTACCGACGGGGCAGTGGAGAAAATGCTCAGCTGGTGGGTGTC
This sequence comes from Miscanthus floridulus, assembly GCF_019320115.1. Taxonomy (NCBI): domain Eukaryota; kingdom Viridiplantae; phylum Streptophyta; class Magnoliopsida; order Poales; family Poaceae; genus Miscanthus; species Miscanthus floridulus. Next base: position 20,835,877 of record NC_089591.1, on the reverse strand, counting down.
TACGTCGACGACTTGGTGATCACCGGCACCAAGGATGCGGAGGTGGCGGCATTCAAGGAAGAGATGATGGCCACCATCTAGATGAGTGACCTAGGGCCTCTCTCCTACCTGGGAATCGAGGTGCACCAGGATGACTCCGGGATCACGCTTCGACAGACCGCCTACGCCAAGCGCGTCGTTGAGCTAGCTGGGCTCACCGACTGCAACCCAGCTCTCACTCCAATGAAGGAGAGGTTGAAGCTGAGCCGCGACAGCACGACGGAGGAGGTGGACGCTACGCAGTACCGGTGTCTTGTGGGGGGCCTTCGCTACCTCGCCCACACACGGCCGGACTTGGCATTCTCCGTCGGCTACGTTAGTCGGTTCATGCAGCGACCGACGACGGAGCACCAGCAGGCTGTGAAGAGGATCATCCGCTACGTTGCGGGGACTCTCGATCACAGCCTCTACTACCCTAGGTGCCTTAGGGCGGCACACTTCATCGGGTACAGCGACAGCCACCACGCCGGCGACATCGACACCAGCAAGAGCATGAGCGAGATCCTCTTCTTCCTCGGCAAGTGCCTCGTTAGCTGGCAGTCGGTCAAGCAACAGGTGGTGGCCCTGTCCAGCTACGAGGCCGAGTACATAGCGGCCTCCACCGCTTCGACTCAGGCGCTCTGGCTCGCTCGACTGCTCGGTGATCTCCTCGGCAGAGACACTAGAGCGGTGGAGCTCAGGGTGGACAGCAAGTCCGCTCTGGCCCTGGCAAAGAACCCCGTGTTCCATGAACGCAGCAAGCACATCCGGGTGAGGTACCACTTCATCCGAGGTTGTTTGGAGGAAGGGAGCATCAAGGCGAGCTACATCAACACCAAGGACCAGCTTGCGGACCTGCTCACCAAGCCCGTTGGGAGGATCAAGTTCCTTGAGCTCTGCTCCTGGACTGGGATGGTTCAACTTTCCCACAGGACGACGCACAAGACTTAGGGGGGGAATGATGGGATAAGTCTCATGTGTGGGCTATTCTTTGTGGGGCTGTGCTGGTCACATGGTCCTTGTGGCTGCATGGTCTGTTTTTAGGACAGCATCTTAGACTAGAGGACAGCATCTTAGACTAAAGGACAGCATATTAGACTAGCATCTTGGCATATGCTTGACTGGCTAGCAAGCTATAAATATGTACCCCCAACCCCTCAGGTTGGCATGGCAGTTGGAAATAAACCAGAAAATTGTCCTAACTCCTAATGTCATCCTCTCTCGATGAGAGTAAGAATTCAGCGACTAACACTGTCAAGCGCAGGACACCGACCCTGCCCTCGTCGCCATACGGGACGAGCTCCGTGCGGGCTCCCGCGGCGCACCATGGACGCTCGTCGACGGCATGGTCCAGTTCGGCAGCCGCCTCTACATCCCCCCGGCGTCCCCGCTCGTCCAGGAGATCATGGTGGTCGTGCACGAGGACAGGCATGAAGGGGTCCAGCGCACACTACATCGCCTCCAACGCGACTTTCATTTTCCTAACATGCGACAGCTGGTGCAGGACCTCGTGCGCTCGTGCGTGACATGTCAGAGGTACAATTCAGAGCACCTCCACCCGGCAGGACTTCTACTTCCCCTGCCCGTACCCCAGGGTGTCTGGACGGACATCGCGCTCGACTTTGTGGAGGCATTGCCGCGCGTCCGTGGCAAGTCCGTCATCTTGACGATGGTGGACAGGTTCAGCAAGTACTGCCACTTCATTCCCCTAGTGCACCCGTACTCCGCCAAGTCCGTCGCGCAAGCCTTCTTCACCGACATAGTGCGGCTTCATGGTGTCCCCCAGTCCATGGTGTCCGACCGCGATCCGGCTTTCACCTCGACGTTCTAGCGAGAGCTCATGCGCCTGATGGGCGCCAAGCTCCACATGACCTCGGCGTTCCACCCTCAATCCGATGGCCAGTCAGAAGCTGCCAACCCGTGTCATCGTCATGTACCTGCGCTGCCTCACCGGCAATCGACCTCGACAGTGGCCGCGCTGGTTGCCATGGGCGGAGTACGTCTACAACACCGCCTACTAGTCCTTGCTGCAGGACACGTCGTTCCGCGTAGGGTAGGCACACCCCGGCTACGTAGTTCGTAGCCGCGATCCGTGTTGGGGCGAGGTTTTACCCCTCAGCGCCCATTTTGTTGAGAGAGGGAGGAGAGATAATTGTTCTTGCTTAATCCCAAATGACAGATTACAAGGACTCTGATAGGCCATAGCCTCAACAAACTCTAACAAATCACTCCTAAATCAGAGGCCCCTTGATTGGCTCTCCTTTAATCTAGCCACTTTCTAAACCGAGCCCTGCGCTGGTGGAAACAATTTCACGAAATTCCAATACAAAGTTAAAGTTAACAACCTGGGATAAACTGCCATTTTGCCAAAACATGTTCCTGTTCCAGCTTTTTGGGCGGAGATCTCGTCCATGGTTGCATCAAGTCATCAAGATTTGTAATGTTTTCAGCAGAAACACGAATAGGTTTAGGTGCAGCAATTTTCTTTTCTTGACTTTCAGTTAGCAGTGTGCTTGATACTGGTGGTGGTGTATTAAGTCGTGGAACACCTAAGATCAATGAGGAACTTATTAGCAAGAAGGTCCGGTTGCAAACTAAGGGAATACAAGATATTATACCTTTGCTCTCCAAGATCATTTCTAAGTATGACTTTGTGATCCATGGTCCCTTTATACCAAGCTTTGAAGCCTCTGCTGCAACAATCTAAATTATGTAAGTCAGTTAAATTATCAAACTTTAACCAAGGCTCAAGAACAAGTTCACAACACACAAAGAAATCAGTTAAATTATACCAAGCTTTGAAGCCTCAACTACAACAATCTAAATTATGTAAGTCAGTTAAATTATCAAACTTTAACCAAGGTTCAATCACAAGTTCACAACAAACATAAAAAGAAATCAGGACATCGTTCAGAATTCATAATCATATATATATCTTTCTCTTGGAATTAAGAGCAACAATCTTTCAATTTCATACCTCTATTAAATTCACAGCATAAAAGATCCTATAGCCTAAACATTGTGAACTCTAGGTACCTGAATAGTTAGAATTTCATAAGGTTCCTAGAAGTAAACATATATAACAAATAGTTGAAGTACACAATTGTCAAACTCAGTCATCAAATGCTTTAGATGAAAGGTGATAATATGCATTATGGGAATACTGACTAGTTATAAGAACACCTGTAAGCCACCCTAAATATTTGAAGCCAAAAGGCAGACATTACCCAAATTCAAGAATTATGAATTTCAAGGACGAAATAGAACAATTTTAGCACAAGATAAAAGTTAGCATTAATCAGATTCAACGATGACCATGACATGCTAGATGTGGCAAAACCCAAGAATGGACATCAAGTTTGATCTCTTAAAAATTCCTGAGAATCCAGAAAAAATCAAGAGCACCAAAAAGCACAACTGAGTCATAACTCATCACCCAGCATAGAAGAATGTATACCTTTCTACTTGGACCTTTTAATACCAAAAAGGTCTCGTTTAGGGTGTCAATGGTCTCTGCCGCTATCAGTAATTGATCTCTATTGACAGATGTGCATGTACGCTTAAAGCTAACAACAACACTGTACCCCAAAGCCAACAATCCTCCAAGAGTTGTTCGTCCAACCTGAAATAATTCAGAAACATGCAGCACGTTCAGAACATCTCATCACGTTGCTGCAATTTTTAAGTGATACAGAGTGCTCCTATGAAACAATTTAACTCTTCATTATAGGAGGGCTTCACCTAATTGAACTATGAAAAACACTTGCTAGTTGGGAGAGATTTAAGTGTAATATAAACATTTCATCTTAAGGAGTGTAATAATGTAGAAGATACAAAAGAATATTTGAGTTTTAGTGTTGTTCTCAAATAAATTAAGATCATTTGCTACCAATATTTTGCAGGTTTGCAGCACAAACAAGATTCTATGATAATATGTACTCCATTCCAAATTATAAGACATTTTGGCTTTTCAAGATACATAGCTTTTGCTATGCACTTAGATATACACTACGTCTAGATACATAGTAAAAGCAATGTATCTAGAAAACCAAAACGTCATATAATAATTTGGAATGGAGAGAGTAATATGTAATACTTATAGTAGTATTTCCACTTTCAGATTTACAAATTCCACTGCTTTAGAATTCATCAACTGCACGCTGATAGAGGATGAACTAGCTCTTGTATTCATTCATATTGAGTAAACCAGATTACAGGGATTTATATAGGAGCTAGACTAACACAAGAGAGAGAGGGGGAAGCACACAGGCGACAGCCAGGGAAGATTCCCAGGCATCAGCCGTCTAACAGTAAAGAGAAGTAAATTCTAGCAGTAAAGATGGGGAGTAAATAGGTGACAGCCAGGGGAGGTTCCTAGGCGTCAGCCAGCTAGTAATAAAGGAAGCAGTAAACATGCTAACACAAGCTCAAGCTGTCAACGTGCAGAACATACGCAGCCTCATCCCAGCTGTCCTCGACATCGACTCCAACAACAACACCCGCTGGCGCAGTCAGATCCTTCTCATCCTCAGGAAGTACTGCCACGTCCTTGATGATGCTACCGATCATACCTTCCTAGACTGAGCACGCATGAACTGTGTTGTCCTGTCGTGGCTCTACGGACTCTACGGCAACATCTCCAGCAACCTCAAGGAGATCGTCCAGGCACACCACACGCGCCGTCTGGCTTGCCCTGGAACACCAATTCCTTGCCAATCGCGAACAGCGCGCCCTCTACCTCGACACCGCCTTTCAAAACTTTGTCCAAGGCGACCTCTCCATCACCGACTACTGTTGTAAGTTCAAGAACATGGCAGACACCCTTGGTGATCTCAGAGGACCGCACACCATCCTCAACGTCGTCCGTGGCCTCAACGAGCACTTTGCCTCTCTATTCGCATGCACCTTCAGTTTAGGCGTCCCATCCCCACCTTCCTAGAGGCCCGCAACGACTTGATTCGGGCTGCTCACGGTTGTACGCATCTGGGCCTTGAGCCCGCCATGGTTTTCTATAGCTTGATCATTAGACATAATAGGCAAGGATATCTGACATTAGTTATACCTTCTATAAACCAACCGTAGATCATCCTTGCCTGTATATGCCCCTGTACTCTACAGGCCCTAATCAATCTACTGTTCTCTCGTGTATTACCATTGCTTTCAAATCTATTTCCCTCAATCTCCTCTACCAAGCATAGAGCAGTCAGGGCTTGACTCTGGCCCTCAGTCGCCCCCTGTTACAAGTCAAAGCCCTGTGCTCATTCCAATAACTCTGGGAGCTTTTGGTTGATATGAAAAGAAGGCAACAGTTGCATTTTCCACAAAGCATCACCAAGTATACAAAGGGCAAGCACAGCTTGCTGTGAAGTTCCTCAATGCCTACTAGATGTGATAATTCATTTTATTTCCAGGGCACTAATGTAACCATAGTTTTGAGTATGTGTTGTTGCGCATGTAACAGCACTCCTGCATATTTGAGGAAAATAGCCTAACATCTATGCATGCCTGAGTGAAGATACTGTTAGTTTGCACTGTGCTCTAAACACTGGCAGTACATACTGTTTCACCTTAGTAAGCCACACCTATTCTTTTGCCAGAATGACAAACCAATGCAAGTTTTCAGTACTCAACAACTTAAGGAAACACAAAACAGATCCTTTGAAGATCAGTGTATACCTCAAACTCAGCTTTTGGACGGATTATGAAGTACTTGTCAACAATCCTCTGGTCTCCGAGAGATAGGTAGTATCTTATTCCACATTGCCTAACCTTAATCCAATCATCAATCTTCATTTCTTCAGAAGCAAAAGGTGGCCTAAGGTACATCTCAATAAAGCTGGAATAATTGAAAAAACAGTTGTCACAAACTAAAAACCTTGATGAAGGTACAAGGGAACTTTAAAAAGGCTGTCAGGATCCTGATCTAGGTAGTATCTTTACCATTTGACTGTAATCAATCATAAAATTATGATCCTGCCAGACTTAAAATCATATATATTTAAAATGAAAATTGAAAACATGGATTTTTTGCACATGCATTTTCAGTTACAGTCTACAGCATTGATTGTGAATGTGAACATGTGCTACCCCATATAAGTCTGAGATTTTTTTTTCTCCTTAAAAGAAAAAAAACAGACATGCATTGTGCAACAAAATTAAACTAAAAGAGTAGAGGTATCAACAAATTGTATATTAATGCTAAGTTAGTTTGGAGTCAGGAATACATTAGAAAACAGTCATGTGGGGCCTTCAATATGGCCAGTGTAACAAGAAGGACGATATGCAGATGCCTGCCTAGAGATACTATCATATACGATAGATAGATTTGCTTTTAGTTTGTTTTATTTACTAGAATCATGCCCGTGCGTTGCACCGGAGGAAAATAGTACCACGATAATTTAAATTTGACTGTGTTCAAGTATTTCCAGAAAACAATAAAAAAAAGGGCAGACCCAGTGCCGGAGGCTCCCACATAAGTGGGGTCTGGGGAAGGGAAAAACCGAGGCAAGCCTTCCCCCCGCAAAATCTGCAGAGAGGCTGCTTCCAAAAAACAATACTTTGAACAAAATATTCGCAACATTCCATTTATAGTCAGATCCATCTTTATGATTCATGTTCAATTAACATAATTTGACGGGCGCAGCAGCCTCAGTTTCGCGATTGACACAATCTCAGTTTGACGGCGCCGGACGGTCTCGGTTTCGCGATCGACACGGTCTCCGTTTGACGGCCTGGTGTACACGTCGAGAACTTGATCAAGTCCCTCGAGCTCCTGTCCGATGATGCTTCAGCGAGGCTGAGATCCCCCACGCTAGATGTGCTCCTCGACGTCACAGCGCGCTCGCACGCCAAGGCCATGGAGGTGGGCAATGTCTAAGTTCTCGTGGAGCTCCTCCCGACGCTGACCGCCGCATCACCATGTGCGCGCTCCTCCTGCTCAAGCGCCCATGCAAGTTCTACGCATGTCAGGCCTCGCCAACAGGTTGGATGTTGATGTGCGGCAGCGTGATGAAGCTGCTGGCGGTGCGACGGAGGCACGCGAGGCTCCTATAGTTGAGGTTTTGGTCGTTTCTTATTAAGAACAGGCGCGTTTGTAACAGAAAAATCCTGAGGTGTGTGTGGTGTGCTGTGAGTTTTGTATTAGCTATCCTGAGCCTTCCTTTTTTCCCCTATCCTAATGCAATGATAAGCAGCTCTCCTTCGTATTCCGGAAAAAAAAGGCTGGACGCCGGCCTCCGTGTTGCCCGTTTCTTCGCGTCGCCATCTGCCGATGAGTTTGTGGCTGATGTCGAGCCCAAGAACATCCATCTTCAGGTCTTTCGCAACGTGGCTAAGTGGTGGGCAGCCTTTATCAAGTCTTCCAATGCGTGACGTGTGGGCATGCAAGTAGCAGGTTTGCATGTTTGCATGTGGGCATGCACAGTATGGTTTCATATTGCATATCAGGGGATCAACGGAGCAGAGTGGAGTGTAGACGATTCCGTATAGTTTTAGGCGCGCGCACGAATCCTTTGGATGAAAACCTGTCATATTTTTAGGTGTAACAGATTCGGTTAGCCCTTTGTGTGGCTGGACATGGGTAGAATATAAGCCTCTGATCCAGCATAGTTAGTTAGGCATTAGATTGATCTATCTCTAGTTCCTCTTGGCGCTGCCTTCTTAGCGCGACGTTGAGTTCCACCATTGCTCCGCCGCAACGTCGAGGTCCAAGGCCGCGTCCTGTCACTGCATTTGATTATAAGCTACTCCCTCTGTCCCAGATTAAATGCAATTCTAGGGTTGGGCACACAAACCAATGCTAGGTGCAAAATTACAAAAATGCCCCTTCCTCTGTAAATATCAGCCTCATCCTTTCCTCATTCCTGCTAGTACATTCCAGTTGCCGGCTGTTTTTTCCAGTGTTGTGGTTTGTGTGGACGAGAAGCATCCGGACACTGCGTCATCTTTTGACAGGCAGGTCTCAGTAGCATTCTTTTGGAGACAAATTTCAAATTCTTGAGTTGCATTTATTTTGGGACACGGGAGTACGCCATATTCCCAGCACCAATCATCCTCCTTCCTCTGCTTGTGACAGCCTGCTATCAGATAGCTCTGGTTCCATCTCCATGGGTGACAACACCTTACTGCCGCGGCTGACCAAATGGCCACAACTCTCGTGGACGTTGTGGCCAAGCTCACCGACCATACCACACAGTTCACCACTCTCAAACCACTTAATCCCCTTTGCCAAGAAACTCGATGGCCTCCAGAGAAAGTCATCACGCTACATGCCTCTGCCTTCAAGACCGCCGAGCAAGTCCACGCACTGAATCTTGTAGTAAGTTGCCTAGACCACCCTCGCTGTGAGGGCAAGCTCCCTATCTACCCGGCGCTAGAGTCCGACGACAATAGGCAGGACTTGGGGCGCTAGCCACCGCCTCCTGCGACTACGCCCATAGCCTAGGAACAACCACGACCATTGGGACCCATAGCAGGATGCACGCGATGGCCACTACGTTCGCCGCGCAGCACAAGACTACAATGATCTCGATGACCATTCGCTTCCACCCCAGGGCCAAGCTGGATTTCCCGGTGTCCGACGGCAAGGAGGATCCTCCCTTGGTTCAACTGTTGCAAGACGTTCTTCCAGGGTCAACACATGGTCAACACATGCCATAACACCGCAAGGTGTGGTATGAGTCGTTGCCCCTGACTGGCACAGCCCAACTCTGGTACTATCGGCTAGAGTTCACCGGAGATGCCCCATCGTGGAGCCGCTTTGCACAACTTGTTCTCCAGCGCTTAGGGCAGCCCATGACCGAAGAGATTGCCACGCTCCATTGCACGGGATCGGTGCTCGATTACTCCGATCGATTCCTGACCTTGGAGCGCCACGACGCGGAACTCACGGAGTCGTATCAGGTCCAGCTATTCCTGGCCAGGCTCCAAAATCCTCTCAAGACCGATGTTGCACTTCGTCTACCGCAGACCCTCAACAACGCCGTCATGCTGACCACGGCGTATGAGCATCAATAGGCCGAACCAGGCGTTCGCTAGCGACCGACGGCGGAGCATCAACAGGCTGTCAAAAGGATCCTTCGCTACGTCGCGGGCACCTCCGACTACGGCTTGCACTACCCGATGTGCCCCGGCGCGAAGCACTTCATCGGGTACAGCGACAGCGACCTCACCGGCGACATAACACAAGCAAGAACACCAGTCCCGCTGTTCTTCCTCGACAAGTGTCTGATCAGCTGGCAGTTGGTTAAGCAACAGGTGGTAGCTCTATCCAGTTGCGAGGCGGAGTACATCGCTGCCACTACCACTTCGACTCAGGCTCTGTGGCTGCCTCGGCTGCTGGGCGATCTCCTTGGCAGAGACGCACAAGCAGTGGAGCTCAGGGTGGACAGCAAGTCCGCCTTGGCCTTGGTGAAAAAACCCCGTCTTCCATGAGCGCAGCAAGCATATCAGGATCAAGTGCCACTTCATCAGAAGCTGCTTGGATGAGGGGAGCATCATGGCCAGCTACATCAACACCCAGGACCATCTCGCCGACTTCCTCACCAAGTCCCTTGGGCAGGTCAAGTTCCAAAAGCTTCGCGCCAGGATTGGTACAACTCAAATTCCCCATAAGGCACCACACAAGACTTAGGGGGAGAATGATAGACCTTTATAACTCTTGTGCTTATCTATAGTAGTTGGTGGCTGTGACAGCACCCTTATCTTCTTATCCTAATAGCATCTACATTAGTAGTTGGAATATGTTGTGAACCTCTCTTAAGGACAAATATGCTACTCTATATGTATCCCCAACCTGCCATGGTTTGTGGCAAGGCTAAGTAATGGAAAATATAGCCCCAAACTTGTGTTTATCTCTAACAAATGGTATCTAGAGCCTAAGTTCAATGGGTTCTACCTTACCCCATCCCAATCCCGTCGCCATGGGTCACCGGTCCAACCGCTCCCACTCCATCTCCCACGAGTCGACTACCTCCAGCGTGCGGAGCCGGCAGGCAACCGCACGAGACCAGCGGCGAACGACGCACACACGACCAGGGAGGCGGACGCGCATGCAGCGCGCACCGAGAAGGCGGAACGGCGGGAACAGGAGGCGGCGGACCAGGCGGCGGTGGCTGCTCGGGCGGAGCGGCTCGCGGCTGCCGAGCTTGCAGCTGAGCGAGCTGATGAGACGGCCAGGGAGGCCGCGGCGGCTGCTCAGGCAGCGGCGGCGGCTACTGCCGCTCTGCGACGTGATGCAGGCAGCCTAGGCGGATGTAAGGCGGGCGACCGCGACACGGACGCGTGACATGCGTGGGACGGACGCGCGATGCGCGCGGGATCCACGCGTCAAGCGCGAGCTAGAGGCCCAGCGGCAAAGGAGCAGGCGGTGCGGCTGGAGGCAGAGCGGGACTTCGTTGCGCTAGAGGCACTAGCGCAATACGGACGCGACCTGGATGACTGGGAGCAGGGCGAACGGGACGCTGGCGCGCGGATCCCTCACAGGCGGCACGCCTCCCATTCCCCGGACAGGCGCCGCAGTCGCCATAGCCGGCGCAGTTCCCCTACCATTGTCCAGACCGTCGTCAAGGATTCCGGCACCAGCAGCGGATGGCCTATGCTCACCAAGACCAACTACACCGAGTGGTCTATGGTGGTGAAAGTGAAGGTGCAGGCGCGACACATGAGGGACGTGGTGCAGTACGGCGACGCCGACTTCACCGAGGATAGGTGGGCACTGGAGGCCCTTCTTGCTGCTGTTCCGCCAGAGGATGACCGCCAAGGATGCCTAGGATGCCATCGTCGATGCACGCATCGGCAACAACCAATCCCGTCGCCATGAGTCACCGGTCCAACCGCACCCACTCCATCTCCCACGAGTCGACTACCTCCAGCGGGCGGCGCCGGCAGGCATCAGCACGAGACCGGCGACGGACGACGCACACGCGGCTAGGGAGGCGGACGTGCACGCAGCGCGCATCGAGGAGGCGGAGCGGCGGGAGCAGGAGGCGGCGGGCTGGGCCACAGTGGCTACTTGGGCGGAGCGGCTTGCGGCCGCCAAGCTTGCAGCCGAGCGGGCCGCCGAGGCGACCAACGAGGCCGCGGTGGCTGCTCAAGCGGTGGCAGCGGCTGCTGCTGCTCCGCAACGCGATGCGGGCGGCCTAGGCGGACGTGAGACGGGCAACCGTGACGCAGACGCGCGACGCGTGGGACAGACGCGATGTGAACGCGCGAGGCTCGCGGGATCCACGCGTCAAGCGCGAGCTAGAGGCCAGCGGCAGCGGGAGCAGGTGGTGCAGCTGGAGGCAGAGCGCTGCCACTACCGCTTCGACTCAGGCTCTGGCTGGCTCGGCTGCTAGGCGATCTCCTTGGCAAAGCCACACAAGCAGCGGAGCTCAGGGTGGACAGCAAGTCCGCCTTGGCCTTGGCGAAGAACCCCGTCTTCCATGAACGAAGCAAGCATATCAGGATCAAGTACCACTTCATCAGAAGCTGCTTGGATGAGGGGAGCATCAAGGCCGGCTACATCAACACCCAGGACTAGCTCGCCGACTTCCTCACCAAGTCCCTTGGGCAGGTCAAGTTCCAAGAGCTTCACGCCAGGATTGGGATGGCTCAAATTCCCCAGAAGGCACCACACAAGACTTAGGGGGAGAATGATAGACCTCTATAACTCTTGTGCTTATCTAGAGTAGTTGGTGACTATGTCAGCACCCTTATCTTCTTATCCTAATAGCATCAACTTTAGAAGTTGGGATATGTTTAATCCTTTCTTAAGGACCAAGTATGCTACTCTATATGTATCCCCAACCTGCCATGGTTTGTGGCAGGGCTAAGTAATGGAAAATATCTAGCCCCAAACCTGTGTCTACCTCTAACAGCCGCAACAATATCCACAGCGAGCAGTTCCCAGCGTCGGGCCAATGGCTTGTGCTACTACTGTGATCCCCGGTACATCATAGGACACCATTGCAAAAAAGTTGTTCATCATTGAGGTCATGGACTCAGATAATACGAAGGGGGACTTCGCACCTTCCACGAGGGATCCAGCCTCTCCCTCATGGTGCTCATGGGTGTCGGCTCTGAGATACCAATCCATCAAGGTCTACGCCAAGTTAGGCCCCCACACATTCATCGCCTTGCTGGACTCTGGTTCAACACATAATTTCATCGAAGTCGATATGGTGTGCGGGCATCGTCGTTGCTGGCAGCGCTGGTAATCCACCCGGCATCATCTAGGCGAGACAGGGCAACGCGCTCACGAGTCGCGGTAGCTGCACATTCCAGAGCAGTGGCGGCGGCATATTCCTCTTCAAGGGTGTAGAGGGCAGCGCGGACGACTACATGTGCGTCTGCGGCCACACGCGTGGCAGCGGCGGCAGCTACCTCTAGGGTGGCCTTTGCCATGGTCACGCGGTCACAAGCAGCGGCAGCCAGCGGCATGCGTAGCGGCATCAGCAACAGAGGGCGAGGCGATCGCGGCATGCTCTGCTTCGAGTGGCAAGGACGCGCTACTGGGTGGCAGCTGCTGCACGGGCAGCAACCGCAGCGACCTCCTCCAGGTCGGCCTTCTCCTTGGCCGTGGCGGCGGCTGCCGTACGCCCGATTGTGGCGGCTTGCTCGTGCTCAGCCTGTGCAGCGGCAGCAGATGCGGCAGTGGGAGATAACGCCTCATGAGCCATGGAAGGAGGACAGCGGAAATTAGAGGGTGCAGAAGGAAGAGATCACAAGATCTCAGGAGTCTCTTGCACGCTGGGCAGGAACCTAGGAGGCAGCCATCAGCTATTAATAGCAGATATTAAACATGATAACAATCCTGAGCACAAATAGTTAATGATTCTATTAAGGTCATATCCATTGACCGATCTAGGTTAAGTCCAAGGCACCAAACTGTACAATTGCAGGAATGTACACTCCTACAACCTATATCACAATATTGACAACCTTAAACTCTCTGAACAACTCCAGCCGAGTGGACAAATAAATTAAGAGGGTGAAGAGGAAACATGAACTCACTTCTCAGTTTCTGCTTTATTATGTTCAAAAGAATACAACTTCTTGCCATCTGATGACTACAATAAAACACAAAAAGTTAAAAAACCAAAGAATATAAAAAGATGGAATGAGTAACCAACTAACCATAGCTACAAATTGTGTACCACATCAAAAATCACATAAGTTCATACTGCAATATGAAGATAAATAAACAAATAAAACAGTCCAAAATGAAATGTAGGCTGCTATTATGATAATGTTGAAATATGAGAATGCATAAAACCCCCTAATTCAGTCAAGGACTTCAAACCCAATATTTAAATGTAACATGGGGTCCATAACTACGCATTTCTACTACTCATTGGCCACATGTACAATTTTCTGAAAGCACTGTGCTCTCCAAGATCAACGTTTTGCACATTTAGCATTTGCAATTTACAGTTCGATTTGATAATGCGTAGACAAAGCACCACAATACTAAATGCATGTCTGCAGAAGCAGCACTCCCAAATTAATATTTCAATATAAAGAATACATCATGTCAGTTTTCCACTGAATAGTTAAACAGCAGTATTTTATGATGAAAAACACAAATGATCAGGCAAAACTAGCGAAGGGAGTAAACAGGAAAAACAATACATAATCAAAACTCTACTGTCAAGGTGAACAAAATAGCCATAGATTTCATATTCATGTACCCACATAGAGTAAGGTATCATTCTTGAAATGACTGAAGGGTTTTCAAGTTAAGCAGCCTGTTCGTTTGGCTGTGGCTTGTCGTAAACAATCGTAAATTTCCAGCCGGAACAGTATTTTTCTCTCACACAAACCAGCCAGCAGTACTTTTTCATGAACCAGCCAACCGAACAGGCTGAAGAACTTCTGATACAAGGAATCTTAGGTGGGATGGGATACTTCAAAGTGCAACCTGGTTTCTGGTTGGCCAGTTCTCTTAGGCTGACATGGGACCGGAGCACGAAATACAAATGGGAGGCACAAGGTTGTCACCCTGGAGCTGTCCGGTGGCAGAGCATGCTAAGGCATGAGTACACCAGGGTTCCAGGGCAAAGTATAATTACATACTCCATATGATATTCCTCCTTAATTGCAATTGATGCATCCTCTCAAATCGTGGCAAGGCCCCAACATGTAGCTACTTACAGCAATATGTCTAAGGAATAGGATACACAAATCTCAACACCTGGAATAACCTTAACTAACTGGGATAGCAAGCAAATTCTTAACTATTTGTTGATTATTGTGATCATGTGAAGATGAGGTTCGTTATATAAGCTTGGCTGGCGCCAGCACCTGGCATAGTTGCAGCTCCCCATTTCCCCGTATTGCCTCTTGTTGTGCTACACTAACTATTAACTAAAGCTAGTTGCATAATATTAGCACTACCAACCAAATAGCAGGAAGTGTTATCAGAATACTGGTGCAAGGGTTAACAAGAGAGAAAGCAGACACAATAGCATTGATTTCAAAAGGAAGAACCATATGATTATTCAACATCAAAAGAAAAATACCACCACAGATGAAAAATAAACTTTCATCCAATCAAATCTATTAGATTAATAGAAATCATCAAACCAAAGTGATTGAATATTTCATGAAAAAAAACAGGAATATTTATATTAACAATAGTACTCTCCTCTATCCACAAAAGGATGCAATTCTCACTTTTCGAGGAGTCAAATGATTTGAAGTTTGACCAAAGTTATATAAAGAAGTACTAACATTTATGATACAAAATAAGTACCATTAAATTAATTATGAAATATATTTTCGTAGTAAACCTAGTTGGAGACATAAATGTTAATACTATTCACTATAAACTTGGTCAAAGTTAAGCTAGTTTGACTTGCACAAATCCAATAGTTGCATCCTTTTGTGGACGGAGGGAGTATTATATTAAACTATTAATCAACAGTAATCCTTTGCTGACCTCATTTTTGCACTTTAGCTTGTAGTACGGTTCTCGAAATGAGCAGACAAAGCTGTTATCAATCCTAATCTGCACCAGCAAATAACTAGGAAACATCATTACCAAAGAACCAAATGATACTCAGAAATCTAAAAAAGATAACAGCTATGCATAGACAAAGGCAGTACTTGTGCATGATGCAGGTCTGGCTCAATGTGCTTCCTAAACAATGGAAATATACTGTCGATCAGATAGTCCAATGAGCAAGAATCTCCAATATCATGCTGAACTTTAGAAAGCAGGCTAAAATGAACACCACCAACCTGAAAACTCATATGCAACTTGTATGGTTACATAACAGGTAATATTATTGTTCTGTGAGAATGTAAGTCTCAAAAAAGTAACTTATAGAAAGTAAGCAATTATCATGTTTACCACAGCAACCCGGATATCAAGCAATGATCGTAGCGTTGAAAGCAGAGCATACGCACCATCGACAATCACCTAGAAGAACTTGTATCAGAAGACAATGACATGTTAAAGATTTTGAGAAGTATAGCATGTATTGCTGAGATATTGCACCACTCCAGATGAAGAAATCCTCAGTTGTCTCCATCCAGTGCGTTTCTTCTCTTGAAAATCAACTAGTGGCACCATTGTATCTTTACCCTTCACAAGATCCTGCTCGATAGACATGACTGTAAGGGCACTAATCAACACCAAAAAATAGGCAGAAAGTTATCAATAAAATTTGTGCAATTAACACCTGAACTAAACAAATGGCATAAAATCAAAATTGCACAATTAGCATCTGAAATATTGAGCCAATCAATTGTGCTAAGTCCCCTAACAAAAGCAAACGTCACTTTTACAAACTTTGGACAAATCTACAACTATGCATATAAGGCCCTGTGTGGCACAACTCTAGCCCTAGGAAATCTGATTTCCTAGACCTGGTCACCTGTAGCTCTAGAAAATCCTAGATCTAGAGCTGCAGGCATGTTAAGTGCATTTACATGACTCATTTCATTTGTGTTTTAGATCAAATAAAAATATTTAAACCACTTTAATTTAATCTACAAACTATAGATGCAGCATAGATCTCGGCTATGTAACACGGATACGCCAGGGAGGTGCCATATCTTGGAGCTAGAGTTGTGCCAAACAGGCCCTAAAGATCAAGTGGCAAACCATCACTGTAAAATACCAAAACCATGGGTAGCCAGTCTACCGACATTTTCAAAAGCCAAAACATTACAAAGCCATGGTAGGGTTGGGGATGTCAAATCTTGCACAAGCTACATATTTCCATGTTCCAATATACTAATTAAGAGATTTGAAGCATTATAAATTCACAGGCTATTAGATCAGAACCAAGGGGACTGGATTTTACATATACTGGCACCACTATTTATTTGGTGATGATGCACGTGAGTTCCCGTCGAAGATAACACTGTTGGCACTTTATTTATCTTATCAGATAATTTCAGTTCTTATCATGCCTAACAATAAAAAACCCTAAAATGCTTCAGAAAAAGAAAATATTCAAGCCTAAATGTCCTCATTACCATTGTGTGTAATCAGCCTTACTAAGGAAACTGCAAAGATCTAATACAAGGATAAGACATACCCTTCTAATTCAGTTGCATGTAATCACAATTTATCAGCTGGCTAACAGTTGAAAAGCAAAGGTTCAATTTGTTTTTCCCTTCGCAGTCAATGACTAGAGAATCATAACCAAAGTCCAAAAGGCTGTTAAATTGCCACGTAATCGTCAACTAGTCGTATAGCAAAACCTTTTACCCCAAATTCAACAAATGTGACCCTATGCGGACACGGTTTTACAATTCAATTCAAACTCATAAAGGACTGGAAGAAATTGACAGCAAAAAGAAAAACATTGTACACTTCTGTTTCGGCAAACAAGTCCACTCCCCCAACCCAAAATTAATTAGCCCTACCAATGCTACAATCGGCAAGAACATTAAATCCCACCATTTCTCAACAGACCCTGGCCCGTCATTAAAGCAATCAGCTCGTGAGCATCGAACCAATCCCACCCAAATCCCAACGGGTCGTGAAGAGCAAGACCGAGACCCAACCTGGAGGTTGCTAGCAAGTGCGTCGAAATCGATGGCGTCGACGTCGCTGCTGCCGTCGTCGCCACCAGCTGCTGTACGGTAGTCCTCCATGGAGACGATCACGACGCACCCTAGCACCGACGCCACCTTCTCAGCCAAGCTGCGCAGCACAAAGCCACCAAATAGCACGTTAGCAACAACAAATCACCAACCGTCCCTAAAAAATGGCGCGATTAATCGAGGGGAACGGATAACGCCGCCGCCGATACCTGGTCTTGCCGGAGCCGGTGGGTCCGCCGATGCCGACGGTAACGACGTGGCCGTCCTTGCGCGCACGCAGCTCCTGGATCGCCTTCACGAGGAGGTAGTACCCGCGGTCGAAGGACTGGGGAAAGAGGTAGAGGAAGGGATTAGGACATTAGATCGAGGAATGGATGATGAGAGGAAGAGACGAGAGGGAGAAGGTTTACCACGTGGAGGGGGAGGGATTGGAGGATGGAGGAGGATGCAGCGGCGGAGGCGGAGGTCGGAGAGGGAGGGGAGGAGGTATGGTCGAGGAGGAAGTCGCGGCCGCCGGCCTCGAGGCAGCGCTGCACGAGGTCGGCGTCCATGGCGACGCCGGCGAAGGTGGAGTGCGGAGGAAGAAAGGAACGGAGAAGTGTTTGTTGCTCTTATTTTTTATTTAATTTTTTTAGATTGAGGAAGCGTTTGTTGCTTGTAAGTTTTTGTTAGGAATAGAACTGCCGCTGCTTGACGGGCTGGGCCGTACCGGAAAGAAGGACCCGTGGGCCAGACTGCAGGTACCGTTGATTTTTTTTTTAGCCTAAGGTCATGTTTGGAAAGGTTGTTTTGGACCTTGCCTTTTTTTTAATGCTGTCCAATTCATCTCAGTCTATATGTATTGTGGTGGAGTAGGGTGAATTTTAATTTAAGTTTTGCTCTAATGTCTTATGCACGTTAACACATGTGCACATCCAAACAAAGTTTTGGAAATACTGTTTGGATGAATTGTGAGCCTACTTAAATTACCCTCAGATTGGGCTAAAACCGGCGGAAGAAAATTGTCATGTGAAGAGGCCTGGAGAAAATATTACGACAACTATCGGGCTTGTCTTAACTCAGGTCTCGTCCGCATCGGAGGCAACCCGCGTCAGCAACATCCTTAGCGGCGGTCGATAGTTTTGAAGCTTGATTCCTCGGCGTGGAGAGCACATTGGCGGTGGCTACTATGACCGGTGGATCCATGACATGCACGAGTACATCGACATCGGTTGTGACAGCGGGCAAATCCATGGCGAGCGGCAGTGAGGATTGACACAATTGAATCTACGACAATGACAACCAAATTAGCAGCATTGAAGGGCAAATCCAAGGAACATCGACCAAATCAGCAAATCCACGGCCACGGTGACCAAATCCGCAGCAAATTCCTCGAATTGCTTCTAATCTCCATCACCTCATCACCGCCCATCTCCTTTTCTTCTCATGCTATGGAGCCTCGATAGCGATGAGGGAGCAGGGGATGGCAGAGAGATTGTGCTGCTACTGGTGTATGTATCATTAAGATCTAGTGCACAGAGATGCGCCATGCAGCGGATGGAGGGGGGTTTGGCAGCTCGACAGTACCTAGGCAGAGTTCATGGCCATGCATAGCCTCAGCGTCAGCTACAGTTTGGTGTTCAGGCTTGAGCGACACGGGTGGCCATGCTTAGAGTTGAGAAATAATTCAAGTAGACCAAATGCAAATTTACAAGGGAAAAGTTTTACAAGGGGTTTCTCTTGTGCAAGAAAATAATACAGCCCGCAGAAATTCCAAACATGGCCTAGAAGTCCTCGTCAATCCGGGAGCAAGAACAGTCTCTCGATCGCACGCTCCACTGGCAGCATGAAGGGTCTCCCGATCGTCGTGCTCCCCTGGTAATATTTTTCCACGCGCTCCACTGGTAGTACGAAGGGTCTCTTGGTCGCCGTGCTCCCCCGGTAATATTTTTCCACACACTCCACTGACAGCACGAAGGGTCTCACGGTCGGCGTGCTCCCCTGGTAATATTTTTCCACACCAACAAGTGGCCCTCCGACTCTCACGCTCATGCTGTGGTTCTCACACACGCTCACCATCTCACCCTAATCAACATCCATCCATGAAACCACGCTCACAATCTGACCTTGATCCCCATCCATCCCAAAAATCGGGTCAACAATCACGTAAGCCCTCATAATATCACACGTCACCCAACATATGCATTCCTTACCTATGCAGAGGCTCTAACCTATCTCGCCAGTCGTCATCTGCTGGGAACACCACCGCCACCACCTGTTAACTCCAGATGTCCCAACTCCGTCATCTATGTTCGTAATTTACAGCCTTCACGCACTCCGACTATACCGATGCTTTCGTTTGTTATACAACAGGTCACGCCTTTACATTTTCAACAAATAGATTTCAATACACAGTGTCATTGCTCATCTTCCCTCTCCGTCTACTGACAAACTGGTCCCGTAGAATCGAGGGATGAGGTGTGGCTCGCCCTGCCGACGAACCGGTTCCACAGAATCAAGGGATGAGGTCAAGCAATTGGCCTGTTGAAATGTCCTTATTTGGTTTTGGTAATTGAGTAACAACCCTAGGTGCACTAATTGTGTTTATGTGAGATACACAGGTGATTAGTCCATAGGTACATTTGTGTGAGCAACATATGCCATGGAGGTGAAAATGACTCGGAGATGTTGCAAAGCTCACACATGTGATGATGAAGGAGCTTATTGCACATGAGACATGACATTGAGTCATGTGATCAAGGTGGAGAAGATCAAGACATGACTTGGCTTGATGGACCGGTTGTAAGCGTGAAGGGCAAGTTGGAGGCTTTGGAGCGATGGACCGCGTGGCGATGATGCTTGAGCAAGACTTGGCGCCGATGGATGAAGGCAACGGTGAAAAGCAAGTGAAGTCAAGATCGATGAACCAATATGATCATATGATGATATGAAGTGGATCGTATCATTGTTGATCGTGTTGGTGCATATGTTGCATCGACATTGGAGGAGATGGAATGGAATGCGTAGGGCAAATATATAACCTAGGGCATTTTATTTCACCAGTTATAGGTGTGTAGAGAAGTTTATGACCGGGTTTAGGATAGATAGCCGTACTATCAAGAGGGGCAAACTTGTTTGCATATCGGTCATCTAGTGCCACTCGAGTGATCTAACTTTGCATCGTTGCTAGGATCGAGTGGCATGGCAAGTTGAGTGGCTAATCCTTTGAAAATGCTTGTGAAAATGCTAGCACACATACACATTGTGGGGGGTACGACCCTAGATACCTATGGCAGACCACATGGGCTATGCCCCTAGGGGCGGCCTAGCCCACAAGACAAAGCCTTGTGGGGTACGACTCTGCTCGGCATCTTTCGCAAGATACCAGGAAGATATCCTGAAGATACTACGAGATCTATTAGGATATGTATGATCCTAAGATTTCTATAATCTGTTATTAGTTTCCGGTTATCTCTCAGATCTAACCGACTTGTAACCCTGCCCCGGACTATATAAGGCGGGCAAGGACCCCTCCAAATTCACACAATATCATACGATAGCTAATACAAACCAACAGACCACAGGAGTAGGGTATTACGTCATACTGATGGCCTGAACCTGTCTAACTCGTGTGTCTCTATTGCCTTCTTATTCTTAATCACACGCTTCTCTGCCGATCAATCTACCTTCATAGGATACCCCTTGGAGGACTGTTGACGATATTCTATCGACAATTGGCGCGTCAGGTAGGGGTGTGCATGCCATTTCCTTGTCGAACAAGATGGCTTTTTCTGCAGGCTCTTCATCCCTCCCACAGCCCGGCTAGATCTTCATGGTCAGATCCATCTCATGGATCATCAACGCTGATGGAGTCAAAGAGTTCCTTGAGCCAGTGAAGATCAATTCTGCGCTGATCAACCCCGCACCTATGACTGTAGATCCGATCTTAGAACCGCCTCCGAGGTCGCCTTCATCGACGACTCACCGCCTGCTTCCTCGCTACTAGAGGAGGTAGATCAACAATGATGATCTGATCGCATCCATGGATCAGATTAGTCTAAAGCTCACCGATTGTCTCTTCATCGTAGAATCGGCTTTGGACACTCTAGTTTAGCGCCGACCACCCTCCGATTTAGATCTATCAGAGGCTGCTCGGGAAACTCCAGGGGTTATAGTTCTACCCTTTGGGTTCAACAATGCCGCCACCGCTTACCAAGATGCCCTAAGGGGTAGACTCGCTGACCAGGTTGGAGATGTCCATCCTCCTACCATCTAGATTGCTGACCAGCCTCCGCCAGCCATCAACATGCTCCATGTCGGTCGATGCTCCGGAGCATCCCTCCAGACCATCCTGGAGGAGAATCCAGACTCCGAGTCCCAGGGCTCTATGGAGACCACCGCCGAAATGACCACCGAACTACTTCTTCCCCCTCCATTCTGTGGCGACGCAATCTTCAACGTCTACATCGACAGTCCCCCTAAGAACGGCGAAACCGAGGAGGAATGCACCGTTCGTGAGAACCAGAGCGTCAACCGCGCGCAGCGCCGAGCAAATGAGATTGTCCTTGCAAGGGTCGAGCAGCAGCTTGACTCGCAAGGAAGGCCACTCCAATGCAACCTCGAGATGAGTTTGTCTGTGTTGATGGCCATGATATCTATAAGACCCTAAGCGCCAACCTGGCCATGGCTGCCAATGAGCTCGCTCGGCTCCCGCAGACACCAAAGGTTGCCGCAATTCTTAAAGCGGTGCATTGCCAGGTCAATGAGATCCACTAGGATTAGAGACCTTCTTACTCCACAACCTCGATTCACCGATCAATCGCCACAAGATCCGATCATTGCCCACATCGCTTCATCGACTAGCATCATGATGATAAGCAACCCCTCTAGGGCGGAGGTAGGGGCAACCGCATTGAACATCACCACCAACTCGACCAGGACGTTCGAGTGCACCTCAACAATCTTTGAGATGCATGATGATGTATCAACGAACACCACTTCGATCACCATGAAGAAGAAGTATGCCACCGCTAGGAGTACGAGCAAGAGTACGGTAACCCGGACTCAGCTCTCGAGCCGCTCACCGATGGCAACGCTGCAGACGATAGCGCCGACAACCCCAAGGGGCCCCTAGCATTCACAAGGGCGCTCCGAACACTTTAGTGGCCCTATGGTTTCAAGATCATTGGGGTTGAGCCCTATGAAGAAAGGATGAACCCAACACAGTGGCTATAGGCTTACGCCACTATTGTCTGCGCCGCCGGAGGAGATACCAGTGTTATGGCAAACTATCTTCCCATCATGCTCATGCCAGCCACCATGAGCTGGTTTACAAGCCTTGCCCCAGACTCCATCGGATCCTAGGAAGAGCTAAAAAAAGTCTTCACCGACAATTACATGGCTATGTATACTCGGCCGGGCACCAAGCATGATCTGAACTGCATCAACCAGAAGCCATTCGAGCTCCTCCGTAGCTACATCTAATGCTTTTCTGAGATGAGGAATTCTATTCCTAATATCATGGAAGCTGAGGTCTTCACCGCCTTCATCTGAGGACTCCATCACTGCGAGCTTTGCTCCAAGTTCAACCGCAAGCCGCCCATAGGGATTGGCGAGATGATCACGACTGCCAACCAGTATGCTGATGTCGAGGAAGCCGAGGTGCGTTTCAACAAGGATGCGGGCACTCATCGCCCAACACGCTGCTATGATGACCTCCTCGACGACCGACGGCAAAATGACCACCGCTACGATGACTGCAGTTACCATCGTGACAGTGGCTATGATCGGCCTAAAAGACCCAAGTCTGGTCAAAATCACCGCTGCCGGCCAGACCACATCATCGCCGCCGTCAATGAACCTCAGGCCAAGTGCAACTACGATGAGCAATACAAGAAGATCCTCGATGGCCTGTGCCCTCTCTAGAAGAACGCCAAATATAAGATGACGAACTGCGTTGGCTTGGCTAAGGAGTTCTAGGACAAAAAGCTAGACGACGACACCAACGATGGAGCTGAAGTCCGCCGACCACCTAGGGGCAATGACAATGCCTTCTAGGATAATGACAAGGTGGTCGCCACCATCTTTGGGGGCCTCGCCTCCACCGAGAGCAAAAGAAAATGGAAGCTCGCCGCCCGGTGGGTGCTCGCCATCACTACGGAAGACGCCATCACTAACCCCAGCTATCGCCCATGGTCCGAGGTCCCCATCACCTTTAGTAGGGCTGACCAGTGGGCGGACATTCCCTACACAGGGTGTTTCCCCCTTGTCCTCGACGCAACCATCTAGAAGGTGGTTTTTAGAAAAGTTCTCATCAACGGTGGGAGCACTCTGAATCTCCTCTTCGCTGGAGCCCTAAAGGAGCTGGGCCTCAAGATGACAGATCTCACACCCTCAGACTCCTCCTTTCTGGGGTGTTGTACCTAGTAGGGCATCCAAACCACTTGGAGAGATCACCCTGCTAGTATAGTTTGGCACGACAAGCAACTACCGTGTTGAGCACATCAACTTCTACGTCGCCGACTTCAACACCGCCTACCACGCCATACTTGGTCGACCAGCTCTAGCCAAGTTCATGGTTGTACCACACTACGTGTATCTGTGCTAAAGATGCCTTCGCCTGCAAGAGTCCTGGCCCTACGGGCTAACCTCTTCATTGCCTATGCCTACGAGACAAAGAGTCTCACCCTCGCCGAAGCCACCGACCTCTCCATCCAGATGGCCAACATGGTCACCAAAGCCAAGACGGTGCCCGCCGATGACATGGAGATCCCAAAGCTGGAGCCTCCACACACCCCTGCTAAGTCCAAGGAAATAAAGGAGGTCGGCCTCGGACTCGATGACCCCTCTAAGACATGAAGATTGGGGCTCACCTTAACCCCGGATAGGAAAGCACGCTCATCTCCTTCCTACGTGCCAACGTCAATGTGTTTGCTTAGAAACCTACAGACATGCCAGGGGTACCACGGGAGAAATCGAGCACTCCTTGAATATCTCGCCGACCGCCAAACCAATCTAGCAGAAACTCTGTCGATTCATGCCAGACAAGGAGGCTATTAGGGTAGAAATAAAATGGCTCTTAGCTGCTGGATTCATAAAAGAAGTGTATCATCTTGAGTGGTTAGCAAACCCCATTCTCGTTTGAAAAAAGAATAAAGAATGGAGAATGTACGTTGATTACACTGATCTTAATAAACACTGCCCTAAAGACCCCTTCGATCTGCCTTAGATAGATGAGGTTGTAGACTCCACCGCTGGCTGTGAACTACTCTCCTTCCTCGATTATTACTTTTAGCTATCACCAGATCTCCCTCAAGGATGAAGACCAGATCAAGACATCGTTCATTATGCCGTTCGGTGCATACTGCTACACCACCATGTCCTTCAGACTCATGAATGCTGGGGCGACTTATCAAAGGACTATCTAGATGTGCCTTGATCAATAGATCGGCCGCAACATCGAAGCTTATATCAATGATGTGGTCGTCAAGTCCAAGACTGCCGATGATCTTATCGCCGACCTCGAAGAAACATTCACCAACCTTAAAAGGTACTAATGGAAGCTGAACCCTTCAAAATGCATCTTTGGAGTTCCATTCGGTATACTCCTAGGCTACATCATTAGCGCATGAGGCATTGAGCCCAATCCTAACAAGGTTTCCACCATCACCAACATGAAACGACCAACATGCATCAAGGATATACAGAAGCTTACAGGCTGCATGGCTGCTTTAAGCCGCTTCATATCGCGCCTCGATGAAAAAGGGCTATCATTCTTCAAACTCCTCAAGGCTTCTGAGCGCTTTTCCTGGTCGGAGGAGGCAGACACAGCCTTCAAGCAGCTCAAGTTGTTCCTAACAAAGCCTCCGATCATGACGACGCCACGGCTAGATGAAACTCTCCTGATCTACATCGTCGCTACTTCTCGTGTTGTCAGCACAACCATTGTGGTCAAATGTGAGGAGGCTAGGCACGCCTATAAGGTGCAATGTTCGGTATATTTCATTAGCGAGGTTCTTAACGAGCCCAAGACTCGTTATCCTTAGGTCCAGAAGCTGCTATATGCCGTCCTGATTACGTCGTGCAAGCTCCACCACTACTTCGAGTATTACAAGATCGCCATGGTCACTAAGTTCCCTCTGGGGACATTCTCTGCAACAAAGAGGCCAATGGCCGTATCATCAAGTGGGCTATCGAGCTCGACACTTACTCCATTGAATTCAGAAGCAGGCCTACCATCAAGTCTCAAGCGCTTGCTAATTTGATTGCTGAGTGTACTGAGATCCAAGAGCCCATTGCCACCACCTTCCCCGAGCACTGGGTGATGTACTTCGGCGGCGCCCTCAACATCAATGGTACTGGTATAGGCATTCTGTTCATTACACTGACCAAGGATAAGCTCTGATATGTTCTCCAGATACACTTTTCGACCTCCAACAACACCGCTGAATACGAAGCATGTCTCCACGGACTCTGTATAGCCGTCGAACTCGGCATCAAATGCCTCATGGCATACAGGGACTCTACACTGGTCATCAACCAGCTCAATAAAGACTGGTCCTGCTCTAGTGAAAAGATGGATGCATATTACGCCAAAATCAGGAAGCTTGAAGGGAAATTCTACGGTATCGAGTACCACCATGTGGTACGCGATCAAAATCAGCTTGCTGACCACTTATCTAAGTTAGGCTCCTCTCACGCTGCGATTCCACCGAGGGTCTTCGTTCAAGATCTTCTAGCACCATTCATTAAGGAATATAATGAAATTCAGGAAGTTCCCCTACCGAGCAGCTGGTAGTTACAGTACCTTCGCCGACCGCCGATTGGAGGGAACAGTTCATCAAGTACCTCTCCAGTGCCGAAGTACCCGCCGATAAGACTGAAACCAAATGCCTTATCCATTGAAGCAAGCATTATGTACTTGTGGATGACAACTTGATGAGGAAAAGTGCCAAGGAAGGGATACTACAAAAATGCATCACCTAAGAAGACATAGTGAAGCTACTTCTCGAAATTCACTCTGGTTCCTACGACAACCATGTGGCCTCGAGAACACTGGTCGGCAAAGCTTTCTGAGCTAGCTTGTACTGGCCCATGGCCATCTCTAATGCAGAAGACCTCATCCGACATTGTGAAGGATGCTAATTTTTCGCCAAGCAAATACATGTGTTGGCACAAGAGCTGTAGACCATCCTAGCTTCCTAGCCCTTCACATGCTAGGGACTAGATATGATTGGGCCTTTCAAGCTAGCACCAGGTGGTTTCCGATACATATATGTCGCCATAAAAGTTCTCCAAGTGGATCAAGTATAAACCGCTCGTCTCAGCTACTGCAAAGAAAGCAGTCGAGCTCTTCGAAGATATCATCCACAGATTTGGTCTCCCGAACAACATCATCACCAACCTTGGAACTACATTTACTGGCCATCACTTTTGGGACTTCTGCGAAGACCGGTGCATCTTCGTCAAATACGTCTCCGTTGCCCATCCTAGAGCCAATGGTCAGGTCGAACGGGCGAATGGCATGATCCTTGATGCCCTAAAAAAGAGGCTATATTAGAAAGAAGAAAAGCATCCGGGTAGATGGCTCAAGGAGCTACCAGCTATGGTCTGGGAGCGCACTCAAGCTAGTCGTAGTACCGGTGTGTCTCTATATTTCTTGGTCTATGGATCAGAAGCCATATTACTAGTGGATATTGCCTTCTGAGTACCTAGGGTGGAAAATTATGATGAAGAGCAAGCTGTAGCTGTTCGGATAGAGGACGTCGACAGGGACAAGGAAGAATGCCTAATCACCTACGTCCGCACAGCCAAATATCTAGAAGTACTACGGAGGTACTACAACCGCAACATCAAAGGTCATTCATTTGTTGTCGGCGACCTCGTTCTCCATAGAAAACAAAAGACCAAGGGAATGCACAAGCTATCCTCCCCCTAGGAAGGGCCTTACGTCGTTAAAGAGGTTACCCAACCAGGTGCTTATCGCCTATGTGACTTAGATGGAATCGATATTCCCAATTCATGGCACATCGAGCACCTCTACGTTCTATCCTTGAAACTCCCCAGATATGTACTCTCCACTTTGTGATGAATAAAATTTTGGTCTCCATAATTTGTCTCCACTTTTTCTCCATTACCGTTTAATCTCCACTTATGGTCGCTGAGCTCTACACTACTCTATAACGAACTCCAATACAAAATCACCATCGTATTTCGCCAAACAAGTTCTCCAAATCATCGAACACATTTCTCCAAATCGCCGAACATGTTTCTCCGAATCACCATCGTATTTCATCAAACAGGTTTCTCCAAATCACCGAGCACTTTTCTCTAAATCTCCAACATATTTTGCCGATCAGTGAGCAGCATATGTTCTATTCTATTCTTCTATGGAAAAGACCTAGTCTCCGATCTCTCCCTACACGTGCTATGGGCTTCGCGCTCTACGTTATGGGTGGTTGACTGTGGTTCCTTGGTCATGCCTATTGCTCCTACACATGCACGGGCTCTGCGCTAGACGTTATGGACTATGGGCTAGCCAAGGCCGAGAGCTCAGTAAAGAATTAACTGCTTAGACGCCACTTATACTATGTTTATCTCCAAGTATTTCGCCAACCGCCGAGCAGCACATGTTACGCTCTGCGCTCTTTGGAGAAGACCCAGTCTTCAATTTCTCCCTACATGTGCTACAGGCTCTGCGCTCTATGTTATGGGTGGTCGGCTGTGGTTCCTTGGTGATGCCTGTTCCTCCTACACGTGCACAGGCTCCGCGCTCGATGTTATAGAATATGGGTTAGCTAAGGCCAAATAGTTTAGTAATGAACTAACTGCTTGGATGCTACTTATATTACGTATAATTGCATTAGGGTTATTACTACAACGATTTTTCGCCGCAAATACGAGCAAGCTACATTAACATGCACTTTATAACATTTATACAAATACATAAATGTTTTCTGTGCTCTCACGCGCTCTAACTACCCTCTCCAGATGTTACAGATAATACTCTTTGAGCAGATCACCGAGCTCTACCATCGCTGTCTGTCTCGCTAAATAGGTCGATGTCGCTGGCCAGATTCTTCACCGCATCCTCCACCTCATCCTCTAGCTGCTGGGTCTTTGCCTCACCCATCCCTTCGACAAATCCAACACCTATCACCTGTAGGTCAACGGATGGATAGTGGGACCAAACCACTATAAGAGCATGAGTAATGGTGGTAACAACGGCGTCACAGTTGAAGCTCTCCCATGTCGTCTTGCACCTTTCGATGATGATGTCTAGATGCAGTGGCCTGCATTTAGGCTAAGGAGCCACCTCTAGGTCGACGCAGTCGAGCACTGGTTTGACTTTGGCAACTATGGCATCAAATTTGTCCCTCTGGGTCCAGGCATCCTGCTCTAACACATTGAACCCTGTCTCCTTCGCCTTCTCCTCTCGGAGTTGTTCAAGGGCCTGGCGTAGCTGGCCGAGCTCCACGTCTTGCTCTACAAGCACAATAGTAATCACCAAAAATATGGCTGTTCAGCAATACAATGTACATTCATCGATATATTGTACCTGCTTTCTGTTTGGATATGCTTCTAAGCTGCTCGAACTTCTGCTCCAGTTGTGTGGAAGCATTCGTCTACTGCTTAGACTTGCCCCGCAGCGTCTCAGACGTAGCCGCCAGTGGCTCGGATGTAGCCGCCAGCTGCTTGGACAGGACCCCCTTCTGGTACTCCAGGTCCCACGTGTTGGACTCAGCAAGGTCTCGTTCGCACTAGGCCCTCTAGATGTTCTTCTCCATAAGGTTCATCGCCTCCTTGAGTTTTTCATTTTCCTTGGTAAGGGGTTCCATCCTCTTTATTAGCTAGCGCCGCTACTCGGCAGTCCGAGTTATTCCCTGCAAAAATGCTAAGATTATGAAGAAGAACTCTGGTCTCCAACGTTAAAGAGGAGCATTCCAGACGTATTACTGACCTTGATCTGTTTCATCACCCTAGCAAGGGCAGACTCCAATCTGCTAAGCTCCCTGGTGGTGTCCTCCTCCTCCTCAATAACCACCACCTCATCGCTGCGCTTTTGGAGGATTCGGATAGCTTGGGGTCGAGGTTCATTACACTCGATCTCCTCCACCTCGTCCTCCTCCGCCGTAGCTAGGGGGCATCACTTGGGGCGTCGGTGGCCAGATAGCATGTTCGACCACACCCTCTGATGCCTCAGCGAGCGCTGTCTGCTCCTCCAGCACTGTAGGCTTCTCTGCTATAGATTCTGGCAACTCCAGCCTCTACTCCTGAGGACCCGGTGGTTCATGTCGTTGCCTCAGGCACTGCCACTGATCCGTCTACTATCGATGCCAACCATTCATCATTGCCAAGTTAAGTAGAAGGAGCATTTGACTCCTCCTTAGGTTGCCGAACACCCAAGGACTCCAGGATGGGGTCCACCAGCATCTCCTCCACCTCGGGGCCAGCCTTCGGCTACTCGCCAGTCTGGACAGGCTAGGCTGGATCCTCCATACATCTCGCTCTACATCAGATCAGCTCGTCAATCGCCAAAAACAGATAAGAAATGAGGGCAAACTAACTTCAAGGCAAGGATACTTATGGCCTGGTCTACCAGTACAATTTCTTGAACCGGCACTTCATACTCGAGCCCCTAGGTGCAACTATGGGGTCGACTCCCATGCTCTAGGGTGGAGGTCCTGCTTTCTCCACTGTCGGCCTCTCCTTCACCTGCCATTCTAGGACTTCCTCTACTCGCCGCTCTAGGATTCCCGTCGCCTGCTGCTCGAGGACTCCCATCGCCTGCTGCTTGAGGCTTTCTTCACCTCTCTTTGATTGTACCTCATGCGCGTGTTGCATGGAGGCACATTTGTGCTTGGTGGAGGAGCCACTAGCACATCATCGTTGTCGGACACTGCGGCGCTCCATGTTCGAGTGTTCTGGTCACCTCCAAGTGAGATGCCGCTCGGCTTGAGGGAAGCAGCACTCACTGTTTTTCTCTTCTTTTAGGCCGGCTAGTCTGTCGCTGCCCTCTTTCCTCAGACCTTCTCTGACACCGGGGAAGGACTCTCCGTCTGACCAGCGTCCGTGCCTCTGAACTCTGATGAGGCACTAGCCGCATCTTCTTTAGGCCGAGCCGGTGGTCGGGCGTCTACTCCCCTTAGCCAATCACCCCTCGGCATGCCTGAGAAGTACACTGCTCTTTCCTGTGAATAGATCTTTGCATAAGTGATTCAGTTCACTACTCGGCAATGCTACAGGATTAAAAGTATTGGGAACAAACAATCGAGATGGTTACCTAAGGGGACAGATTCATGCAGTTAAAAGGTCTTGTCTACCCCGACACTCAAAAGGAGGCCAATGAAGTGAATAGCTCTATGGCCCGCTCTACAACCTCATCTTTCGATAGCGCCTCCGACCTCTCTCGGGTGCCGTCGGTGTCTCCCTTAAAGTCAAAGCCCGTGTGGGCCCTCTCCTTGCAGGGTTGGATGCGACACATTATGAAGCACGCCGCTACTAGTCCACTGTTGGTTTTCACTCCCTTTATTAGGCCAAGGAGCTCCATCACTTGCTCCATATCAGCACTATTTGGCCTCTCTGACCATCTCTTCTAGCTCTCCAGGATGTGGTCAGCATCGTAGTGGATTGCAGGATGGCTTATGTAACACCCTCGGTGTTACATTGTATAGTTTTTGCTAAAACACTACATGAGCATCATACTTATGTGTAAATGTGGGTAACGTAAAGTATAAATCAATGTACGACACTTGAAACATTTATCCGAAACAAGAAACAAATGTTACATTTCACATCGCTTTATATCGTTAGTATTCTAAGCGAATTTTTATCGAATAAAATGATGTAGAACGTGTATGCGAACTTTAATAAAAGTTTGTAGTACGTACTTCATAGGCGACGATGAAATATGTATGGTCGAGGACGAGGTTCACAAGCTAGTATATCAAGAAGCTCAAAAATTGAATTCAACATGAAACCATCCGAAGTTTAAGTCATTTCATGTAAGTTTGAAAACGGGTCGACGAAGCCACGTTTGGCAATTTTTGTAGAGAGATTAGCTTAAGAAGTTGCATGATGTCATGGCATAGATCGATAGATCTACATACCCTCTAGCGTATAGAAGAATTGGTTTGGCATTTGGACCTTTCGGTAGGGTTTTGCGATAGCTTTAAAAACCGTGCACGTCACCTATTTCAAACAGAGCCCGCACTGGTCGTGGTCACCACCATTGCTTGGTTTGGTGCCGCTGCTGGCTCGCTCAACGCGTGCCACAGCACCGGCCGCATCCTCACTACCGCCCTGTGCAAGCACATCGTGCGCATGGTCCTGGCGCTGCTGCCTCGGCTGCCTGCTGCGACGCACTATCGCGTGGTTCAGTCGCCGCAGCTAACGCGCTACGTCTGGGACGCCGCCCACGCCCTACCCTGCTCTAGCTAAATGTGCATTAGGTCCCACGCTACTACTGCGGGCAGACATATATGCCCGACACTCACACACACGTAAGCGCACTGCACCTGGGTCCTGGTAGCTCTGCTTCCCATTTAGCGTGTTCGCCGTGGCTGCTGCTCATGTCACGTCGCTCGCATTGCGTGCTGTCTGGCGCTACCGTCCTGGTGCTGCTCCCGTTGACGTCAGCTATGCGCATGCGTGGGCTCGTCCGGCTTGTCATGTTCTCATGCTTGCGCTCAAGGCCACGCCAAAGGTGCCAGTCACTTTGCCTATAAGGTCATCAGCCGGCCAAACCACGCCAAGCAACCAAATCGATGCACTGCCCTTTTCTGTGTATCGTGCATGTGTGGTGGTCACATGGAAGGACGTCATCGTGCCAAACCGATCACTGTGGCGGTGGTACATAGGAAGGACATCAATTTGGAATTCTGTCGTCGCCGGCCACCATAAGTCCTTAGGAGTCACCACTTAAATTGGCCTCAATCACTCCACCATTTTCTAATTAACCGTGCCCACTATGAGCCCAAATAGTTAGCGTGTGAGTGAAGCCGTCCTAGCTTTTGTTTAGCCTTCAGCGAGGTGAGACAGGGCGTTTCCCTCACGGCAGTCTGCCATGGCCACTTGAGCGGGCCCATCGCCAGAGCATCGTGGGGTGCTTCGCCATTTCAATTAGGTTGTGCCTTGAGTAATAGTTGACTTGGTTATCGCAATCGTGCAGTGGTTTTGTCGGCGGAGCAGCGGGTCACCAGAGATGCCATCGCTGTGCTCGCCGGGAACTAGTGTCACCCCATGTTCAAGGCCAACCGTCTTGTCGAGCCCCGTGCCTTTGCCCAGTCTGTCTGTCACACCGCTAGTGAGGTCCTCTTACTCCTAGAGTACCTGGTTGACTTGATTAGGGTAGAAGTGCGCTAGAGAGCGTGGCCGTCCCTAGCGGACGTAGGTAGGTGCCGTTTTTGTGGCCGACCCGTTTGAAGGTAGTATCAAACCAATTAGAACTGCTACATTGTTCAACACAACCTGCTGGTGGTCACTGAGTAGTATTTGAGGCGTTCGAATAGATGATTTCGCCGGTGTCGGGCTACCACGGCCAGTCACCGTGGCGTGTGGCCACACCTGCGTGGTGCGCCATTCTGAGCGTGTGTTACCTTAATCCGTTGCGCATGGCACGTGGAAGCTCGTGGGGATGCTGGTGTGTGCCGGCATGGTCGGTGCTCGCTGGCATTTGGCCGGCGAGGTCGCGGCTCTGTTAAGTCCGGCCAGGGGCATCGCGACGTGAATTTGAAGGAAATGAAGGGGTTAAGTGCTAGAGTCAGTGAGAGGAGGGAATAGTGGAATGGACTGCGCTGTCATTTGATGGGAACTTGAGGGCTATTTTGCATATTATGGCACATGCACGGGTCATTCCTGCCGTGGGCTGTCGTCCGGCTAGGCCGCGCCCACGCGTGGGCTGTGCTGCGCACGTGTGTCGCACCATTGTGGGCCGAGTCGCGTGAGTTGGGCCGTGGGTTAGAAATTGGTTTCTTCAATTTCTAGTAAAATAGAAATGCTTATCTAATTTAGTTATGAGTTGAACTTTGATAAATTGTAGTAAATTCGGTAGGTGTCCAAAAATAGTGAAACCAAGTTTGTTAGGTTTGCAAAATTTCCATCTACCTATTAGTGCAGTTAGATTACAGTTAGCCATGCAAATGGTAGGTTCGGAAATTCAAAAACTAGAGAGCTAATATTATGTAGATTAATATTGTCGGAATATTTGTGAAAAATTGGTAATAGCTATAGATATAATAATTTTATAGTGGGCTCACTAGGTTATTATGTACTTGCTGTAAATTTTGTAGTCCTAAAATAGGATGCTAAATAGAGTAGCTATTACCCTTGCCTTATCATATATAGCGTAAATTAGCAATAGGAGTAAGAACACCTATAGTTGCTATAATAATAATGAATGCCATATTTCAAACTTGTTATCAGTAACAATTGATAGCTTAGCACCGTGGTCGGTAGCACTAGCTTAGTAGCTAAATCGATGTACTTTTATTTTAAGAGTTGTTGTTATATTCCTAAGCATTACATCATCATTTCATGTAGATCATGAGCTGGTAGACTTCGTACCCGTCGGTGAGCCGAAGTACGATGAGGTGATCGAGGAGTACGAGGAGGAGATACTTGTGCAGGAAGGAGCCCCAGAGCCTATTGGTGCTAACCTTACTGACCCGTCGCCTAACCAAGGCAAGCCCCGGTACATAACCCCTATTTTAATGAGCACTGAATATATATATATATATATTATATATATATATATATATATATATATGTGTGTGTGTGTGTGTGTGTGTGTGTGTGTGTGTGTGTGTGTGTGTGATGTGCATTTAAGTTACAAGCATTTTATGAAAACTACATGCATAAATATATCTACCTATGAGTCCTACTAGTATAGGTCGAGTAGTTGTTATGCTCAGGATATCGATAGCGTGAGTAACCTGCCGTTACTCGCAAGTAGATGATAAATATGATCACTTATGATTAAAATGTGTAAAGGTAATTAGTGACTGGGCAGGGATTTGGTTTGGGTATTGGTGGGTGTAAAGGGTTGTGTCCTGCGGCCAACAGGGCATAGCTTGGTTACACTTTTTTTCCTGTCTATGTCGATTAAGGACCGGTCATTACATATGACTCTAGGCAAGTCATAGATTTATTGTCCCGAGTGCATACTTGGGTATGGGCACAGGGAAGACTTGTTGCTCTCTTGTCATAGATCCAACTCTTTCTGGACCGACTGATTGGAGGCGGTGATGGTGGAGGTCCTTGCACCACACTGAGTCTGAGACGCAGGAGTGGGGGCTTGGAGTCTAAGTTTGGATGGGGACCTAGACACCCGGGACAGGAGAGTGATGGGTTAGTCCTGCTTGTGCCCAGGGTACAAACAGGGCATGTGTTTTCAGGGCACTCAGCTAGGCACATTGATTCATGAATCATTGGGAAATCCGGTACGGCTTGTCTGCGATTTAGCACCATACTAAAAACTGAAAGTTGAAAGGAGAAGAAATAGAACTGATTGCTCAACCATTGCTTGAAAGTAGAACATGTGCTTATATAGACTGGCTAGATGATGACTTAATCTGACTGATAATAATACATAAGTAAGGACTCACTATTAGTATTGCTTTCTGCCAAAAGAAACCAGCAAACCATAAAGCTTATCATATTCCTTGGAGTCAGAAAATTATTCCCACTAGTCGGATAAGTCTTGCGAGTACATTGTGTACTCAGGGTTTATTTACCCCTGTTGCAGGTGATGCATGAGAAGTACCTTTGTGTGGAGGATCCTTCTGGTGGGCTCAGATGAAATCCTTGCTCCATTCGCTAGATGTTTATTTAAATTCCGCTGTTTATCATTCTGCACTCTGACATTTGGTATTGTAATAATGTACTTTTTAAGAAACTCTGATGTATGAAATGCACAAGTATGGTAACTTGTTTTCATTATTGGATCCTTGGAAAAAATGTGGATCTTTCAGGTTCTCCCTTGGGGTGTGCCCAATGGATACTGCCCACTATAGCTTGCTTTCAGGGTGCTTAGTGTCTGATGGAAGACGAGCGCCTCCATAAGTGTGCTATTTCGGGCGGTTCTGCCACAGTTGGTACTAGAGCCAATAATGGTCACGAGTTTCATCATTTTTGTTTCAAAACTAAAAATTTGACCATCAAAAGCTTTGCGAAAAGTAGGTTGCAATTAAGTTAAGTTAAATAAGTATAAGCCTTGTCAATATGGTCTATCTAGGATGGCGTCACTGGTTTTATCTAATCGATTT
Source organism: Miscanthus floridulus (assembly GCF_019320115.1). NCBI lineage: Eukaryota > Viridiplantae > Streptophyta > Magnoliopsida > Poales > Poaceae > Miscanthus > Miscanthus floridulus. The sequence continues at coordinate 20,800,577 of NC_089591.1, read as the reverse complement.
TCTATAGGTACATTGGCTTACATTGCGTAAGAAATTGCTTAGTATACAAAAGTGAGTGTGCGATGTGCCAAAAAGTTTTATGAATGCTGCTATATTCTAGCTTGAGTGAACGTATAGGCCAAAGCATGCATCATAATAATAGCATCTTACTCAAATTGAAATCCCCCTTCTTGTATAATTGAGTTACTAAATTGATAGGACTAACTAAAGGAATGCTTTAATAATTGTGTTGTCATTTCTCTAATCCCTTGATTCTAATTAGGAGGGTGTTCTAATGGATGGTTCATATCTCTTACAGATGAATCTAAGGTCTAGACGTGGGAGCACCAGTGCGAGGGTGGCTCACGGTCTTGGCGAGGGCCACGGCGAGAGTGGTCGGGCCCATGAGCCCAATGGGGAGAGCCATGGGGCTCCACTTCTGGCTCCTCCTCCACCAATGCCACCTCCGATGACCCATGCTAAGATGATGGTGGAGCTATTAGCTGCTCACTGAGAGTTAGCTCGTGCCATGGGCATAATGGCACAAGCTATCGCGGGCCTCGCCCACGGAGGCCACGTGGGCAACGGTGGGAATGGGGGTGGTGCCCGCTGTCCTGAGGGACCGTCCTCTTACTAGGACTTCGTCAAGACTCACCCACCCACTTTCACCCTATCTGATGAGCCCCTGGATGTGGAGCATTGGCTTCACATTCTAGAGAAAAAGTTTCTGCTGCTCGATGTGGCCGACGAGCAGAAGGTGCGCTTTACAGTGCAATAGGTTTTGGGGTCCGCAAGTGCATGGTGGGATACCTTCCATGCCATGGAGCAGCCTAATCAGCCAGCAACCTAGCAGGAGTTCACCACTGCATTCCAAGAGTTCTTTGTCCCTACTGGTGTCATCAACCGGAAGGTGACTAAGTTCCTAGAGCTGCGCTAGGGGAATATGACAGTGATGGACTATGTGAATAAGTTCAATCACTTGGCCTAGTATGCTGGCATTCATGTGGACACCAACGACAAGAAGAAGGACCGCTTCTTTCATGGTCTCTCTTCCATCCTTCAGGAGAAGCTATACACGGCGAACTATCAAACCTTTGGGGCGCTGATGAATGCCACCATCGCCGTGGATGGTTTTCAGTAAGAGTCTTAGGTAGAGTGGAAGAGGAAGCAGGTGGCAGCTGGATCTTCTAGCCACCCTCACACTCAGAAGGTATAGGTTGTCTGATGGGGGCCCTATTAGTCATCAGGTGGGTCTTCGTTTCGGCAGCCCCAGCAGACTTCTCAAACTTCCTCCACATAGTACCGTGCACCCCCGTAGCAGGTGCAGCCCCAGTAGTCTCAAGGACAGTAGGTCCCACCTCGTCTGGGGTTTAGGAACAAGCTAGGTGCTTGCTTCAAGTGTGGCAAAGATGGCTACTATGCCCAAGCTTGTCCCTAGAACCAGCCAGCTCAGTCTGCTCAACCGTCAGCGAACTCCAGGCTTGTCAAGAGGACCATAATCAAGAAGAAAGTGCCCAGCAGATCCGTTCAGGTGCATTTCACAGATGCTAAATGGATTTTGCAGCAGGAGCCAGTGATGGCTGGTATGTTTACCATCAACTCCCATCCAGCTTATGTGTTGTTCGATTCTAGTGCATCACATTCCTTTATGAGCATGGGGTTTGTAAAGCGGCACAACTTACCACTTATGGCTATATCTTATGCCTATAAGATCCATACTATGGGGTCACATATGTTCATCAATACCCATATAAATACAGTAAGTTTGGTATTAGCCACCCACAGTTACCACTTATAGTTCATGGTCATGCTTGGGCAAGGCATTGATGCTATTCTTGGAATGAACTGGTTGCGGATGTATGGGGTAGTTTTGGATTTGAAGAGAAGAAGTGTGGAGTTATGGCTTCCTTCTTCTAAGGATAGGACGTCTCTTATTGTACCCTCAGATCCAGTCTTACCTATTGCTACCCATGCTAAAGCCTCTCCTGATCTTACCTCCATTCTGGTAGTATGTGAGTTCCCGGATGTTTTCCCTAAAGATCTTCCTAGGTTGCCACCGGATAGAGAGGTAGAATTCTCCATTGAGCTAGAGCCTAGTACTACCCCTATCTCTAGATGCCCGTACCGCATGGCTCCAAGGGAACTAGCAGAAATGAAGAAGCAACTAGAAGAGTTGATGGACAAAGGTTTCATCCGTCCTAGTTCTTCATCATGGGGTTGCCCGGCTATTTTCATGAAGAAGAATGATGGTACTCTATAGATGTGTGTGGATTACCGCCCTCTTATTGCGGTAACAATTAAGAACAAGTATCCTTTGCCCCACATAGATACTTTGTTCGACCAATTAGCTGGTGCTAAGGTGTTCTCAAAGATTGACCTCCGATCAGGCTATCATTAGATCAAAATTAGGCCACATGATATACCAAAGACAACTTTTTCTACTAGGTATGGGCTGTATGAGTACCTAGTGATGTCCTTTGGTCTCACAAATGCTCCTGCCTTCTTCATGTACCTGATGAATTTAGTTTTCATGCCGGAGCTAGATAAGTTTGTGGTAGTTTTCATTGATGACATCCTGATCTATTCTAGGAATGATGAAGGGCATGTCCGACATCTTCGGATAGTACTGACTTGACTAAGGGAGCACAAGCTGTATGCTAAATTTAGCAAGTGCGAATTTTGGTTAGATCGAGTGCAGTTTTTGGGGCATGTGTTGACACTTGAAGGTAGCTCAAAGCTGGCAAAAGTCTTACATAGACAAGCGAAGGAGGCCTTTAGAGTTTGTAGTTGGGGACTATGTGTATCTCAAAGTGTCTCCTATGAGAGGGGTGCATCGGTTTGGTGTCCATGGTAAGCTAGCCCCTCGGTATGTGGGCCCATACCAGGTGTTGCAACAGTGTGGCCCCGTTGCTTATCATCTCTAGCTTCCTGATATTTTATCGGTGGTACATAATGTGTTTCATGTATCACAATTGAAGAAATGTCTACGTGCTCCAGAGGAAGCTATGGAAATTGAAGAGCTTCCCCTCCAGCTAGATTTGACTTATGTGGAGCACCCTATCAAAATCTTGGATGAGAAGGAGAGAATGACGAGGAACAGAGTGGTAAAGTTCTATAAGGTGCAATGGTGAAACCATTCAGAGGATGAAGCCACCTAGGAACAAGAGAGTTATGTATTGCAGCATTACCCCTACCTTCTCGCCGACTCTGATAGTTAGTTGCTGCGCCAAAAATGTATTCCCTACCTCTTTCTCACACTAGGCACATGAAATCTCGGGTCGAGATTTTATTTTAGGGGGGTAGATTTGTAACACCCTCGGTGTTACATTGTACAATTTTTGCTAAAACACTGCATGAGCATTATACTTATGTGTAAATGTGTGTAACGTAAAGTATAAATCAATGTACGACACTTGAAACATTCATCCAAAACAAGAAACAAATGTTACGTTTCATGTCGCTTTATATCGTTTAGTATTCTAAGTGAATTTTTATCGAATAAAATGGTGTAGAACGTGTATGCGAACTTTAATAAAAGTTGCTAGTATGTACTTCATTGGCGATGATGAAATATGTACGGTCGATGATGAGGTTCGCTAGCTAGTATATCAAGAAGCTCGGAAATTGAATTCGACGCAAAACCGTCCGAAGTTTAAGTCTTTTCGCGTAAGTTTGAAAACGGGTCAACGAAGCCACGTTTGGCAATTTTTGTAGAGAGATCGGCTTAAGAAGTAGCATGATGTTGTGGCATAGATCGATAGATCTATGTACCCTCTAGTGTATAGAAGAATTGGTTTGGCATCTGGACCTTTCGGTAGGGTTTTGCGACAGCTTTAAAAATCATGAACGTCACCTATTTCGAACAGAGCCTGAGCTGGCCATGGTCACCGCCATTGCTCTGTTTGGCGCCGCTGCTGGCTCGCTCAGTGCATGCCGCAGCGCTGGCCGCATCTTCACTACCGCCCTGTGCAAGCACATCACACGCATGGTCCTAGCGCTGCTGCCTCAGCTACCTGCTGCGACACGTTGGTGCGTGGTTCAGTCACCGCGGCTAACGCGCTGTGTCCGGGATGCTACCCGTGCCCTGCCCTATTCTGGCCGGATGTGCGTCGGGTCCCATGCTGCTGTAGGCGGACGTATCTGCCTGGCACTCGCATGCACGCAAGTGCACTGTGCCCGGGTCCTAGCAGCTCTGCTTCCCCTTCAGTGTGTTCGCTGTGGCTGCTGCTCGCGTTGCGTCGCGTCACGTCACTCGCATTGCGTGTCATCTGACGCTACCATCCTAGTGCTGCTGCCGTTGACGTCGGCTGTGCGCGTGCGTGGGTTCGTCCGGCTTGTCGCATTCTCACGCTTGCGCTCAAGGCCACGCCAAAGGTGCTAGTCACTTCGCCTGCAAGGTCATTGGCCGGCCGAGCCATGCTAAGCAACCAAATTGATGCGCTGCCCTTTTTTGTGTATCATGCACATGTGGTGGTTGTGTGGAAGGATGGCATCATGCCAAACCGGTCACTGTGGTGGTGGTACATGGGAAGGTCGCCAATTTGGAATTCTATCGCCGTCGGCCGCCATAAATCCTTAGGAGTCGCCACTTAAATTGGCCTCAACCACTCCACCATTTTCCAATTAGCCGTGCCCACTGTGAGCCCAAATAGTTAGTGTGTGAGTGAAGTCGTCCCAGCTTTCGTTCGGCCTTCAGCGAGGTGAGACGGGGCGTTTCCCTTGTGGTGGTCCGCCATGGCCGCCTAAGTGAGCGCATGGGCAGAGCGTCGTGGAGTGCTTCACCATTTCAATTAGGTTGTGCCTTGAGTAATAGTTGACTTGGTTATCGCAATCATGTAGTGGTTTCGTCGGCGGAGCAGCGGGTCACTAGAGACGCCATCGCTGTGCTCGCCAAGAACCAGCATCACCCCGTGTTCGTGGCCAACCGTCTTGCCGAGTCCCGTGCCTTCGCCCAGTTCGTCTATCGCACCACTGGTGAGGTCCTCTTACTCCTAGAGTACCTAGTTGACTTGATTAGGGCAGAAGTGCGCCAGAGCGCGTGGCCATCCCCGATGGACGTAGGTAGGTGCTGTTTTTGAGGCCGACGCGTTTGAAAGTAGTAGCGAACCAATTAGAACTGCTACTTTGTTCAACGTAGCCTGCTGGTGGTCACCGAGTAGTATTTGAGGCGTTCGAATAGGTGATTTCACCAGTGTCGGGCTACCACGGCCATTCACCGCCGCGGCGTGTGGCCATGCTTGCGTGGTGCGCCATTCTGAGCGTGTGTTACCTCAATCCATTATGCATGGCACGTGGAAGCTCGTGGGGATGCTGGTGTGTGCCGGCGTGGCTGGTGCTCGCTGGTGTTTGGCCGGTGAGGTCATGGCTCTATTAAGTCTGACCAAGGGTGTCGCGACGTGAATTTGAAGTAAACGAAGGGGTTAAGTGCTAGAGTTAGTGAGAGGAGGGAATAGTGGAATGAACTGCGCTATCATTTGATGGGAACTCAAGGGCTCTTTTGCATATTGTGGCACGCGCGCGGGTCATTCCCGCCACGGGCCATCGTCTGGCTGGGCCACGCTGGGCGCACGCGCGTCGTGTCATTGTGGGCCGAGTCGCACGAGTTTGGCCACGGGTTAGAAATTGGTTTCTTCAATTTCCAGTAAAATAGAAATGGTTATCTAATTTAGTTATGAGCTGAACTTTGATAAATTGTAGTAAATTCGGTAGGTGTCCAAAAATAGTGAAACCAAGTTTGTTAGGTTCCCAAAATTTCCATCTACCTGTTAGTGCAGTTAGATTACAGTTAGCCATGCAAATGGTAGGTTCAGAAATTCGAAAACTAGAGAGCTAATATTATGTAGATTAATATTGTAGGAATATTTGTGAAATATTAGTGATAGCTATAGATATAAAAATTTTATAGTGGGCTCGCTAGGTTATTATGTACTTTCTGTAAATTTCGTAGTCCTAGAATAGGATGCTAAATAGAGTAGCTATTACCCTTGCCTTATGGTATATAGCGTAAATTAGCATTAGGAGTAAGAACACCTGTAGTTGCTATAATAATAATGAATGTCATATTTCAAACTTGTTATCAATAACAATAGATAGCTTAGCACCGTGGTCGGTAGCACTAGCTTAGTAGCTAAATCGATGTACTTTTATTTTAAGAGTTGTTGTTGTTATATTCCTAAGCATAGCATCATCATTTCATGTAGATCATGAGTTGGTAGACTTCGTGCCTATCGGCGAGGTGGAGTATGACGAGGTGATCGAGGAGTATGAGGAGGAGATCCTCATGCAGGAGGGAGCCTCAGAGCCTGTTGGTGCTAACCTTACTAACCCGTCGCCTACCCAAGGCAAGCCCCAGTGCATAACCCCTATTTTAATGAGCACTGAATATATATATGTGTGATGTGCATTTAAGTTACATGCATTTTATGGAAACTACATGCATAAATATATCTACCCATGAGTGCTACTAGTACAGGTCGAGTAGCTGCTATGCTCAGGATATCGATAGCATGAGTAACCTGCCGTTACTCGCAAGTAGGTGATAAATATGATCACTTATGATTAAAATGTGTAAAGGTAATTGGTGACTGGGCAGGGATATGGTTTGGGTATTAGTGGGTATAAAGGTTTGTGTCCTACAGCCAACAGGGCATAGCTCGTTACACTTTTTCCCTGTCTGTGTCAATTAAGGACCGGTCGTTGCATATGACTCTAGGCTAGTCATAGATTTATTGTCTCGAGCGCATACTTGGGTATAGACGTAGGGAAGACTTGTTGCTCTCTTGTCATGGATCTGGCTCTTTCCGGACCGACTGATTGGAGGCGGAGATGGTGGAGGTCCTTGCACCACACTGAGTCCAGGATGCAGGAATGGGGGCTTGGAGTCCAAGTTTGGACAGGGACCTAGACACCCAGGACAGGAGAGTGATGGGTTAGTCCTGCTTGTGCCTGGGGTATAAGCGGGGCATGTGTTTTCGGGGCACCCAGCTAGGCACATTGATTCGCGAATCGATAGGAAATCTGGTACGGCTTGTCTGTGGTTTAGCACCATAGTAAGAACTGAAAGTTGAAAGAAGAAGAAATGGAACTGATTGCTCAACTCTTACTTGAAAGTAGAACAGGTGCTTATATAGACTGGCTAGATGATAACTTAATCCGGCTGATAATAATATATAAACAAGGACTCACTATTAGCATTGCTTTCTGCCAAAAGAAACCAGCAAACCATAAAGCTTATCATATTCCTTGGAGTCAAGAAATTATTCCCACTAGTGGGATAAGTCTAGCGAGTACATTGTGTACTCAGGGTTTATTTACCCCTATTGCAGGTGATGCATGAGAAGTACCTTTGTGTGGAGGATCCTTCTAGTGGGCTCAAACGGAATCCTCACTCTGTTCGCTAGATGTTTATTTAAATTCCACTGTTTATCATTCCGCACTCTGACATTTGGTACTATAATAATGTACTTTTTATGAAACTCTGATGTATGAAATGGACAAGTATGGTAACTCGTTTTCATTATTGGATCCTTGGGAAAAATGTGGATCTTTCAGGTTCTCCCTTGGGGTGTGCCCGATGGATACCTCCCACTGTAGCTTGCTTTCGGGGTGCTCAGTGTTTGATGGAAGGTGAGCGCCTCCATAAGTGTGCTATTTCGAGCGATTCTGCCATAGCTTTGCTTCATGTAGAACCACCTTGTGTTCCACCCTTTTAGCAACGTGTTCAGCGGCACAGTAATGTACTCGCTTGCCATTCCATCATGCAACTGAAGATATACTCTGTCGACCACCTTGGAACAGCTGCCGCCCTTCTTCTTCAGCCAGAACAGATGTCTAAAGGGGTTGAAGTGTGGAAGAATCCCCAAATACGCTTTGCAAAAGTGAATAAAAATCGAGACGTGCAAGATAGTGTTTGGGTGGAGATTGCACAGACTATAGCCCAGAACTCCAACAGATCCCTCAAAAGAGGATGAACAGGAAATCACAATCCTCACCAGAAATAATCCTCAAACACCACTATTTCATCAGTGTGAGACATTGAGAAGGGCTCACCACTGGCTAGCCGCCATCCGGTGGTGACGCGGTCAGGAAGAACGCCCGCCTCCACCAATCTGTTGAGCTCCGCTTTACCCATGCGCGATGGTACCCACTCTTCATCATGGCTGGCTCCTGCATCCGCCTTCTTTGGCCTCGCTTTCTTTGGTTTCATAGCTCCCTTCTTCGGCGCCATCTCTCAGATCTGGTTAGGGATTGGCGGTAGAAGTAGGTGTTAATGTGAATCTAGAAATGCGATGACTAAGGAGGAAGATGAAATGGCAAAGGGGCAAAGGTATGAGCGTGGAGTGCGGTGGTGTAGTTTTAAAGCACTCCCCCACCTTTTCGCATTTGAGGGTTTTTGGGAAACCATTCCCATGATTTGTGCTTCTCCGAATTCTCCACAACTAAAGGTGGGCCGTTACCTAGGCCTTCATGCAACCCTGGTCCATTTCAAGGATTTATCTTCGCAGTTTGTTATGGCTCACCGAATATTCATCGACATCTCCGCCAACCATCATGGCTCAATAATTACTATTGTATAGCCATTACTCTGGTGTTTTCTCTGTGATTCTATTTTCTCTAAGTTGACTGCTGTTTCTGACCCTGGCACCATGTGACCATGTCACCTACTATCAGGCTTAGAGACTAAGTGGGCACACTTCACCTCACGGTGAATGTGCTTTTTGGGGCTACACCCGGGGACTGGCTGCCAGACTGGTCTTCTACTTTTCTTCTACTTTGGACTCTGGCACCACATGACTACATCATCTACTATCAGGCTTGGGGACTAAGTGGGCACACTTCACCTTGCAGTGAATGTGTTTACTTTTTTCTAGAAGACTCTGCACCTCTTGAAGCTAAAGAAGACTATCTCCTTTTCTTGTGGTCGGACTCTAAGTGGGCACACTTGGTCTACTACGAAGAAATTTTCGATTATGAACTTGAGCAACTTACACCCTTATGGCAAGCTGTACTTGGGTTATACTGCTCGGCTATGGTTCACATAGCTCGACTATGGTTCATGCTGCTCGATGATGGTTCATGCTGCTTGGCAACTCATCATGATGGTCGGACCATGAGTTGACTGCTTGGCTTTGTTCACACCTGCTTGGACAAGCTCAAGACAATGTTGCAGAACGGGTACAAGGCGCTCAGGGACTAGCTATGGGGGGTATGACCCTAGATACCCATGACAGACCACATGGGTTGCACCCCTAGGGGCGGGCTAGCCCACAAGATGAAGCTTTGCAAGGCATGACTCTGCTCGGCGCCTCTCGCAAGACACCAAGAAGATATCATGAAGATACTAGGAGATCTGTTAGGATATGTATGATCCCAAGATTCATGTAATATGTTATTACTTTCCGGTTATCTCTTAGATCTAACCGACTTGTAACCTTGCCCCTTGGACTATGTAAGGCATGCAGGGACCCCTCCAAATTCACGCAATATCATACAATAGCTAATACAAGCCAACAGACCATAGGAGTAGGGTATTACGTCATACTGACGGCCTGAACCCATCTAACTCATGTGTCTCTATTGCCTTCTTGTTCTTGATCACATGCTTCTCTGTCGATCAATCTACCTTTGTGGGATACCCCTCGAAGGACTACCGACGATATTCTATCGACACACATGGTGGTGTTGGCACATTTACAAAGGAGAAGAAGTTGGAGTTGATGTGGATCTACTCGGTGAAAAAAGGATTTGAAAGGAGGTCACTGTGAGTGTTCGGAGGCTAGCCTCGGCAGGATCGGCACGTCCGGTCAGTGGTAGTAGTGAAGGCATAGGCGTCGGTCTTCGACCAAACGCTGGGCGAAGAAGTGACCTAACGCTTAGTGGTTGTGTCCAGTCAGTGATGATGTATGCTGACGTAGCACGCTAAGTTGATCTAGAGGGGACTGGACGTGGAGGCGAGTCCGGTCACTAGGGACCAGACGTGTCCGGTCACAAAACAGAGGCTCAGGGAGCTCTCTGGAAATGACCGGACTCTGAGGCTCACGCGTCTGGTCTTTGCACATAGGTGCATCTGGTTGTCACTTGATTGTTGGTGCGCGACAACCGACCATTGAGATCAAGCAACTGAGGTTGAATAGGAGCAACGCGTGGCAAGCATCCATTGACCGGACGCTGGCCGAGTGCGTCTAGTCAGTTTGACTGGTGTGTCTGGTCACCTCGAGTTGTGGCCAGTAAAGGGGTACAATGGCTCTTTTCATGTGGGGGTTTATAAATAGCCCTTTGGCCAGCCTTGGGCTGGTAAGGGAGCACACTAGAGCCTTGGTGGCTTATGTGGTAGTGCTTGGGAGCCTTCTAACTCACTCTAGCTTGATAGTATTCGTCTAATCGAGTGAGTGAGTGATTCTAGTGTGATTGCATCATGAGGTTGCATCGAGTGGCACTAGGTGATCGAGTTGCAAGCCAGTGGTGCTTGTTACTCTTGGAGGTTGCCACCTCCTAGATGGCTTGGTGGTGGTCTCCATCGAAGCCCGCAAGAAGCTTTGTGCGGTGCTCTGGAGAAGAGCTTTGTGAAGGGCATTGTGCTCGCCCTGCGGGAGCCACAAAGAGCAACTCTAGTAGAGCGAGACGTGAAGGGCGACAAGTGGTCCAGCCGGGTCAAGTGCTAGAGCTTGAGGTAAGCACTCCACATGGGAGAGTGTGACTTGCGGGTCACCACTAGCAAGAGGACCGGTAGCAACCTTGGAGCTTGTCTCAACGGGGACTAGTGTGTTGGCAAGCACATGAACCTCGAGATAAAAATCATCGTGTCATCCTTGTATTCCCGTTGGTTTACATCCTCGTTACACAAGCTTGTATTTACTTCATTTACATTGTGCTTGTGTAGTTGCTCTTGTAATTAGTTAGCTTATGTAGCTTGCTAGTACCTTCTAGCTTGTGTAGCATAGAAATAGCCCCCTTGCGTGACTAATTCAGTTTGAGTAACCTTGTTAGTCACATTGCTTAGTTTGTGTAGCTAAGTAATTTGCGCTCTATAATTTGGCTTGTGTAGCTTTGTTATTGAGCATTGCTAGTGAGCTTAGGTGGCTTTGTGCTTTTGCTTACTAGCATGTGTAGGAGCTCCCCGGTGTGCAAAATACTAGTGGCATAGGTTTGTCTGACCTTACTCATAGAATTGGATAGGTGAGCTCTAGCAAGCCCGACACCTTTGCCGCCTAATTAGGATCTTTATAAGGTGCTTGTGAACTTCGATATAGGGGTGTCTATCTATTAGCTTATAGCTTAGGGGGAGCGATACATTTAGGGGGAGTCTATCTATTAGCTTATAGCTTAACTATTACATTTGGAGTTTTATGTGTGATACATTATGCATTCATGTTTACTATTATGCATTGAACTACTTAAGTGTGATCGTAATCGTGATATTAATTTGATCGTGATATTTATGTGATATGTGACATGTGTGCTCTCTACTTTGAATTATTTATATGTCATATCACTTGTGTTATGCTCATTCACTTTGCTTCCACATTTTACTCTGATGCAAATGAGCTTTATTTCTTGTACTCATGCTTATTTCATATCTGTTGAGTACATCATGTTGGCTTGGGTCATATAAGCTTGCCTAACTCTTTTGTTCTTATTGACAAAAGCTTATATGAACCAAGCATGTTAAAAACCTCATCTCTTTCACATACTCGAGGTGGTATTGTCATCAATCACAAAAAAGGGGGAGATTGAAAGCATCTAGGCCCCTAGTTGGGTTTCGATGATTAATAACAATACATGATTACTGTAACTAATGTGTGTTTTGTAGAGGCAATTAAGTTAGGTCACGATAACGGAGATCGATTGGGCTATCATGGTGGTCATGCCCCTATGATGGAAATCATTTTGGTTTTTAAAGGATGGACAATAAGGTTAAGGATGGACTAGTTCTAAGTGTCGTTTGGTGTTGAGGAGACACTTAGAGTAGTTTAGGACTTTGTTTTTGTGATAGAACTGCCCAATTTATACAAGATCAAGTACGGTTGTCCCCGCTAACACGTTGACACGTGCATACTTTCACTTATATAAACCCAGTAGTCCGCCAAGTGTCATGTAGGACCTCGGTAAATCAACATCACAACTAAGATTGCGTGATTAAGCAAATACACATCACATACGCAGAGTTGCAGCGGAAATAATATTACAAATTGTTTCACAAATAATAGTATAAGTTTGGGTTTCAAAACTGATTAGTGAAAACAACATTGCTTTCAAAGGATTTCATTAATATAAGTTCCAAATACATTGCTAGCATATGTGACATCCTCAGATAAAAGCATATAGATGAGAAGTAAATATAGAGTCACCGAGCCCACTGGTGGTTAGCCACCATCTTTAGTAGGCCGAAACCTCACCTGCAACATAGTGGGATAAACCCTGAGTACTCAAATATACTCGGCTAGACTTACCCATCATAACCAGAAATAAAATTGACTCCAAGGAGTATGCAAGGCTTTATAAGTGCAGGTAGCTTGACAACATTTTACATAAAAAACGATTAACTTAATTATACAATTATAATTCTGTCATCAAGTTAATTATAACTATCCATCTCTAGATTAGCAACTATCCTATGCCAAACATGTGGTATATCTTTTTAGAGCATACAATAGTAACCATAGCCAGTATTGTAATTCCATATTCATTCGAACCATCAAGTTCCATAACACAGTTACTACGATGTTGGGACTAGCCAAGTTTCTCACTATCCGGGAGAGACGATGATTCGAATCGATTTCAACCAGCTAGGAATTTATTCCCAACACAAACCCTGGCAGACCAGATCATTAGTCACCTTAGGTCACCTTTGGTACAACTCAGGTACACATTTCGCGGGTTCATACTGTGCCACATAATCAGGGACACCAAATGCCAGGACGTTCAGGACTACCCTGCCCTTGGGCTCAGTTTGGCTCCCTGCAAGGAGCGCACAATAGAATGGGACCTGACCTGAGTTGAGCTACTCGGCTTTACGGTCGGAACAAGTTATCTGGCCAGCTAAGTGATAGGCATGCGTTCAATCTTGTCAGAAGCACCAACAACGGTATGGTCCTTAATCGACACAGACGGAATCACATGAGTCAATCTACACATAGACTCCGCCCGACCTTGATTTCCTTTTACCCCATGGTTCTTTTCCACGATAGCAAATATAGCCAACCGTGCTTCGGTATCCACCTATATCTCACAGGTGACAAGAAATCACCCGACTTCTACCGGTCTAAGCATGGCTAAGCATATATTCGATCCTAGACCTACATAGGGTTAAAGTTAGTATTTGTATCTAGGCAAGGTAGTTCCATGCATCAAGTGTTTCTAGACAACTCTTATACCTAATGCATCAATCATAAGGACTCAAGTAATATTTTGTAAAACACTGGAAGACTTAGAATGCTCCGGGGCTTGCCTGGGATCTGACACAAGTCAGTTCAGTTAGCTTGCACCGTCTTGGTGACATCTCTGGTCCTAGCACTTGCTAGTCCTTCCATCGTCGGGGCAGATCCACCAAACCCAATCCTCGAGTTTGGCTCCACATCACATCCTTCACGTGGTTCATCTAGCGTATCTAAATGAGATGCAAGATGTAGGTGTATGAATATGAAGAACGGTAATATAAGATGCATCATATAATAGCATTCAAGACAAACACAAGATTATACAAGACATAGACACCAATAGCTATTTAACTAACATCACACAACTAACTACAGAGAGCAAGCACATCAAGCATGACACAAGTTTAACAAGGTCACAAGTATCATAACTTGACCATCAACAAGGGCATAAGCCACACTTAGCTACACATGGAGTAAATAATCACAACTAGCATATGTCTATTTCTGGACTGGAAACAACAACTTCAAGTTTGGATCATAACTAGGGTTATACAAATCCAATAGTCATGCAACAAGACATTCTGAAAAGCTTATGAAATTTTCTACAATTCATCTTAGCATGATTCTCAAGTTACTTAAGTCAAATATACCCATTTACAACAACTGGTCCACAATTGATAGAGAGCAGTCATTTCTAAAACCCAACTTTAAATAGGCATAACTCACAAAATACTTGGCCAAATGCTAGGAAAATTTAACACAAGATGTTTAAGTGAGTTATCTACAACTTTCTTATTATCATCTAGGTGTGATTCGAATCCTAACTAGATCAAACACTAGCATCTTTCAGATCTGCTCTGAATACAATCAAAACTTGACAGAAGACTTAAAAGTCATGTAACTCCTAAACTATCAGGCCTATGGTCTTACAATATGAACACAAGTAATATTATGAAATTTTCTACAACTTTTGTATTCACTACAACTATAGCAAACATCATTTACACCACAAAAATAATTGCACAAGCAAAACTGCACATGCAGCCCAAACAACAGTGGTACATAAAACTGATAGGACTTTAAAGAGGCATAACTGGAGTTCTAGACCTCCAATAAACATGAATCTTAACTTTTTGAAAAGCTTATAAAGTTACCTATAACTTTATTATTCTCCTATTAAGATGATTCTACAGTTAGCAAGGTCAATTAATCCAATGAATGAATCTTTGTCTAAAACATGGACAGAAACTGATATGCCACTTCAAACAGCTACAAATGGAGTTATACATGTCCAATAAATGTGGTTCTAGACTTTTTAGAAATCTTAGCAAATTCTAAACAACTTTGTTGTAAACACCTAAAGCTAATTCTACAAGTAAGAAGGCTCCACAGTAAGAACAAGGAAACCCTATTTGGGTTTGGGCAAAAACAGCCACAGAGATTTAAGCAAGTATAACTCAAGATCTACTTAACCAAAAATCATGATATTTAACTTTTTTGGAAATCTTAAGAAAAGTACTACAACTCATGTATTTTCATAAAGTCATGATTCATAACTTAACTGAGCCAATTAATTCAAACATGCAGAACTATTTAGAGTAGGAGCAAAGCAATACAGGGCATTTGTTATTTTTATAAATATTAAAATATAAATCCTAAACTCCTGAAATTTTTACCAGACAACAACAATCACTGGATGAGCACTCCATAAACATTTCACATTTATTTGAGCAAAAGAACTACTGTTATGAAAAAGACAAGACACAACTAGTATTACAAACCTAACTGCACAAATTGATTTTTACAGTAAAAACTTTAAACTAAATCATTCCATATTATAGATCTAGTGCATAGATAACTTCAGAAGGATTCCAAAAAGTCCTCATTTGCTATTTTTGGTTTTTTCTACAATTTACTACGATCTTTCAAAGATGATCATCGAAATCTGAAAAAAAATCAAAGAAAGGAATGTAAAACTTGCATTGGGGTCCCTGCGGAAAACATAAATCAAACATCAGCGAAGAGGTCCTTCAGGCACTATTCACTAGAGTCACGGTTCCTTCACTTAACACTCTGGAGAACCTTCTATTTCCGTGCGTGGTCCACCTTCTTCCACCTCTTGACAGCAGCGCAGGGGAGCGGCCGGGCTCGCAGCTTCGGCGGCTGTGGTCGTCTATGGCATCGGCAAAGCGGCGGAGAGAATCCAGGGACCTTCTCACACGCGTGGGGCTACTCAGGTCGGCCAGAGGCGGGCTAGGTTGGCCTGGCCACATGCACAGGTGGAACACCGGTGGCTGCTCCGATGGCGACGGCGATACGGCGGCCATGATGACTGGAAAATGGGTGCGGGAGGGGCGGCGTGAGGCGTTGGACGCATAGCGACACTCAGTGTAGATGTAGGAGGGCTGTAGGAGAGGAAGCAGCGGTGGCATGGAAGCTTGGTGGCGGCGGCCATGGTGGCTCCGCTCTGGTGTGCTCGCACAGAGGAAGAGCGCCAGGAAGGGCGAGAGCGAGTGCGGGATGCCAGGGCAGCTCGGGCGTCTGCATTTGGAGGCACAGGGAGCAGGGTGGCGCGTGGCACGGAGGTTGAACGCACGCGCTACTGCATGGCTGCCACGGAGACAATTCATCGAGCACGTGGCGTGCGTCTCTATGCCCGACTTGGGGTCCATTTTTTGGCATATTCCGTGGAGATTCCGACCTTGGCTCCAGTAGCAAAGTTGCTCTACTCAGGATGGTCTACAAACTTGGTTAAGGGGTCACATCCATTAGGTCTTTGGAACAATAGTTAATTAGCATCCAATTAGCAAGTGTTAATGCATTGACAGCGATTACCAAACTCCAAAAATCGATGGTCAAGACAAGGTCCAACGAGTGCCATCCTTTTGCACGCTCTTCTTCCCGATGTATGCTCCAACTTTTATTTTGGGATCAAGTCCAGTTGCTTAACGAAATTTGGAGAACGCGAGACGCCAATGCCGATGTCGATGAATTTCTAGACTTAGAATATTTCTAAGTGCTGAAATCAGCAGCAGGTTCCAACTCTGAGCCACTGCTAGACTTGGTTCCGAGCCGATCCATGTTATACTCCAAAAACAAAGTTTCTTCTACATAACATGAGCTTCAACTTTTATTTAATGTCCAACTTCAAAACAGGTGCAGAAGCTATAGTTTTACTTTGACCAAAGTAGGATCACGATAAAGCTTAAATTATCCTTTGTGATCCATTGGAGCATTTTCTTGGCATTTGCTCAACATGAACCTTTCATGAATTTTGTTGTAGAGTTCATCTAGAGTTATTTGGGCAAGGTTGCAAGGTTTGGTTGATGACACATGTTCTCATTCACTTAATAAGGCCATTCCAACAAGGATATATCTTGTCATTTCATGTGACTTCTTGATTCCAAACTTCACGAAACTTTTCCATGGATCAATATAGAGGGATATTGAGGCAAGACACATGAAACAAGTACATCCAGCATTTCCCAAGCATATTTTTTAGAAAGGGCAGCATGTAAGCAATGGTGCATGGTCCAAGTTTAAGTGGTGGCTCATTTTCATATGTTTGACCTAACATCTCCATCACCACTTAATATGCCATGGTTGAGTTTAAACCCATTGCTTAACTGGTGATAAACACCTAGGGTGTTACAGTTTTTCCTTTGGCCGTACTATTAAGGGGGTATGGACAGGTAGCTTGACCTAATTGAGTCTAGTGAGTTAGGTGTGGTGCACACTTGCTAAATCTAGCACTAGGTAGCTCCTAAAAAGCCCTTAGATCCATTGGAGCAAACTTCATTCATGTATGATCAAGAGTTGGAAGTGAATGAAGGGTCAAATGCTAACCGGACGCTGGTTCTGGAGTGACCGAACGCTAGTGCAGAGTCCAGTCAGTTCATTTGATTAAGGTGATTTCGTCTGGTGTGACTGGACGCTGAGAGGTGAGTGACCGAACGCTGGGTCCCAGCATCCGGTCGACTCCAGTAAGGTTCCAGAGAGGGAAAATCGTGACCAAACATTGTCTAGCGTCCGGTGACAACTTAAACACTAGAGTTCAGGGAGAACTGACCAGAGCGTTCTGTCACCCCGTAGAGGCACATAACAGTTCATTTTTCAGCCATGTGTATAAATACTTCCTCCATTCGTGTGTGGGGGTACTTTTGCTCATTCCAATAGCTGAGAAACACCTTTGAGAGTGCCAAGAAGGGCAAGGTCCTAGTGAGGTGATTGAGATTTGAGAATCTCAAAGAGAGCCCTCATTAGTGAAAGCAAGAGTAGCAAAATGTGCATTCATCCTTCTCATTAGGCTTGTCATGGTCAAGTGAGAGTTCATGCTTGTTACTCTTAGTGATCGCCATTACCTAGATGGCTTGGTGGTGGTTGTGAGCTTGGTGATCATCTGGCGGAGCTTGTGGATGACCCAACTCAAGTTGTGAGCGGTTGTGGATGATTCACCATGATAGAGTGTCGAAGAATCAACCCATAGAGAGCACTTGATCCTTGCGCGGATCAAGGGGGAGCTACACCCTTGCGTGGGTGCTCCAACAAGGACTAGTGGGGAGTGGCGACTCTCCGATACCTCAGCAAAACATCATCACGTTCCTCCTTCTCCCTTTACTTTGAGCATTTACTTTGAGCAATTCAATTCTTGTCTTTTACATTCATAGAATTGCCATCATAGATTAGGATTGGAACATAGGTTGCTAAATTTTTGTGTGGTAGATCAATAGAAACACTTTCTAGGCACAAGGGCTTAATTGGGCTAACCGTAGGGTTTAATTATCACAAAGAATTTTAGAATTAGCCTAATTCACCCCTCTCTCTTGGGCATCTTGATCCTTTCAATTAGTATTAGAGCCTCATGCTCACGTATTTAGGCTTAACCACCTAGAGAAAGATGTCTTATGGAGATGGACCTCCTCCTATCTTTGAGGGGGATGATTTTCCATATTAGAAAATCTGCATGGATGCATATCTAGAAGCTTTAGATGTTGGAATACTTAGAGCCACCTCACAAGGTTTCCCAAAACCTCAGGATGCCACACACCTACAAGGTGATGAGGTGAATTACGAGAAATGGAATGCAGAGGCTCGAAACACCATCTTTAGAGGCCTTTGTAAAGATGTGTTCAACCATGTGAGGAACCACAAAGATGCCCATGCACTATGGTCAGATATTTGTGCGCTCCATGAGGGAACAAAGAGCGATCGTGAGGAACCCTATCATCTCATCATGAAAAAGCTAAATTCATTTGAAATGCTTCCTAAAGAGAGTGCTAATGAAATGTACTCACGCTTGAATGTTCTTGTAGAGGAAGTCAATGGGCTTGGACTCACTCAAATGCAACCATCTGATGTTGTAAGAAAGATCTTGAGTGTCCTCCACATTGATAAATATGGGCATATTGTGACCGTGCTTCATCAAGGTGATCTTTTCACCGCTACAACGACACAAATCATGGGAAAGATCAATGCTTATGAGATGTACATGCACATCACACCACAAGATGGCTCATCCTCTACTAAGAATAAAGACAAGGACTTAGCATTCAAAGCTAGCCAAGAGAAGGGCAAAGCAAGGCTTGAGTATGAGAGCTCAAGTGATGATGAAATTCATGATGCAAGTCTTGCTCTCATGGTGAGAAGAACTGCCAAGATGCTAAAGAAGCTTAACAAGAGTGGCATCAAGTTTGATGGTAAGAAAAAGAAGTTCCTCACTAGCTCTAGAAGGAAGCCAATCTTGGAGATGGATTGCTACAATTGTGGAGAACTTGGTCATCTAGCACACCAATGCACAAAGCCCAAGAAAGACAAGTACAAGGGCAAGAAAGATGACTCAAGTAATGAAGAAGATGATGAGAAGAAGAAGAACAAGCCATACAAGAAGAAAGATGGCAAGAAGAAGGACTTCCACAAGAAGAAGAAGAATGGGAAGGCCTACATCGTCGGTGATTGGCTCATGGACATTGATTCATCAAGTTGCTCATCCAATGATGATAGTGATAATAAGAAGGTGCCTGCCATTGTGATTGACTCTTCATCATCTTCACCAACACCACCGTTATCATCCTCTACACACCTATGCCTTATGGTCAAGGGTGAATGAAAGGTATCAAATGATGATGATAGTAGTAGTGATGATCATGCTAACAATGATGATTGTGATAGTGATAGTGATGATGATGAATTTGAATCACCTTTGTATGATGAACTTGTCAAATTGATAAACAAATATACTAGAATCATTAGAAAGACTAGAGCTAAGAATGACAAGTTAGAAGCTAAGAATGATTCTCTTTTAGCTAAATGTGATATAGCCGAAAAGTTAGTGCTGTGCTTAGAGAAGCAAATGATGCTATATCATCCAAACTCAAGAAGCTCAAATCTTCTAAGAAAGAGCTTAAAGAAAAACATGATAAACTTGAGAGGATACATACTAAGCTCATCACTAGCCATACTATGCTAAAAGATGAATATACAACCCTAAAGATTAATCATGATAATCTTGTCATTGCTCAAGAATATTTATCCAATGAGCCACATGATGCTACTAACGATGTTGTTAAGATTGATATAGCTACATCATATGATGATTTGATCATTGAGAGCATAGAGCAAAGTTCTAGTAGCAAGGGCAAGCAAGTGTTTGAGACCAATAATTATGATGAGTATGTCAAGCTCAAGAATGACAATGAAAAGCTAAAGAAAGATCTTGAAGAGCTCAAAACCACCAACACTATAGTGCTAGAAACTCTTGATCATGATGGTGATTTGATTCTTGAGAATGAGAAGTTAAAAGAAGAGAACAAGAAGCTCAAGGAAGATAAAAATAATGATGCACTCAAGGAAGAGAACAAGAAGCTCAAGTTGGAGAAAGAGCATCTCAAGATTGGATTGAGCAAGTTCACAAGAGGCAAGCATCTTCAAAGTGAGCTACTAATGAACACCATCATGAAGATGGATAGAAGTGGCATTAGGTACATGGCAAACAAAGAGAAGAAGGCTCAAGCTCAACAACAACAAAAGCCAAAGCAAAAGAAGTGTTTTGAGTGTGGACAAGAAGGCCACTTTGCCCATGAGTGCCAAACTCCACCACCACAACCCTTACCCAAGCATGCTAGACCTTTTGCCTTCAATGCTCATTACATGCTTATAAAGGATTCCAGTGGGAAGATGAAAGTCATGTTCTTAGGACCTCCAAACAAGAATAGGCCTAAGAAAATTTGGGTTGCAAAGTCACTTGTTGAGAAGGTGAAGGGCCCTCAACAAGTTTGGGTTCCTAAAGCGGTGGAAGTCATTGGGTTATTGATAGTGGTTGCACACAACATATGACCGGTGATCCTCGTATGTTCACCTCACTAGATCAAGAAGTAGATGGACAAGAAAGAATCACATTTGGAGATAATTCAAAGGGCAAGGTTAAAGGATTGGGCAAAGTGGTAATATCAAATGATCATTCTATCTCAAATGTGCTATATGTTGCTTCATTGAGCTTCAACTTGTTATCCGTTGGACAATTGTGTGATCTTGGCTTCCAATGCTTGTTCACCAAGAAGGAAGTTGTCATATCTAAGAAGGATGATGATCAAGTGATATTCAAAGGATTTAGATACAACAACCTATATTTAGTGGATTTCACCTCCAAAGATGCTAACTTGAAGACTTGCCTATTCACCAAAACAACACTCAGGTGGCTATGGCATAGAAGACTTGCTCATGTTGGGATGAGCTCACTCAAGAAGCTAATGAAGAATGATTTGGTGAGAGGGTTGAAGGATGTGAAGTTTAAAAAGGACAAGCTTTGTAGTGCATGTCAAGCCGGCAAGCAAGTTGCAAATACTCATCCAACAAAAGCTTTCATATCAACCACATGAGTGCTAGAACTCCTTCACATAGACTTATTTGGACCAACAACATACAAGAGTTTGGGAGGAAATCTTTATTGTCTTGTGATTGTTGATGACTATTCAAGATACACATGGGTGTTCTTCCTTTATGACAAATCCGAAGTTGCATCATGCTTCAAGAAGTTTGCCAAGAGAGCACAAAATGAGTTTGAAGTAAAGCTCAAGAAGATTAGAAGTGACAATGGTAAAGAATTTGACAACACAACATAGAAGCTTATTGTGATGAAGTTGGTATCAAGCATGAGGTCTCCACAACATATACTCCTCAACAAAATGGTGTAGTTGAGAGAAAGAACCCAACTTTGATCACACTAGCAAGAACAATGCTTGATGAGTACAACACTCCCGAAGCTCTATGGGTGGAAGCTATCAACACCGCATGCTATGCATCCAACCGCCTATTCCTTCAAAAGTTTCTTGGCAAGACACCTTATGAGTTGCTCAATGGGAAGAAGTCGGACGTCTCCTTCTTTAGGGTGTTTGGTTGCAAATGCTACATCTACAAGAAGCGGCAACACCTAGGGAAGTTTCAAAGACATTGTGATATTGGTTTTCTTGTTGGTTACTAATCAAAGTCCAAAGCATATAGAGTATTTAATCATGCCATCGACTTGGTTGAAGAAACATATGATGTGGAATTTGATGAATCCAATGGCTCCCAAGGAGCACATGAGAATCTTGATGATGTAGGTGATGAACCATTGAGGGAGGCCACAAAGAATATTCCAGTTGGAGACATCAAGCCTAATGATGAAGAAGATGATGTACAAGTGATCAATCCACCTTCTTCATCAAGTGTGCCACAAGATGGTGAAAAAGATGGGAGAGTAGAAAATGAAGACACTCATGTCTCCTATGAGCAAATGGTGGTACGAGCACAAGATGTTGATGCTCCGCAATCTCCCCCCCAAGTGGTTGATAGAAGAAATTCACCTCTACTTCAAGCTCATCCACAAGATCTCATCATAGGGAGACCATCAAAGGGAGTAATGACTCATTCTCAAAAGCTTGCTTCATTCATTGAACATGACTTTTTTGTCTCTTGTTTTGAGCCTACTAAGGTAGAAGAAGCTCTTTGAGATCTGGATTGGATAAATGACATGCATGAAGAGTTGAACAACTTCTCCCACAATGAAGTTTGGACTCTTGAAGAGCGGCCAAAAGGTGCAAGAGTCATTGGAACAAAGTGGGTGTTCTGCAACAAGCAAGATGATCAAGGCATAGTTGTGAGGAACAAGGCAAGACTAGTTGCAAAGGGGTTCTCTCAAGTTGAAGGTTTGGATTTTGGAGAGACCTTTGCACTAGTTGCAAGACTAGAAGCCATCCGTATCCTCCTTGCATATGCATCACATCATGAAATGAAACTATATCAAATGGATGTGAAAAGTGCATTTTTAAATGGTTTTATTAATGAACTAATCTATGTTGATCAACCTCCCGGGTTTGAAGATCCTAGATATCCTAATCATGTTTATAGGTTGTCCAAGGTGCTATATGGGGTTAAGCAAGCCCCAAGAGCATGGTATGAGCGCCTTCGGAACTTCCTCATTGAGAAGGGCTTCACCATTGAGAAGTGAAAGCATCTAGGTCCCTAGTGGGGTTTCGGTGATTAATGACAATACATGATTATTGTGACTAACGTGTGTTTTGCAGAGGCAACTAAGTTAGGTCACGGTAATGGAGATTGATTTGGCTATCATGGTGGTCATGCCCCTATAATGGAAATCATTTCAGTTTTCAAAGGATGGATGACATGGTTAAGGATGGACTAGTTCTAAGTGTCGATTGGAGTTGAAGAGACACTTAGAGTAATTTAGGACTTTGTTTTTCCTTTGGCCATACTATTAAGGGGGGTATGGATAGGTAGCTTGACCTAGGTGAGTCTAGTGGGTTAGGTGTGGTGCACATTTGCTAAACCTAGCACTAGGTAGTTCCTAAAAACCCCTTCGATCCATTAGAGCAAACTTCATTCATGTATGATCGAGGGTTGGAAGTGAATGGAGGGTCAAATGCTGACTGGACGCTAGCTTCGGTTTGACCAGACGCTGGCACAGAGTCCAATCAGTTCATTTGATCAAGGTGAAGTCATCTGGAAGTGACCGAGCGCTGAGTCCCAGTGTCCGATCGACTCCAGTAAGGTTCTAGAGAGGGAAAATCATGACCGGACGCATCTGGTCATATTTTAAAAACTAGAGTTTGGGAGAACTAACCGGAGCGTCCGGTCACCCTGTAGAAGCACATAATAGTTTGTTTTTCAGCCATGGTTATATATACTTCCTCCATTCATGTATGGAGGTACTTTTGCTCATTCCAACAGCTAAGAAATACCTTTGAGAGTGTCAAGAAGAGAAAGGTCCTAGTGAGGTGATTGAGATTTGAGAATCCCAAAGAGAGCCCTCATTAGTGAGATCAAGAGTAGCAAAGTGTGCATCCACCCTTCTCATTAGGCTTGTCATGGTCAAGTGAGAGTTCATGCTTGTTACTCTTGGTGATCGCCATCACCTAGACGACTTGGTGGTGATTGGGAGTTTGGTGATCATCCGGTGGACCTTGTGGATGACCCAACTCAAGTTGTGAGCGGTTGTGGGTGATTCACCATGATGGAGTATCAAAGAATCAACTCGTAGAGAGCACTTGATCCTTGCACGGATCAAGGGGGAGCTACACCCTTGCGTGGATGCTCCAATGAGGACTAGTGGGGAGTGGCGACTCTCTGATACCTTGGCAAAACATCGCCGTGTTCCTCCTTCTCTATTTACTTTGAGCATTTACTTTGAGCAATTCAATTCTTGTCATTTACATTCATAGAATTGCCATGCTAGAGTAGGATTGGAACATAAGTTGCTAAACTTTTGTGCGGTAGATCAATAGATACACTTTCTAGGCACAAGGGGTTAATTGGGACCATAGAACTTAATTATTGCAAAGAAATTTAGAATTAGCCCAATTCACCCCCCTCTTGGGCATCTTGATCCTTTCAATTGGTATCAGAGCCTCGTGCTCACATATTTAGGCTTAACCACCTAGAGAAAGATGTCTTACGGGGATGGACCTCCTCCTATCTTTGAGGGGGATGATTTTCCATATTGGAAAATCCACATAGAGGTGTATTTAGAAGCTCTAGATGTTGGAATACTTAGAGCCACCTCACAAGGCTTCCCAAAACCTCAGGATGCTACACTCCTACAAGGCGATGAGGTGAATTATGAAAAATAGAATGCAAAGGCTCGAAACACCATCTTTAGAGGCCTTTGCTAAGATGTGTTCAACTGGGTGAGGAACCACAAAGATGCCCATGCACTATGGTCAGACGTTTGTGCGCTCCATAAGGGAACAAAGAGTGAGCGTGAGGAACGCTATCATCTTGTCATCAAAAAGCTTAACTCTTTTGAGATGCTTCCCAAAGAATGCACTAATGAAATGTATTCATGCTTGAATGTTCTTGTAGAGGAAGTCAATGGGCTATGACTCACTCAAATGCAACCATCCGATGTTGTAAGAAAGATCTTGAGTGTCCTCCCCATTGACAAATATGGGCATATTGTGACCATGCTTCATCAAGGTGATCTTTCCACCGCTACACTAACACAAATCTTAGGAAAGATCAATGCTCATGAGATGTACATGCACATCACACCACAAGATGGCTCATCCTCTACTAAGAAGAAAGAAAAAGACTTAGCGTTCAAAGCTAGCCAAGAGAAGGGCAAAGCAAGGCTTGAGTATGAGAGCTCAAGTGATAATGAAGTTGATGATGCAAGTCTTGCTCTCATGGTGAAAAGAACCACCAAGATGCTAAAGAAGCTCAACAAGAGTGGCATCAAGTTTGATGGCAAGAAGATGTTCTTCACAAGCTCTAGAAGGAAGCCAATCTTTGAGATGGATTGCTACAATTGTGGAGAACTTGGTCATCTAGCACATCAATTCACAAAGCCCAAGAAAGACAAGTATAAGAACAAGTACAAGGGCAAGAAAGATGACTCAAGCAATGAAGAAGAAGATGAGAAGAAGAAAAACAAGCCATATAAGAAGAGAGATGGCAAGAAGGACTTCCACAAGAAGAAGAAAAGTGGAAAGGCATACATCGTCGGTGATTGGCTCATAGACATTGATTCATCTAGTGGCTCATCTGATGATGATAGTGACAACAAGAAGGTGGTCGCCATTGTTATTGACTCTTCATCATCTTCACTGCCACCACCACCATCATCCCCTACACACCTATGCCTTATGACCAAGGGTGATCGCAAGGTATCAAATGATGATAGTAGTGGTGATGAACATGCTACCAATGATGATAGCGATAGTGATGATGATGAATATGATGAATATGAATCACCTTCTTATGATGATCTTGTTAAATTGCTAAATCAATACACTAAGATCATTAAAAAGGGTAGAGCTAAGAATGAAAAACTAGAGGCTAAGAATGATTCACTTTTAGCAAAATGTGATATAGCCGAAAAGGCTAGTGTTGAGCTTAGAGAAGCAAATGATGCTATATCATCCAAACTCAAGGAGCTTAAATCTTCTAAGAAAGAGCTTAAAGATAAACATGATAAACTTGAGGGGATGCACAAAGAGCTCATCACTAGCCACAACAAGCTAAAAGAAGAATATACTACTCTTAAGATTAATCATGATAATCTTGTCATTGCTCAAGAATTTCTATCCAATGAGCCACATGATGCTACTAACAATGTTGTTAAGATTGATATAGCTACATCATATGATGATTTGATCATTGAGAGCATTGAGCAAAGTTCTAGTAGCAAGGGCAAGCAAGTGGTTGACGCCGATGATTATGATGAGTTTGTCAAGCTCAAGAATGACAATGAAAAGCTCAAGAAAGATCTTGAAGAGCTCAAGACCACCAACACCATAGTACTTGAAACTAGTGATCATGATGGTGACTTGATTCTTGAGAATGAGAAGCTCAAAGAAGAGAACAAGAAGCTCAAGCAAGAGAAAAATAATGATGCACTCAAGGAAGAGAACAAGAAGCTCAAGTTGGAGAAAGAGCATCTCAAGATTGGATTGAGCAAGTTCACAAGAGGCAAGCATCTTCAAAGTGAGCTACTAATGAACACCATCATGAAGATGGATAGAAGTGGCATTGGGTACATGGCAAACAAAGAGAAGAAGGCTCAAGCTCAACAACAACAAAAGCCAAAGCGAAAGAAATGTTTTGAGTGTGGACAAGAAGGCCACTTTGCCCATGAGTGCCAAACTCCACCACCACAACCCTTGCCTAAGCATGCTAGACCTTTTGCCTTCAATGCTCATTACATGCTTATAAAGGATTCCAGTGGGAAGATGAAAGTCATGTTCTTAGGACCTCCAAACAAGAATAGGCCTAAGAAAATTTGGGTTGCAAAGTCACTTGTTGAGAAGGTGAAGGGCCCTCAACAAGTTTGGGTTCCTAAAGCGGTGGAAGTCATTGGGTTATTGATAGTGGTTGCACACAACATATGACCGGTGATCCTCGTATGTTCACCTCACTTGATGAAGAAGTAGATGGACAAGAAAGAATCACATTTGGAGATAATTCAAAGGGCAAGGTTAAAGGATTGGGCAAAGTGGCAATATTAAATGATCATTCTATCTCAAATGTGCTCTATGTTGCTTCATTGAGCTTCAACTTGCTATCCGTTGGACAATTGTGTGATCTTGGCTTCTAATGCTTGTTCACCGAGAAGGAAGTTGTTGTATCTAAGAAGGATGATGATCAAGTGATATTCAAAGGATTTAGATACAACAACCTATACTTAGTGGATTTCACCTCCGAAGATGCTAACTTGAAAACATGCCTATTCACCAAAACAACACTTGGTGGCTATGACATAGAAGACTTGCTCATGTTGGGATGAGGTCACTCAAGAAGCTAATGAAGAATGATTTGGTGAGTGGGTTGAAGGATGTGAAGTTTGAGAAGGACAAGCTTTGTAGTGTATGTCAAGCTGGCAAGCAAGTTGCAAATACTCATCCAACAAAAGCTTTTATGTCAACCACAAGAGTGCTAGAACTCCTTCACATGGACTTATTTGGACCAACAATATACAAGAGTTTGGGAGGAAATCTTTATTGCCTTGTGATTGTTGATGACTATTCAAGATACACATGGGTATTCTTCCTTCATGACAAATCTAAAGTTGCATCTTGCTTCAAGAAGTTTGCCAAGAGAGCACAAAATGAATTTGAAGTGAAGCTCAAGAAGATTAGAAGTGACAATGGGAAGGAATTTGACAACACAAACATTGAAGCCTATTGTGATGAAGTTGGGATCAAGCATGAGGTCTTCACAACATATACTCCTCAACAAAATGGCGTGGTTGGGAGAAAGAATCGGACATTGATCACTCTTGCAAGAACAATGCTAGATGAGTACAACACCCCCAAAGCTCTATGGGTGGAAGCTATCAACACCACATGCTATGCATCCAACTGCCTATTCCTTCAAAAGTTCCTTGGCAAGATACCTTATGAGTTGCTCAATAGGAAGAAGCCGGACGTCTCTGTCTTTAGGGTGTTTGGTTGCAAATGCTACATCTATAAGAAGTGGCAACACCTAGGGAAGTTTCAAAGATATTGTGATATTGGTTTTCTTGTTGGTTACTCGTCAAAGACCAAAGCATATAGAGTATTTAATCATGCCACTGACTTGGTTGAAGAAACATATGATGTGAAATTTGACGAATCTAACGGCTCCCAAGGAGCACATGAGAATCTTGATGATGTAGGTGATGAACCATTGAGGGAGGCTATGAAGAACATTTCGGTTGGAGACATCAAGCCTAAAGATGATGAAGATAATGTATGAGTAATTGTCCACCTTCTTCATCAAATGTGCCACAAGATGGTGATAAAGATGGGAGAGTAGAAAATGAAGACACTCATGTCTCCCATGATCAAATGGTTGTACAAGCACAAGATGTTGATGCTCCACAACCTCCTCAAGTGGTCAATAGAAGAAACACACCTCTACTACAAGATCATCCACAAGATCTCATCATAGGGAGTCCATCAAAGGGTGTAATGACTCGCTCACAAAAACTTGCTTCATTTATTGTACATCACTTTTTTGTCTCTTGTTTTGAGCCTACTAAGGTAGAAGAAGCTCTTTGAGATCCGGATTGGATAAATGACATGCATGAAGAGTTGAACAACTTCACCCGCAATGAAGTTTGGACTCTTGAAGAGCGGCCAAAAGGTGCAAGAGTCATTGGAACAAAGTGGGTGTTCCACAACAAGCAAGATGATCAAGGCGTAGTTGTGAGGAACAAGGTAAGACTAGTTGCAAAGGGGTTCTCTGAAGTTGAAGGTTTGGATTTTGGAGAGATGTTTGCACCAGTTGCAAGACTAGAAGCCATTCATATCCTCCTTGCATATGCATCACATCATGACATGAAACTATATCAAATGGATGTGAAAAGTGCATTTTTAAATGGCTTTATTAATGAACTAGTCTATGCTGATCAACCTCCTAGGTTTGAAGACCCTAGACATCCTAATCATGTTTATAGGTTGTCCAAGGCGCTATATGGGCTTAAGCAAGCCCCAAGAGCTTGGTATGAGTATCTTTGGGACTTCCTCATTGAGAAGAGCTTCACCATTGGGAAGATCGACACCACACTATTCACTAAGAAGCTTGATGGGCACACCTTCATTTATCAAGTGTATGTTGATGATATCATCTTTGGATCATCAAATGAAGATTCTTGCAAAGAGTTTGGTGAATTGATGTCGAAGGAGTTCAAGATGTCAATGAGTGGAGAGCTTACATTCTTTCTTGGTTTTCAAGTCAAGCAAATGAGAGAAGGGGATTTTCATCTCTCAAGAGAAATATACAAATGATCTTCTCAAGAGATTCAAGATGGATGAATGTAAGCCAATCAAGACACTAATGCCAAATAATTGACATCTCGACCTAGATGAGGGAGGTAACACAGTTGATCAAACTCTCTACCGCTCTATGATTGGTAGCTTGTTATATTTAACTGCATCTAGGCCTGACATCATGTTTAGTGTGTGTATGTGTGCTAGATTTCAAGCTAATCCTAAGAAAACTCATTTGATTGCCGTTAAAAGAATCCTTAGGTATCTTAAGCACACACCAAGCATTGGCCTTTGGTATCCCAAAGGAGCTATATTTGAATTAGTTGGCTATTCTGATTCGGATTATGCTAGTTACAAAGTGGATAGAAAAAGCACATCCAGAGGGTGCCATTTGCTTGGTAGATCACTTATGTCTTGGTCCTCCAAGAAACAAAATAGTGTGGCTTTGTCCACCGCTGAAGTGGAATACATTGCCACAGGTGCTTGCTGTGCAAAAATTCTTTATATGAAACAAACTTTGCTAGACTATGGTGTAGTTCTAGAAAAAGTATCTCTTTTGTGCGACAATGAAAGTGCGGTAAAACTTGCAAATAATCTGGTTCAACACTCATGCACCAAGCACATAGATATCCGCCATCACTTTCTTAGAGATCATGTTGCAAAGAATGATATTTCATTAGAAGGTGTAAGGACCGAGGATCAATTGGCGGATATCTTCAATAAACTGCTAGATGAGGTGACTTTTTGTCAATTGCGGAATGAGCTCAATGTTCTTGATTTTAGTAACTTCACTAAAAAATGAGCTTGTGTTGTCCCTTACATTGCATTGTAATATACAACATGTTTACTTTTTATGGTAATGCATATAGGGCTTGTCTAACATGGTTAAGATAACCGCCGAAAAGCATGTGAAGAAGCTTAACCTTGGATCAAACTTGACAAGCAACTAGATTTACTTTCAAGTATTGCATTGCATATGTATGAATGTTGCTTTGTTGTTTATCTTCAATTGCCCTCTTATTGCCTATTTTCTTAAAAAGAATTATAGCCTAAGGCAAAATATTTTGAAAATTTTGAGGGTTTGAGAGAGGTCACTAACATTAGTCCCAATTGGTGTTTATTTGGATCTTATTGAAGTTAAGACTTGATCGGGAACAGGCAGCATGAAGGACTTTGAAGATTTGCTGGAAAAAAAGTGACCGAACGCTGCACCGCACTCTGAAGTCTAGCGTCCGGTCAGTTCACAGGAGGTGAACTACTGCTGAGAAGGAGTGACCGAATGCTGAAACAATGCTTTCCTAGCATTCGGTCAGATGGCGATCTGGCGTCTGGTCGATCGAAGACGAAGGAGACTGCTTGCACTGGACTCTAGCTATGTCTGGTCAGGGTTCATCGGACACGTCCGGTCGCAATTCCAGGGGTTTTCTACCTCTCTGGAATCGATTGGACACTGGGTGGTTGCATCCAGTCGCTGCCACTAGAGCATCCGGTCAGTAGGAAACGTGCGGTTTTAGGACTTCTTTGTTTCCTTTTCTGTCTCATCGGGGGCCACCCATATAATCCAACCGCCATGACCTAAGGCCGCATCCATGCTGTCTTCACCATCCTAAGCCACCGCGCTGCACCCTAGCTGTCGCATAGCCGCTCCTGCCCTAGCCGCCGCATAGCCGCTCCTGCCCTAGCTGCCGCTGTCCGTGCCTCTGCTCCACACTACCTGCCTGCAGTCGCGCCACCGCTACCCATGCCTCTGCTCTACGCTGCCTACCTACAGCTGCGCCACCGCACCCGCGCACCTTGCTCCCATGCTGTCATGCCGGAGTTCCTCCATCTACCCATAGCAAGCCGCACCACTGCACCAGTGCCGCCTCCCATGCCCTAGCTCTAGCGCCACCGCCCATGCTCGTGCCCTCATTATATTGCTCGACCGTTGAATCTCACCGCAACCCTAACCCTAGCCTTGAAGTACTGACCCGGTGGTTCCCCGATTCGTTCCTTTTCTCGTCGATTCACTGGTTCGTTAGGTAGTAAGCCCTCGTTTCCAATTTCGTATTCATTGCTTGCTTTCTTAGGGTTTCATATCTCTAGATATATTGTATTTATTTGTATATCCTATCTATTCTATTGTGTAGCAAGTCGGTGCCGTTGTGGTTCCATTGGCAGTTGTCAGTTAACTTGGGGCCAAGCTCGTGAGTACGGATCGAGGCCAAGCCTCAGGAGTGACAGTTGGCAGTTGATTCTTGTCAGGGCAGTTATCCTTTTGGGATCCATCAGATGGCTCATGTCAAGAATGTCGAAGGTGGTCCCAGTGATAAGGATCCGAGGCCCCCACCTCGCTAGCCTACAGATGCGAAAGGCAAGGCGACAAAGAAGCTAGCATCAAGGAAGCGCAAGTACCCTGATATAGATATAGTGAGAGCAACCATAGTTATAGAGGCCGCAGAATGCACAGAGAGAGGAGGTGCTTAGAGTGGTCTTGTCATTGCAGATCAGCTCTCTCCATCTATGTGGGCTGCACTTGAGCAGGTTGAGCACCATCATGGTGGTCTAGCTAGGACTGTCATGGTTGGAGGACGACGTGTTGCTATTGATGAGAGTCAGTCTCATGGGGAGTCATAGCAGCAGCCATAGCTAGTAGAGCAGACTCAGAGGGGGAGCAAGCACCTCAGCCATAGCTTCGCCGCTCTGGTTGTACCTGTGCTCCAGTCACACCAAGGTCAGAGACATAATGGAGGGGTTCTCGCCCACTGCCTAGACCATAGGATCCACTCTAGTGACACTTGGATTTGAGGGCCACCACGACCAAGCAGGTTCAGTAGCTTAGATTTGTAGACTTTGAGTAGTGGTTTCCACCGAGGTGGCATGAGCGTGCTTCAGAGGGTTTCTACACACCACTATAGGAAGACTTTTATAATGCATATCTTAACAGTGGGGTAGTATTCAGATCTCAGAGGATGTGTAACATTGACACCATTGTAGCAGCAGCTGGAGAGCATATTCGCCCTTACCTAGCTTACCTGCCAGGGCTGATAGATTTACTTCGATGGACAGGCCTATATGTTCCATCTTGGGTCCATCAGTTTTATGCTACACTCTAGATTGACCCGCAACACAGATTTATACACTTTGCATTCAAAGGCAGAGATTACAAGCTGACGAGCACTAGGGTCAGAGAGATACTCAGACTTTAGGAGCAGCCCGTCTAGCTACATGAGGTTTGCTATGGATAGACAACGCCTCCTAGACACCCTCATGGCGGTCTTGTGCCCCCTATAGATCTAGTCTGCCATTGTTTTACAGAGCCATTCGGTGAGGGGTTGAGTAGGACACCTAGTGATCTCACTCCTACAGATAGAGTGTTGGATGCTATTATGAGGGGGACACTACTTCCGAGGATGGGGTATCGCGAGGGCTTGACTCGCATACAGTTATGGTTACTGAACTCTCTGATGCATCAGACAATGTTTAACATTTGGGATCTCCTTCTATCAGAGATGGAGGATACTATTGCAGAGGGGTTTAGGGGTCACAGGCTGCTACCATATGCTCACTGGGTTACATTCTTGATCCATAGGGCAGTTAATGTGAGGCCACCACAGATGCTAGTAGAGTATAGTGGTGCTACTACAGAGTTCCCTACATACAACATGACTCAGATGATCCGTCATAGTGCTGTGAGGACACCCAGCTAGCCGAGTCAACATCTAGAGGTGCTAGAGACTACAGCTCAGTAGGATGAGACCATCAGGAGCATAACAGCTATAGAGGAGGAGCAGCTTGATGCTCAGCAGGAGGGGATTGTCGTGAGTGACCAAGTGATAGCTTAGATGATGACTACCAGCCTAATCCTTAGATGCCTCCACATCAACATAACCATGAGGCTAGTAGTTCCAGTTCAGCTCTACCTGCACCGCAGATAGACCCTGCTCTACTTGTCATACTTGAGCGAATGAGGCAGGATCAGGCTCGCTAGGCTTAGAAGACAGCTGCCACTTTTACTCAATTTTAGACTAGGCAGGATGAGTTCCAGCGACAGCAGCAGGCAATCCAGCAGCAGCATCAGGCTATATAGCAGTAGCAACAGGCCATCCATCAGTAGTAGCTTCTCATACAGCAGCAGCTACTTGGGTTTATGCAGCATGTTGTGACAGCTATTGGGGCTCCACCGCCATAGCCTGGTCAGCCTGCCACCACTTCTATGACTCTAGCTTTATAGCCTAGTGGGCTTCAGAGTCAGGAATAGCCACCATCATAGTTTGCTTCACCTACAGAGTAGGTGTCCTAGGGGTTTGCCTCACCAGTGCTAGCCCCGTAGTTCACACCTTTTCAGACAGGCTTCACACCGGCTTAGACTTCTTCGCTGCTAGTGCTAGATACTTCAATCTCTAGGAGCCTTGGATTGACTTTCAGTGAGTTGATAGGGCAGCCTACTCTGCCATATTTACATGTTCTAGGTCCTTCTATAGTTGCACCTATTATCGGGACTATAAAGACGCTCCCTTCTTCTGTTGCATCATCAGAGCCGCCTGCTTCTGTGATACCTGCACAGTCTATGGCTGCTCCAGTCCCTAATCCAACCTAGACCGCTTTAGCATCTCTTCTAGCTACACAGGGTCAGATAGCTCAGAGCTTAGGGTAAGATGATGATGGCACATAGTTCCAGCTCGCTCCTTGTACCTTAGCGCCTGACTCATCCGCTGCAGCCCCGCCGACCGACCCTTAGGTTTTGGTGCTTGACGCCAAAGGGGGAGAGGGATTGAGTATGTTAGACTTAGGAGGAGCAACTATTTATCTAGGAGGAGCTTAGTATTCTATTATATTTGGTTTTTATGTGTGATACACTATTATGCATTCGTGTGCCTACTTTTATGCATCAAACTATATTTATGTGGTAGTGATATCTATGCGATCATGATATTTGACATGTGTGCTCTCTACTTTGAATCTTTTATGTCATATCACTAGTGTTATGCTCATTTACTTTGCTTCCACGTTTTACTCCGATGCAAATGAGCTTTGTTACTTGTACTCATGCTTATTTCATTTCTTTTGAGTACATCATGTTGGCTTGGGTCATATAAGCTTGCCTAATTCTTTTGTTCTTATTGACAAAAGCTTATAAGAACCAAGCATGTTAAAAACCTCAACTCTTTCACATACTCAAGGTGGTATTGTCATCAATCACCAAAAAGGGGCAGATTGAAAGCATCTAGGCCCCTAGTTGGGTTTCAGTGATTAATAACAATACATGATTACTGTGACTAACGTGTGTTTTGCAGAGGCAACTAAGTTAGGTCACGATAATGGAGATTGATTGGGCTATCATGGTGGTCATGCCCCTATGATGGAAATCATTTTGGTTTTTAAAGGATGGACGATAAGGTTAAGGATGGACTAGTTCTAAGTGTTGATTGGAATTGAAGAGACACTTAGAGTAGTTTAGGACTTTGTTTTTCCTTTGACCATACTATTAAGGGGGGTATGGATAGGTAGCTTGACCTAGGAGAGTCTAGTGGGTTAGGTGTGGTGCACACTTGCTAAACCTAGCACTAGGTAGCTCCTAAAAAGCCCTTAGATACATTGGAGCAAACTTCATTCACGTATGATTGAGAGTTGGAAGTGAATGGAGGGTCAAATGCTGATCGGACGCTGGCTTTGGTTTGACCGGATGCTGGCGTTGAGTTTGATCAGTTTATTTGATCAAGGTGAAGTCATCCAGAAGTGACCGGACGCTGAGTCTCAGCGTCCGGTCGACTCTAGTAAGATTCCAGAGAGGGGAAATCACGACCGGACGTGTCTGGTTAGTGTTGACCGGACGTTGTCCAGCATCCGGTCACATTTTAAAACTAGAGTTTAGGAAGAACTGACTAGAGCGTTCGGTCAACATGACCGGAGTGTCCGGTCACCCCGCAGAAGCACATAACAGTTCATTTTTCAGCCATGGTTGTAAATACTTCCTCCAGTCATGTGTGGGGGTACTTTTGCTCATTCCAACAGCTGAGAAACACCTTTGAGAGTGCCAAGAAGAGCCAGGTCCTAGTGAGGTGATTAAGATTTCAGAATCCCAAAGAGAGCCCTCATTAGTGAGATCAAGAGTAGCAAAGTGTGCATCCACCATTCTCATTAGGCTTGTCATGGTCAAGTGAGAGTTCGTGCTTGTTACTCTTGGTGATCGCCATCACCTAGATGGCTTGGTGGTGATTGGGAGTTTGGTGATTATCTGGCGGAGCTTGTGGATGATCCAACTCAAGTTATGAGCGGTTGTGGGTGATTCTCCGCGACGGAGTGTCGAAGATTCAACCCGTAGAGAGCACTTGATCCTTGTGTGGATCAAGGGGGAGCTACACCATAGAGAGCACTTGATCCTTGTGCGGATCAAGGGGGAGCTACACCCTTGCGTGGGTGCTCCAACAAGGACTAGTGGGGAGTGGTGACTCTCCGATACCTCGGCAAAACATCGCCGCGTTCCTCCTTCTCTATTTACTCTGAGCATTTACTTTGATCAATTCAATTCTTGTCATTTACATTCATAGAATTGCCATGCTAGAGTAGGATTGGAGCATAGGTTGCTAAACTTTTGTATGGTAGATCAATAGATACACTTTCTAGGTACAAGGGGTTAATTGGGCTAACCATAGGACTTAATTAATCCAAAGAAATTTAGAATTAGCCCAATTCACCCCCTCTTGGGCATCTTGATCCTTTTAGGAAGGTTGACACCACACTATTCACCAAGAAGCTTGATGGACATATCTTCATTTGCCAAGTGTATGTTGATGATATCATATTTGGATCATCAAATGAAGATTCTTGCATAGAGTTTGGTGAATTGATGTCGAAGGAGTTTGAGATGTCAATGATGGGAGAGCTTACATTCTTTTTTCGTTTTCAAGTCAAGCAAATGAGAGAAGGGATTTTCTTATCTCAAGAGAAATATACAAATGATCTTCTCAAGAGATTCAAGATGGATGAATGTAAGCCAATCAAGACACCAATGCCAACTAATGGACATCTCGACCTAGATGAGGGAGGTAACACGGTGATCAAACTCTCTACCGCTCTATGATTGGTAGCTTGTTATATTTAACCGCATCTAGGCCTGACATCATGTTTAGTGTGTGTATGTGTGCTAGATTTTAAGCTAATCCTAAGGGAACTCATTTGATTGCCGTTAAAAGAATCCTTAGGTATCTTAAGCACACACCAAGCATTGGCCTTTGGTATCCCAAAGGAGCTATATTTGAATTAGTTGGCTATTCCGATTCGGATTATGCCGGTTGCAAAGTTGATAGAAAAACCACATTTGGAGGATGCCATTTGCTTGGTAGATCACTTGTGTCTTGGTCCTCTAAGAAATAAAATAGTGTGGCTTTGTCCACCGCCGAAGCGGAATACATTATCACAGGTGCTTGTTGTGCACAAATACTTTATATGAAACAAACTTTGCTAGACTGTGGTGTAGTTCTAGAAAAAGTACATCTTTTGTGCGACAATGAAAGTGCGGTAAAACTTGCAAATAATTTGGTTCAACACTCTCACACCAAGCACATAGATATCTGTCATCACTTTCTTAGAGATCATGTTGCAAAGAATGATATTTCATTAGAAGGTGTAAGGACCGAGGATCAATTAGTGGATATCTTTACTAAACCGCTAGATGAGGCAACTTTTTGTCGATTGCAGAATGAGCTAAATGTTCTTGATTTTTGTAACTTCACTAGAAAATGAGCTTGTGTTGTCCCTTGCATTGCATTGTAATATACAACATGTTTACTTTATGGTAATGCACTTAGGGCTTGTCTAACATGGTTAAGATAACCGTCGTAAAGCATGTGAAGAAGCTTAACCTTGGATCAAACTTAACAAGCAATTAGATTTACTTTCAAGTATTGCATTGCATATGCATGAATGTTGCTTTGTCGTTTATCTTCAATTGCCCTCTTATTGCCTATTTTCTTAAAAAGAATTATAGCCTAAGGCAAAATATTTTTAAAAAAAATTGAGGGTTTGAGAGAGGTCACTCACATTAGTCCCAATTGGTGTTTATTTGGATCTTATCGAAGTTGGGACTTGATTGGGAACAGGAAGCAAGAAGGACTTTGAAGATTTGCTGAAAAAAGAGTCACCGGACGCTGCACCAGACTCTTAAGTCCAACATCCGGTCAATTCACAGGGGGTGAACCTGCTGCGATGGAGTGACCGGACTCTTCTGTTTAGCGTCCGATCAGATGGTGCTTTAGTGTCCGATCAAGTGAAGGCGATCAAGGCAGTGAGGACCTGGCTGCATCCGGTCGGGGTTCACCGGATGCGTCCAGTCACAATTCCAGGGGTTTTGGACCTCTCTGGAGTCGACCGGACTCTAGGTGGCAGCGTCCGGTCGTTGCCACCAGAGCGTCCGGTTAGTAGAAAACATTTGGATCACGGACACTTTCTTCTTTCCTATTGCAATCCGTCGGGGGACCCCATATAACGCCGCGTCGTTTGACCTAGGGCCGCAACCACGCTGACATCACCGCCACCGCTCGTTCGAGCCGCGCTCTAGAGCCCTAGCTGTTGAATCCGCCACCACTCTTTGTGCCACCCTGCTCTAGTGCCCGCGTGCCGCTGTTCCCCACTGCATCACGCCGCTGCTCCCATGCCGCCATGCCCACGTTGCCACGATCTCATCCCGCACCCATGCCCGACGTCCACACTACTCCCACAACAGCGCCGCCGCGCTATCGTCATGCTCGCCCGCGCTGTGCCCTAGCCGCCTCTCGCACAGCTGTCATAGAACTGACCAATTTATAAGAGTACAAGTACAATGGCAACCCACAAGCGGACGCACTGTCATACTTGAGCCCATATAAACCCGGTAGTCTGTCGAGTACCACGACGGGTCTCGATAAATGATCCACAAACAACCAAGATCATACATGATTCAACATACATGTCACATATTACTTAAAGTTCGCAGATACATTTCCATCATCAGAGTATGAAATAATGTTATTACAAACCAAGTTTGATAGATAATAGTGGAAGCAAATTAAGTTCGAAAGTAGCATTTGCCAACATAGTTTAATATAGTGCCAACATACGATCACAGTCCACAAAAGCATATAGAGGGATTAGTAAAGAAGCCTGCCCAAGGCTTACTCCTTATCCATAGTGGGATAGAAGCAACTCTTGCAATATCCATGATATATTGTGCCATCTGCAACAATGGGAATAAAACCCTAAGTACGAGAAGGTACTCAGCTAGACTTACCCATCAAAAACTAGAAATAAATTGATTCCAAGGATTATGCAAGGCTGTATAAGTGGAGGTAGCTTGACAACATTTGCATAAAAAGTGATTAACTTAGTTATACAATTATAATTCCATAATCAAGTTAATTATAACTATCCATCTCTAAATTAGCAACTATCCTGTGCCAAACATGTGATACATCATTTTAAGAGCATAAGATAGTAACCATAGCAGGTATAGTAATTCCATGTTTATCCGAACCATCATATTCCATAATACAATTACTACGATGCTGGAGCTAGCCAAGTTTCTCACTATCCGGGAGAGATGGCGATTCGAATCGATTTCAACCAGCTAGGAATTAATTCCTAATAGAAACCCAGGTAGACCAGATCATTAGTCGCCTTAGGTCACTTTTGGTACAACTCAAGTACATATTTCGTGGGTTCACCCAGCGCCGCACAATCAGGGACAACCAACTGCCAGGACGTTTAGGCTTGGCCTACCCTTGGGCTCACGTCTGGCTCCCCGCACATCCTTATTACCATCTAGAGTGCACACTTTGACAGAGCAGGGTCTGGCTTGAGTTGAGCTACTCGGCTTCACGGTTGGAACAAGTTATCTAGCCAGCTAAGTGATAGGCATGCGTTCAATCTTGTCAAAAGGTCTAATAATGGTATGGTCCTTAATCAGCACAGACAGAATCACATGAGTCAACCTACCATAGACTCCGCCCAGCCTCCATTTACTTTTACCCCATGGTTCTTTTCCACGATAGCAAATATAGCCAACTATGCTTTGGTATCCACCTATATCGTAGCAGGTGACAGGAAATCACCCGACTTCTACCGGTCTAAGCTGGGCTAAGCATATATTTGATCCTGGACCTACATAGGGTTAAAGGTATATTTCTGGATAAGGAAATTATATGCATCAAGTGGTTTCAATCAATTCTTATAACCTAATGCATCAATCATAAAAGACTCAAGTAATATTTTGTAAAACACTGGGAGACTTAGAATGCTCTGGGGCTTGCCTTTTAGAAAAGAAGTTGGGCGGTGGTCAGGGCACTCTAGAAGCTCTTCTGGGGTCTACTCCTCTTCTTCGGGAGCTGCAACTTGAGAAATCTCCTGCTGGTCCCCTTCCTCTTATTCGTTGGATTCCAGCAACGTTATCTCATCTGTCGATCCTAGATGCATGAATATGGCATAAGATATTACGAATGCATACATGCTGACAAGTATAGTATGATGACACATGATGAATGCATTCATGTAAGTATTCTTAATAGCATGGTGTTAAAGTAATAACAAGTGCATCACATTTTACTGAGTAGGTGCATATCTCTTCTTGATTACTTAATCAAACACTTCCACAATTCATTTACTACACCACAAAACAGCAGCTACTTGTTTTACTCATAACTAGAGTTATATACATCAAAATCATATGGTTATGGACATTTTGGAAAGCTTAAGAAATTGTCTACAACCCTCTTTTAAGACTCTTGCTATGATTCAACAGTTATATAGGGCAAACAAATCATTCAATCAAATCTGTCCAGAAAGTAAACATGTCGGACAACAAACTTGTAATAGCTAGAACTCTAAAACCATAAGTCCTATGACTGTGAAAATTTAACACAAGGTAGATTAGTAACTTATCTACAACTTTGTTATTAACAAGTTTTACAGCAAAGACCATTATCCATATGAAATCATCCACACAATCAAAACTATACATGCAGCCTTGTATTTGAATTATAAAGTGATAATTAGTTAGTTGCATATAATCAATGGCTTCTACACTTTACTATGAACATCAACAGTTGCTATGCCTCACAAGAATCATAGAAAACATCATGGTGAACCCCAATTTAATTACTTAAATGCCTTTATTAATTTAATTAAATAATTACGGTAAATAATAAACATACACCAAATGCGCACAATAAATTCTCAGAAATTTATAGTAGACTCCTAATGCTCCCAATAGGCTACTGTGAAAAGTTAATACCATTTGCACATGTATAACATCCTATGCAAAAATGACAAGCTAGCAAGGGTTATTTTAGTGAAAATAGAAAACCCTATAGAAAAGTGCCAAACAACAGATTCTATATTTTTCCTTGCTTCATATTAATGCCGTTCTACTGTACAATTTTTTTCATATCAATATGTTACATATTTTTATCCCTATAATTTTCCTTAGAAATTACCATTTATTAATAGATAAATAGAAAGATCATATTTCAATCAAGTTTACAGCAAGCTTAATATTTTTCCTAGCTAGAATATGTCAATACAAAACCAACAAAATTAGAATCACAATTTGATCATTTTTCTAGCTCAAGATATCTAATTTACAAGATTGTAAACATTCAAAACTCATTTATCTAAACACATTTAAATATCCAATAAAAATATCAGAACTGTACATATCATATTTTTATAAAATACTAAACTTCCTAAGAAACACTACAAAATTTGATTCACAAGATTTGGATCTCTACCGCTCAACTTATTGTTTTTCAAAGTTGCACAC
The DNA here is from genome assembly GCF_019320115.1 of Miscanthus floridulus. NCBI lineage: Eukaryota > Viridiplantae > Streptophyta > Magnoliopsida > Poales > Poaceae > Miscanthus > Miscanthus floridulus. The sequence continues at coordinate 20,759,706 of NC_089591.1, read as the reverse complement.
AAAACTAAAAATAAATGAACTATCTTTCATGACTGAGCTGCTGACAGTCGGGACCCACACATCAGACGGGCCCACGTGTCAGTGAAGGCAAAAATAGAGGAGTGCACGGAACGGCGCTATCTTGCCGCCGACGACCTCTCCGGCGACGGCACCGACACTACAGTGACCCCCGCGACCTTGCGCACCGATTGAGGTACTAAGTTGGGCCTATTGCCAGCGCTAACGACGACGACGGCGTCAATGGCGGCACGGCGGTGTGGATCGACGACGATACGTCAGAGGTGACCGTGATGACTCGATCTAGGGCTTGGCCAAGTGTCTACAGGCTATGGTGAACTTATTGTGCACTCAAACGTGGTACTCGGTGGTCGAAGTTGGCCAGACCACGGTGGCGGAACATCGGCGAAGCCGAACACGGCACGAAAGCCTTACCATGCACGGCTAGCGAGAAATGCAGGCGTGGTGGGACGATGGTATCGTGGTGGAGTTGCTGCGGTGGTGGAGAAGCGATGCAGGGCAAGCTTGGTGGCCGGCAAGGCAACGGCGATGAGCTTGGCGCTATGGCGGCTGCTGCGGACAAGCGCTACAGCAAAGGAGGCAGGAAAATGCAAATGGGAGCATGGGGCATCACGGGTGAGCGCTGGGGAGGTTGAAGGCGCGCTCTGGCTTAGCATGGCCTGGCTGGTCAGGGCAACGGTGATGTGCGGCCTCCACCGGCTCCACACGGTGTTCGCATTCTGGCAGCGGTCGGCCACCGAAGCCAAGCCGATTCGGCCATCAGACCCAAGATCCCAGCCTGACGACGCGATTTGCTAGCGATCAAACTCTTAATACATAGCTCCTTAGTGCAAACCAACTGAACAAAACCTGTAGCTCTAAGTACCAGCTACAAAAATGCTTAAGAAACCTTCTCCTAATCTGCACCAGTTAGGGAGTAAAATCAGCCCAAAGTTGAGCTCATCACACTGTCAGTCGAAAATGACTTAACGAAATTTTTGATTTTGAAAAAACAGCAAAATGTTGAATCTTGTGAGCTCAAAAAGACTAAGTTATGCACCTAATTTGCTCTTGACCCAAAAATGAAAGTTGTTCCTCTCATCAAATACTACAACTTTGCTTTAGTGCACACATCCATGCAAAGTCTCTACCATATCGTTCAAACTAGGTCAAACTACTACATTCAAATGATGACTAACACTTGAACTATGACTTAGTGACCAAATTAGCCTTAGTCATGAATACCAAAGTTGTTCATAATGACATTCTAAACATGTTTAAGCTATTCATAAGGTCACACAAACATTTCATACATTGGTTACACATTTCACTTTCTAGGTCAACATACATAGCATCACTTAAGGACTTGATTAGATAAAGTGATCTTCATGAACAATGTTCCATTAGTCATCCTAAGTGTAGCTAAGATGTTTTAGTGACTCACATCAACCATTTACATGTATTCACTCATGATCATATGCATATATACAAAGAAACATAAAATAACAAACATGTTTCATATGTTTCAATCACATGTTTTAAATGTAAAAGCTTAAATATGAATGCTTGATGCTCATGCTCATGCAATGCAAGTCAAATTATGTAAGCCTAACACCTAGGGTGTTACAATAGCCGCCCTAGCGCCGCCAGCATCGCCAACGCCGCCACCAGAGCCTCACCGGAGTCCCTGCTGCCTTCACGAGCATCTCTAGTGCCCACATTGGATCTCCATAGCCGATCCACACCGACCAGCGCAACCCTAATCCTAGCTTCACAGTGTCGACCCGGTGGTTCCCTGATTCATTCCTTGTTCTTTAGTTCGCCTGTTCATTAGGTAGGAAGCCCTCATTTCCAATTTCGTATCTATTGCTTGCTTTCTTAGGGTTTTGTATCTCTAGAAATATTGTAATTATTCATATATCCGATCTATTCTAACGTGCAGCGAGTCGGTGTTTCTAGGGTGAAGGGTCGAGATGGCGGACTAGAGGGGGGGGGTGAATAGTCTTTTCTAAAATTAATCGCGTTGGCTAACCGATACAAATGCGGAATTAAAACTATCAGTCTAGCCAAGACTATACCCCACTATATATGTTCACTAGCACCTTGCAAAGATAACAATTATGCAACAAAGGTGCCGGGCTAGTTAGAGCTCTCCTAAACAATTCTAGGAGCAAGGTTACACAAACCTATGCCACTAGTATTTTAAGCAACAAGAGAGCTCCTACACATGCTAGTAAGCAAAAGCACAAAGCTAACAAAGCTCACTAGCAATGCTCAATAACAAGGCAACCAATGCCTAATTAGAGAGCGCAAATACTTAGCTACACAAACTAAGCAATGTGACTAACAAGGTTACTAAGACCAAATTAGCCACGCAAGGGAGCTACTTCTATGCTACACAAGCAAGAAGGTAATTAGCAAGCTACACAAACTATCTAATTACAAGAGCAACTACACAAGCTTAATATGTATAAAAGTAATTGCAAGCTTGTGTAATGGGGATGCAAACCAACGGGAAGAACAAGGTTGACACGATGATTTTTCTCCCAAGGTTCACGTGTTTGCCAACACGCTAGTCCCCATTGTGTCGACCGCTCACTTGGTGGTTCGGCGGCTAATTAGCATCACCCGCTAAGCCCGCACGTCAGGCGCCACAAGAACCTACCCCTTGAGTGAGGGTAGCTCAATGACATGCTTTACTAGAGTTGCTCTTTGCGGCTCCCACGGGGCGAGCACAATGCCCCTCACAAGCACTTCTCCGGAGCGCCGCACAAGCTTCTTGCGCGCTTCGACGGAGACCACCACCAAGCCATCTAGGAGGTGGCAACCTCCAAGAGTAACAAGCACCACCGGCTTGCAACTCGATCACCTAGTGCCACTCGATGGAACCTCACGATGCAATCGCACTAGAATCGCTCACTCACACAATTGAATGATCACTATCAAGTATATGTGTGATGGAGGGCTCCTAAGCACTCTCAAGCATGGACACAAAGTCCCCCAAGGTGCTCCTCACCAGCCATGGCCGAAGGCCACTTCTATTGATAGCCCCAAGGGCTAAACTAGCCATTACCCCATCACTGGGCAAAAGTTAGGCCGACCGGATGCTCCGGTCGTGTTGACCGGACGCTGGACCTCAGTGTCCAGTCGCCCGCAGATGGCCACGTGTCCCGATTCCAATGGTCACTTGACCTGACTGGACGCAGCAGCTTTCAACTGACCGGACACTAAACCCCCAGCGTCCGGTCGTTTCTAGTAAGGTACCGACCTCAATCGGACGCGTCCGGTCACACTTGATCGGACGCAGCCCAGCATCCGGTCACACTCCAGCTTCTGCGTCACCGTACGTCAGCCTGACCGGACGTAGCCTGCCAGCGTCCGGTGCTTTCAGACCCAGCGTCTGGTCAGTTGACCGATGCCAGCGTCTTCACGATCAACTCGTTTTCACTACTAACTTCTTCTTCCTTGCTCCAATGTGCCAACCACAAGAACTTGCATCCGGCGCAATAGAAAATAGGCATTCCATTTTCCCAAAAGCGCTGAATCCCGCTGAGCAAGCTCGGCAGGAGGGAGAGAGGGACCCAAACCCATCTCATCCCTGCAAACACCACCTCCTTTGTAAATGTGCCAACACCACCAAGTGTACACCACCATGTGTACGTGTGTTAGCATTTTCACAATCATTTCCCAAAGGATGTTAGCCACTCAACTTGCCACGCCACTCGATCCTAGCGACGATGCAAAGTTAGATCACTCGAGTGGCACTAGATGACCGATATGCAAACAAGTTTGCCCCTCTTGATAGTACGGCCATCTATCCTAAACCTGGTCATAAACTTCTCTACACACCTATGACCGGTGAAATGAAATGCCCTAGGTTATACCTTTGCCTTGCGCATTCCATTCCATCTCCAACAACGTCGATGCAACACATGCACCAACACAATCAACAATGATATGATCCACTTCATATCATCACGTGATCATATTGGTTCATCGATCTTGACTTTACTTGCTCTTCACCGTTGCCATCGTCCATCGGCACCAAGTCTTGCTCAAGCTTCACCGCCACGCGGTCCATCACTCCAAAGCCTTTGACTTGCCCTTCACGCTTGCAACCGGTCCATCAAGCCAAGTCTTGTCTTGATCTTCTCCACCTTGATCACATGACTCAATGCCATGTCTCATGTGCAATAAGCTCCTTCATCATCACATGTGTGAGCTTTGCAACATCTCTAAGCCATTTTCACCTTCATGGCATATGTTGCTCACATACATGTACCTGTGGACTAATCACCTATGTATCTCACATAAACACAATTAGTCCACCTAGGTTGTCACTCAATTACCAAAACCAAACAAGGACCTTTCATAGGGTCACTTTGGCAGTTGTCAGTCAACTCGGGGCCAAGCTCATGAGTACGGATCGAGGCCAAGCCTCAGAAGTGATAGTTGGCAGTTGATCTTTGTCAGCGACAGTTGTTCTTTTTAGCTCCATCAGATGGCTCATGTCAAGAATGTCAAAGGAGATCCTAGTGATGAGGATCCAAGGCCCCCACCTCGTTTGCCTACAGATACAAAAGGCAAGGCGACGAAGAAGCTAGCAACGAGGAAGCGCAAGTACCCTGATGCAGATACAATGAGAGCAGACACAGTTGCAGAGGCTGCAGAGAATGCAAAGAGAGGATTTACTCAGAGTCATGTTGTTATTGTAGATCAGCTTTCTCCAACTACGAGGGCTGCACTTGAGTAGGTTGAGCGCTATCATGGTGGTCCAGCTAGGACTGTCATAGTTGGAGGACGGCATGTGGCTATTGATGAGAGTCAGCCTCAGGGGGAGTCACAGCAGTAGCCATAGCCAGTAGAGCAGACTTAGGAGGGAGAGCAGGTCGAGGAGATAGAGCAGGCACCTTAGCCATAGCTTTGCCGCTCTGGTCATACCCGTGCTCTAGTCACACTGAGGCTAGAGACACAACGGAGGGGTTCTCATCCACCTCCTAGACCATAGGGTCCGCCTCTAGTGACTCATCTAGATTTGAGGGCCACCACGGCCAAGCAGGTGCAACAGCTCAAATTTGTGGACTTTGAGCGGTGGTTTCCGCCGAGGAGGGATGACTGAGCTTCAGAGGGCTTCTACACACCGCTGTAGGAAGATTTTTATAATGCATATCTTAACAGTGGAGTAGTATTTAGATCTCAGAGGGTGTGCAACATTGAGTCCATTATAGCAACAGCTAGAGAGCATATTCATCCTTACCTATCTTACCTACCAGGGCTGACAGATTTACTTGGATGAACAGGCTTATATGTTCCATCTTGGGTCCATGAGTTCTATGCTACACTTTGGATTGACCCACTACATATATTCATTCACTTTGCATTCAGAGGCAGAGATTATAGGCTGATGAGCTCTAGAGTCAGAGAGATACTTAGACTTCAGGAGCAGCTCATCCAGCTACATGAGGTTTGGTATGGATAGACAATGCCTCCTAGATGCCCTCATGGTGGTCTTATGTCCCCTACAGATCTAGTCTGCCATTGCTTCTCAGAGCCTTTCGGCGAGGGGTCGAGCAGGACACCCAGTGATCTCACTCCTACTGCTAGAGTGCTTGATGCTATTATGAGGAGAACACTGCTTCCGAGGATGGGGTATCGTGAGGGCTTGACTCGCATATAGCTATAGCTATTGAACTCTCTGATGCAATAGACTATGTTTGACATTTGGGATCTCCTTCTTTCAGAGATGGAGGATACTATTATAGAGGGGTTCAGGGGTCACAGGCAGTTGCCATATGCTCACTAGATTACATTCTAATCCATAGGGCAGTTACTATGAGGCCACCTAAGATGCTAGCAGAGTATAGTGGTGCTACTATAGAGTTCCCTGCATACAACATGACTCAGATGATCCGCCATAGTGTAGTGAGGACACCTAGCTAGCCGTGCCATCATCTAGAGGTGCCAGAGACTGTAGCCTAGCAGGATGAGACCATCAGGGGCATAGCAGCTACTAAGGAGGAGCAGTTAGATGCTCAGTAAGAGGGGATGGTCGTGAGCGACCCTAGTGATAGCTCAGATGATGACTACCAGCCTATCCCTCAGATGCCTCCTCGATGACATGACCATGAGACCGGTAGCTCTAGTTTAGCTCCACCTGCACCATAGACAGATCTCGCTCTACTTGCTATACTTGAGCGGATGAGGCAGGATCAGGCCCGCTAGGCTCAGGAGACCGCTGCTACTTTCGCATAATTTTAGACTCAGCAAGATGAGTTCTAGCGATAGTAGCAGGTGATCCAGCAGCAGCAGTAGGCTATACAGCAGCAGCAGTAGGCCATGCATCAGCAGTAGCTTCTCATGCAGCAGCAGCTACTTGGGTTTATGCAGCATGTAGTGACAACTATTGGGACTCCATCGCCACAGCCTTCACCCTAGATTGGCTAGCCTACCACCACTTCTGTGACTCCAGCTTTACAGCCTAGTGGGCTTTAGAGTCAGGGATAGCCACCAGCACAGTTTCCTTCTCCAACAGAGTAGGTGTCCTAGTGGTTTGCCTTGCTAGTGCCAGCCCCGCAGTTCACACATCTTCATATAGGCTTTACTCTTCCTCAGAGTTCATCAGTGCTCACCCTAGTTTCCAAGAGCCTTGGTGCTTTATTCAGTGAGTTGATAGGGCAGCCTACTCTTCTAGAGCTACATGTCCCAGGTCCTTCCATAGTTGAACCTATTATTGAGACTATAGAGATGCTCCCTTCGTTAGTTACATCATCAGAGGAGGCAGTGCCAGTTATAAATCTGACCCAGACTGCTTCAACATCACTTTCAGCTATAGAGGGTCAGACTGCTCAGAGCTCAGGATTAGATGATGATGGCGCATAGTTCTAGCTCGCTCCTCGTACCTTAGTGCCCGACTCATCTACTGCAGCCCCACCGATCGACCCTTAGGTTTTGGTGTTTAATGCCAAAGGGGGAGAGGGATCGAGTATGTTAGCCTTAGGGGGAGCGATACATTTAGGGGGATTCTATCTATTAGCTTATAGGTTAACTATTACAATTGGAGTTTTATGTGTGATACATTATGCATTCAAGTTTACTATTATGCATTGAACTACTTAAGTGTGATCGTAATCATGATATTAATGTGATCATGATATTTATGTGATATGTGACATGTGTGCTCTCTACTTTGAATTATTTATATGTCATATCACTTGTGTTATGCTCATTCGCTTTGCTTCCCCATTTTACTCCGATGCAAATGAGCTTTATTTCTTGTACTCATGCTTATTTCATATCTATTGAGTACATCATGTTGGCTTGGGTCATATAAGCTTGCCCAACTCTTTTGTTCTTATTGGCAAAAGCTTATATGAACCAAGCATGTTAAAAACCTCATCTCTTTCACATACTCGAGGTGGTATTGTCATCAATCACCAAAAAGGGGAAGATTGAAAGCATCTAGGCCCCTAGTTGGGTTTCGGTGATTAATGACAATACATGATTACCGTGACTAACGTATGTTTTGCAGAGGCAATTAAGTTAGGTTATGGTAATGGAGATTGATTGGGCTATCATGGTGGTCATGCCCCTACGATGGAAATCATTTCGGTTTTCAAAGGATGGATGTCAAGGTTAAGGATGGACTAGTTCTAAGTGTCATTTGGTGTTGAGGAGACACTTAGAATAGTTTAGGACTTTGTTTTTCCTTTGGCCGTACTATTAAGGGGGGTATGGATGGGTAGCTTGACCTAAGTGAGTCTAGTGAGTTAGGTGTGGTGCACACTTGCTAAATCTAGCACTAGGTAGCTCCTAAAAAGTCCTTACACCCATTGGAGCAAACTTCATTCACGTGTGATGAGAGATGGAAGTGAATGGAGGGTCAAATGCTGACCGGACGCTGGTTTCGGAGTGACCGGATGCTGGTCTAGAGTTTGGTCAGTTCATTTGATCAAGGTTATTTCATCTGGTATGACCGGACGCTGAGAGGTGAGTGACCGGACACTGGGTCCTAGCGTCCGGTCGACTCCAGTAAGGTTGCAGAGAGGGAAATCATGATTGGACACATTTGGTCAGTAGCGTCCAGTCATAACTTAAACACTAGAGTTCAGGGAGAACTGATCGGAGTGTCCGGTCAACATGACCGGAGCGTCCGGTAACCCCGCAGAGGCACATAACAGTTCATTTTTCAGCCATGTGTATAAATACTTCCTCCATTCATGTGTGGGGTACTTTTGCTCATTCCAACAGCTAAGAAACACCTTTGAGAGTGCCAAGAAGGGCAAGGTCCTAGTGAGGTGATTGAGATTTGAGAATCCCAAGGAGAGTCCTCATTAGTGAAAGCAAGAGTAGCAAAGTGTGCATCCATCCTTCTCATTAGGCTTGTCATGGTCAAGTGAGAGTTCATGCTTGTTACTCTTAGTGATCGCCATCACCTAGACAGCTTGGTGGTGATTGGGAGTTTGGTGATCATCCGGCGGAGCTTGTAGATGACCAACTCAAGTTGTGAGCGGTTGTGGGTGATTCACCACGACGGAGTGTCGAAGAATCAACCCGTAGAGAGCACTTGATCCTTGCGCAGATCAAGGGGGAGCTACACCCTTCCATGGGTTCTCCAATGAGGACTAGTGGGGAGTGGCAACTCTCCAATATCTCAGCAAAACATCACTACGTTCCTCATTCTCTCTTTACTTTGAGCATTTACTTTGAGCTATTCAATTCTTGTCTTTTACATTCATAGAATTACCATGATAGAGTAGGATTGGAACATAGGTTGCTAAACTTTTGTGTGGTAGATCAATAAAAACACTTTCTAGGCACAAGGGGTTAATTGGGCTAACCGTAGGGTTTAATTATTGCAAAGAATTTTAGAATTAGCCCAATTCACCCCCCCCCTCTTGGGCATCTTGATCCTTTCACCAGCCACTAGTGTTTTCCTCTCATATCAAACTAGCACCAGCCAGGCTTATCAGCCTAGAAACCAACCAGCGAACATGGTCAATGTAGTCGTCGTGCTTCCTAGGTGCATGGACTGTCTAGGCTCGACTATGGCTGGGCCATCGCATGAGCCTAGGCCTAGGGCCTAGGGCCCAAGGCTCAGTGCAGACTTGCTGGAGGAGTACAAAGGAAGCAAGGCAAGGGGAGGATCGGTATCGAACAATTCTCAGACAAACCAATAGGTTATTCCCATTTCCCTCCTCTAAAATTGAGTAAATTGCTTGGCTGGTCCTTAAATTTTTGGGCTAATTTCATCTAGATCCCCCAAACTATGAAATCACACTCTTGGCTCCCCAATCTACTTAATTTGGTCCAAGTAGGTCCTAAATAGCCTAGGCAGTGTCAAGCAGTCGATGTGGCTATCCACATACTCAGGGGAGGCACGTGAGGCACACATGACACTCGGCAGCTGCTAGCTTTTTAGCCAAAAAGCCCCCGCACGATCTCTTCTCCCACGCACTCCTTTCCTTTCTCTCGGACCTCGATGAAAGGGAAAAAAGGGTTGGAGCATGGCGACGCCAGCGACTGGTGCCGTTCATAGAGGCAGTGCTTGCAGAGAGCAAGTATGACCTGATGGCCACCCCTTGAGGGCCCTCTAGGCGCGAGCAGTGGGGGAGCTGGCCACCGAATCAAGCTTGGTGGCGATGACCAGGAGGCGCGGTGATGAGCCACGACTAATTATGTGCCTGAGGTGCCATCGTCATAAGGTAGTAAAGTGTCGTTCGAAGCAGCCATGGTCCTTGGATCAGATCTTCTACACCTGCCCATATCATAATGTAAGTTAGGTTTGCTAGTTTGAGTTCATTCCTAATCCGAGTATTAGAGTCCAAGTTTTTAGTATGTGTGCTTTGTCTGTTTGATGAATCTGTAGAAGGATGGAACTGGTTGCCCATTTTTTCTTTGGGAGGTAGGATACATCAACCACTTGGAGACAGAACATCAAAAGAAAAGGCAGCTAGGACACAATCTGATGAAGTTACTAAGAGCCTGTTGGAGAAGAATGTCGACCTAGGAAATGGTGATGCCACAACTGTTGAAGTAGAGCATGCCACAGCTGTTGAAGTAGAGCTTTGAACTTTGATCAATATAGGATATGATATTGCAGGGCTCTTGAAATGCATTCTCTATATGTGCTTGATAATTGTAGTTGTGTAATTACTGCTGGTGTTTGTTCAAATGAAGAAGTGAATGGTGAATGTGAAGTAGGTTTGGGGAGTAGGAATGCTTTTGTTTATGTGTGAACTTGTAATATTTCCATGTAAGAACTGGTAATGCTTTTATGGTATTGATCATGTATGTTATCTGACTGCAATTTGTGGTATTTGTGACTGCAATTTTAGAAGAACACATTTCACTTATGCAAACTGCATTGTGATGCTTAGCAACCAAAGTTGTACATCTAGTTATGAAGTAGTACATCCAGTCATGAAGTTTGTAGCCTAAGACAATGGCATTGCATCACATGCATACATCCATCTATACAAGATGTCAAGACCTTTGGCATGCATACTAGTGTTTATGCATTACAAAAGATGTTGCTATCCACAAAAGCAACTATACTGCTACCCTATTCCATGTTGTTATCAACAAAAGGCAACTATATCGCTTTCCTATTCTAGTCACAAAAGTCAGGTTGGCATGTCCATAGTTTCATGTAGCATTTTTAGTTGTGGTCTTCTTCCCTTGAACTCCTCTAGTCTTCTTACGCTTCTTCCCTCCACCTTGTTCAGCTTCTTTGCTCTTGCCGGCAGTAGTTACTTTCTTCTTGTTCACTCTTACCCTGCCTACTTTAGTTGCAACAATGATAACTACTGGTCTTGCAGTTGGCTGGTTGGACTGAATGAAGGTAGAGTCTAGCAAGGGTCCCAACTGCTAATTTAGGCTGCTGCATTGAGTGGGCTATAGGTGGTAAGAAAAATGCAGATTGAGATTAGTAGAGTAAAATTGGTCATGCAAACAGTAGAGTAAAATTGAAATCACACAAACCTAAGAAAGCATCTGTGAAAGCATTGTTTCATGTGTCATCTCTTCTTACATTGGGTAATAAAAAGGTGGTGGTGCCTCAGCCTCTATGTTATCCTACAAGAACAACAATGTTAACAACTGAAGGGATGACTGTCTAGTGTAACAGAACATAACATAGTACATACACCATGGTCATCAGTAACTATTGGAGGTATTTCTTCAATGCCACTTGGACTGATGCTTGCCTTCTTCAATTCACATGTCCTCACATTGTGATATGGTGATTTGCATCAACTACAGTGCATTTTGGACCTATGCTTTGTTAGCTTAGGTCCATTTCTGCCTTGAACCTCATATACTTGCTTCTTCCTTGCCTTTGGTGGCCTCCCAATCCTTTTCTCATAAACTGGTGGAGTAACTAGAGGTCCAGCAGTCTTCTCCCAGTCATCCATGTCCTTACATGGCCAAATGTTGTTGGCATATGTAGTTGCAAAAGCTTCAATAGAGTAATAGGCAGGGATCACTGTCTCTGGACATATCCTCTCATGTCTCAAGCAGGAAATGGCATGGGAACATGGAATACCTTTGAGATCCCACCTCCTACACTCACATTGCTTGTTGACAATATCAACAATGTATGTGTTTTCCTTGGACTGCACTTGGAATATTCCCTAGCCAGCAGGCATGGCATAGCAAATTCAGCATTCTTGGCAATTTTTTTCCTTATCTTTGGGCAAACAGTTCCAACAAAGTTTTTTGCTTCCTTTTGTTTGTTGTAGTGTCAAGTCATTATTTGGTTTTTGATCCTCTCCAACATACTTAGGATGGGTAGCTCCCTAGCCTCTAAGATGTACTTGTTAAAGACCTCACAGTTGTTATTGAGCAACACATCACATTTTGGGAAAGTGCTGAAAAAAGCTCTAACCCGGGTATTTGGTGCCATTTGCTCCAACCATTGGTGGGCAGCTACATCTATTTCCTTCATTTTCTGCATGTTCTTCTCCCAATACCTCACACAGGTGGACCTAGCACATGTCCACAGCTAGTTTTTTAGGTTGTCACCTTTGAAATGGACTTGAAAATTTTGGTACAGATGTGTCACACAAAATCTGTGCTCAGCCTCGGGGAACACTTGTGCCATAGCTGGGATAAGACCCTACAAAAATACAGTGGTAATGTGTTAGTGAACAAACATGCAAATGTTATTAGTCAATGATTATGTAGAAAACTTTGTGCAAATGTTATTATACCTTTTGCTTGTCTGTCATGATAGTCCATGGGAATGTGTTGTCAATGCGGAGGTCATCTTTTAGGCTTTGCAGAAACCATTTCTAGGACAAGAGAGATTCAACTTCCACCACTGTAAAAGCAATTGGGAAGATGCAGTCATTTGGATCCATCCCTACAGCAGTAAGAAACTACCCTCCAAACTTTGTCTTTAGGTGGCATCCATCCAAAAAGATGATTGGTCTGCATCCACTTAAGAAACCTCTTTTGCAAGCATCAAGTGATAAGTAACAACTACTAAATGCCCCTTCTGTTAGATTAAGGTAGAAGTTGCTGCCAGGATTAGACCTTCTCAACTCTTGCCCATAATCCCACAACTGAGAGTACTGCTTCAACTCATCACCATATATAGTCTACAATGCAAATTTTCTTGCTCTCCACAGCTTGGTTGTAGATGGAGTAAGGTTCCATTCCTTTTGAATAGTTCTTGCAAAGTTAGGTAGGGTCATCTTGTTGTCTGCCCTAAATGTTTTTAACTACTTCTCTACAAGCCATTTGGAGGTACAAGTCTTGATCATCCACTTTTTCTGGCAGTTGTGATGGCCATTGTATGTCTTCACTAGAAAACAATTTGTCCTACTGTCCATGGATGCATAGAAGTTCCATGGACACCCTTCAACACAATGAGCCTTGACTCTCTTCCTATCATTTCTAGGCATTTTGATCTCTACCCTATTCCTAAGGTTGTACTCTATGATGGCCTTCCTCACAAGCTCAACTGTACCAAATACTTGCCCTACACTGAATGATGGATTTAGTAAATCTTCCTGTCGAAATTCCTTAAACCTATTCCTATTGCTACCTTCATCAGAATCTACCAAGTCAATCTCTTCTTCTTTTGTTGATTCATCCTCATCTCCAACTGACATAGTCATAGATTGCTTCCTCTTGAGTTTGCTGCCTGTAGCCTTCTTCCATTTGAACATTTTACAACCCTTAGTTGCCCCTGCATCAAACACACCAGCATCGACATTGTCAGCAAATAGGTCATCATCAGAAAATCCAATCTCATAATCACTATCATTAAAGTTTGAGTCATCTGAATTACTATCATCTGCCTCAATGCCATCATGTATTGGATCTTGGTTTCACTCAGTGGCCTTCCTCAGGTTAGTGTAAAACACTAGCAATTTCTCCCCTTCCTTCCTTTTAGCTATCACAACCTTAACAGGACTAAAGACCTTGGGCAAACTACAAACATGATTTGCTACAATGTCATCCCAATTGATACTAGAATAAATCATATCATGATGATCAAGATAAATAACCAGGTTCCTCACCCTATCAATCATAGACATCATGACCATTGTGTCACTATTAGTCTCTATAAGTCTCAAACCATCTATTATCGTCTTCCCTGGCAATAACCAATGCACCTTCAGTGTACATGATTCCTTATCATAACCTAACTCTTCCACAAAGTCCTTTATTCATAGGGGTGACCAAGTATCAGCATCACACTAGTGAAACCAGTCATTTTTTTCATCGAGGTAAGCACGGTTCTCCCGAACACCAACAAAAAAACCACCATGATGCACCTCTAGACTGAACTGGTTAGACCCTGGACCTATATTTCAACCAATTTTCAACATTCAGTTCAATTTTTTCCCATCCGCACCAAGAACCCTAGAACACCGCCATTCATGCATACAAATTAACTACTTTCAAATGAAAATGGACTAAATCTACCATAATGTCCACAAATCCAAAGCAAAAACTCAATAGAGGGTCTAGATCAAGATAGGGTTTCTCCAACTCACTATATTTAGCCATTAGCTCTCCTTTCTGACACAATTTGGTGGCCATCTCCCCCAACACCCGCGCCTAGGCACGGCCGTCGAATTGTCCTCACTCTCCACCGACGTCGCCTTCGTAAATAGCTCTAGTCACTGGCGTTGCCACCCTCTGCCCCTTCTCCCCTTAGTCGAGGTCTGAGAGTTATGGAAAGGAATGAGGTGGAGAAGGTGAAATCATGCAGGGGCTTTTTGGCCAAAAAGCCAGTAGCTACCGAGGGTCACGTGTGCCCTAGGTGCCTCCCCTGCGTACGTGGACAGCCACATCGACTACTTCATGCCGCCTGGGCTATTTAGGACCTACATGGACTAAATTAAGTAGATTGGGGAGCCAAGAGTGGGATTTCATAGTTTGGGACCTAGACGACAGACCAATACTTTGAGGACCGATCGTGCAATTTACTAACTATTCCTCCTCTTCGCCTACTGCTCTCTTCTTCCTCTCAAACCCTAGCTTCCACTGCTATTCTTTGATCATCTACCTCTCTACCAATCTAGATACTAGGTAACATCTGGTACCAGAGCCGTCAATTTTGGTTCTCCACCATGAATCCTTCTACCAAGCTCTTTCTCGACGAGATGCATAGGTGGCCGAGCACAGCGTGAATTTGGATCGGTGATTCACCGAGCAGACCGCACGCTTGGATCGACATTATGCTGACTAGGCCACGTCGGTCACCACCGCACCCACACCTTTCACCACCGCCTGCATCACGCCTCGCGCACCTCCACGCACCGACGGCTGTAAGCTAAAGGCTGCCCTTGCTCCTCTTGCTCGTGCCTCTGCATCCACTGATCCAACAACGACGCTCACATTGGCCCCTTCTGCATAGCCCACCTCGCCTGTGGTTGCCGCACGGACGCCGCGCGCCATCTCCTTCGAGCTTGTCATGCCACCACACCTCACCGATAGGGACAAGCTCGACCTCCACGATGGCACCATCGCATCCTGATGTCGCTCGGCTTCCTCCTAGACCTCTGTGGTGTCTACCTCTTCAACGACTGCTTCTTTGGGACCCTCCCTGTCTCCATCAGTGGGTGCATTGCTCTGCATGCATTCGAAGCCAGCAACAACCACCTCACGAGCATGGTCCCTGCCGCCATCACCAACTCCACCAGGCTCATCCACCTCAACCCCAGCCAGAACGAGTTGTCTGATATCATCCCCATCGAGGAGCTCATGTCCTCCACCTCGGTCATGCCTATGATCGTGCCATCCTTCGCCACGGTGCTGACCCTACTGCCGCCGATGTTGCCAAGGGTCATCCTCGACATCATCCCACATGTCGCACAGATCGCAGGCGTGGATGACCTTGCCTCCACCGCCATGCCAACCATAGTGAGGCCAGCACCAGTCATCCTTACCAAGTTGCTGCCCACTAAGTGTTCGATGTATTGACGCAGTGAATTCACTTCCATGGTTGATAAGAGTATACATAGTTGTTTCTCATGTCTAGCCTATCATAGCTTGGATGCAGTGTTATGTAGGCAGCATAGGCCATGCCCACCATCTACAGAACTCAGGTTTCTGAGTTGTGATGTTGGGCTACATCCTCTACCATGGCCGTCTGAGCAGCTTACTGTCAATTGGCATTCTTGTTTGCTCTCCAAGCCACCGTTGTTGATAGAATATCATCGGTAGTCCTTCAAGGGGTATCCCACAAAGGTAGATTGATCGACAAAGAGGCGTGTAATCAAGAATAAGAAGGCAACAAAGACACATGAGTTAGATAGGTTTAGGCTATCAGTATGACATAATACCCTACTCCTGTGTTCTATTGGATTGTATTGGCTATCGTATGATATTGCGTGAGTTTGAAGGGGGTCCCTTCCTGCCTTATATAGTCTGGGGGTAGGGTTACAAGTCGGTTAGATCTGAGAGATAACCAAAAAGTAATAACCGAAAAGTCATGCCCCACAAGGCTTCATCTTGTGGGCTGGGCCACCCCTAGGGGCGCAGCCCATGTGGTCTGCCATGGGTATCTGAGGTCGTACCCCCCACAACTAGTCCTTGAGCGCCTTGTACCTGTTGTGCAACATTGTCTTGAGCTTGTCCGAGCAGGTGCGAACGAAGCTGAGCAGTCAAACTCATGGTCCGACCACCGTGCTGAGTTGCCAAGCAGTTGTCGAGTATCATGAACCATTGCTGAGTAGCAAGAACCATCGCCGAGCAGTGTGAACCCATGTATGGTTTGCCATAAGGGTGTAAGGATCTCTAGTTTAGAAACGAAAATTTCTTCATAGTGGACCAAGTGTTGCCACTTAGACTCCGACCATGAGAAAGGGAGATAGTCTTCTTCAGCTTCAAGAGGCACGGAGTCTTCCAGAATAAAGCAAACACACTCATTGTGAGGTGAAGTGTGCCCACTTAGTCCCCAAGCCTGACAATAGATGACGTAGTCATGTGGTGCAAGGGTCCAAAGTAGAAGGAAAGTAGAAGACCAGCTGAGCAGGCAGCCAGTCCCTGGGCGTAGCCCCAAAATATGAAAAAGCACAATCACCACAAGGTGAAGTGTGTCCACTTAGTCCCTGAGCCTGACAGTGGGTGACGTGGTCACATAGTGCTAGGGTCAGAAACAGCAGTCAACTGAAGAAAAAATCCCAAATGTGATGAGGAACCAAGACGTAATGCTGATGTAGTCCCTGAGCCACAAGAGGAAATCCTGGAGAAAACAGAATCGCGGAGAAAATATCAGAGTAATGGTTGCACCGTAGTAATTACTGAGCCATAACAGTTGGTAGAGAAGTTAGCGAATATTCAGCGAGCCATAGCAAATTATGGAGATAAACGGGCGATACGGGCCGCGGTTGTGCGTAAGCCCAGGTAATGGCCCAGCTTGCTATTGCGGAGAATTTGGAGAGACGCAGATCATAGGAATGGTTTCACAAAAATCCTTGAATGCGAAAAGGGTGTGGGAAGTGCTTTATAACAGCGCCGCCATGTCACAGAACCGACCAATTTATAAGAGCACAAGTACAAAAACAATCGCCGAAACGATCAAATTCTTGAACTTGAGCCCATATAAACCCGGTAGTCAACTGAAATCTCGAAGGATTTCAAACCAACTTGCATACAACCAAGATCACAGTAATTCAACATAACATATCGTACGTTACAACATTTCGCAGACGTTCAGAAATAGATTACATCATCACAGAGTCATCATTATTACAAAACAAGTCTTGTAAAACATGCGGAAGCAAATAGTTTAACTCACACACCGAGTTCAAATACACATACTAGTTTGCTGATCATGGCCCGCAAAAGCATTCAGATAAGAGAAAGGAGATCATGCCCATGATCTAGTCCTCATCACCCGCAGGGTGGAGACAATACTTATAGAATCCCTCATATAGAAGGTCATCTGCAACAAGAGGGAATAAACCCTGAGTACGGGAATGTACTCAGCTAGACTTACCCATCGAAAACCAAACAAATGACACCAAGGATTATGCATAGCTTAATGTAGTGGAGCTGGCTAACACTTTCTTTTTGCAGAAAAGCATAAGTAGTATGATCAACTCTTATTCTGACCAGCAGTGACTTTTAGCCATTAACCTGTCATCTATATTAGCACTTGTACTAAGCAATCATTTTATTAGGGTGCAAACATTAATAACCATATCAGGTATTCATTGTGGCAACCTTATCATCATCATCCATTTAACCATATCGTTAAATTAATTGAATCTACGTTGCCGCTGCTCAGTCAAGTTCTCACTATCCGGGAGAGATGGCGATTTGAATCGATTCCTATCCAGCTGGAGGGGTATTCCTAAACACAAACCTTGCTTCCCCCGTCAGGGTCGCAACAAGTCACCTTTGGTACGATTCGGGAGTCACGAGTCTGAACAGAACGGCATTCTTAGAGAACCACTCTGCCAAGGTTGTTCGGGACTCTAACCCACCTTGGACTTATGCCAATGGCTCTTCGCACATCCTTACTACCTCCAGAGTGCCGCCACTGCTCGCGTTCCTGGCCTGAGTCGAGCTACTAGGCTTCGCGGTTAGAACGACTTATCCGACTAGCTAAGTGTTAGGCTGCGTTCAACATGACATGAGGACGTACAGCGTATCGGTCCTTAAACAACACAGACGGAGTCACTATGTTCAAACCTACACAAGACCCCGCCCGATCTTAATTCATTATTCACATGGTTCTTTTCCATGATAGCAAATATAGCCAACCGTGATCCACCTCATCCTAAAGCTCGCAGGTGACAGGAAATCACCTGACTTCTACCGCACTAAGCATGGCTAAGCATCTAACCCGTCCTGCACTTAAATAGGATTCTAGTGCGATATCTGGACAAGGAAGAATATATAATGCAGCAATTGGTTCCAACCAATTCCTATACTTAATGCATCATCAACAATAAAAGATACTCAATGTATTTGTAAAAACATGGGAGGCTTAATATGCTCCGGGGCTTGCCTTTCAGGAACGAGGAAGGCTGGTGGTCAGGGCACTCGGGCAATTCCTCCACGGCGACTGCTTCGTCGGCTTCCTACACCTCGAGCTCCTCCTCCTGGTTGGCTCCCTCGAACTCCAGCAACATCACTCCCTCCGGCACACCTATTGCATGATTGTGCAAGATAAATATCATGGATGCACATGAACGAATGTCAGGGATGCTCGGGGAATGCACATGTTCGCTGTAGTTTGCATATTCCAAATGACATGCAACAAGGCAATCTGGAAAGCTTATGAAATTGTCTACAATTCATTTTCAGATCTCAAAGCATGACTCAACACTTTACCAAGTCGAATTCATAAATCAACAGAACTCTGTCCTTACAAGGCAGAGAGTAAGCAAAACTGGAACCTAACTTTAAACAGCTTTAGTTTCTAAACTACTGGGCCAAATGCCCTCAAATTTTGATAGGAGCTAGCTACCTAAATTATCTACAACTCTTGTATTCATCTCATTCACAGAAAACCAAAATATCATGGAGAACTTTCCAAAGTCCCCAGATCTGTCCAGAGGGACATAATGCAAACAATTAATTATTAACTTATGATATAAACACTTAATTGGACAAAACCAACTTTACTGACATATCACACATATCACAAGAACACCAGAAAGTAGGGTGTTCATCACCAAAACATTCCTTTTAATACATTTCTTAATTTATTTAATTAATTAGAGGAAATAGTAAACATATATGAAAACTACACCATTAAATCTACAAAAATTACAGTAGACACTACATGCCCTAAGTAGACTACCATAAAAATTTCACATCATTTGAGTAAGTATAACAACCTACACAAAAATGGTAAGGCAGAATGGCTTAAAATGGCATAATTAGGAAACCTTAGTGAAAAGTGTCAAGCAACAGATTTCATATTTTTTCTAGCATCCTTAGGGTACTAGGATACTCTCCAACAAATTTCATGGTCAATGGATTCATAAATAATTTACTAAAATTCACCCAAGTATCTACCAATGATAAAAGGAAAATCTATAACTCAAAAACTACACATGCAATGACTCTCAAATTTTAACCAGAGCTATTACCATACAAGACTAGCTTACCCACAAAATTTCATAATTTTTGAATCACAGAAACTCAAGATATGATTTAAACAATTTTGCATGCATTCAAAAACACTTTTCAAGTTCCTGTTTAATTCATCCAAAATTTCTACATAATGTGTTCAAGACATATTTTTCTTAAATACTAGACCTAACTGTGAGTCTAACAAAATTGGAACCATCCAATTTGGATCTACAAAACAGGAGATACAAAAATATCAAATCAGCATTCAAAACTGCATTTTTGAGCTATCCTTAGAAACAAGCAGTCATTGACGAGTGGGACCCGGCTGTCAGCCGGACCCACCGGTCAGCGAGACAAAACAGAGGAGGCGCACGCGACGGCGCGGCACACGGCGAGGCTCACCGGCGGCGGCTCCTCCAGCGAAATCGATGGCACCGGCGTGATCTCCGTGCTAAGGGGGTTCGATTGGTGCTACAAGCTAGAGCTACGACCTAGCGGAGGGAGCTTGTTGCCGATGATGGCGGCACGGCAAAGCTCCGGTGTGAGCTGCCGACGATGGGAAGCCACGGCTGGCTCAACCGAGCACGGCACGAGCAATAGGAAGTCACCACCGTGCTATCCCAGCAAAGAGAAGAGGCGGGGAGGGTTCCAAGCTACCCCGACCACGGCGGCCTCAGCTTCGGCGAGGGTGCGACGGCGCGAAAACGCCGACTGTGGCCTCACCTGAGGTCGATTGACCGCGCGGAGATGATGACAAGCAAGAGGAGATCTCAGCGGAGCTTCGGTGAAGGTGTAGTGCATGTTTTTGCAGTGGTGAGTGCGCGGGAGCTTAACGAAGCTCTTGGCAACAATGGAGGAGCGGTGGTTCCGCTGCTTCAGCTGCGGAGGAGAGGCAAGGAAGCAAGGAAATGAATGAGGCACAGGGGGGGCTCTCGGTGGCGTGCTATGGTTTCAAATGCCGAACTCAGGCCTGACGTGGCCTGGCCGGTCAGGCTGTTGGCGACGCGCGGCGCCACGCGGCGGTGAAGTTCTGTAACCGGTCGGACTACTGTAGTATTGATTCAGTGAAAATGATCAGCTTGACAGTGTCACTTTACAGTGCTTGATATCCTAAACCGTGGAGAATCAGTGAAAACAACATACATGAAAGTTGTAGCCCTACATATAGTCTACAATTTCTATAAAAAGACCAAGACCTAATTCCCAAAGAATCATGAGTAAAATCATGCCAAAGTTAGCTCAATCAAACTGGAAATGTATTTAGGACTTAGAAAAATTTTCAAGTGTTGAGTCCACCTTCAATGCTGACTTGTGTGTCCTTTTGGAGCATGTTGTGCACCTTTTCATGACTTGGCTTCTAAACAAAGTTTGTTCCTTATTAAATTTGCTACAACTTTGTTTTAGGTTGCTCAGACATGCAAACACCCTAAGCCACACTTTTTAAACAGTCAAACAAAAGGGTTCAGGGGTCAAATTTGGTCAAACCAGGACTTGAGAACCTAATTAGTCAAAGTGATCAACATGAACAATGTCCCAAATGACATTCTAGGTGTAACTAAGTTTCTTACAAGCATTTTTAGCCAAACCATGCATTGGTCACCCAAGAATCAAGCAAGGTATGTACTGAAACAATGAAAAACATAAGAAATGTTGCAAATGTTTCATAGTCATGTTTCCCACGTTTCATGATCTTGTTGCATAGTACTAACTAACCTTGTTTCCCTAAGGGAGTGGCACATGTTGCACTTAAGTGTTGCACACTTTACATTTCATAAAATAAACAACACACATGAATTATACAACATGTTGTAATGTTTCGAAATCATGTTTCATGTGATATAAGTTCACGAATGAATGCATGATGCTCATGTTCATGAAATGCACTAAATGTGGAAGCTAAACACCTGGGGTGTTACAGCCCTCCCCCTTATAAAAATCTCGTACCGAGATTTGAAAAGCGTACCATTGTTGATAGAATTCCTTATAACCATCCCTCAAATAATCTTCCCTTTCCCACGTTGCATCACGTTCACTACCCTAATTACTCCACATGACTTTGTAGAACTTGACCACCCGACTCTGAGTCACTCGCTCACAAGTGTCAATCACTCGAACCGGCTTTTCTTCAAAGGTCAAATCAGATTTTAACTCGATATCCCCCAATGGAACTCTCTCTTCAGGGACGCGAAGACATTTCTTCAATTGGGATACATGAAAGACATTGAAGATAGCACTCATCTCAGGAGGTAATTGAATCTTGTACGCCGCTTTACCACTTTGTCCAATGATTTCAAACGGACCAACGTATCTCGGCGTAAGCTTTCGCTTCACACCAAAGCGTTGGACACTTTTCATAGGTGAGACCTTCAGATAAACGAAGTCTCCAACTTTGAACTCAATAGGTTTTCTACGTCGATCAGCATAACTTTTCTGCCTAGCTTGAGCTACGGCCATGTGGGTTTGGATAGTATGGACTTGTTCTTCGGCTTCTTGAACAAAATCAATTCCATAATATCTCCTTTCACTGGCTTCTACCTAGTTCAACGGGGTTCTACACTTCTGGCCATACAAAGCTTCAAATGGTGCCATCTTTATGCTCTCTTGATAACTATTATTGTACGAGAATTCAGCTAGGGGTAACCATTTTTCCCATGAGCCCTTAGTTGAGATGACACATGCTCTCAACATATCTTCTAAGATTTGATTCACTCGTTCTGTTTGCCCATTGGTTTGTGGATGATGGGTAGAACTTCTTACTAGCTTAGTCCCTAATAATCCGTGTAAGTGCTCCCAAAAGCGAGCAGTGAACTGTGGTCCTCTATCCGAGACAATAGTACAAGGGATCCCATGAAGTCGGACTATCTGGTTGAAGTACAACTCCGCATAGTCGGTTGGATGAAAGTCTATGTGGACTGGAATGAAGTGCACCGACTTGGTCAGTCGGTCCATAATTACCCAAATTGAGTTAAAATTCCTCTGAGTGGTAGGGAGTCCAACTATAAAATTCATACTTATCTCTTCCCATTTCCAACCTAGAATAGAGAGTGGCTGAAGTAATCCAGCTTTCATGTGTACCGCCTTGACCCGACAACAAGTATCACACCTAGCCACATAAGCGGCTATCTCTTTCTTCATTTTAGTCCACCAAAATCGAGGCTTTAAATCATGATACATTTTACTACTACCAGGATGAATAGATAATTTAGAGGAATGAGCTTCGGATATGATTTGATTTCTAAGCTCTCTATCCTTCGGAACTACCAACCTATCCTTGAACCATAACACGCCTTCCTCATCTACTCGAAAATGTTTGGTTTCTTGCTCTTTCATCTTGCGCTTGATGTGAAACACACCTACATCTGTCTTCTGTAGCTCGATAATTCGACTCTGTAGAGTACAACTGACAGTGATGTTGTGAAGGACTGCAGGATGAAGGAGCTTTGACAAATGGACATCACTCTCAATCAATGAGTGGCAATGAGACTTTCTGCTTAAGGCATCCGTGACAACGTTTGCCTTGCCAGGGTGATAGTACACTTGGAGGTTATAATCCTTGATCAACTCGAGCCATCTTCTCTAACGCATATTTAACTCTGGTTGAGTGAAGATATACTTGAGACTTTTATGATCAGTGTAGATGTTGCACACATTGCCAAGTAGATAATGTCTCTAGGCCTTCAAAGCATGAACAACTGCAGCGAGTTCCAAGTCATGCGTGGGATAATTCACTTCATGCTTCCAAAGTTGGCGAGAGGTATAAGCAATGACTCTACCCTCTTGCTTAAGAACACCTCCTAACCCAATACCTGATGCATCACAGAACACATCAAAAGGTTTCTCGATATCTGGTTGTGCCAAAATCAGAGCCAATGTTAGAAGAGTTCGTAGGGTATGGAAAGCCACATCACACTCAGGAGTCCAGACAAACTTCATGTCTTTTTGCAGCAATCGAGTCATAGGCTTGGCTATTTTAGAGAAATCCAAGATGAAGCGACGATAATAGCCAGCCAACCCAGAAAACTCCGAACCTCGTGCACCGAGATGGGAGCCTTCTAGTTCAATACTTCTTGCACCTTGGTGGGATCAACCATAATTCCACCATCGGACAACACGTGTCCAAGAAAAGGTACCTCTCGAAGCCAGAATTCACATTTGCTAAACTTTGCATACAGCTGGTGTTCCCACAATCTAGTGAGAACCACCCGTAAATGTTCAACATGATCTTCTTCATTCTCAGAATAGACCAGGATATCATCTATAAATACCACCACAAATTTGTCCAACTCGGGCATAAACACTGAATTCATCAGATACATAAAATGTGCGGGGGCATTGGTCAATCCAAAAGACATAACCAGATACTCATATAGACCATATCTTGTAGAGAATGCGGTTTTTGGGACATCCTCAGGCCAAATTTTGATTTGATGATACCTAGATCTCAAATCAATCTTGGAAAAGACTTTTGCTTTAGACAACTGATCAAATAAGATATCGATGCGTGGCAGAGGGTACTTATTCTTGATTGTAACTGCATTCAAGGGTCTATAATCTACACACATGCATAGAGATTGATCCTTCTTCTTCACAAAGATGGCTGGGCACCCCCACGGAGATGAACTAGGGTGGATAAGGCCTTTCTTTAGCAGTTCATTCAACTAGGTCTTAAGTTCGGCTAGTTCATTAGGAGGCATTCTATATGGCCTTCTAGAGATGGGAGCTGTACCAGGAAGCAACTCTATCTTGAATTCTACTTCTCGATCCAGGGGCAATCCAGGCAAATCATCGCGGAAAACATCCGGAAAGTCACACACGACGGGGATATCTGCTAGAGACTTTGCTTGCACCGCATTGGTTGTGCAAGAAAGATTGATGTCCCTAGGTAACTGTACTAGAAAACTCTCCTGATTGCTAGGATCTCTGAGCATAACTACCCTAGTCGATGTATCAATAAGCACTCTATGACGGCTCATCCAATTCATTCCCAATATCACATCGATACCTAGCCCCGGTAAAACTACCAGATCAACCTGATAACTTCGCCCCTCTATCACAAATTGTACATCCCCAACTACCAGCTTGGTTGGGATAATACCACTGGCAGCCCTAATACAATAACCCTCACCCTCAATAGTATATGTTTTCTACATAAACTTGGATGCAAATGATGGACTAATGAAGGAATGTGAAGCACCTGAATCAAATAGTACAACTGCGGGATGTTGGTCAATCAGAAACTTACCGGCAGTCACTACCTCTCCTGAAGGAATCTCAGTAATATTAGTGTGGTTCACTTGTCCCTGACGGCCACCCTAGTAATTATTCTTCTTAGGGTAAGGGCACTCCCTTGCCTAGTGGCCTGTCTTGTTGTAGTTCTAGCATGGCATGTTGCTTGGTGGAGCCCTGGAACTGCCCTGACTGGTCGTGCCCTTGGGAAGAGCAACTATAAATGCCTTGCGAAAGCCAGTCTTGGTGGGATTCTTCTTCTGTGGTGGGCGAAACTTGGCGGCTGACGCTGGAGGATGGAATGGAGCCCTTTGTGCGACGGGAGCCTTAGATTGTGAGGCACCTGCCTCATAGGCCCTCTTACGACTTTTCAAAGCCGCATATATAGCATTGTTGTTCTCTTGCGATAAGGCATCACTCACAAACTCATTAAAATGAGCACACTTGCAATTTCCCATGGTCTTCATTAGTTTGGGGCTAAGTCCCCGCTTGAAGCTAGCAATCTTCTTAGCATCGGTGTCCACAAACTCGGTAGCATACCTTGCAAGGTTGTTGAAAGCTTGCAGGTATTCATTCAGGCTCTTGTTCCCCTGAGTCAGCTTCATGAACTCTGTATGTTTGATCATCATAAGACCAGAAGGAATGTAATTTCCCCTGAAAGCAGACTTGAACTGATCCCAAGTGATTTGGGCATTAGCAGGCATAGTGGACCGATGATGACTCCACCAAATGCTAGCAGGCCCATGTAGTTGGTGTGATGCGTACTCAGTTTCGGAGCAGACAGAACTTCTGCTCAAGAGTATTCAACCACTCATCAGCTTGTAGAGGCTCCTCAGCCTCCTTGAAGATTGGGGCTTTGTGTCAAGGAAATCCTTGAAATCACTGTATTGATTTGGATCCAGTCCTTGGCGTGGACCACGGCCATCACAATTCGCAATCGTACGAAGGGCCTCGGCCATAGTGCGCTGTCCTTCTGCAAGCATCGCTATCAATTCCATGGGTGTGGGTGGTGGTGGCGGTAGATCATCATCATCACTCGCACCGGTGGAACGAGTACGAGGCATCTACACAATGCGCAACTAGTAATTATTGATGATGTCAGCACATTGGAGAGGAACAATATAATCATGCCAAACTGTATTTACTGACGAGAATGAAAACTTCATACAATAAACAGAGGCAATAATTCATTCTCCAATCACCACATCATCAAGTAGATTACTAGCGCCATACGCAGTGCATTCCAACATGACAAGTTTTAAACTTCACCATAACATTACGCATCCCGAAGGGAGCAAATTAAAGTACATTACAAGTATGACTGCAAAAGCTTAACTAGTGAGACTTGCTAACGAACTACTCGTCGAAGTGATCACTGTCCACATCAGAGACACCTTGGACTTCTTCTGGGTATTCCTCTTCTTCTAACTCTAAAGAAGCATCTCTGTGATGGGTCACATGATCCAATTCTTGTGCAGCCTCATCTCTTGCAATAGTGAGGTGCATCAGCTGGTTATGAAGCTCGTCTCTCTCACGTGCGGTTTGACCCCACTGTTGCAGACGATAATTTGCAATACCGTGAATCTCCTCAACTTCATGCTGAGAGATTGCACTTTATACTTGGGATAAGCAATTATAAGGGAGGGAGTAATGCAATATGAATGTCATGAGTGAATATGATGCATGCTCGTTCCGTACGTCCTCACAAACCTAAGAAATTTAAGCTTTAGCGGAATATACGGTGGCATACATATGTTCTCTCAATTAGCGGTAACTAGTCAATCTACACGGTGCGTTGTTAGCGTACCTACAGAAAAACTTCATTGCAGCCCAACCCAACAAGATATAATACTAATTACACAAGTAGTACTAAGATACTCTCCATATATATCTCCCCCAATATATATACTTCGGTATCCAAACTACCCGACAAATGTACCCACAATTAAGTACCTTCATATATACATGTATGCAACATGTAAATACTCCAGTAACCACAACTAGCTCTCCCCTAGACCGACGGTTGGATGGTCATGCTCTCGCAACTCACACTTACTTTAGCATAGAGGCAATTGATCCATACATTACCATTCAAACGAATGGCACCCATGCAATATCACACCGCATGGACGACGAAATAGAAACAATCAATTCCCCCAAGTTAGTAATTAATTATATATAAGCCACCTAGAAGTCCTTAAGTGGGCTATAAGGGATGTGATCACCAGTATACCATAAAAATTTTGATTTTTGAACACTTATATATAACTATAAGTTTGAAAACCATTTTAACAACAAAAGCTTTTGTTTTAAATAGCCATAAGACATGTTTAATGTTGAATCTAGCTCTGATACTAGCTGTCACAGAACCGATCAATTTATAAGAGCACAAGTACAAAAACAATCGCCGAAACGATCAAATTCTCGAACTTGAGCCCATATAAACCCGGTAGTCAACTGAAATCTCGAAGGATTTCAAACCAACTTGCATACAACCAAGATCACAGTAATTCAACATAACATATCGTACGTTACAACATTTCACAGACGTTTGGAAATAGATTACATCATCATAGAGTCATCGTTATTACAAAACAAGTCTTGTAAAACATGTAGAAGCAAATAGTTTAACTCACACACCGAGTTCAAATACACATACTGGTTTGCTGATCACGGCCCGCAAAAGCATTCAGATAAGAGAAAGGAGATCATGCCCATGATCTAGTCCTCATCACCCGCCGGGTGGAGACAATACTTATAGAATCCCTGATATAGAAGGTCATCTGCAACAAGAGGGAATAAACCCTGAGTACGGGAATGTACTCAACTAGACTTACCCGTTGAAAACCAAACAAATGACACCAAGGATTATGCATAGCTTAATGTAGTGGAGCTGGCTGACACTTTCTTTTTGCAGAAAAGCATAAGTAGTATGATCAACTCTTATTCTGACTAGAAGTGACTTTTTAGCCATTATCCTATCATCTATATTAGCACTTGTACTAAGCAATCATTTTATTAGGGTGCAAACATTAATAACCATATCAGGTATTCATTGTGGCAACCTTATCATCATCATCCATTTAACCATATCGTTAAATTAATTGAATCTACGTTGCCGCTGCTCAGTCAAGTTCTCACTATCCGGGAGAGATGACGATTCGAATCGATTCCTATCCAGCTGGAGGGGTATTCCTAAACACAAACCCTACTTCCCCCGTCAGGGTCGCAACAAGTCACCTTTGGTACGATTCGGGAGTCACGAGTCTGAACAGAACGGCATTCTTAGAGAACCACTCTGCCAAGGTTGTTCGGGACTCTAACCCACCTTGGACTTATGCCAATGGCTCTTCGCACATCCTTACTACCTCCAGAGTGCCGCCACTGCTCGTGTTCCTGGCCTGAGTCGAGCTACTAGGCTTCGCGGTTAGAACGACTTATCCGACCAGCTAAGTGTTAGGCTGCGTTCAACATGACATGAGGACGTACAGTGTATCGGTCCTTAAACAACACAGACGGAGTCACTATGTTCAAACCTACACAAGACCCCGCCCGATCTTAATTCATTATTCACATGGTTCTTTTCCATGATAGCAAATATAGCCAACCGTGATCCACCTCATCCTAAAGCTCGCAGGTGACAGGAAATCACCTGACTTCTACCGCACTAAGCATGGCTAAGCATCTAACCCGTCCTGCACTTAAATAGGATTCTAGTGCGATATCTGGACAAGGAAGAATATATAATGCAGCAATTGGTTCCAACCAATTCCTATACTTAATGCATCATCAACAATAAAAGATACTCAATGTATTTGTAAAAACATGGGAGGCTTAATATGCTCCGGGGCTTGCCTTTCAGGAACGAGGAAGGCTGGTGGTCAGGGCACTCGGGCAATTCCTCCACGGCGACTGCTTCGTCGGCTTCCTACACCTCGAGCTCCTCCTCCTGGTTGGCTCCCTCGAACTCCAGCAACATCACTCCCTCCGGCACACCTATTGCATGATTGTGCAAGATAAATATCATGGATGCACATGAACGAATGTCAGGGATGCTCGGGGAATGCACATGTTCGCTGTAGTTTGCATATTCCAAATGACATGCAACAAGGCAATCTAGAAAGCTTATGAAATTGTCTACAATTCATTTTCAGATCTCAAAGCATGACTCAACACTTTACCAAGTCGAATTCATAAATCAACAGAACTCTATCCTTACAAGGCAGAGAGTAAGCAAAACTGGAACCTAACTTTAAACAGCTGTAGTTTCTAAACTACTGGGCCAAATGCCCTCAAATTTTGACAGGAGCTAGCTACCTAAATTATCTACAACTCTTGTACTCATCTCATTCACAGAAAACCAAAATATCATGGAGAACTTTCCAAAGTCCCCAGATCTGTCCAGAGGGACATAATACAAACAATTAATTATTAACTTATGATATAAACACTTAATTGGACAAAACCAACTTTACTGACATATCACACATATCACAAGAACATCAGAAAGTAGGGTGTTCATCACCAAAACATTCCTTTTAATACCTTTCTTAATTTATTTAATTAATTAGAGGAAATAGTAAACATATATAAAAACTACACCATTAAATCTACAAACATTATAGTAGACACTACATGCCCTAAGTAGACTACCATAAAAATTTCACATCATTTGAGTAAGTATAACAACCTACACAAAAATGGTAAGGCAGAATGGCTTAAAATGGCATAATTAGGAAACCTTAGTGAAAAGTGTCAAGCAATAGATTTCATATTTTTCCTAGCATCCTTAGGGTACTAGGATACTCTCCAACAAATTTCATGGTCAATGGATTCATAAATAATTTACTAAAATTCACCCAAGTATCTACCAATGATAAAAGGAAAATCTATAACTCAAAAACTACACATGCAATAACTCTCAAATTTTAACCAGAGCTATTACCATACAAGGCTAGCTTACCCACAAAATTTCATAATTTTTGGATCACAGAAACTCAAGATATGATTTAAACAAGTTTGCATGCATTCAAAAACACTTTTCAAGTTCCTATTTAATTCATCCAAAATTTCTACATAATGTGTTTAAGACATATTTTTCTTAAATACTAGACCTAACTGTGAGTCTAACAAAATTGGAACCATCCAATTTGGATCAACAAAACAGGAGATACAAAAATATCAAATCAGCATTCAAAACTGCATTTTTGAGCTATCCTTAGAAACAAGCAGTCATTGACGAGTGGGACCCGGCTGTCAGCCGGACCCACTGGTCAGCGAGACGAAACAGAGGAGGCGCACGCGACGGCACGGCACACGGCGAGGCTCGCCGGCGGTGGCTCCTCCAGCGAAATCGATGGCACCGGCGTGATCTCTGTGCTGAGGGGGTTCGATTGGTGCTACAAGCTAGAGCTACGACCTAGCGGAGGGAGCTTGTTGCCGGTGATGGCAGCACGGCAAAGCTCCGGTGTGAGCTGCCGGCGATGGGAAGCCACGGCTGGCTCAACCGAGCACGGCATGAGCAACAGGAAGTCGCCACCGTGCTATCCCAGCAAAGAGAAGAGGCGGGGAGGGTTCCAAGCTACCCGACCACGGCGGCCTCAGCTTCAGCGAGGGTGCAACGACGCGGAAACACCGACTGCGGCCTCACCTGAGGTCGATTGACCGCGCGGAGATGATGACAAGCAAGAGGAGATCTCAGCGGAGCTTCGGTGAAGGTGTAGTGCGTGTTTTTGCGGTGGTGAGTGCGCGGGAGCTTGATGAAGCTCTTGGCGACAATGGAGGAGCGGTGGTTCCGCTGCTTCGGCTGTGGAGGAGAGGCAAGGAAGCAAGGAAATGAATGAGGCACAGGGGGGCTCTCGGTGGCGTGCTATGGTTTCAAATGCCGAACTCAGGCCCGACGTGGCCTAGCCGGTCAGGCCATTGGCGACGCGCGGCACCACGCGGCGGTGAAGTTCTGTAACCTGTCGGACTACTGTAGCATCGATTCAGTGAAAATGATCAGCCTGATAGTGTCACTTTACAGTGCTTGATATCCTAAACCGTGGAGAATCAGTGAAAACAACATACATGAAAGTTGTAGCCCTACATATAGTCTACAATTTCTATAAAAAGACCAAGACCTAATTCCCAAAGAATCATGAGTAAAATCATGCCAAAGTTGGCTCAATCAAACTGGAAATGTATTTAGGACTTAGAAAATTTTTCAAGTGTTGAGTCCACCTTCAATGCTGACTTGTGTGTCCTTTTGGAGCATGTTGTGCACCTTTTCATGACTTGGTTTCTAAACAAAGTTTGTTCCTTATTAAATTTTCTACAACTTTGTTTTAGGTTGCTCAGACATGCAAACACCCTAAGCCACACTTTTTAAATAGTCAAACAAAAGGGTTCAGGGGTCAAATTTGGTCAAACCAGGACTTGAGAACCTAATTAGTCAAAGTGATCAACATGAACAATGTCCCAAATGACATTCTAGGTGTAACTAAGTTTCTTACAAGCATTTTTAGCCACACCATGCATTGGTCACCCAAGAATCAAGCAAGGTATGTACTGAAATAATGAAAAACACAAGAAATGTTGCAAATGTTTCATAGTCATGTTTCCCATGTTTCATGATCTTGTTGCATAGTACTAACTAACCTTGTTTCCCTAAGGGAGTGGCACATGTTGCACTTAAGTGTTGCACACTTTACATTTCATAAAAGAAACAACACACATGAATTATACAACATGTTGCAATGTTTCAAAATCATGTTTCATGTGATATAAGTTCACGAATGGATGCATGATGCTCATGTTCATGAAATGCACTGAATGTGGAAGCTAAACACCTAGGGTGTTACACGCCGCACCCCACACTCCCACCTTTGCCTCTTTGCCACTTCGTCTTCCTCCTTAACCCTCACTCTTCTAGATTCACATCCATATTTGCTTCCGCCACCAAACCCTAACCAGATCTAAGAGATGACACTGAAGAAGGGAGCTGTGAAGCCAAAGAAGACGAGCCCCAAGAAGGCGAGTGCCAAAGTCAGGCATGATGAAGAGTGGGTGCCGTTGTGCATGGGAGAGGCGGAGCTCAATAGATTGGTGGAGGCGGGAGTTCTTCCTGACTGCGTTACCGCCAGATGGCGGCCAGCCCTCGGTGAGCCCTTCCCAATGCCCCATACTGATGAAGCAGTGGTGTTTAAGGATTACATCTGGTGAGGATTAGGATTTCCTGTTCATCCTTTTATGAGGGATTTGTAGGAGCTCTGGGTGGTTAGTTTGTGCAATCTCTACCAAATACCATTTTGCATATCTCAATCTTCATCTATTTCTATGAGGCATATCTCGGAATCCTTCCCCACTTCAATCTATTCCACCACCTGTTCTGGCTAAAGAAGAGAGGCGGTGGTGGTTCCAAGGTGGTCAGTGGAGTGTACCTTCAGCTACGCAATGGAATGGCGGGCGAGTATCTTACTATGCCGCTCAACACGTCGCTGAAGGGGTGGAACACCAGGTGGTTTTATATGAAGTAGATCCACCCTGTAGTCCACTGTGATGCTGACCACATCTCAGAGAGCCAGAAGAGCTGGTTGGAGATGCTATGCAGCGCTGATATGGAGCAAGTGAGGGAGCTCCTTGGCTTAATTAAGGGCTTGAAGACCAATGGTGGATTGGTAGCGGTGAGCTTCATAGTGCACCGCATCCAGCCCTATAAGGAGAGGGCCCACCCCGCCTTTGAGTTCAAGGGGGAGACCGATAGTACCTAGGAGAGGCTAGACATTCTATCGAAGGACGTAGTGCAAGAGCAAGCTATAGAGCTATTTGCTCCATTTGCCTCGTTCAGCATGTCAGGGTATACGAGGCCCTTTAACTGCAAGAATCTACCTCCTTAGGTAAATATCTCAGTTGTGTGTTCCTAATGCTTTTATCTTCTATAGTTGCCGAGCAGTGGAGTGATTCACTTATGCGAAGATCCATTCGTAGGAAAGAGCGGTGTACTTCTCGAGCATGCCGAGGGGCGATTGGCCGTGGGGAGTAGATGCCCAACCACCGACACAGCCTGAGGAGGGAGCCATCAGCATCTCTTCGAAGAGTCCATCCCTGGTGTCAGAGAAAGTCTAGGGGAAGAGGGCAGTAGCAGACGAGCCGGCCTAGAAAAAGAGAAAGATGGCAGGTGCCACTCACCTTAAACCAGGTGGCATTTCACTTGGTGAAGACCGACCTACTTGGGTGCATAGTGCAGCGATGTCCGAGTGGTCGGATGATGACGAGGCTCCGACAGCTCCTCCACCGAACACTGAAGCGCCTTCGCACGACACGCACATGGAGGTACGATCAAAGAGAGGTGAAGAAGTCCTCGAGCAGCGGGCGAGGGAAGTCCCTGAGCAACAGGTGAGGGGAGTCCTCGAGCAGCGGGCGATAGGAGTCCCCAAGTAGCAGGCGACGGGAGCCCCCGAGTAGCAGGCAGAGGAAGTCCTAGAGCAGCGGGCGAAGGAGAGGCCGACGATGGAGAAAATAGGACCACCACCCCAGAGCATGGGAGTTGACCCCACGGCCATGCCTGGGGGCTCAGGTAGACAGCGCTGGTTCAAGAAATTGTACCGATGAACCAAACCGTAAGTATCCTTGCCTTGGAGTTATTTTGCCATCGTTCCTTAGTTTTTTTGGCGATTGACCAGCTGATCTGATGTAGAGCGAGGCATATGGAGGATCTAGCCCTACCCATCCAGACTGACAAGCAGCCGAAGGCTGGCCCCAGGATAGATGACGAGCAACCGAAAGCTAGCCTCAGGGTGGAGGAGAGCCGATGGACCCCATCCTAGAGTCCCCGGGTGCTCGACAGCCTATGGAGGAGTCAACCAGCCCTTCTGCTAGACTTGGTAGTGACAAACGGTTGGCGTCGATGGTGGATGGGTCAACAGCAGTGCCCAAGGCAACGGCGAGAACTATTGGGTCCTCGGGAGAAGAGGCTAGAGTTATCGGTGTCACACCAGAATATGGAGCGGAGAAGCCTGCGGTGCTGGAGGAGCAGACGACGCTCCCTGAGGCATCAGAGGGCATGGTCGGACATGCTATCCGGCCACCGACCCCCCAGGTGGTGCCTCCGGCTGTGGCAGAGGAGGACGAGGTGGAGGAGATCGAGCATGATGAACCTTGACCTCAAGCTGTCTGAATCCTTCGAAAGCATGGCGATGAGGTGGTGGTTGTCAAGGAGGAGGACACCACCAGGGAGATGAGGAGACTAAAGTCTACCCTTGTTGGAGTGATGAAACAAATCAAGGTTAGTGCTGCATCTGGAGTGCTCATCTTTGATGTTGGAGATCGAAGTTCATCATTGTTATTGTGCGTTTGTAGGGGATAACTCAGATTGTCGAGCAGTGGCACTAGCTAATCAAGAGGATGGAGCCCTCACTGAGGAGAATGAAAAACTCAAAGAGGCAATGAAGCTGATGGAGAGAAACATCCAAAGGTCCTAGCGCGAGTGAGACCTTACTGAGTCCAACATGCGGGACCTGGAATACCAGAAGGGGGTCCAATCCGAGTAGCTAGCAGCTGTGTGCGAGCAGCTACGGGGCAAGTTCGAGCAGCTAGCGAATGCTTCCATGCAACTAGAGCAAAAGTCTAAGTAGCTTAGAAGTGTATCCAAGCAGAAAGTAGGTATGGCGTATTGGCGAATGTGCTGTTGCATTGCTGAACAACCATATTTTTTGTGATGACTGTTGTGCTTGTAGAGCAAGACACGGAGGTCGACCAGCTATGCCAAGCCCTTGAGCAACTCTGAGAGGAGAAGGTGAAGGAGTCAGGGTGAGCAGACAAACTAGCCGAGGAGCTGAAAGCTTAGTACTTCCTGGTCAGAGTTACCATTGAAGTAGTTTCCTTGCTTGACGGGACCTTGTAATGCTTGTAGACTATCATAAGAGGGTCAAGGCATAGTTTGATGTGTTGGTGCAGGAGGTCAGGACCCAAAGGGACAAGTTTGACACCATAGTCGCCGGAGTTAAACCGATGCTCGACTACGTCGACCTAGAGGTGGCTCCTCAACCCGATGGTAGGCCACCGTGTTTGGACACTATCTTCTAGAGGTGCAAAGCGGCGTGGGAGAACTTCAAGAGCTTCAACCACGACGCCATTGCTACCACCATTACTCATGCCCTTGCGGTGGTTCGGTCCCACTACACAGTCATTGACCTTCAGGCGATAGGGGCCGGATTCGCTAAAGGGATGGGCGAGGTGGAGCACCAGCAGCTGGAGGATGAGGTGGAGGACGCGGCGAAGAAGCTCGCTAGTGACATCGACCTGTTCGGTGAGACAGACGGCGATGGTGAAGCTCGATGATCTGCTCAAAGGATATTATCTGTAACATCTAGAGAGGGCAGTTAAAACATTTGAGAGCATAGAAAACATTTATGTATATGTATAAATGTTATAAAGTGCATGTATATACAGTTTGCTAGTATTTCGATATAGAATCATTGTAGTGATAACCCTAACACAATTATACATGGTATAAGTAGCGTCCGAGCAGTTAATTCATTACTAAACTCTTTGGTCTTAGCTAGCCCATAGTCTATAACGTCGAGCGTGGAGCCCATGCACGTGTAGAAGGAATAGGCATCACCAAGGAACCGTAGCCAATCACCCGTAACGTAGAGCGTGGAGCCCATGGCACGTGTAGGGAGACAACGGAGACTGGGTCTTCTCTATAGAGCACAGAGCGAAACATGTGCTGCTTAGAGATTGGTGAAATAACTTGGAGATAAACGTAGTATAAGTGGCGTTCGAGCAGTTAGTCCTTTACTAAACTCTCGGCCTTGGCTAGCCCATAGTCCATAACGTTGAGCGCAGAGCCCGTGCATATGTAGGAGGAACAGGTGTGACCAAGGAACCACAACCGACCACCCATAACGCAGAGCGCAGAGCCCATAGCATGTGTAGGGAGAGATCGGAGAATGGGTCTTTTCCACAGAGAACAAAACAAAACATGTGCTGCTCGGCGATCGGCGAAATATCTTAGAGATTTGGAGAAAAGTGTTCGACCGTTTGGAGAAACCTGTTCGACGAAATACGTTGGAGATTTAGAGAAACCGTGGTCGGCGATTTGGAGAAAAACTATTCGGTGAAATTCGTTGGAGATTTACAGAAAATGTGGTCGACGATTTGGAGAAAAACTATTCGGCAAAATTCATTGGAGATTTGGAGAAAATGTGGTCGATGATTTGGAGAAAACTGTTCGGTGAAATTCGTTAGAGATTTGGAGAAACACGGTGGAGCAGTTATGGCGATCCCGTAATGGAGTTTGTTAAGGAGTAGCTTAGAGCTCGGCGACCATAAGTGGAGATTAAATCATAATGGAGAAAATAATGGAGACAAATTATGGCGACCAAAACTTTATTCATCATGGAGTGGAGAAAACATATCTAGAGCGTTTCAAGGATAGAAACATATATGGTGCTCGATGTGCCATGAGTTTGGGACATCGATTTTGTCTAAGTCACATAGGCGATAAGACCCTGGTTGGGTAACCTCTTTAATGATGTAAGGCCCTTCGTAGGGGGAGGAGAGCTTGTGCATCCCTTCGGTTTTTTTGTTTTCTATGGAGAATGAGGTCACCGATAGCAAATGAATGACCTTTGATATTGCAGTTGTAGTACCTCTGCAAGCCTTCTAGATATTTGGTTGTGTGGACGCAGGTGATTAGGCGTTCTTACTCAGCCCTGTCGACATCCTCTATCCGAACAGCTGTAGCTTGCTCTTCATCATAATTTTCCACCCTAGGTGCTTGGAAGGCAATATCCGCTCGTAGTATAGCTTCTGAGCCATAGACCAAGAAATATGGAGACACACCGGTGCTATGACTAGCTTGAGTGCGCAGTCCCCAGACCACAGCTGGTAGCTCTTTGAGCCATCTGCCCAGATGCTTTTCTTCTTTTTGATATAGCCTCTTTTTGAGGGCATCAAGGATCATGTCGTTCGCCCGTTTGACCTGACTGTTGGCTCTAGGATGGGGAACGAAGATGTATTTGATGGAGATGCATTGGTCTTCATAGAAGTCCCAAAAGTGATGGCTAGTAAACGTAGTTCTGAGGTTGGTGATAATGCTATTTGGGAGACCAAATTTGTGGATGATATCTTCGAAGAGCTCGACTGCTTTCTTTGCAGTAGCCGAGACAAGCGGTTGATACTCGATCCACTTGGAGAACTTGTTGATGGCGACATACACGTACCGAAAACTGCCTGGCGTTGGTTTGAAAGGCCTGATCATGTCTAGTCCCTAGCATGCCAAGGGCCAGGAAGCTGGGATGGTCTGTAGTTCTTGTGCTGGCACGTGTATTTGCTTGGCAAAAAATTAGCATCATTCACAACGTCGAACGAGGTCTTCTGCATCAGAGATGGTCATGGGCTAGTAAAAACCAGCTCGGGAAAGCTTTGCCGACCAGGTTTCTCGAGGCCACGTGGTTGCCACAGGAACCAGAGTGAATTTCAAGAAGTAGCTTCACTCCCTCTTCTTGGGTGATGTATTTCTACAGTATCCCTTCCTTGGCACTTTTCCTCATCAAGTTGTCGTCCACTAGCACATAATGCTTGCTTCGATGGATTAAGCATTTGGTTTTAGTCTTGTTGATGGGTACTTCGGCGCTAGTGAGGTACTTGATGAACTGTTCCATCTAATCAGCGGTCGGCGAAGGTACCGTAAGTACTAGCTGCTCAGCGGGGGGAATTTCCTAAACTTCTTTCTCTTCCTTAATGGATGGTGCCAAGAGATCTTGAACAAAGACACTAGGTGGAATCATGGCATGAGAGGAGCCTAACTTGGATAGGTGGTCGGCATGCTGATTTTGATCTTGTACCACATGGTGATACTCGATACCGTAGAACTTCCCTTCAAGCTTCTTGATTTTAGCATAGTATGCATCCATCTTTTCACTGGAACAAGACCAGTCTTTATTGAGCTGGTTGATGACCAACGCGGAGTCCCCATATACCATGATGCATTTAACACCGAGCTCAATGGCTATATGGAGTCCATGGAAACATGCTTCATATTCGACGGCATTGTTGGAGGCCGGAAAGTGTATCCAGAGGACATATCGGAGCTTATACTTGGTTGACATGATGAACAGAATGCCCGCACCAGCACCATTGATGTTAAGGGCACCGTTGAAGTACATCACCTAGTGTTCGGGGCAAGTGGCGGCAATGGGCTCTTGGATCTTGGTCCACTCAGCGATGAAGTCAGCGAGCGCCTGAGACTTGATGGTAGGCCTGCTTCTGAATTCGATGGAGTAAGTGCCGAGCTCAACCGCCCACTTAATGATGCAACTGTTGGCCTCTTTGTTGCAGAGAATATCACCCAGAGGGAACTCGGTGACCACGGCGATCTTGTAGTACTTGAAGTAGTGGCCGAGCTTGCGCGACATAATCAGGATGGCGTATAGCAGCTTTTGGACCTAAGGATAATGAGTCTTGGGCTCGTTAAGAACCTCGTTGATGAAGTATACCAGATGTTGCACCTTATAGGCGTGCTTGGCCTCCTCGTGTTCGACCACAATGGTTGTGCTGACGACAAGAGAAGTAGCGGCGATGTAGATCAGGAGAGTTTTGTCTAGTCGTGGCACCGTCATGATCGGAGGCTTTGTTAGAAACAACTTGAGCTGCTCGAAAGCTGTGTTTGCCTCCTCCGACTAGGAAAAGCGCTCGGAGGCCTTGAGGAGTTTGAAGAAAGGTAGTCCCTTTTTGCCGAGGCGCGATATGAAGCGGCTTAAAGCAGCCATGCAGCCTGTAAGCTTCTATATATCCTTGATGCATGTTGGCCATTTCATGTTGATGATGGTAGAGACCTTG
Source organism: Miscanthus floridulus (assembly GCF_019320115.1). Classification (NCBI taxonomy): domain Eukaryota; kingdom Viridiplantae; phylum Streptophyta; class Magnoliopsida; order Poales; family Poaceae; genus Miscanthus; species Miscanthus floridulus. The sequence goes on along the minus strand of NC_089591.1, from coordinate 20,721,108 downwards.
TCAGGGTTGGGCTCGATGCCACGTGCACTGACAATGTAGCCTAGCAGTATACCTGATGGAACTCCAAAGATGCACTTTGAAGGGTTTAGCTTCCATCGGTACCTTTTTAGGTTGGTGAAGGTTTCTTCGAGGTCGGTGATAAGATCATTGGTGGTCTTGGTCTTGACAACCACATCGTCGATGTAAGCTTCGACGTTGCGGCCGATCTATTGGTTGAGGTACATCTAGATGGCCCTTTGATAGGTCACCCTAGCATTCTTGAGTCTAAAGGACATGGTGGTGTAGCAGTATGCATCGAAAGGCATGATGAACGACGTCTTGATCTGGTCTTCTTCCTTGAGCGAGATTTGGTGATAGCCAGAGTAACAATCAAGGAAGGAGAGCAATTCATAGCCGGCGGTGGAGTCTACAACCTCATCTATCTGAGGCAGACTGAAGGGGTCTTTAGGGCAGTGTTTGTTAAGATTAGTGTAATCAACATACATTCTCCATTCTTTATTCTTTTTTTGAACGAGAATAGGGTTTGCTAACCACTCAGGATGATACACTTCTTTTATGAATTCGGCAGCTAGGAGCCATTTTATTTCTACCCTAATAGCCTCCTTATCTAGCGCAAATCGGTGGAGTTTTTGCTTGATTGGTTTGGCGGTCAGCAAAACATTCAAGGAGTGCTCGATCTTCTCCTGTGGTACCCCCGGCATGTCTACGGGTTTCCAAGCAAACACGTTGGCGTTGGCACGTAGGAAGGAGACGAGCGCGCTTTCCTATTTGGGGTCAAGGTGAGCCCCAATCTTCATGGTCTTAGAGGGGATGTCGAGGCCGAGGCCGACCTCCTTGATTTCCTTGGACTTGGTGAAGGCACGAGGAGGTTCCAGCAATGGGATCTCTAGGTTGTCTATGGGCACCGTCTTGGCGTCGGTGACCACACTAGCCATCTGGATGGAGAGGTCAGTGGCTTCGGTGAGGGCGAGACTCTCTGTCTCGCAGGCATAGGCGATGGAGAGGTTGGCCCACAAGGCCAAGACTCCTATAGGCGAAGGCATCTTCAGCATTAGATAAGCATAGTGTGGTACAGCCATGGACTTGGCCAGAGCTAGCCGACCAAGTATGGCATGATAGGCGGTGTTGAAGTCAGCAACGTAGAAGTTGATATGCTCAACGCGGTAGTTGATTGCCATGCCAAACTGTACTGGTAGGGTGATCTCTCCAAGTGGTTTGGACGCCCTACCAAGTACCACACCCCAGAAGGAGGAGTCTGAGGGTGTGAGATCTGTTATCCTGAGGCCCACCTCCTTTAGGGCTTCAGCGAAGAGGAGATTCAGAGCGCTCCCACCGTCGACGAGCACTTTTCTGAAAAAGCACTTTCTAGACGGTTGCGTTGAGGACGAGGGTGAAACGCCCTATGTAGGGGATGTCCGCCCACTGGTCGGCCCTATTGAAGGTAATGGGGACCTCAGACCATGGGCGATAGCTGGGGTTGGCGGTGGTGTCTTCCGTAGTGATGGCGAGCACCCGCCGGGCGATGAGCTTCTGTTCTCTTCTGCTTTCGGTGGAGGCGAGGCCCCCAAAGATGGTGGCAACCACCTTGTCGTGATTCTGGAAGGCATTGTTATTTCCCTTAGGTGGTCGGCGGCCTCTGGCTCTGTCGTTGGTGTCGTCGTCCAACTTTTTGTCTTGGAACACCTTAGCCAAGCCGAGGCAATCCTTCATATTGTGCCTGGCGTTCTTGTGGAGAGGGCATGGGCCGTCGAGGATCTTCTTGTACTGCTCATCGTAGTTGCGCTTGGCACGAGGTTCATTGACAGCAGCGTCGATGTGGTCTAGCCGATGGCGGCGATTTTGACTAGACTTGGGTCCTTCTAGCCGATCACGGCCGCTGTCATGATGGTAAATGTGGTCGTCATAGTTGCGGTTGTTGTGGCGTCGGTCGTTGGGGTGGTTGTCGTAGCGGCATGTTGGGCAATGAGTGCCCGCATCCTTGTTGAAGTGCACCTCAGCTTCCTCGGTGTCGGCGTACTGGTTGGCGGTCGTGATCATCTCGCCAATTCCTGTGGGCAGCTTGCGGTTGAACTTGGAGCGAAGCTCGCGGTGATGAAATCCTTGGATGAAGGCGGTGATGACCTTAGATTCTGTGATGTTGGGAATAGAATTCCTCATCTTGGAAAAGCGTCTGATGTAGCTACGGAGGAGCTCGGATGATTTCTGGTTGATGCGGTTGAGATCATGCTTGGTGCCCAGCCGAGTACACGTAGCCATATAATTATCGGTGAAGACTTTTTCAGCTCTTCTCAGGATCTGATGGAGTCCGGGGCAAGGCTTGTGAACCAGTTCATGGCGGTTGGCGTGAGCATGATGGAAAGATAGTTTGCCATGACAATGGTGTCTCCTCCGATGGCGTGAACGATAGTGGCGTAAGCCTGTAGCCACTATGTTGGGTTCATCCTTCCTTCATAGGGCTCGACCCTGGTGATTTTAAAACCACAGGGCCACTGAAGCATTCAGAGTGCCCTTGTGAATGCTGGGGGCCCTTTGGGGTTGGCGGCACCGACGTTGAGCGGCTCAAGAGCTAAGTCTGGGTTATCGTACTCTTGCTCGTACTCTTGGCGGCAGCATACTTCTTCATGGCGACCGAAACGGCATTCGTCGATATGTCGTCGTGCATCTCGGAGATTGTTGAGGTGCACTCGGACGTCCTAATCGACCTCCTAGTCGTGTTGGCGGTGATGTTCGATGCGGTTGCCCCTAGCTCCGCCCTAGAGGGGTTGCCTATCATCGTGGTGCTGGTCAGTGAAGCGACTTGGGCGGCGATCGGTCTTTGCGCGGTTGATCGGTGAATCAAAGTTGTGGAGCATGAATGTCTCTGATCTTGGCAGATCTCATTGACCTGACAGTGCGCCGCTTTAAGCATGGCGACGACCTTGGTGACCTCTGGTGTCTGTGGGAGCTAGGCGAGCTCGTTGGCGGCCACTGCCAGATTGGTGCTTGAAGTCTTGTAGATGTCGTGGCCGTTAACACAAACAAACTCGTCGTCGAGGTTGCGTTGGAGTGGTCTTCCTTGCGAGTCAAGCTGCTGCTCGGCCCTCACAAGGGCAATCTCATTTTCTCGGCGCTGCGCGTGGTTGACGTTCCGGTTCTCACGAGCGGCGCGTTCCACCTCGATTTCGTAGTTCTGAGGGGAGCTGTCGACGCTGACGTTGAATACGGCGCTGCCACGGAACGGAGGGGAAAGAAGTAGTTCGGTGGTGGTTTCGGCAATGGTCTCCGTAGAGCCCTAGGACTCGGAGTTCGGACACTCCTCCAGGATGGTTTGGAGGGATGCTCTAGGACATCGGCTGACGTGAAGCATGTTGATGGCCGACGGGAGCTAGTCGGTGATCTGGTCGCCGAGAGGATGGATATCTCCAACCTGGTCGGCGAATTTGCCCCTTAGGGCATCTTGGTAAGTGACGAGACGTTGATGAACCCGAACGGTAGGGCCATAACCCCTGGAGTTTCCCAGACAGCCACCGATAGATCTGGATCGGAGGGTGGTCGGCGCTGAACGAGTGTCCAGAGCCGATTCGACGATGGAAAGGCAAGAGGCGAGCTTCAGACCAACCTGATCGATGGATGCGATCTGATCGTCATTGTTGATCTGCTTCCTCTTGTAGCGAGGAAGCGGGCAGCAAGTCGTCGATGAAGGCGACCTCAGAGGTGGTTCCGAGATCGGATCTATAGTGGCAGGTGCGGAAGGGATCAGCGCAGAATTGATCTGCACTGACTCGAGGAGCTCTCCGACTCCGTCAGCATTGATGATCCATGAGATCGATCCGACCGTAAAGATCTGGCCGGGCTGCGGGAGGGACAAAGAGCCTACAAAAAAATCCATCTTGTTCGACAAGGAAACAGCACGCACACCCCTACCTGGCGCGTCAACTGTCGACAGAATATCGTCGACAGTCCTCCGAAGGGTATCCTACGAAGGTAGATTGATCAGCAGATAGGCATGTAATCAAGAACAAGAAGGCAACAGAGACACACGAGTTAGACAGGTTCAAGCCGTCAGTATGACGTAATACCCTACTCCTGTGTTCTGTTGGATTGTATTGGCTATCGTATGATATTGCGGGAGTTTGGAGGGGGTCCCTGCCTGTCTTATATAGTCTGGGGGCCAGGGTTACAAATCAGTTAGATCTGAGAGATAACCGAAAAGTAATAACAAATTACAGGGATCCTGGGATCATACGTATCCTAACAGATCTCGTAGCATCTTCAGGATATCTTCCTAGTATCTTGCGGGAGGCGCCGAGCAGAGTCGTACCCCGTAAGGCTTCATCTCGTGGGCTGGGCCGCCCCTGGGGGTGCAGCCCATGTGGTCTGCCTTGGTTATCCGGAATCGTACCCCCCACAACCGTGGATAGTCTCAGCACCTCAGAATTGTAGCCACAGATTGAGGATCATGTGAGTGATACTTCACTTGAAGATTCCCTGGTATACCACACTGGAGCTTTACATCCTCGTTGGTGCATAAGTCATGTTTGTTTTGTACTGAGGAGCAATGTCAGGCTGGTTCTGGCACATGAAGCAAGGGCATTCAAGTCAACGCAGCCTGGTACTCCACGGATATTGTTGTGGCAGTTTCATACAACTCAATGCCATGTGGTTCTCATTTGCGCTATTGACAAAGAGAAGGTGACTTTCCTGCTGCAGCATAATCCATCTATTCTTGCATTGAATCCTGGCGTGTTTCTTGCTCGGTGATAACACTTATTTATAGCACTAAATTTTGCTTGCTTCATGGCATCCTCCTTGAGCTTATGGAAGCATTTGTCGGCATATTCTTGAGCTGGTTAGTGGACCACATGATTGTTCTGAGCAACATTAGTCGTGAGTTGATTATGTGGTTGCCACCCCCACCCAAATTAGTTGAACTGAAATCATGTTCTACTTCTCTGTCTGAAGTGTCCATACATAGGTCTGTGGTGAGGAATTTACAATGGGAGATTATCATCACAAAGAATTACTGGATTCGATTGCTTGGGAATGTAAGCCATTCAATTGGGGGCGACCTGTCAATTGATACTCACCTTCTCGGCCAAGTGATTTTTCTTGAGACTGCCAGTGCAGACATGACTGATACAGTGTTACTGAACATTTTCTGTATAGCGATCAGCTTTTCTGTCTTACTGCAAGGGCTCAAGTCTGGAACCCAAGTTACTGCACCGATCAAGTCCAGAGCCCACATTACTGTTACTGCTCTCATTGTAGTGTTTGACTATTTGCTTCGACTGTCCATTGCAATTCCTCACCCTGGATACAAGCTTTCATAACATCCAAGCTGTGTTTTCACTTGCTCTGGAAGCCCCCATTGCTCAGGTTCGTGCTCACTGACCTTGCAGTGCCCAGGAAATACATGATGCCTGCGAGTTCCAAAGTTGGATCTGTACCTTTAGATGGAGATAGTGAAGCATTTGAGGAGGTTTTTGACTCAGATTTTGGAGAGTCGGCCATTGGACGAGTAGCACCTGTTGACTCTGGTCTTTGGTGGACAATCCTGTTACGGGCATATGGAAACATTACTGGAGACTACGCTCGACAAGAAAGGGGTTCATGTGCAGACAGGCATCAGGCTAATACTGAATTTATGCTTGTCTGATGGCTTTGACTTGTTTCCTACATTGCTTGTAACTGATGGATCATGTAGGATTGATCGGCATATGGGAATCCGTGGTCATCCTCTTGATATCCAGGCTCTGTTCTATTCTGTTTTACGCTATGCCCGAGAAATGGTTGGTGTAACCAATGGATCCAAGAACTTGATCTGTGCTATTAACAACAGGGTGAGTGCTCTGTCATTTCACATAAGAGAGTATTATTGCAACCTGACCTCAGTACTGGTGTTGGACACCCATTTGGCAATTATTTGTTTATTCAAAGCTAGAATGCATTGGTCCATGATCTGGTGCATTGTATTCCAGCCATGGCCACCTCCTGAAATACTTCTTGTTAACATTAGCAGTGAGTTGGTTGTGACATGTTTCGTTGCCAGTAAGTTGACTGTTTTTGACTGGATGCTCATGGCCAATGTTTTGAAAAACGTCATTAAACGTCGTTTAATCACGTTTAAACACTGAACGTTGGCCCAGCGTTGCGTTTAGGGGGTAATCGTTGAATTAAACGTTGTGCGTGATTAGCCGCTTGTTTAATCGCGTGGCAGAGATTAATCGTGCGTAATCGGTCAAAAAACGCGTCTAGGCGGTGGAAAACGCGTTGCTCGCGAGCGGGGAAGCGTCCGGCACGCGAGCGGGAAGAGGGAGGGAATCGCGCGCGCGCGGGGGAAATAAGTGCAGGAGGGCGCGGGAAACACCAGGCGGGCCCGACGCGGGAGCACAAATCGGCCGCAGAAACGAAGTCGGGATTTGTCGCACTCCAGTTCCGCCTCCGCCTACCTCCCGCCGCCTGCCTCCCTCCTCCCACCTGGTCCCTCCTCGCCGTCGTTGGTAGGGCCGTAGGGGTCGTTGCTAGGGCTCCCCTTCTCCTTCGCGGGCGCAGAGGCCGCAGGCGCAAGGGCCATCGACAACAGAGGCCGGTCCAGGCACAGGCCCTCGACTGCAACAGGAGGGCAGGCCGCCGGCGCAGGACAGGAGTCGACAACAGCAACACAGAGGCCGGTGCAGCCCCTCACTCATTCTCTCCAGGTGCTCCCTCGGTCTCACCAAAATCCCCATCTTCCCATGCTCTGTTCTTTTGATTTCTGTATGTCGATCACTGAAATTGATCTGTTAGTCTTGGTCCTTATTATGCTACTATTGTTCCTGTTAAGATTGAATGTGTACTGCTCCTTAGTCCTTGATGTGTTGATTTGTTACTCTTGGTCCTTATTATTCTACTCTTGTTCTTGGATTGGGATTAGGATGTCGGCTTCCGAAGCAGCAGCTGCTGCTGGTGCTGCAGCAGCGGCTCCAGAAGCTGCCGATATTGCCAACCACCTAAAGAGGAAATCATCTGATATAGGCAAGGAGTGGGGGCGTCTCTGTGATCCCAATGACAAGAACAAAGTCAAGTGTCTTCTTTGTGGCCATGAGAGTGCAGGAATTAATCGCCTTAAGCAGCATCTTGCTCATAGGGGCACTTCTATTGCAAAGTGCCAAAAAGTTCCTGATGATGTTAAGCAAAAGTGCATTCAGAATCTTGATGAAATAGCAAATAAGAAGAAAGGGAAGCAACAACGTGATAAAGAGCTTAGGGAGAATGTGCAACTTGCAACAGGTGAAGAGGAAGTGACAGAAGTTGAGTCACTTGCTGGAAGCTTAAGTACACCTCACAAGCTAGGACCCATGGACAGATTTACTCGTCCCATTGATCCCAAGTTAAGCAGTGCTGAAGCTAAGAGGCAACAGAACATAAATGAAAGCACTTTGGAAAGAAAGAACTCACCAAGTGCAGCAATATGTTGCTAAATGGGTATATACACATGGTATGTTCTGTACTTAAGTAATTTACCATTCCTTATTGCTGCAGTCTTCTTATTTATTCGAATCCATGCATTATTAGCTGCTGCAATTATAATTTTTTGCACCATTCTATTTTGCAGCTATTCCATTTAATGCTTGTGATAATGATGAGTTCAAAGAAATGGTTGAAGCTATTGGTCAATTTGGTCCTAGTTTCCAACCTCCAACTCAGCATGATTATCGGGGTAGATTGTTGGATGAGGAGTATGCAAGAACGAAGAGCTTGCTACAAGACCGTGAAGATGAGAAGGTTAAGAATGGCTGCTCTATCATGACTGATGCATGGACAGATATGAAGAGAAGAAGTATTATGAACCTGTGCACAAATACTAGTGAGGGCACAACATTTATCAAGTCTGTGGAGATGTCAGATGTATCACACACTAGTGAAGTTATCTATGAGCTCATTGACAAGGCAATTGAGGACGTAGGTGCTGAAAATGTAGTGCAAGTTGTGACAGATAATGTACAGCATCATACAAAGAGAAGGAATAGGCTGACAACAGAGCGCCTCAACTCTCTAGTATTCATCCAATTCAATAATAAATTGATGTCCAAGAAGGAGAAGATTAAAAGAAAGAGTAACTATGAAGTTCTCCTAAGTAGTGATGCTTTTGAAGCTCAAGGATTTTTCTATGAGGGAGGGGATGATCATGCATTGGTTGTCTTCAGGGATGAGGAAGATGAGCTAGAACAAATGCGAGACAGGGATACCATGGAGTGTCCTTGGAGATGCAATGAGAACTAATGAACAGCTTCAACCTCGAAGGAGTACAAGAGTGGCTAGAGAGGTGGATGAAGAAGAGTGGGAATCTGATCCTGAAGATCCTGACTATCAAGATGATGACATTGCCTATGAGGATGATGAGGATGAAGAAGCAATTCTAAATTGCAATGCATTTGTGGAGTGAGGACTGAGGAGATTGCATGATGGCAGCAGCAGCAGTAGGCTGCCAAGTTATCTAAATATTAATATCTACTTATCTAGTTATCTTTAATTCTAGCAGCAGTAGATGATCAGATGAACAGTAGGAGATGAACAGTAGGCCGCAGTAGACCTTCAATTGGAGATCATGTCTAATGGAGATAAGTTGCGGCCAACACCATGGCCCTCTTTCAATTCTAGATACCGTCTGGTTGCAGCAGAGTCCTCAAAACAATGGACATGTGCAGGCTTCGGCTACAAGACAATGAAATTTGTTCATGCCACAATTGCAGTATTAGCATCAGTGGGTGCTATACCAGTGGACACTCTTGTTAAACTGGTTTATCCGCTAACTGAAAAATCACCTGGGCCTATGGAACCTGCATGGCTAGTAGGCACATTCACTCCAGAGTCAAGGCAACAAAAGTGGGCTGGTGCTTTCACTGACAACATATACATTCTAAGAGCTCTATGCACTGATCATGGTTTCTATTTCGACAAGGCAGTTTCAACAGTTTCCTTGGGACCCTGGAGGTTCTATCCTTCTCCATCGGCTTGGGGGCAAGCCGAATCTTAAGAAGAGGGGAATGTGAGGGCTCAACTATGTCTGGGCAGTCGCATGGGTCTGGGCCTAGGGCCCAGTGCAGACTTGCTGGAGGAGTACAAAGTTAGCAAGGCAAGGGGAGGATCGTCGAACAATTCTCAGACAAACCAACAGGTTATTCCCATTTCCCTCCTCTAGAATTCCTCCTCTTCTCCTACTGTTCATCTGATCATCTACTTCTCTCTACCAATCCAGATACTAGGTTGCTAACATGGACCTCATCAATCTAGCAGCACGAAGGGCGTCGTCTCTCATGTACTTCGCATCTCAATCCGGTGTAGGCCTCGTTCGCTGGTCTGCAACTTGGCTGAAACTGACTGAAAACACTGTTCTGGCTGAATTGTTGTGAGAAAAAAAATACTATTACAGCTGAAAAAATAAGCCGAACAAGCTGAATATAGGGTAAGCCGAACAGGGCCGTAGTGTTCATCGATTCTGTGCATGACAAAAAAGAACTCCATTAAGATAATCCCTATCAAAGTAATAGTGTTTGACACCATAGAGAGCCCGTCAAAATGTCAGATCCCACACCCCGCATCCAGAGTAACCTGCAAAATGTCAGACCCCGTCACTATTGAGAACTCTAAAAGAATGTATAAAGCACTAAATTCAGAACTCTTCCAAAAAGGAAAAATGTCAACGACGCTATTTCACCGAATCCTAGCTCTATAATTTATGCATGGTGACTAGATTAATTGTCATAGCCTCATGCTGAATTTGGTAAGCTGACAAACTTATCTGAACACACGTATCAACCATAGAAAGATTATAAACTACTCATTTGATTAGCTTGGATAATACTTGCACTATTGATTCTAAGCCAGCACATGCATCAAGAACATGTAACATTCACTGTAGCTTCTCGCCTACTCGCCTGCTGCCTCAACTGTTGAAATCATGCATAAGGGAAAACTATCCCTAACATCGGGGTGTACTTGTTAGAACCTATGTTCTCACACGACCAATTGTATGTAGCGTTATCAAGAGCCACGGCAAGATTGATTATTAGGATCTTGGTCGTGCCGACGGCTAAGAAGGATGTGAACAAGAGAAGTGGAAGGGAGAGAAAGGGGAAGAAGAAACTGGCAAAGGGTATATTCACAAAGAATATCGTAAAGAGGTTCTAACTCTATAAATGAGGTAATATCTTGCATTGATACATATTTCTTCAAGATAGTCAATAATGCTTTAGCTTTAAATATTAACAAACAACTTATATGCAGGATACTTCCAACACATCTAGGACAACTGCAAGTGGCTACTTGACTGTCAATGCTTGTTGTGTGAACATCCGTATGATGTTGTTAAGAAGGTGTGATACTAAGGTTTGTCAGAGGATACACTTAAGACACAATTAATCTCTTAGTTTCACCCAATGGTCTCCCTGCCTCTATGTACAACACATGTACAATCTATTCATTTTGTTTGTTGTTAATAAATAGCTGATGTACATTGTCGAGCTCGCACAATATTGATGTTCCAACATCACGCTTGTAATATCTTTTTTGAGTCAGTACAACACGCGTTCATACACAGCCGGTCCTATCACTTTATAGGCCTGGAGCGAAGCTATAAAGATGGACCCTTTAATAAGCTCTAATAATATAATTATGTTTCCTTAAAAGATGGACCCAGGAATATCATAAATCTAATACATAAAGAAAAATATTCTTATCAAACAAGTTATATATCTTACCTTAAAAATTTATCAATAGCTCCTCTCTGTGACTGCATCAAGTCCTCTATCTTTCTCTTCTTTTTTCTTTTCTCACTTCCAGTTGTGTGCTTTTTGTGTAGCATGAGATCACTGTTTAAATCTAGAAATTAGTTAGTAATTTACGAAAATTATGTCATACTAGATTGAATTCAACATGATAATAAAAATGAGTGCTAGCAAATTAGCAGGTTGAGAACTAGACAAAATAATTATTTACTGCCCTAGCTGCACCGTAAATGCCAAATCACAATTTGAGAAGAGTACGTCCCAAGTGGCCAAGTCTTGTATTCTATAAAGAATACAAAGATTTAGGACAAAGGAAAATTAAATATTGATTTCATTTAATATTATGTTCTTGACATAACGGAGACACAGAGTGGGCCTGGGCGCCGCCGCCGGCCGCTCGCTGGACGCTGGTGTTGCCGCGACGAACGGGCGCACAGCCGGAAGGCGGAACGACCCAGACGTGGAACTGCGGAAGCCAACGCAGCACGCTCGGAAAATTAGCTTCTCGCTCACGCAAGTGTCTCTCTTGGAGTCTAGGGAATACTATTCCTACACATTACACACATACAGGGATGGGCCCCTTGGCGTCGAGGGCCACAATGCGGTGGCACAGCTAGAACTCCCCACGGCCGAGCCTGTTCATATATATATATATATATATATATATATATATATATATATATATATATATATATATATATATATATATATATATATATATATATATTAATTATATTGTGGCATTAATTCTTTCCGTACTGGCATTTATTTAGTTAATAATAATATGTTCACAACTAACCGTCCGTTCGTTTGGCTGTGGCTTGTAAATGATCGTAAATTTTCAGCCGGAACGACATTTTTCTCTAACACAAAGCAGCCAGCAGTACTTCTTCATGAACCAGCCAATCGAACAAATTGTAAATTTTTATCTTTTGGTTGTACCCAAGCTTTTGGCGTGACTTAGTTACTCCACATACAATAGTGTGACTAGGGTGCTATGCTAGCTGCGATCGACTGCTGCAACCACGCTAGAGCTGACGTGGTGGCTCAGTCACGCATATGATCTGCATGAGTGAGTCGTACCATAGTGTTTAGTGTGACTAAGAGCAACTCTAAGAGAGTTGATAAAAATAGATGGCTATACCCATGATTTAGTCAATCTTTAAAATAGAAATTCCCGTAAAAAATAGAAAACTTCAACAGCCTTTCTAGTACAGCGAGACAGATGGTTAACGGCATATGCAAGCTATATTTACCATGTGAGAATTTCATGATAGATGACTTGCTATTTTAGAAAGCCAAAATACAATAGCTGTTGGACCCTCTTTTCTTCCTAAAATACTAAAATATCGATTACACAATATGGATAGCTTTTCTGTTGGAGTTGCTCTAAGTCACGCCACAATGTTCAGCACGACTTAGCCATATATATAGGTCACACCATCACCCAACCCTGTTCCTCTTCCATTTGGCCTCTTCCTCCACGCACATGAGAAAAAAAAAGGCCGGCTCCAACTCCCCCTTATCTAAATCTCTATTTTTCTTCTCAGATAAAGGGAAGAAGAAGGGGAATACACTCCTTAAGGTGGCTGATTTGAAAATTTAAATTAATGTACGTACTCTCCCTATCCTAAATTATAAGACGTTTTGATATTTCTAGATTCATAGCTTTTATTATCTATATAGACATAACATATATTTAGGTGCATAGCAAAAAGTTATGAATCTGTAAATGCTAAAACCTCTTATAATTTGGAATAGAGGGGGTATTAGTTTATGTGATGGTTAGGGTTCCATGATGGGAGGATTAATTTGTGTTAAACTATTTGGATCGGGATGGATTGGAGGCATTTTATCGCTTAGTTGTTGCATCTTTTCGTTTCCCCTCTGTGGACATGCATTTTCATGCAACTTATTGTATGTGTAGGTTTTTTTAGTTGAATATACAGCCCGCTATATGGACATGTTCCTGAAGTATTGTAGTCATTGACTCCTAATTTGATTTAATATTTGGCTTTGTTTGTTTAGGTGGAGGATCTGTGGCATAGGGAGAAGTGGCAAAAAAGTGTCGTCCCAAAGATTTATACCTGGACGTGACTTGCAAGGATGCACATGTCCATCCTAAACAACCAGTGCCTAAGTGTGACCATGGTAAGCTAGCCCAAGTGGATGAATTGAGAGATCCTAATACTGCTGCACGCGTCTACTACACATACGATGATTGTCGTGTAAGTAATCATTTATAAATAGTTATTTTTGTTTATTTCATTTTCATACTATAATGGCCTGTTGATAGTGGTGGGTGGTATTAACTTTCATAGAACTCGGAGAGGTGCTATTTTTTTTAGTGGATCAATTGTTAAAAGTTTGACCCTAGGTTTCTCCTTTTTCATCACTGGGGCGACTCGATACAAGATGTTCAAGTGGTGGATTCCACCAACCCCGGACCCTCTACCAATGACAAACGAGAAGAACAAAGCCGCCTCAAAATAACCTGACAACCCACCTTTGTATGAATGCAAAGATCCAGCTGTAGTTTCACCTGGCTGAGGTTCCACACTTTGAGTGCGGTGACAAAAGCGAAGCAAGTAAGCCAAGTATGCGGATAACCTCTAGTTCCATGTATGGAATTATTTATCTAATAACTTGTGCACAACAGGTTCGGACTTCGTCAATAACTTTAGTTAAATCTCAACAAACCTGGTCTTTGAGACGGCTAAGAATCGCAATGAAAAATGGCGTACATGTAATCCATACAACCATGAGCAAGGATTTTGCCCCAAAGTCAAAATGGCTATGTCTACAACTAATGATATATATACCCCAAGTATCGTGCTACAACAATTACGTAGGTCAAACCTCCGGTTGCTCAAGTGGATGCGGCTACAAGTTCTAGCCTTTCATAGCTACAGTTGATCGGCGTCGTGTATTTTGGTGGCAACAGAGAATCGACATTAGCAAAATATCCTTCGTCACTGGATGGTTCCCTGTTTACTGGCTTGTCAAGAACACTGTCAGGTATTGCGTCAAGAGTCTCCTCCAAGAATGTTTTCACTGTCTGCACAAAGAACATCACACGGTTAATGCTTTACCATTTTGGAACTTCTATTTTGGTAAAAAAAAAACTTGAAATATACAAGAGTTGTACTTTGCTCATTTTCATTTCAACATCAAAATCAGACTTAAAACTAATATTATGCCATTTGTTGTTTGAGTGGCGCAAATTTTAGTGAGTGGGGTGTGTTGGGAAGGTTTTTCGTAGCCCTTAACTGTTTGGAAGTTCTTTTCCTTTCTTAATGAAATGACGGGTAGCACTCCTGTGTTGTTCGAGAAAAAAACTAATATTATGCCGCTTTTTGTTTAACGCATTAATAACAAATGCATCTTCATTCTGTAACTATTTGTGGAAGTAGTGATATGGCAGGAGTGAGGTTCTCTTAACTTACCTTGCAATGGCGCAATGCAGAGTCAGCTTTGCGTTTCCACAGGCTGTTGCCAGGTTCTGAGTGGAATAAGTTTAACAGTGGCTGTATAAAAATCAAGTGATTCCCTGTCATTAACAAGGCTAAAAGGAAGTGATCTCGAGTGTATATAAAACTGGAAAAGGATAAATACAATTAGCACTAGAATTATGACTTGTAAAATACAAAAATTTGAAAATGCAACTGCTACTTCTTAATTAGAGGGCAACAATACCAGGCCAAACATATAAATTTGCTAGATCATTAGTAATGCTTCCAATAAGTTCATTTGGCAGCATCACACCTTTTGAGTACATATCTCAGACATACTTATTCCTGATATAGGAACAATTTTTTAATGACAGTTTTTATGCATTACAAAGCTGCAACACACTACAGCGTAACATGGCACAAAATTCTTTTCCATTACCAAAAAAAAAAAGTATCCAAATGTGAATGGAAGAAATACAAGTGATTTGTTTAAATGTTAGATTCAGATATCCTGCACAGGTCAGAGTGCCAGGTTCCATTTGACCATAAAATCCGAAGTGTTTTTTGTCATCAAAATGTAGCTCATACCTTGACAAGTTGTCTCACGTTTGGCCTGCTGGGGCCGTACTGGTCAATTATTGAATCACCATAAGCTTGGTAGCTCTCAAGGATCTAAGACAGAGAGTTCAGACGAAGGAAGAAATAGCTGATAGCTCAAATGAATATGTCAAATGCTAAACCTGGCGACGAGAAATGCATCTTGTTTGCTTGCCATAGATTTCCCCATCCACATGTCCTAGCATGTTCCATGGACTAGAAAGTCCACCAAATATGAAATTATAAAGATGATAACTAACATTGGAGTTAGTACACAAAGCAAATCCTTACAGAAAAGAAAAACCAATGTGACCACTGTAATTTCAAAGCATAGGGAAGAACTAAAGTGACCACTGGAACTGCAAAGCATAAGCAGGTATATTTGCAGTTGTTTTCAAACACACCAGACAGCTTTGTGTCATTTCGAGGTCTATTTACAGGATTCACTTTAGTTTGTGTTACAGCCCAGATGTGCCATGGGCCGGCTGGACTGTAGCATGGGCAAGGCCAGCCCACGGGTGGCACCAGAAGCAGGCTTGGCCAAAAAAACCCCATCTGTGTGGCAAGGGGCAGCCAGGCTGCTGCATGTATCCACGTTATCAAGTCTAGAGTCTTCCAGTCAGTTTGTTACAAAATAATCTAGTAGATCTATCTGTTAGGAAGTATCGTGTCTTGGCAGTATAGAGGATCATAAATATGAGATCCAATCAATAGTGTTGCTTAGCCATCAAGTCGAATCTCATCTATAAATAGAGGTGCTGTGTACCCTTTGGAACTCAAGAAAGAAAGGAAATCCTTCTATCTCCCTCTCAACCACCAGCACTGTTCATGAAGATACTATATCATGCCCTCTCCTGTAAATTCTTTCCCTCACTTGCATCGTTTGATCCTTGCCAGTAACAGTTTGCAAGTTCAAAAACAAAAGGTAAAAAAAGAACATACTTATTATAAGCGGCCCGGCCAACCATAACTCCGTGTGCACCTTGTCTTATGGATGCACTAACCTGCAACAAAACAAAAGAGCTCTAATCAAACCAACATAAGGTTAACATTCATGGAAGGTTCAATCAACATTGTGCAGTCCTGAATAGGAGGGAAATGCGTATAGTAGTAGATGTCTCAAATGCACCAAATGAAATATCTTGATCTTGAGTATACGACAGGTTCTAGTTCTCTGCATAAATTTGCAGCAAAAAACAGTTGATAATTGAAGCATTACTAACAGAAAGCCATCTATATAAGGATATACAAAATTCAAGTAAACCATTGTTAGAGAAAATATGTTTAGCAATTTCTTGCATCTATGCATGAGATTTCTGGAAGGGCAGGCCTGGTGCAGTGGTGAGAGCTGTCTCATTGAGTCACCAGGTCGTGGGTTCGAAGCAGCCTCTTCGCAGATTTTGCGGGGGGGAAGGCTTGCCTCAGTTTTTCCCATCCCCAGACCCCACTCATGTGGGAGCCTCCGGCACTAGGTCTGCCCTTTTTCTATGCATGGGATTTCTGGTTCAGGTTATTCCAAAGGGTAGGCCTATAGATCCTTGCCCCTCAGATTGGAGAAGAGTTCTTTGGTAATTAGTGGGAGAAGATTATCCTTGCTGTTGGAGGACAACTGCAGAAAGGCCTCAACTCCCTTATGAATCTTGGGGCTTGGACCATTTAGAATCACCGCAGTAGATGAGTATTTGGAGTTCCTCCTCATTTGGATAGAGCCTTATTGCTCGCTAGCGAGGAATTACAGTAGTGGGTTTTGGCCGGGGCTAATGGTATTTCTTACTTTTTCATCCAATCATTGGAGTAGTGCGTGTTTAGGTTACAGTCGTATCCCTGTAGTTTCCTGGCACAAATGTGATTGTAATAACGTCTTTGGGTGTGTGTGGTTTGTAAGGGTTCTTCCCCTTTTCCTTTTTAGTATTAACGATGCACAGCTCTCCTGCATGTTCAAGGAAAAAAAATCATTGTAAGACGTTTTCATTTTGAGAGCTTTTGGACCAAGGTGCCCAGCTTCCTTGAGGCTGTACAGTTGAACTGGGATGCTCCTGTACAGTACAACTGTGCAGTTGAGCGAAATTGCAGCGCCTCAGTAGAGACTCGCAGAAATGGGCCCAGAGAAAGGTTGGAAATATTAAGCTCCAATTGGAAATGGCCAAAGAAATCTTGCATCGGTTGGAAATTGCAAGGGATTCTCAGAAACTTTCTGACATTGAGGACTGGCTGAGGAAGAAACTTAAGCTTCATTGTCTTGGTTTGGCTTCTCTGGCGCGAACCATTGCTAGGCTGCGGTCAAGAATTCTCTATCTGCGTGAAGGTGATGCGAATACGGCTTTTTTCCACCAACAGGCCAGATATAGGAAGAAGAAGAATTTCATCGCCAAACTAGAAGTGGGAGATCATCTGGCTGTCACACAGGAAGCTAAACATGATGCGGTCCTCAATTTCTTTGAGAATGTCTTGGGAACAGCCAAGGGTCGAGATTACACTATTGATCTTTCAGAGATTGGGGTACAGCAACATAATCTTTCCTCCTTGGATGCTCCATTTACAGAAGATGTTTGGGTAACAATCAAGGATATGCCCTTGGACAAAGCCCCTGGGCCTGATGGTTTTACTGGCCGCTTTTATAAAATCATGCTGGAACAACATAAAAGGGGATCATGTTGGCTTTATCAGCCATTCATCGGGGACACGTGTTCAAACTTAGATTGCTGAACACCGCCTTGATCGCCCTGCTCCCCAAGAAATTGGAGACCACTCAAGTTAAGCATTTTCGGCCTATAAGCTTGATTCATAGTGTGGCTAAATTAGTGACCAAAGTGCTAGCCAATCGGCTAGCCCCTCTTCTACCTTCCTTGGTCGCCACAAATCAGAGTGCATTTGTCAAAGGAAGGAACATCCAAGACAATTTTCTTTTTGTCCAACAAATGGTGAAAACCTTACATAGAAAGAAGAAGGCTCATATCATGCTCAAGTTGGACATTTCCAAAGCTTTTGACAGTCTCATGGCCTTTCTTCTTGAAATTCTGCAACATGTGGGTTTTGGACAGCGGTGGTGTGATCTTCTATGCCTGATTTTGTCCACCTCCTCTACTCAAGTCTTGGTCAATGGAGAGTCGGGTGCGGCCATACATCATCGGCGTGGCCTCCATCAAGGTGACCCCCTCTCCCCCATGCTTTTTATACTTGTCATGGATGTTTTCTTGCGGCCATATAGGATGGACCTGCAAGTCATCAAGAGAATCCTGGATTTATTTGGCCATGCCTCGAGTCTGCGTACTAATCTATCCAAGAGCTCAATCTCCCCCATCCACTGCTCTACGGAGGATCTGCATCTTACAACAGAGATTCTGGCTTGTGCCGTCAAGGATTTCCCTTGTACATATCTTGGGCTACCCCTTTCTATTCACAAACCCACCAAAGAGGTGCTGCTACCTCTAGTTGATAAAGTGGCTGATCTTCTTCTAGGTTGGGGAAGGCTCAGCTAATGAATAGGGCTGGTCGCCAGATCTTGGTTCGGGTGGTCATGATAGCCACCCCCATTTATTTAATGATTGCCTTTGATCTCCCTAAATGGGTAATCAAGGCAGTGGATAAAAAGAGAGTTTTTTATGGAAAGGACAGGAACAAGCAAATGGAGGCAATTGTTTAGTTTCATGGGAAAGGGTGCAGCGCCCACTTGAGTATGGCGGCTTGGGGATCCATAATCTTGAAAAACTTGGCTGGGCGCTAAGAATCCGTTGGCTTTGGGCCCAAAAAACAGATTCCTCTAGACATTGGGTCATGTGGAATCTCGTTTCGGTCCATTTGGAGACAGTGTTAGTGTTGGTGCAAGATAGGTGCACGGTTTGCGCCACACGTACCATAGGCTCAGAAATCGTTTTGGACGCACCCGATGGTACTTTTAGGTGACGAGGCTCAAGTGGAAGCTTGTTTCGGTCTATTTGGAGATAGTGCTAATCTTGACGCAAAATAGGTTCACGGTTTGCGCCGAATGTACCATAGGATCGAAAATCGTTTTGGACCCACCCGATGCAACTCCAAGGTGACGTGGGTCATGTGGAATCTCATTTCGGTCCGTTTGGAGACAATGCTAGCGTCGGTGCAAGATAGGTGCACGGTCTGCGCCAAACGTACCATAGGCTCATAAATCGTTTTGGATCCACCCGATGGTATCCTAGGTGACGAGACTCAAGTGTAAGCTCGTTTCGGTCCGTTTTAAGATAGTGCTAATCTTGACATAAGATAGGTGCAAGGCTTGCGCCGAATGTACCATAGACTTGGAAGTCATTTTGGATGCACCCGATGGAACTCCTAAGTGACGTGAGTCTTGTGGAATCTTGTTTCAGTCCGTTTGGAGATATTGTTAGTTTTGGTGCAAGATAGGTGCATGGTTTGCGCTAAACGTACCATAGGCTCAGAAATCGTTTTGGACGCGCCTGTTGGTACTCCTAGGTGACGAGGCTCAAGTGGAAGCTCGTTTCGGTCCGTTTAGAGATAGTGCTAATCTTGACGTAAGACAGATGAACGGTTTGCGCTAAATGTACTACAGGCTCGGAAATCGTTTTGGACGCACCCGATGGAACTCCTAGGTGACGTGGATCATGTAGAATCTCATTTCGGTCCGTTTGGAGACAATGTTAGCGTTAGTGCAAGATAGGTGCACGGTTTGCGCCAAACGTACCATAGACTCGGTAATCGTTTTAGACGCAGCTGGTTTTCAGGTTCAAGTTCCTCAGTTTGCAAAAGCAATGTTTCACTTGGCAGTTGACTGTATTGTTGGTAATGGGGAGTCGATTTTATTTGGAAGGACAGGTGGCTGAATGGCAGAACCATTGATGAACTAGCCCCAAATTTGATCAAAGCTATTCCCAAAAGGTCGCTCAATAGAAGGACAGTAGCTGAAGCTCTAAATAACCGGAGATGGGTGGCAGATATCAAAAGAGCGCTTACTGCCCAGGTCTTGGAGGATTATTTCAATATTTGGGATCTAGTGGTGGGAGTGGCCTTGCAGCAGGAGGTACCTGATCAGTTTAGATGGACGTTAACTCAGTCAGGTACCTATACCAGCAAATCAGCTTATGCTGCTTTCTTTGTCGGGACCATCAAATTTGCTCCATGGAAAAGGATTTGGAAGAGTTGGGCTCCACTCCGGTGCAAGTTCTTCATTTGGTTGGCTATCAATAATCGTTGTTGGACGGCAGACTGTCTTGTTAAAAGAGGCTTGCCCCACTCGGAGGCTTGTCCTTTTTGTGGTCAAGAGGAAGAAACCATACAGCACATCCTTGTGGGCTGTCGTCACCAGGCAGGTTTGGTTTTCAATTCTCCAAGCCCTACATCTACCTGCTCTGGTGCCCTCAACATCAGACACCAAATTTTCAAGTTGGTGGAGAAAGGTCTTTGGCTTATTCCAAAAGATTTGCAAAATGGGTTCAACTCTTTAGTTATTCTGGTAGCTTGGGAAACCTGAAAACACAGGAACTCTTGTGTTTTAGAGCATGCCAGGCCTAGCATACCAGATCTGCTCCGAGTGATAGCTGATGAATGTGGTTTATGGGGGTTGGCAGGAGCTTCTAAACTCCAAGAGTTCCTTGCCTGGTCGCTGTCCTTGGCCGCTTAGATCTGTGGCTAGGTTGGTTGGGGTTTTTGTTGTTGTTTCTGTAAGAGTTTGCTACCTGTTGGTGGTGTCTGAGTGGGGGTTGAGTTTTTGTACTTGGGCCAGTTCCTGCCGGCCCTTTGGTTCTTTCTTCTTCTTAATGAAATGACAAGCAGCTCTTCTGTGTTATTCGAGAGAAAAAATGCCTTATGGAACTCAAGAAAGCAGCTACATTTTCTAGCCATGATAAGATCGCTCCACTTTAGAGGTCGCATGAAGTGGAATTACCATTCACATCAAGATGGGGCCTAATCTGGCCTTGTTGACCACATAATTCAATGAGGTCATGAAACTAGTAACTAAAAAGAACTGAAGCAATGCAGTGAGAGGCCATTTGGTTCGCATCCTGTCCTGGGGCACCCAAGCAGGTCGATCCAACCCCAGGTGCTAAAAGATGAACGCTTGGGACGGATGCCTGGCCCAGGCGAGTTTCCCAGGTCAGGAAGCAAACAGGCCCTGAATTTCAGTGACACACTCTTCTGTAGGTAAGGAGCATTCAATGGTAAGACAAACGCTTACTTGACCAACATTGGTTATGCCTCCATTTAGAGTAAATTTTATTTCTGGGAAGTCCCGCAACAAAGCAAAATAGTATTCATACCTGCAATCATGTTGATAAACAAATCTTAAAACTGTTCCAAGCAACCAAACTGACACAAATTGAAGCATTCAGCACAGGCATGTCCGGATCCAATTCAATAATATCATTTTCTTCACTATCTAGGTGCAATGGCTAGGATTAAAAATACACAATTCAACATTTCCTATTGGTATCCACTTTCTTGATTGTCCCAGATTGGATATGAGGATTAAAAATTCAGCTGTACAACACCTAATAGTTAAAATGTTTCAATAACTATGGCAGAAGAAAGAGCAGCACAATTATGGACATGACCATTCCTCTCTAGAGATATTATTGGTGCCCTTCGTAAATGTTTCCTTATGCACAAAGATGGGAAAACCAATGTTTTCAAGGCGGTAAGGCGAGGCATGGCGGCTGACTACCGCCTTACACTTAAGCGAGTAAAGCATAAGGCGAGGCGACGCCTTAACAGCTTAAGAAAAATTTAAAACAGCAGCTCAGAGCAGTAGACGGTGAAGAGAAAAAAAAAGGAAAAAGGAAAAAGAAAGGAGGAGTAAGAATAGGTCTGGCCCAGCCCATCAGGCAGCCCATGTGCCCCTCACCCACCAAGCATGTCTTCATCTCTCTGCTCCCAAATCCCCAATCCTCTCCAGACTCCAGCGCCGCTGCAACTCTCCTGACTTCCGCCTCCGGCCTCTGCCCCTCTCTCTGTCTCTTCCCTCCCTCTCTTCTAGATGCGGGCGCAGCTGCATGGCTTCTTGAGATGGAAGAGGGCACGGCTTCATGGCTCGGCTGCAGACGGCCGAGCGGCAACTTCCCCCAACACCAGCAGCGAGGATGAATGCGGCGGCGCGGGTGAGCTGCGGCTTCCTCTTCCTCACCCGCTCACTAGGGTCCCCCGCGCGCCTGCTCTCTCTGCGCTCTGTTTCTCCCACGCGCCAGCTCTCTCTCTCTCTCTCTCTCTCTCTGCGTGCGCCTGTTTCTTCCGTGCGCTCGCGCTCTCTCTTTCCTTTTTTCGCGCCGATTCTCCTGTGTTTTCCCACTGTCCAGAGCAGAGGCTTCCTCGTATGGTGCCCGCCATGCACGATTTGGACACCAAGGCGACGTTTTATGGACGCCTCAGCTGTAAGGCGGACGCCACACGAATCTAAGGCGAGTCGTCTGCTAAGGCGTCGTGCGTGCAGCGCCTTGGCGCTTAAGCGACGCTTAAGCGACACCTAAGCGACGCCTTAAAAACACTGAGGAAAACATACTTCAATGGAGGAACCTTCCGATTCTCTGCAGGACTGAGACCGCTAAGCAATGCCTTCCGAGCATGAATGATGAAATGCCTAGTTGGAGATTTTGAGACAACTTTATCTACAAATTCACCTGGTGAAAACCAAAAAAGAAGAAGCATGTATTAGAACATGTCACTATGCTAGCACAGTAAGGGAGAACTAACCATCAAGAAAGATAAGGATTCATTAAAAGAAAGTAAACCATGAAAAGCAATGGTTGTTCCGGCTTCAAAAAGAAATTGAATTTATTTCTAGAAAAATGCAATCGAACAACAGATTGGAAAGCAGTCAAACATATCGTGCACTATAAAGTCAGAGCAAATGAGACTGTTGAAGGCATCTAGCATAAAATGAATAAGGAAATTCTCAAACAACACAGGAAAGCCACGTGTCATTTCATTAAGAGAAGAAAATGTAAAGGAGAGGCTAATAAGCCAACTCCAAGTGAAGACCAATTACAGATGCGCCACGAAACTTGAACCATGTGGCACCAGACTGTTTTTATCAAACTTGAATAGCTGCTACGAGATTGTTTGAAGTAAAAAGAATTCAATTTTCCCGCGAACCAGATGCTAACCAAGCATTAATCAACTACAGTATGCTGCTACCATGGTTGCTCTATTACATCTATTCTGTCCATATCAAAAACTGTCTGCCTTTTGCAGCTAGTCCCCATTGTTCATTTTCTTTGTGAACATATATGATTCAGTAGAGTGTAACCTAAGCTCAGGATGTATTGATCCAATAGAGTGTAATCTTGTCGGGTATTGATATTAGGGATACCCAAAGCAAGGAAGTTAGCGCCCATGCTGACTTCCCCGGATGGAGCAAGACATATTAAAAGCTCTCACCCGACCTCGAGGTCGCGGGCTCCGTCTCGCCCGACCCCTTGGTTGAGGGCTCCTTCTCACCCGACCTCGAGGCCGCAGGCTCTGTCTCGCCCGACCCCAAGGCCGTGGGCTCCGTCTCGCTGAAGGGTCGAGATGGCGATTAGAGGAGGGGTGAATAGTCCTTTTTAAAACTTAATCACGTTGGCTAACCGAAATAAGTGCGGAATTAAAACTATCGGTCTAGCCAAGACTACACCCCTCTATCTATATTCACTAACACCTTGCAAAGATACTAATCAAGCAACAAAGGTGCCGGGCTAGCTAGAGCTCTCCTAACCAATTCTAGAAGCAAGGTCACACAAACCTATGCCACTAGTACTTTAAGCAACAAGGGAGCTCCTACACATGCTAGTAAGCAAAAGCACAAAGCCAACTAAGCTCACTAGCAATGCTTAATAACAAGGCAACCAATGCCAAATTAGAGAGCGCAAATACTTAGCTACACAAACTAAGTAATATGACTAACAAGGTTACACAAACCAAATTAGCCACGCAAGTGAGCTACTTCTATGCTACACAAGCATGAAGGTAACTAGCAAGCTACACAAGCTAACTAATTACAAAAGCATCTACACAAGCTTAATATGTATAAAAGTAATTGCAAGTTTGTGTAATGGGGATGCAAACCAACGGGAAGAATAAGGTTGACACGATGATTTTTCTCCCGAGGTTCACGTGTTTGCCAACACGCTAGTCCCCGTTGTGTCGACCGCTCACTTGGTGGTTCGGCGGCTAATTAGCATCACCCGCTAAGCCCGCACGTCGGGCACCGCAAAAACCTACCCCGGAAGTGAAGGTAGCTCAATGACACGCTTTACTAGAGTTGCTCTTTGCGGCTCCCACGGGGCGAGCACAATGCCCCTCACAAGCACTTCTCCGGAGCGCCGCACAAGCTTCTTGCGCGCTTCGACGGAGACCACCACCAAGCCGTCTAGGAGGTAGCAACCTCCAAGAGTAACAAGCACCACCGGTTTGCAACTCGATCACCTAGTGCCACTCGATGCAACCTCACGATGCAATTGCACTAGAATCGCTCACTCACATAATCGAATGATCACTATCATGTATATGTGTGATGGAGGGCTCCCAAGCACTCACAAGCATGGACACTAAGTCCCCTTTGGTGCTCTTCACCAGCCATGGCCGAAGGCCACTTCTATTTATAGCCCCAAGGGCTAAACTAGCCGTTACCTCTTCACTGGACAAAAATCGGGCCGACCGGACGCTCCGGTCGTGTTGACCGGACGCTGGACCTCAGCGTCCGGTCGCCCGCAGACGGCCACGTGTCCCGATTCCAACGGTCACTTGACCTGACCGGACGCAGCAGTTTCAACTGACCGGACACTGAACCCCCAGCGTCCGGTCGTTTCCAGTAAGGTACCGACCCCGACCGGACGCGTCCGGTCACACTTGATCGGATGCAGCCCAACGTCTGGTCACACTCCAGCTTCTGCGTCACCGTACGTCAGCCTGACCGGACGCACCCTGCCAGCGTCCGGTGCTTTCAGACCCAGCGTCCGGTCAGTTGACCGACGCCAGCGTCTTCGCGACCAACTCGTTTTCACTTCTAACTTCTTCACCCTTGCTCCAATGTGCTAACCACCAAGAATTTGCATCCGGCGCAATAGAAAATAGGCATTCCATTTTCCTGAAAGCACCGAATCCATCTCAACCCTGCAAACACCACCTCCTTTGTAAATGTGCCAACACCACCAAGTGTACACCACCATGTGTATGTGTATTAGCTTTTCACAATCATTTCCCAAAGGATGTTAGCCACTCAACTTGCCACACCACTCGATCCTAGCGACGATGCAAAGTTAGATCACTCGAGTGGCACTAGATGACCAATATGCAAACAAGTTTGCCCCTCTTGATAGTACGACCATCTATCCTAAACCCGGTCATAAACTTCTCTACACACCTATGATCGGTGAAATGAAATGCCCTAGGTTATACCTTTGCCTTGCGCATTCCATTCCATCTCCTTCAATGTCGCTGCAACACATGCACCAATACGATCAACAATGATATGATCCACTTCATATCATCACGTGATCATATTGGTTCATCGATCTTGACTTCACTTGCTCTTCACCGTTGCCATCGTCCATCGGCGCCAAGTCTTGCTCAAGCTTCACCGCCACGCGGTCCATCACTCCAAAGCCTTTGACTTGCCCTTCACGCTTGCAACCGGTCCAACAAGCCAAGTCTTGTCTTGATCTTCTCCACCTTGATCACATGACTCAATGTCATGTCTCATGTGCATTTAAGCTCATTCATCATCACATGTGTGAGCTTTGCAACATTTCCAAGCCATTTTCACCTTCATGGCATATGTTGCTCACACACATGTACCTGTGGACTAATCACCTGTGTATCTCACATAAACACAATTAGTCCACCTAGGTTGTCACTCAATTACCAAAACCAAACAAGGACCTTTCACTCGCCCAAGGCCGTGGGCTCCTCGCCCGATCTCGAGGCCGCGGGCTCCGTCTCGCCTGACCCCTTGGGTGCGGGCTCCGTCTCGCCTGACCTCAAAGCCATGGGCTCCATCTCGCCCAAGACCGTAGGCTCCTCCTCACCCGACCTCGAGGCCGCAGGCTCCGTCTCGCCCGACCCCAAGGCCGCGGGCTCCGTCTCGCCCGACCCCTTGGGTTCGTGCTCCTTCTCGCCTGACCCCAAGGACACGGGTTCCGTCTCGTCCGATGGGGACCCATACCGCCGCCAACCACTCCAGGTCGCATATGGGCCTGAGTCAAAACTCTGACACCAGGGAAGAGACTGGCACGACTCGATGTAACCCGTGGCCATGACGGGCCATACCTGAGGATTCACATCAAGAACAGTGTTGGGCGAGCCGGTGCTGTTCTGCCTAACCCTTGTACGAACGATAATAGGCACGTCAGTTCACCACGACGTCCGCCGAGACGGAATGGAACGCCATGACCGGCAGATGACGCCTGCGCAAGGCGCCAGTGATGAACAGGGCCACGACGTGGAAGCCGTCCCTGTCAACATCTACAGGATCGACGGGACCCGCATCAAGAAGAAGAAGGATCCAGCGATCCTGGAAGCCTTCTTTTCTCTCTCTCTTTTCTCCTCTTCCTCCACTGTAACCCGCGCTTTCCCTTCGCCTATAAAAGGGGAAGCAGGGCGCCCCATGAAGGGGGATCGAGACCGAACCACGAGATAAAAAAACACAAGAGCACGACACGAACACATGGCTGAGCAACGATCGAGCTCTCTACACCCATTCACTTCTTCCACCAGAGACTTGGGATCTTTTCCCTCTCTCGCCCGTTTGTAACCCTTACTGCAAACCAAGTGCCGGTAACACGAGCAGCAGCAAACTGGACGTAGGGACGTTCCGTCTGAACCAGTATAAACCCTTGTGTCCTCCGAGCACACCATCCGAGCCAAACGCGCAAATACAAATTTACTCGTCGGTGGTCCGAAAACACCGACAAATCATCTCAACTCAGGAACACCTTCCTAATATTTGGCAAGCCTACAGGACATTTTAGAATGCCAGAGGTTTGTGAAGAAGACTCACATAGTTCTTCATAAGAATCACGACCATCAACACCAATTCTGCATTTAACACTAACTGGGACATCACAATTAGCTGCAATAGTTGACATAGCATCCCCTACAAACTTCAGAAAACTGGATCAACATTAAATAAGGAGAGAGAAAACAGATCTCAACAATCATGGATTTTGATATGTTGAATTCATGAAGCAAACCTCTGGATCAAACATTAAGCGAGCACCAAAGCAACCATGACCAGCAACTTTGCCGCTGGGGCAGCCACAGCTATCACAAAAGTAACGTGTAAACTATTTGAAAATAGAATGCACTGCATGATTAAATGAGATAAAAATGAGTGTTACTTTAGGTTGATCTCATCATATGAATAACCATTTGCCAGTTCTGTTGCTTTTGCTAAATTTTCAAGATTACTTCCACCAATTTGCAGCACGATAGGATGTTGTTCCTCAGGAAATGCTAGAAACCTATCCTGCATATTTGACAGTAAGCATTTGAATCAATCAGCTTTATCACGAGAGAACATACTTCTGTAGAAACAGTGTTACCCATATGTTACAGAAGAGTTCTGTGGACCTATTTATCTGCCAGGCTCAACAAAATCAAGATAAGGGACAACATAACACTCTCACCAGGTTATCCTTCTGATGAACGATGGTCTCCGCGACGACCATCTCCGTGTAGAGCCAGGCATGCCGCGAGATGAGCCGCGCGAGCGTCCGATAGTGGTTGTCCGTCCAGTCCATCATCGGCGCGACGCTGTAGAAAAGAAATACATCAAAATAAATCAGCTTGAACCCAAGAACATTACCTTGTCAGCCTGTCCATCTAGATCTTCAGCTCACCTGAACAATGGAGGTAGGTGCTTTCCGGCGGCCGGCGCGGTGGCGGAGCTCGCCGCTCGGCATGGCTCCACGCGAGGAGCGACAGGCATGGAGCGACCACAGAGGAAGGGGCCAGGACCGCGGGGCCCAAGCGGGGGAGAGAGTATGGCTTGCCGCACAGCGGACCGCATCGCCATGGCCGTTCCCCAGCACTCCGGGCTTCCGAGAGCGGCGGCCAGCACCCTCTACTATGAGATTTTTTTTTGAAAGCCTCTACTTTGAGATTGGGTCGCCGGTTGCGAGAGGCCAGTGGCAGCGGGGGCGGCTTGGTCAGGGCCACCGTCCGATCTGAAACGAACGGCAGAAATTGTGACGTCGGGCTGCCCAATCGGTTTATTCGGTGTCGTCGGTTCGGTTTATTTGGTGTTTGAAAACTTGAGTGTTAAAAAACTAACAACTGTTCCTTTAAAAACAACAACAACTAACAACCGTTCCATTAAAAAAAATCTAATAACCCTTTGGTGCTAGAAAAAAGCTAAAAACCGATGACTTCGGTGTCCCGTTTCTCGGTTCATAGCTAAACAAGCGAATAACAACTAAGAAATATGACATGATACAAAGATAATACTAAGGGGGTGTTTGATCAAGGAGCTAATAACTATCCAATGTTTTAATACCAATTAGACAGTCTAAACATGAGCTAATTGATGGTTAGAGTCCATTAGCCCTTATTACCCTATAATTAGCTCATGTTTAATCAATTTTAATAAAGTGGGCTAATTTTTAGCTATGCAATCCAAACAGGCCATAAAAACTAGTTAAAATTAAACATGGCACCTGCAGAACAAGAGAAGAGGAGTTGATGGCTATGCAACACTAAAATTAGACATGAGCAAGACATACGATCGGATTGAGTGGTCTTTTTTTTTATAGAAGATGATGTTAAAATTGGGCTTTTGTAATGTATGGGTGGAGCTTATTATAAAATGCATATCGACACGATAGTCTCTTACCGCATCAGAGTTAATGGTGAGTTGACTAATGAAATTAATCCATCAATAGGTCTCCACCATTATCACCATACTTGTTCTTGATTTGTGTCGAGGGTTTCTCAACACTATTAGTCTCGTTCGCTAGTCTGAATCTTGACTGAAACTAGCTGAAAAACACGGTTCTGGCTGAATTGTTGTGAGAGAAAAATACTGTTCCGACTGAAAAAACAAGCCGAACAAGCCAAATATGGGGTAAGCCGAACGGGGCCATTAAATGCAGCTAAAGGGAAGGGAAAGCTACAGGGTATCACTATAGGTGCCAATGCTCCGAGCATCACTCACCTTTTGTTTGCGGATGACTCCTTACTTTTTCTAAAAGTTGATGAAGACAATGTAAACTATTTACAACATATTATACAATTGTATGAAGAGTGTTCGGAGGCAAGCAATCAACCACTACTAGAAATATCTACTTCTATAATAAAAATCTTAATGATGAATCCAAAACTGTCATAGAAGATCGTTATCTATGACGAATATTCACGTTTTGTCATAGATCAGTGGTGACGATCCTCCAACTCTCCCTATCTATGACGAAATTAGGCACCGTCACACAAAACCGTCATAGAACAGCACAGGGTTCGTCATAAAAAACACCCACGCGACTGTTCCTGCTCATCTATGACGATTCTCTTTAGAACTATGACGACCAGGCCTTCGTCATTGAACTAATTACACATCTGTAATAAAAGTTTTTGATCTGTAACGAACGACACCTCATCATAAATCTCCACACGGTCCTTTCTGCATCCGACGTGTACCTGTGGTACATATAGTTACTCATCCGTGACGCTTGCAATTCGTCATAAAAGTCTCTGCTTAATACTTTCTTCATCCGACGTGTACATGTGGGACCTGTAGTTACTCATCCGTGACACTTGCAATTCATCATAAAAGTCTCAGCTCCATCCTTTCTTCATCCAACGTGTACCTGTAGTACCTATAGTTACTCATCCGTGATGCTTGTAATTCATCATAAAAGTCTTCGCTCGGTTCTTTCTTCATCCGACGTGTACCTGCAGGACCCATCTACATCCGACCTGTGGGACCAGATGGCTTACGTGTAACGTTGATGAGGACATTCCAACCATACATGCTAGCTCAAGTATCAACAACTCACCATCAAACATCAAGGATACAAATCAAGGGCCACTTACACAAAGTCGCGCTAAGAAACTACAAGAGCAGGTGAATTCATTCCTAATTAATTATAATTTCATCATTTCTAAGAATGTTATACTACCTAAATGTTTTATCTTGATGTTGCTCAGGTATGCGCATGAAGACATGGAAGACATGGTGCTACAAAAATGGTTCTATCAAAAAAGTAGCACGGAGGGACGACCAGATCCAGGGAAAAGTAGCACGGACGGATGACCGGACTCTAGAGGGAAAAGTAACGCGGATAGACGACCGGACCTCAGAAAGAAATTGCCATAACTTTTGATTCCCAAAAGTTATGAAGGTCCATGAGAACATTTTGGAAAGCTTATCAAGTCTAGTTTCCAATGGTACCAGGTACAAGTATTTTGGATGTACAAGTATTGAGATACGTGCAGATTAGTCAAGACTACTCAGAAGGTCAACAAGTCTTCTCGGGATAGAATGTTGGTGCAACTTACCGTGCAAAACTGTACCATTCTACAAAGTTTTGTGATGCATGTAGCACATGGATGGAAATTTTATTAAGTCTACTTTCACACCCAATAAACGGCTCGTCATTTCGACTTCCCACTAGGGAGTTACAACTCTTTTAGTGGAGACTGCTTGGAAACTGACAACCGCGTGAAGACTCTTGGAAATCCAATTCGTGGAAGCCTTTTCACATACTCTACCTTTTCATTTTCATTTCATGTTCAGACTTATCTAGAAGGGTTGTTCCTAGTATAAATATCTCTGTGCTCCCAAGAAAACTTAGATTAAGACTTTGATAATGAGAATACAAACCCTTTGTTCAGTTGTGTGCTAACAAAAACTAGAGAGATCTCTTCCCCTTTACTCTTGTGTTTTCCTTTATGGATATTACAGAAGCGGCCGCATCATCGGCACCCAATCTATGCTCCTAGTCCATTGATTCCAGTTGCGTAGGTTGGTCTGTTTGAGAGTGTGGTTGGGCAAATCCTTGGTTCAGGCTACCGTATAGAGACGGTGGTTGGCTCCTTGTGCGTGTCGTCAGGTTGCACTATTATCACTACTTGCAGCAAGTTATCCGGCTGTTCATCAGCTAGATATCAAGATCAAGATCCTACATCGTGAAGATCAGGACCAAGAACCTCATCATCTGATATTAGAGCTTTCATTGCCATGGTAGGATTCTTTACCCTTAGCTACATATAAATTCTTGCTTATCCTATCCACCAAAAGGCTAGAAAAATATTTTGCCATAATCCTTTGTTTTAATCTATTTTTCTAGTGAGTTTTGTTAAGCTTCGATCCATTAGAGTCCTTGTTTAGTTCCTGATCATATTATCCTTCGCGTGTCCTTTGAGCTTCTTTTATAAATATCTGAAAATCCCCACAAAAAAATCTAAAAAAACCTGTGACCATCCTTCGCGTAAACTTTGATCCTATCAAATTATAGACTCTAGTTGTGTCTTTTTTTGTTATAAGTGTACAAGTTTTATATCTGATCTTGTTGTTAGTTCTATAAAAAAAGTATGTCAAAAAAAGATAAAGGATTTTTTTTTAAAAAAAAAGAGTTGAGTAAAATTGTAAAAGAAGAGTTGAAAGATCAGTTTGTTTATGAGCACAAGTGCTGAAAGTTTTTCATATCAAGTGAGTAACCACTTTGTTATCTTTGTTTGGTGCAAAATTTTGCTTGAGTTTGATTGCAACACTTGCATCCTAAGCATACTCCTTGTTTGCATCAAATCTGAATTTTCTTTGCTCGTGTATTTGATCCATTTAGATCACTCATATATTGTGGTCAGCACTAGGCGTTGAACTTCTAGTTTGGACTGTGATTTAGCTTTACAATATCTAGAATTTAGATTGCCTTCCTTGTGAATCATTCCCTACCAATCTCCACATAAAAGCCACCTTCATAGGAACGCTAATCTTGTATTCACTTAACCATCACTTTCTTGTTACCACCTCGCATTGCCCTTCTGTAATCCATAGAAATTCATAAGAGCTTTAGTTGGTAAGAGAGGTGAGGTTGTGAGATTCCGCATATAATTTCCTATTCCACATATATTTGTTGCTTTGTCCTCACTAACTTCATAGGAAGATGTCTGATCCACCTGAGATTGATGATTATGTCTGATCCACCTGAGATTGATGATTGTGTCACTATGGCACAATTTAATGAACTAAAGCAAAGCATGGAAGACAAGCAAGATCGGTTGTCATAAAATCTTCAAGCCCTTATGGCTGAAATTAGAGAACATCGCCAACCTCGTGATAATGCAAATGCAAGTCACCATGAAGATGAAGTTGATGAAACAGAAGAAGAAGCTATTGCTCAACTTGCAAGAGAACAACAAAGGCACCGAGAGCGAGCTGCTGCAAAATGCGAGAAGACCTCTGCCTCTAGGGTGTGAAAATGGAGGAAGAGGTGTTAATCGTGATCGTGGAAGAGGTCTTGAACTTGAGGAAAGTGGGACTGAAGAAGAGGAAGAAGAAGAGGTTGAATAGCCCCATAATGATGGTCGTCCTCACCGAGGAAATCATGGGCGTAATTAGCTCAATGAGGAGAGGTTTGGCATGCTAAAATTCAATATGCCCAAGTTTGATGGAGGGTCTGATCATAAAGCATATCTTACATGGGAATTGAAGGTTGATAATTTTTTTTGCTTGCATAATTATTCTGAGTAGAAGAAGATGGCCATGGCTACTCTTGAGTTCGATGGTTATGCTCTAATTTGGTGGGAACAAATGCTCAGTGATAGAGAAGAAGATGGGCAAGGTGAAGTCCGTTCATGGGCTGAAATGAAGAGAGAAATGAGAGCAAGGTTTGTCCCAAACATTACCATCATGATCTATTTGACAAGCTATAGAATTTGAAGCAAGGAAGCCTTAATGTTGATGAGTATTATAAAGAGATGGAGAAGGCGATGATTAGAGCCAATGTATATGAAGATGAAGAACAATCTATTGCACGTTTCATGTCAGGGATTGCATTGAAATATTTAGCGCATTGTTGAATTTTAGCAGTACCACAATCTTATCGAATTGGTACATCAAGCTAGTAAAGCTGAGCGTTAGTTGCAGTAAGACATGAAGTCTAACAGAGGAGTATCTTTCAGCACAAGAAGTACACCAAGTGGAAGCCGATTCACAGCAAGAGGTAGTGCAAGCAAAGGTACAATTTCCAACTCAAGTTGTGGTGCACGATCAAGCAATTTTGGTGCTTCTAGTGGCAAAGAGCCGGCTGCTCCGAGTGAGATGAACAAATCAGCAAACTCATCATCTACTTCAATGGGTTCTTCCCCCAAGAGTAGTGGGATTCAATGCTTCAAGTGTGGAGGTCATGGACATGTTATAAAGGAGTGTCCAAACAATTGAACCATCATTGTGAATGATCAAGGAGAGTATGAATCTGCTAGTGACGAAGAACATGAAGATATTGAAGAACAAGATAATCATGAGAAGGAAATATGTGCATTTGAAACTGGTGCTGCTCTTGTTGTAACTAAGATTTTGAGTGTACAAATGAGTGAAACTAAAAGTGGACAGCGTCACAATCTTTTCAAACTAGAGCCAAGGTTGAAGACAAGGTGTGCAAGGTAATCATTGATGGTGGAAGTTACCACAATCTTACTAGCAAAGAAATGGTTGACAAGCTTGGTTTGAAGCTGCTGAAACATCCTCATCCATATCATGTGCAATGGTTAAATAATTTAGGTTCCATCAAGATTGCACAAAGAGTGAAAGTTCCTTTCAAGATTGGTGAATATGTTGACACCGTAGAGTGTGATGTGGCACCCGTGACAGTGTGCCATATGTTGTTGGGAAGACCATGGCAATATGATCGGTCATCTCTACATTGTGGTCAAACCAATCAATACACCATCAAGTGGAAGGGCAAGGAGTTGATACTTAAACCCATGACACCACAATAAATCCTAGCTGAGCACTTGCAAAAGAGCTCTGATGTGAGGAATGAGAGTGAAAAATAAGGAGAGAAAAAAATTTGAGTGCCTTCCACAAATCGGTGAGTGAGAGCCACAAGCCAAACATGAGAGATAACAAAAAAAGAGAGGGAGAGAACTTAGTGATGATAGCCACCAAATCTGAAATGAGAGATGTGTGGAAAAACCCAGATTAAGTATTAATCATACTTGTGTGCAAGGACACATTGCTTTTAGCTAATGACTTAACATCTGTTCCTAGTGTTGTTGCATGTGTTCTACAAGAATATGAAGATGTTTTTCCAGAAGAAACACCCGTTGGACTTCCTCCCTTGCGTGGCATTGAACATCAAATTGATCTTATCCCTAGAGCTACACTTCCAAACCGTCCAACATACTGCACCAACCCTGAAGAAACCAAGGAAATTCAAAGGCAAGTACAAGCACTTTTAGATAAAGGTTATGTGCGTGAAAGTTTAAGTCCTTGTGCTGTACCTGTAGTTTTGGTGCCAAAAAAAGATGGTTCATGAAGGATGTGTGTAGATTGTAGAGCTATAAATAGCATCATTGTTCGATATTGCCATCCTATTCCTAGGCTAGATGAATTGAGTGGATCTATGATATTTTCTAAAATTGATTTGAGAAGTGGTTACCATCAAATTAGAATGAAAATTGGAGATAAATGGAAAACTACTTTTAAAACAAAGTTTGGGTTGTATGAATGGTTAGTTATGCCTTTCAGATTGACTAATGCACCTAGTACATTCATGAGATTGATGAATCATGTCTTGCGAGCATTCATTAAAAAATTTATTATTATTTACTTTGATGATATCCTGATTTACAGCATGACATTAGATTAGCATGTTGATCATATTCAGCAAGTTTTAGATGTGCTCTTCAACGAAAAATTATTTGCTAACCTTGAGAAGTGCACATTTTGTACAGATCAGGTTGTCTTTCTTGGTTTTGTTGTTTTAGGTTTAGGAATTTAGGTTGATGAATCAAAAGTGAAAGCAATCAAGGATTGGCCAACTCCTGAAAATGTAAGCTAGGTGAGAAGTTTTCATGGACTTGCTGGTTTTTATAGGAGATTTGTAAGAGATTTCAGCATCATAGCTGCTCCATTGAACGAGTTAACAAAGAAAGGTGTTGCCTTCCAATGGGGTGAGCCACAAGAGAAAGCTTTCCAAGAATTGAAGAAAAGGTTATCCGAAGCCCCCTTACTTGTGTTGCCGGATTTCACTAAAACCTTTGAGGTTGAATGTGATGCAAGTGAGATTGGGATTGGAGGTGTTCTCATGCAAAATGGATAGCTCATTGCATACTTCGGTGAGAAGTTGGGAGGAGCACAATTGAACTATTTAGTGTATGACAAGGAGTTGTATGCTTTGGTAAGAGTGCTTGAGACTTGGTAACATTACTTATGGCCAAAAGAATTTGTTATTCATTCAGATCATAAGGCTTTGAAGTATTTAAAAGGACAAGCAAAACTAAACTGAAGACATGCCAAATGGGTTGAATTCATTGAAACCTTTCCATATGTTGTGAAATACAAGAAAGGTAATGAGAACATTGTTGCTGATGCTTTATCCCGTAAAAATGTTTTGTTAAATCAAATCGATGTAAAGGTTCTAGGACTTGAAAACATAAAAGAATTGTATCCTACTGATCATGACTTTTTAGAACCTTATGCAAAATGTAGAACTAAAAATGATGGGAAAATATCATATACACAATGGATTTTTATTTAGAGATAACAAGTTGTGTATCCCAAGTTGCTCTGTTAGACTCTTGTTCTTACAGGAAACACATGCAGGAGGATTGATGGGTCACTTTGGATGGAAAAAGATATATGAGATGTTGGCTGACCATTTCTATTGGCCAAAGATGAGAAGGGATGTTGAAAGATTTGTGCAAAGATGCATTGCTTGTCTCAAAGCTAAGTCAAAACTAAGCCCCCATGGTTTATATACTCCTAGTGCTCCTTGGGAAGACATTAGCATGGATTTTGTTTTGGGTTTACCAAGGACAAAGAGGGGGAGGGATTTAATTTTTGTTGTTGTTGATCGATTATCTAAAATGACACATTTTATACCATGTCATAAAAGCAATGATGCTTCCCACGTGCCTCTCTATTTTTAGGGAAATTGTGAGATTACATGGCATGGCCAAGATAATTGTTTTAGACCGTGATACCAAGTTTTTGAGCTACTTTTGGAAGACATTGTGGGCAAAACTCGGTACAAGGCTGCTGTTTTCCACAACTTGCCACCCTCAAATAGATGGGCAAACTGAGGTAGTGAATAGAACACTTTTCTATGCTATTGCGAGCCTTGATAAAGAAGAACTTGAAGAAATGCGAAGAGTGCCTGCCACATGTGGAATTCGCTTACAATAGGGCAGAAAGGAGTAACATGGAAGCCTCCAAGCGTGCATCTTATGTTAAGAAGATTCATGAGAAGGCCAAAGAAGCAATTGAGAAAAGGTCCAAGTACTATGCTGAATGGGCAAACAAGCATCGTAAGAAGGTGACATTTGAGCCTAGAGATTTAGTTTGGGTTCATCTTTGCAAAGACGACTTTCCAGAGAAACGCAAATCCAAGTTGATGCCACGAGGAGATGGTTCATTCAGAGTGCTATCCAAGATCAATGATAATGCCTACAAGATTGATCTCCCTGAACATTATGGTGTTAGCACATCCTTCAATGTTGCTGACTTAACACCGTTCTTTGGGCTAGAAGAATTAGAGTCGAGGACAACTCCTTTTCAAGAGGAGGAGGATGATGAGGACATCCCAACCATACATGCTAGCTCAAGTATCAACAACTCACCATCCAACATCAAGGATACAAATCAAAGGCCACTTACATGAAGTCGCACCAAGAAACTACAAGAGCAGGTGAATTCATTCCTAACTAATTATAATTTCATAATTTCTAAGAATGTTATACTACCTAAATGTTCTATCTTGATGTTGCTTAGGTATGCGCATGAAGACATGGAAGACATGGTGCTATGAAATGATTTTGTCAGAAAAGTAGCACGGACGGACGACTGGACCTAGGGAAAAGTAGCATGAACGGATGACCGAACTCCAGAGGGAAAAGTAATGCGGACAGATGACCAAACCTTAGAAAGAAATAGCCATAACTTTTGATTGCCAAAAGTTATGAAGGTCCATGAGGACATTTTGGAAAGCTTATCAAGTCTAGTTTCCAATGGTACCATTTACAAGTATTTTAGACATTCAAGTATTGAGATACATGTAGATTAGTCAAGACTGCTTAGAAGGTCAACAAGTCTTCCCGGGACAGAATGTTGGTGAATTTCCCATGCAAAATTGTACCATTCTACAAAGTTTCATGATGCATGCTGCACATGGATGGAAAGTTTATTGAGTCTACTTTCACACTCAACAAACAGCTTGTCATTTAAACTTCCCACTAGGGAGTTACAACTCTTTTAGTGGAGATTGCTTGGAAACTAATAGCCGTGTGAAGACTCTTGGAAATCCAATTTGTGGAAGCCTTTTCACATACTCTACCTTTTCATTTCTATTTCATGTTCAGACTTATCTAGGAGGGTTGTTCCTAGTATAAATATCCCTATACTCCCAAGAAAACTTAGATTAAGACTTTGATAATGAGAATACAAACCCTTTGTTCAGCTGTGTGCTAACAAAAACCAGAGTGAGATCTCTACCCCTTTGCTCTTGTGTTTTCCTGCATGGAGATTACAGAAGCAGCCACGTCATTGGCACCCAATCCATGCTCCTGGTCCATTGATTCTAGGTTGCGTAGGTTGGTCTCTTTAAGAGTGTGGTGGGTGAATCCTTGGTTCATGCTGCTATATAGAGATGGTGGTTGGCTCCTTGTGCATGTCGTCAGGTTGCACTAGTTATCGCTGCTTGTAGCAAGTTATCCAGCTATTCATCAGCTAATTATCAAGATCAAAATCCTACATCGTGAAGATCGAGACCAAGAACCTCATCAAATGTGTACCTATGGGACTATTCTCCATCTCCATCATGTGTACCTATGAGACAGTTCTACATCTCCATCCGACTTGTGGGCCCCGATGGCTTGCGTGTCACTTGTACCATGTGTGCCACCGGGGTTTAATTTCTCAAAAAAGGTCTGATACCTAGAAGTCAAACCCGAGTTCTGGACCAAGGAATGGAATGTCTTTACCCTTGCATTAGACGTCTAGATGTGCTAATACCTCTTTAGAGTCCCTATAGTACCGATTGTCTATGTGGATGCCCTATAGGTTGACCTAAATTGGATACCCTTGCAAGTGGAAATGAATATGTGCCCGTTGGAGTTGTGGCAGCGGCGGTGAACACGAAGGCAGAGGATCCCTAGTCTACTATGGTGGCTCAGACGTCCTTTTAAGGCTAGGCAGCGGTGCTTCCTAGAGGAACATGGCGGCATTGATGTCTGTGCCCGTTGTGTGCCACAGCAGAGGCGATAGGTCCGATTCATAGGTCTCCTTTCTTGCCTTTTCCTATTTGCTTCACTATTTTGGTCCTTGCTTGAATATGAGCTACACAAGAAACATTCTAGCGTTGGAGATATGGTTAGGCCAATGATGATGAAAATAACTAGGTGGTGGCACTAGATGGTTTTCTGCATATGTTCAATATTCTTACTGTAAATGCATGTGTGCAACTAGGCCTGTTAATTGTCAAGTGCTAGCTTGGTTATACCTATCTATCTAGGCAAACAAACAAGCCCTTTGCTTTTGCCTTAAATTAGTTTTTTTGTCCAGTGCTTGCTTGATTCTACATTTCTGTTCCATATGCTCTAGTGCCACCAGTGAGTCCTTATGGTATTTTGAATTGGTGAAAACTGAGGCAGCCTATTTGGGTTGTGTAGATTTGAGATGAGTCCCTGCTATGTTGTGTTTAATGGCTGTCAGCCAAGAGTTCACCTACAAGTAGCCTGACTGCCAGGAACAAGTTCATAGGTTTCTTGGTGCATCTTATAAAAAGTACAACTCCTATGAAGATGGAATTGCTGCCTTCAAGTCAAGAACCAACTCAAATCCACCCTTAGCTCATGATGATGACTTCTGTCTTCAAAACCAAACAACTGCTCCACCCTCTTTCTCCTTTAAAACTATTATAATTGTAGTCCTCTTAATCTTTGTCTATCTCCTATGGAAGAAGCTCTAAGCTCATGTATTGATTGTAAGTGTGATGATTAGACTTGATTTAGTTGAAATTGTAATGGTTACAGCTCCATTAACTGCTACTCTAGTTTGAGTTATATATATCTATATGGTGGTACTCTAAATTTATATGAGGTCGTACCATGAAAATTGTTAATGGTTGTTAAAGTTGCACTTTGGTATCAGTTGTGGACTTCACTAATGGATCTTTGTTGGAGTATTTTCCTCTTCAGTGATCTCATTACCGAGGAAGCTCTCAT
Organism: Miscanthus floridulus; assembly: GCF_019320115.1. Classification (NCBI taxonomy): domain Eukaryota; kingdom Viridiplantae; phylum Streptophyta; class Magnoliopsida; order Poales; family Poaceae; genus Miscanthus; species Miscanthus floridulus. Next base: position 20,681,975 of record NC_089591.1, on the reverse strand, counting down.
CCTACTATACACTAACAAAATGGAGGAGGCCCACAACAAGAGGAATGCACTGGCCAGACTCATGGATGATATCATTGTTGAGATCCTCCGCCACCCCCCCGTTCGCTCCTTATTCTGCTGCAAATGTGTGGTGAAAGGTTCTTGTTTAGTTTTGGTAATTGAGTGACAACCTAGGTGGACTAATTGTGTTTAATGTGAGATACACAGGTGATTAGTCCATAGGTACATGTGTGTGAGCAACATATGCCATAGATGTGAAATGGCTTGGAGATGTTGCAAAGCTCACACATGTGATGAAGGAGCTCATTGCATATGAGACATGACATGGAGTCATGTGATCAAGGTGGAGAACATCAAGACAAGACTTGGCTCGATGGACTGGTTGCAAGTGTGAAGGGCAAGTTGAGTGATGACTTGGCGCGAATGGCCCGAGACAACGGTGAAGAGCAAGTGAAGTCAAGATTGATGAACCAATACGGTCACGTGATGACATGAAGTGGATCATATCATTTGTTGATTGGTTGGTACATGTGTTGCATCGACATCGAAGGAGATGAAGTGGAATGCGCAAGCTAAAGGTATAACCTAGGGCATTTCATTTCACCGGTCATAGGTGTGTAGAGAAGTTGATGATCAGGTTTAGGATAGATGGTCGTACTATCAAGAGGGGCAAACTTGTTTGCATATCGGTCATCTAGTGCAACTCGAGTGATCTAACTTTGCATCGTTTCTAGGATCGAGTGGCGTGGCAAGTTGAGTGGCTAACTCCTTAAAAATGTTTGTGAAAAATTAACACGTGTGCACAAGGTGGTGATCACTTGGTGGTGTTAGCACATTTGCAAAGGTCAAAAAGTTGGTGAAGAAATGAAGGCGAAACCAGGCTCAGAGTGGTGCCCTAGGGGCACCGCCACCCCATGTCCAGTGCACTACCACCCCTATGGCAGTGCCTGGCTGGATGAGGCTAATAGCAGCATGTTGGGGGCTGGCACCGCCATGCCTTGTCTAGTGGTACCACCACCCCTAGGGCGGTCCCCACTTGAACTTGGCAGAGTGCAGCTGGAGTTAGGGTGGTCATTGGACATGACGGTGACACCGCCATGGCATGGATGGTGCACCACCGGGTGTTGTCTGGTGCCACTACCATGTTTTTCCCAAGGCTAGTGTTTTTGGTGTTGAGCTAAGGGGGTCACCGCTGCCCTATGTTCGGTGCACCGCCCTATTAATCCAGACACGACTCATTCAACATGGATGAAAGAACTGTAAGTATCAAAGATCATCCGCTTTGTCTTTAGCTGCAAGTTACCTTTGCCTTGAGCCATTCCTGTATAGAACATGATACACAAAAACTATGCTAAAATAATTCTAACACTATCTTTTCATTAGCATAGAGGGAAATTACAAAATTCTAGACAAATAACCCATATTTTAAAATTGTATTTTCCTTTGGGTATGTGTTGACACAAAATGTGATGCACTGTGCCTCACACACAGCAAGCCGAAAAGCGTAGCTTCAATTGGGTTCCCGGGTGTTTCGTTATCCGGAAGCGTGCTAGTCAGTTTGACCTGAAAACTAACAAGGGATAAAACAATTAAATGTCAAACCGGAACATGTCAGGTAATACCAGACAGTTCCACATATACGGCCCTGAAGCCACTTACAACGACATACAGCTATAGAGAGCTGTCTGCCAACGAGTTCATAAACCATTTCGGCTAATCGTAAGATGAATGCACGTGAAAACCTGAGCACCGAATACACATGCATGGGAAAACATATTTGAACAAGTGAAATTAATTATGAGTTAACGCATAACCAAACTCGGCAGTCCAGCCGAATTGGGGTCCATGAAGAAGGAACGTGCAAATAAAAACGATTAAACTAATCCAAAACCTGCATCTGCCGCACGACACCTGATTTTGTTAAAGCTTAAACATGATTAACATGCATGAACCCACGACATGTGACAACCTAGATTAAAATAATTCGGCCATTATGAGCACACTATATAGTTGCAAAGGTATTATGAAAAGCAATGATCGTTGAAGCACGAATAAAACCACAAGAGAGAGAAGGCCGAACCATATCAATCTAGATTGGGCAAAAGTGTGTTACAAATATATATAAAAAATGTTCCGTAACATGCAACACTGGATAACTTAATGAATCTATTTAGATTTGCCATATCTAAAAGAGCCGATAACTATCTTGCTTTCACTAAGCATATTGAGTAAATGCCTGCCGCACGGTATCTACTCATAAACAAAGCATAAGCAAAGACTTCTTGATTGTCAAGCAAAGATCCGCCGCACGACCATTGAAAACAAACAAGACTACTTGCATCACGTCTAAATCCACCGCATGATACTAAACATGATAACAAGGTTGTCGGAACTTACGGAGGTCGACGGATCGATGACTCCTCTCAAAGAACTCGACGACACGACAAAGGGACTCGGAAGTTTGGCACGGGGCTGGTTGTATTGATTTGGTTGTGAACCCCTTTTACAATGGCCGAGGGTCAATATTTATACCCTAGACAAAATGTGAGTCCTAGAGGACTATGATTTACAAAGGAACTTTTAAACAAACTTGGAAACTTACGATTCCTTACCCTAAACTTATAGATTCCTTTATTATTACAACTCTCATCTTTCCGATCGGTCTTGCCTGCCATCTTCTGTTTTCCCGAATGGAGTTACTGCCTTCTAGAGTAACCGACCGCACAAGCATTTAGCCGACCGCTTGTTTTGTTTGCCAAACACCCTTCTTCCCGCATGTGGGTCTACCTGTCATCTTCCAGAATCGACCAAAATCTAGTGTTAACACATGCCCCCTCAATTTCGGGATAAAAGTTGTTTTATTCTGAAATTGACCACAAGCTCTTTCATCCTCCTAGGTCATCACCGTTCAAAACCGCAGCCGCTGCCCAAAAATTCAAGCTTTTAGCGCGACCTCGGACCTCCTTCAAATCTTCAATGGCGACCCAGGATGAAATCCCAGAGGTAAACTTTACTTATATTCGGCAACTTTCATTTTATCTTCCCGCTCCTCTTTTGATTTACTCCCCTTTGATTTCAATCATCTTCTAAAGGAATACAAGAGCCAGATTTTGATCCCCTATGCTGCCAACCCCGACTCCTATTTCCTCGACCCAATGGGAAATCCTGACCCTTCTGAAATTATTGAGAAGGAAACCCAAAGAATTCCTTTCAAGTCTGGGATTACCTCGTCAAACCGATGGCCAAACACGTTCAAGAATTGGCCATTTCCCCCAATCACCGGATGGCGTAACTGGTATAGGAGAATGCTGGAGAAAAGCAGCAGCCACTGGGAAAGTCAGGACATCAGTCATTGTCTGGAATTATCTTTAGCAGAGACACCCAGGAATGATTCCCTTTTGATAGCAGCTTCCCATTTTTGGTCTGACACTATCAATGCCTTTATCTTTGGTCATGGTATTATGACCATCACTCTAGCCGACGTATTCATGATGACTGGCTTGAATGTGTCATTGCCAGTATACCCCTATAAGTATAGGAGCAAAAGTAATCAAAGAGCCATCAGCTCTGGATGTGGATGGGTCAAACATATTTAGAACTACACGAATGCATCTGGCACCGTCTCTGACAAAGAGTTAAAAGCCTTCATGAATATGTGGCTATGCAGATTCATCTTCTGTGGAAAATCTAATGAACCAACCCTGAATCACATGGTAATGGCTGAAGACTTAGCTGCAGGCACTCAGATCCCACTAGGCAAATATCTCTTAGGGTCTGTTTATCATATGATGCATCAAATTACTCTTCAGATGCGCCAAGGTGGAGAAATTTCTTGTGTGAATGGTCCCTGGTGGCTAATTCAAATGTGGCTCCAGCTATATATGCATCAGATAACCCCTGTGAGCCTCTTCAATCTAAGTTTTCCCTCAGTTAACTATGCTGAAGGCAGCATAGCAAAGGTTAAGGCTTGTTAGACTTATGGGGAAGCAGCATCATCTATAAGCATTGATATAGACATCGGTCACTTCTTCAAGCTATTTTTCAAAGGATTCGGCAATGTGCTCTGGTTTCCTTACAGAGAAAACAAAAATTTGACCTTGCCCTGCAAGTTTAGCTATGAAATTGGTTGTTCAGGTCAAGAATCCACGGAAATTTTCAACTCCTTTATCAAACCTTGCACTTTGCCAGCCGAATTTCATCATGGGAGATTAGTACAATCCACCTATGAATTCTATTATCCAAACATGGTGGCCAGACAATTAGGATGTGGCCAACTGCCTCCAAAATTCCTCTTCTCAACAATCATAAAGTCAAGGAAAGTAATAACAGAAGGAATGGAAGCCAAGAAGGTCTTTGAATTAGGATGGGAATTGCCAATATACGAACCATCTCCATTTGGGCTAATAGATGTTGCTCATCCCCTCTTTGTTTCTTGGTGGCAAGAATGGCATGCTCATATCTTCAATATATCAGTTCATTCTTTATGCAAAAACTTGCAACCCGATTTTGCTTCTGACAGTGAGGTAATTTCATTATGCCCATCATTTCTTGTTCTTGAATCCACTTCTTATTTTAACATCTAGTCATGCACAGGATCTTGAGTTTACTCCCCCAGCCAAAGCAATCCAGTACTATTTGGCTGGTCCCAAGCCTGCTCTGGGGTTTGATGCTCCAAACTTAAAGGAATTCATGAAAACTTCTGCAACTTTGGATTCAGCACCTCTAAAGGCACTCATGAGAACTCCTGCTACTTTAGCTGCTGCATCTTCAAGAGGAAAAAGCAAAAGGAAAACACCTGAAAGTTTTCTCTTACCCAAAAAACCAAGGACCAAGAAAGCCAAATTATCTCTTAAGGTATGAACCTTTTATTCTCTATTAGGTTACCAACCTCACTTAGCAGTAAACCTGACCACCTCTTACATTCATTACTTCCATTGCAGCCACAAGTCGAAATTCCCACATTAGGCAATACCTCAGCACCTGTAGAACCAATCCCTGAAGTTTTTATTGAAGATGAAGAAATCCATGATAGCGAAACTTCAGAGACTCATAAAGCTGAAGGCTCAAAGGCTCATAAACCTGATGAAACTATAGGTAACATTGTTCAACCAATTCTCTTTTTCTTTCTTTTTAATAACATATATCTCTTGTGCTCATTATCATTTACTTTATCAAAAATAGATGAAATCTTAGATGAACTGGTAAGGGAAACTTCTCCTGATCAAGCTCTAGACCTGTCCCTACTTAATCTTCAGCCAAGTTCCCCAGCAAGCCAGGGTATAACCCATCCTGATGATCAATCATCTCAGCAGGTAATCCTTTGTTTTACACTATATTTTAGCAAAATTACCCAATCGGCTAACACCTTCTTTCTTTTCTTTTCTTTAGAAGAACATCACTAAACCGACCACCAGTTACTCCTTCTCTATTGAGGATTACATCATTGAGAAAGGTGAAGAGATTACTTCCCATCAAACCTTATCGCTGGAAAATCAGGCCCGGCTAAAAGAGGTGATCATTCTGCTAAACAAGGATACCATCAGTCTGGTTCAGGATGCAGACCAGATAAAAGACCTCCTTGAACTCATTGATCAAGATATCCCCTCTGCTCTCAAGGCTCCCCTAGAATCTGCAGCCCATCTTGATGATCATTTTGCTATGGTGAGAAGGGCAACCAAAAATATATCTTCGAGGACCGCTCTACAGAAGGATAGATCTTTGAAAAAGCTGGAGATTAAAGATCTTCACTCTCATATCCAGACTACGAGAAATTCCTTGGCAACCTTGGAGCCTGAACTGAAAGCCATGGAGGATGAAAAAAGCAGACTAGAAGCTCAACTAGCCGAACTGAATGCCAAAATTCAGTCTCACAGGGCCCATATAACTAATTTGCCGAAGAACATAGAAGCAGCTTCACTAAAGATAGCTTCGACCATCAAAGAAGATCAGCAGATCAAAACTAAGTTATCCAGCATCTAGAGTTCTGAAGATGAAGATCAAAAAGTGCTAGATAATGTTAGCCGAATCAGGACCGAGGCCATAGAGGCAATCAATCATCTTCTGAACCAGTAGACATTGGGTTTGTAATAAACTTAAGTGTGATATCTTCTTTCCCTTGATTAACCAGCTTTATGTTTACTTATTTTTATTCATTCGAAAACAATCGACCCCTTTCCCTTAAATTACTTGATTAGAATGTAGCCGATTGTCTCCATTCTTCCGATAGCCGAACGAATCCAATTCAAATATTGTGAGGGTATAACCGAACAATGTTGGCTCCAACAAACCAGGGAGATATTCGAGCGACGTTCGACTTAACCCATGCCTGGCCCAGCCCAGTAACGGCCCAGCCGAAAGGGAAAAAACCTACTCCGCCGTTCGGGATTCTCGCCCCACAACCCCGTGGAATTCGCCACGATCCTTCGCTTTGGCTTATAAATAGACCCTTCCGTTAGCCTTCATTGCTATCTTCGCCTCAGCGTTCTCACATCCGTCTCCTCCACTTCCTTCGTTCGATTCATTCCAGAAGAAAACCCTAACCTCCATCAAAGCAAATGACGAACAGTGGCAACCGTGGCAAGCGTCCTGCCGACGGAGAGGCTGAAGGAAGTAGAGCATCGCGCTGCCGGCGTCGTGGGTATAATTCGGCTTTTTGCCCCCTTTGCAATTTCCTCATTCATCTCTTAATTTCGATTTTTCCTTCCTCATTCATCAGGATAAGGGTCATCAGCTCCAGCCAATACCATCTCCTTCCTCCGGTGACGGCAGCTCAACCGAGAACTCCATCATCCGGCTCCTCCGGGTCTTCCAGCTCTTCAAGCTCTTACCATTCCAATCCTTGGGGTTCGGCAGAACCAGCAGATGCACACCATCCATACTCTCACGAGGAGGCGCTCAAGTTTCGCCAGGAGAGGGACGAAGCCCGGGAGGAGCTAGGCGATGTCTCCAAGAAGTTCGGCATCGATCAAGCCGAATGGGAGGACCAGCGGAAGCAATTCTACGACGCCATCACCGGTTTGATATCTTCATTTAGTTTTATCATCCTGGTTTCCTTTGCTTGCCGACCCATTTCTTCTTTTCTGCCCAGCTCTTTCCGTGGAGAATGACCGCTTGAAGGCGGCGGCGAACAAGATCGCCGACAAGGTGAATGCCCAGGGGGAGACATCCGAAGCACGCCTTGATGCTGTGGACAGCCGCATTGATCAGGCCATCATCCAAGGTGTGCACCTCGGCGCTTCTCTCGGGCTGGCGGCAATGACCTCCCAAACCAACGAGGACTACTCCTCCCAGCTAGTTGGCTTCGTCGGAGGATGCCCGGACGAGATCGACGACATTGATGAACGTCTGGAGGCCTACGATGATCATGCCGCTGCCCTTGCTGAAATCACAAACCCCCAGTCCATCCTCAACAAATTATTTGAGGAGTAGTTTGTATTAGGATGGACTTTTATAAATAATCTCATCCTTTGGAATAATATTTACTTCTTTGACTCTTTTCGGTAAAATTCCACTTGCGACTGTCAGAAAATGCTGAAAACAACCCAGTTTTGAATAAACATTCTTGTGCTAGAGGCGATGCAAACTGCATCGGCTATTTTGTGCCAAAGGCGATATGAACGATATCGGCTATTCTCAATCTTGTATCTGATTTTTAGGCTAAAGGCGATATGAACAATATCGGCTGTTCTCAGTCTTGTATTCGATTTTTAGGCCAAAGGCGATTTTCTCTTTGTCGGTTTTTCTGATCTACATTCATGAACCAACCTCAACACTGGGGTAGTATTTCTTAAGAAATCTTCCATTAATAGCTCTGGTAAACTCCTCTCCAAATAAAGTCTTTAATATGTATGCATTGCCAGGTACACATTCTACAATTCGGAAAGGACCTTCCCAATTTGGAGACCATTTGCCGAACGCTCTATCCTTTGTTCCAACTGGCAATATAGTCTTCCAAACCAAATCTCCTTCTGCGAATTGCTTCAGCCTAACCCTTTTGTTATAATACTTGGCAACGCGCATTTTATTTTTCTCAATATTTTCTAATACCTTGAGACGAATCAAATGTAAATCTTCCAATTCATCCATCATCAGATTCTTATAGTCTTCTTCTGCCAATTCTTTCTGTAACACAACTCGCCTTGAACCTGACCGTAATTCCCATGGTAGTACGGCATGATGCCCATAAACCAATTCATAGGGAGACGTTTGAGTGGATCCATGACAAGTCATTCAGTAAGCCCACAGTGCTTCACTAAGAACCAAGTGCCATCTCCTTGGTTTTTCATCAATCTTCTTCTGAATGATTTTAATCATAATCTTATTTGATGCTTCTGCCTGTCCATTAGCTTGTGCATAATAAGGAGAAGAATTATACAACTTAATCCCCATATCTTTGGCAAAATCACAGAATTATGAAGAAGTAAACTAAGTTCCTTGATCAGTTGTTACAGTTTGAGGAATCCCGAATCTGTGAATTATATGTTCCTTAACAAAACTGATCATATTCTCTGACGTTACCTTCTTCAACGGGATAGCTTCAACCCACTTGGTGAAATAATCCGTGGCCAAGAGTACAAACTTGTGTCCCTTATTAGAAGGAGGATTGATCTGACCAATTAAATCTATACCCCATCTTCTGAACGGCCAAGGCTTGATTATAGGATTCATAGCAGACGCTGGAACTTTTTGAATATTGCCGAATTTTTGACAATTGTGACACCCTTTGTAATATTCAAAACAATCTTCCAACATAGTTGGCCAAAAATAACCAGTTCTCCTAATTATCCACTTCATCCGATAAGCTGACTGATGTGCACCACACAATCCTTCGTGAACCTCATACATCACTTTCTTGGCCTCTTCTTGACTTAAACATTTGAGCAATACTCCATTGATGGACTTGTAATATAACTGATCATCAAGAAACACAAATTTGAGAGCTTTGTACCCGAGTTTTCGGGAAACCTTTTGAGATGGATTTTTCAGATAATTGGTAACTTCGCATCTCCAATCACCATCTACTGGATCAGTATTTAAAACATCTTCCTTCATAGCAAAAACTTCCCGACTCTCTCGATATCCAGAAGTAGCTTGAGCTAACTTATTTGCTTCTTCATTGTACTCTCTAGGGATATGATGCAAGGTCACCATTAGAAAATTCTTCAAAAGTTCTCTGCACTCTTCATAATATTCTCTTAACACATTGTTCTTGCATTCATACTGATCATTCAGTTGATTAATCACCAACTCAGAATCCCCAAAGATTTCAATAGCAACGGCCTTTACTTCTATAAGAAGCTGAAGCCCTCTAAGCAATGCTTCATACTCTGCCTGGTTGTTAGTAACATGAAATTCAATAGGAACTGCATACTCAAAAGCTTTTCCTTGTGGGGAAATCAAAAGAATACCAGCACCACCACCTTTGCTACAAGATGATCCATCGAAGAACAAGGCCCAAGGCACAATGCTTATCGCCTCAACAGAAAGATCCCGATGTTGGGTAATAAAATCGGCAATAATTTGACCCTTTACCGCCTTTGCCGATTCATATCTTAAATTAAATTCCGACAACGCTAAAATCCATTTGCCAATTCTTCCATTCAAAATCGGCATCGATAGCATATGTTTGATTACATCAAAACTAGAAACCACCACGCATTCGGAATTCAACAAATAGTGCTGAGATTTGGTACATGAGTAATATACACATAAGCAAAGTTTTTCTGCAGCCGAATACCTTGTTTCCGGGTCTAACAGCTTTCGGCTAAGATAAGCTATGACTCTTTCTTTTCCTTCAAACTCTTGCATAAGGGCCGACCCTATCGTTAGGCTATCGGCCGCTACATACAACTTAAAAGGCTTGTCAAGTTGTGGAGGTACTAGCACAGGTGGTGCCTTCATATATTGCTTGATCTCATCAAAAGCCTTTTGTTGCATGTCACCCCATACAAATTTTTGATCCTTCTTGAGCTTTAATAAAGGAGAAAAGGGTAAAACTCTCTCTGATAGATTGGATATGAATCTTCTTACAAAGTTGATTTTGCCTAACAATGATTGTAATTCCGTGAGATTAGTTGGCGGCACAACTTTGTCTATTGCTTCCATGCTCTTTTTCCCAACTTCAATTCCTCCTTTATGAACTAAAAATCCCAAAAACTCACCAGCCGAAACTCCAAAGGCACATTTGTTTGGATTCATCTTCAAGCCATGCTTTCTTGTGCACTCCAGAGTCTTTCTTAAATCGGCTAAATGTCTTTCATGATCTCTAGATTTGACTACTACATCATCGATGTAGATTTCTACAATCTTGCCGATCAGCTCGTGAAAAATATAATTCATAGCTCTTTGATAAGTTGCACCGGCATTCTTTAACCCAAATGTCATGACTATCCATTCGAACAAACCAATATGACCAGGACATCTGAAAGCTGTTTTCGAAATATCTTCTATTGCCATAAAAATTTGGTTATAGCCAGCATTACCATCCATAAAACTAATGACTTCATAACCTGCTGCTGCATCTACCAGCAAATCGACAACTGGCATTGGGTAACCATCCATGGGAGTAGCCTTATTAAGATTTCTGAAATCTATGCAAACTCTCATTTTTCCATTTTTCTTGTATACCGGTACTATATTTGAAATCCACTCTGCATACTTGCATGGCCGAATGAAGTTTGCTTCTATTAACCTTTCAACCTCCTTCTTCACATCGGCCAATACTTCCTCTTTGTATATCTTCCTTGGAGGTTGTTTATAAGGATGAAATCCAGGTTTAATAGGTAATCAATGCTCAACAATGGAACGATCCAATCCAGGCATTTCCGTGTAATCCCAAGCAAAACAATCTTTAAACTCTCCCAACAAATCTATCAACTTTGATTTATATTCTGGGTCTAACTTTGCACTAATATACATCGGCCTTGGCTTAGATCCATCACCAACATTAATTTCTTCCAATTTATCAGCCGACATAAAACCACGTCCCAACTTTCCTTTGTTGCCATCGACGAGATTTCCCATTAAAAATTGCTATGAGAGCCGACTGCTTGGATCGGCTGTTGGCCTTCGCTGAAAACATTTACAGGACCTTCTTTCCACACTTTTCCAGAGAAACAATCGACGCCCTCATATTCTCAATAGGTAGATTCTGTGGCAGCAACACTTACCGAATTATCAGCATGTACAACTTCAACATCATCTCCAATCCATTGAATGAGAATTTGATGCATAGTTGAAGGAATGCAACAATTAGCATGGATCCAATCTCTGCCCAAGAGTAGACTATATGCCCCCTTGCCATCAATGACAAAAAAGGTGGTAATCAGAGTTTTTGACCCAATAGTCAACTCGACATGGATAGCACCTCGGGTATCAGAAGGATTGCCAGCAAAGTCCCTAAGCACCATGTCAGTTTTCAACAATTCTTCATTAGTCATCCCAAGTTTCCTGAAGGTAGTATAAGGCATGATATTGATAGCAGCCCCTCCATCAACAAACATCTTGGTCAAAGGCTTGCCATTGACATATCCTTTTAAATAGAGTGGTCTCAAGTGATGATTCTTGATTGGTTTGTCAAAAATAGCTTGCTGTGTTAATACAAGCTGAGCCATCAAATCCTGACATTCACTTTCATCAAAATCAGAGTACACCTCTTCTTGGACATCTTGGCTTTCGGGAGCTATAAACTCTGATGGGAGGAAGAAAGCCATGCAAGCATTAGCCGAAGGACCACATCCATCAGGCTTCTTTTTAGGACGCCATATTTGCTTTGTTTCGGTAACTTCCAGTTCCAACTCCCTATTCCTCAACTGTTGCACTCTTCTTTTCTGACTTTTCCTCAGGCCTGGAGGACACCACTGTCCTTTTTGCCATACGTATTTATAGAAGTCAGCTTCTTCATCATGCACTCTATCATGAATCCAACCTGAACCTGCAACTCTTTTCCTTTGCTGATTCTCAAAGTCATCTATTTTTAAGCACCGATCATCTTTAGGAACCTTCGTTCCAAGTCTTTCATAGACGGGACGGCGGTTGACTCGAGATTGCCTATACTCGGAGTATTGAGCACTACACTCCGGACAATTATTTCTTGCAGGCAACCTCAAGCCTTCATTCCAACAATGCCTAAAGAACGAACAACCCCAATGAGACTGCTCCTATTCTGTCATGTATTCTTCTTGCTCCCTTCGGTATACTTCTTCCTCATACCTCCGGCACTCTTCCATAAACCATTGTTTCTTACAGTATTCCTTCTCTTGTTCCCTCTGCCACTTGTTTAGCAAAATACGCGATGTAACTCTAGGTTTGGAAGTTTGACCTTTCTTGGTTCGGCTATTCTGAAACCGAACTCGTTGCTGCAGCTCTTTACTAGTGACTTGTTGATCCGGGTCAACAGCACCACTCTCCTTTGCTCTATCAGAAGTCAACACTTTCACCTTGCCTTTACCTTTGAGATCATTAGCAGAGACCATATTCACAGAGAAAGAAATCATATTTTGTGGAAAAGGCTGATCATCAATTTTCATCTTGCCATCAAACCTCAAGTGTCCCTCTTGGATAGCTTTCTGGATTCGTATTCTGAACACTCGGCAATCATTGATAGAGTGAGAATTAGTGTTATGAAAGCCACAATACTTTTTGTCTTTCACTCCTTCAGGACGTAACATAGGATGTCCTTCTGGCAACTTGATGCGTCCTTCCTTTATCAACAATGCAAAAAGTCTGTCTGCTTTAGTAACATCAAAATCATAGGTTCCCTTTTGTTGTTTCAACCAGCGTTGACTAACTTGAGTGGGTTCCTTTGCCCAATTTAACTTAGCTGCAGCTATCTCATCTTCATCAATATACTCAGTCGCTTCATCTAAAAAGCCTTGATACACCTCATTAGTGGCATTGTTCTTCTGAAAGCAATTATCTCTCCTAAATCCTTGGGCTTGATTACTCATAGCTGCTAAACGCTGTGCAAGTTGGCCAAGGTCATCAAACTCTAAACCGAACAACTTCTCCCTGATATTCGGCAACATTCCTGCTATAGCTATTCCAGGTAGTTGATCATCTGGTAAATTTAGAGAATAACACATATTCTTGGTCTCCCTAAATCTGCGAAGATACTCCAATGGTGTCTCATTTGTTCTCATCCTCAGACTCATGAGATCAACCAACTTCTTCTCATTAGTACCTGTATAGAAATATGAATGAAACTTCTGCTCTAGTTCTGCCCACGTACCAATGGAATGAGCTGGTAGAGACGTGAACCATGTGAAAGCTGGTCCTATAAGAGACAAAGGAAAATATCGAATTTTCCAAGCTTCATCTGAAGCAGCTTCTCCAAGCTGCATTAAGTACCGACTGACGTGCTCTATGGTACTAGTATCATCTTGACCAGAAAACTTGGTCAAATCTGTTGGAGGCTTCACCCTTGGAGGCAACGCCACTCTGTTGTACCATTCTGGATAAGGAGACTTGTATGAATAGGATTGATTCTTTGGCTTCAAGCCGAACTGATTTTGCATCATATCAGTCATCCTGTGCATCAAAACATCAATGCCTGGATCCTGATTTCCTTGTACATGCACTCCAGAAGGCAATCCTGAAACACTTCTATACCCTGGATTTGGCACGGCATTGATAGCACTATAATCAGTAAATTCTTGATACCCATCTCCATACATATTCTTCTGCAATCTGTTTGATGCTAGAGAAACTCTATAAGCTGAAGGTGGCACTTCTCCTGTGGTACCAAATGTCACCTGGCCATAGGTGGGATGTGATTGCTTTTCAGTGTGAGTCAATCCACCTATATTTGAAGGCGACGCTACTTCTTTTCCAACAGGCTTCTCTTGATGCTTTGGAACATTGAAAAGCATCGGCCCAGTGAGTGGTCCAACATTTTCTTCGAAGTATTTATCAACCATTGGGCCAAAAGTACTGATCATGATTACCCGAAAGGTATTCAGAAAAGCTGTGTGATGATTTGTCATGGTTTCTCCCATAGCTTTATAAACTAGGGCTGCCATCTTCTGAGCATCCTCCTCTTCAGTGTAATCAGTTTGATGCGGAAGAAGAACCCTTGGCATTGATTGCTTTTGAAATACTTTATTGCTCTTGTTTTTGGAAAAAGACATCAAGCATTTCCGTTGGTATTGCTCACATGCTTGTAGCACTAAATCCTTGTAATTATCTGGCAATTCTGCCATGCTCACATCCAGAACATGATCATTGTTGATCTCAGACGCCATCTCGAACTAACAGGTGGTCCCACCGAGCGTGCCAAAAAGTGTGTTGACACAAAATGTGACGCACTGTGCCTCACACACAGCAAGCCAAAAAGCATAGCTTCAATTGGGTTCCCGGGTGTTTCGTTATCCGGAAGCGTGCCAGTCAGTTTGACCTGAAATCTAACAAGGGATAAAACAATTAAATGTCAAACCGGAACATGTCGGGTAATACCAGATAGTTCCACATATACGGCCCTGAAGCCACTTACAACGACATACAGCTATAGAGAGCTGTCTGCCAACGAGTTCATAAACTGTTTCGGCTAATCGTAAGATGAATGCACGTGGAAACCTGAGCGCCGAATACACATGCATGGGAAAACATATTTGAACAAGTGAAATTAATTATGAGTTAACGCATAACCAAACTCGGCAGTCCAGCCGAATTGGGGTCCATGAAGAAGGAACGTGCAAATAAAAACGATTAAACTAATCCAAAACCTGCATCTGCCGCATGACACCTGGTTTTGTTAAAGCTTAAACATGATTAACATGCATGAATCCGCGACATGTGACAACCTAGATTAAAATAATTTGGCCATTATGAGCACACTATATAGTTGCAAAGGTATTATGAAAAGCAATGATCGTTGAAGCACGGATAAAACCACAAGAGAGAGAAGGCCGAACCATATCAATCTAGATTGGGCAGAAGTGTGTTACAAATATATATAAAAAATGTTCCGTAACATGCAACACTGGATAACTTAATGAATCTATTTAGATTTGCCATATCTAAAAGAGTCGATAACTATCTTGCTTTCACTAAGCATATTGAGTAAATGCCTGCCGCACGGTATCTACTCATAAACAAAGCATAAGCAAAGACTTCTTGATTGTCAAGCAAAGATCCGCCGCACGACCATTGAAAACAAACAAGACTACTTGCATCACGTCTAAATCCACCGCATGATACTAAACATGATAACAAGGTTGTCGGAACTTACGGAGGTCGACAGATCGATGACTCCTCTTGAAGAACTCGATGACACGACAAAGGGACTCGGAAGTTTGGCACGGGGCCGGTTGTATTGATTTGGTTGTGAACCCCTTTTACAATGGCCGAGGGTCAATATTTATACCCTAGACAAAACGTGAGTCCTAGAGGACTACGATTTACAAAGGAACTTTTAAACAAACTTGGAAACTTACGATTCCTTACTCTAAACTTATAGATTCCTTTATTATTACAACTCTCATCTTTCCGATCGGTCTTGCCTGCCATCTTCTGTTTTCCCAAATGGAGTTACCGCCTTCTAGAGTAACCGACCGCACAAGCATTTAGCCGACCGCTTGTTTTGTTTGCCGAACACCCTTCTTCCCGCATGTGGGTCTACCTGTCATCTTCCAGAATCGACCAAAATCCAGTGTTAACAGTATGTGTTGTCCACTAATCCTTTGTAGGCATAAAACAATGAGTAAGGTGGAAGGTCCAACAAGATGTCAAGATCAAAGAGCAAAATGATAGCATAACAAAAGGATGAGAAAGAAAAGGCGTGAACTAGGAAACAAGAAGCTCATGAACAGCTCAAGCTGCGAGACTAGCCAAACAAGGAAAACTTCAAGCAAAAGGGAAGGACCATCACGACTCATCTACCCTTTGTCATATAGTGACATTATGCTCCAATGACAAAGGTAACATCCTAAGGTAAATGGTCATTATTTAAAAAGCTTTTCCTTGATTCTGGTAGGCACATAAATAAGAAGCAAAATATGTTTGAGTTACAATTTACCTGATCAAACCTGATTAGCTCAACATATCTTGTTCTTTAAGCTTATTCCTAGCATCGCTTTCTTGATCCCATAGTCTTAACCAAATAAGCTAAATAGTGCACATCCTAATTTTAGAAGATGTTAGTCATAATCATATAAAGATTAATAACTTATGGACAATCCTTCCATAGGTTAAGCAGTTGAATCTTTTGATCTTATAACACATGACATAAGTGAACAAAACACACAACATCAACTTCATCTTGCCCCATGTGCCTAAGGTTAGAGAAGAATGAATAAAATTTTGGTTCTGTTGGTGTTTTCCCACCCACAAAGCCCATGCACTTGATCTCTACCTTGTCTTATGAGCAGGACACACTTCAAGCAAAGTGTGGGGGAAGACAGTCAACTCCCCAATTTCTACAAGTAAAGGTTCTGAACCTGCTAAACCAAAATCAAAACTCAAAACCAAGATGGGTTTGGCAAAAAAAGGTGACATCACCGTTAGAGACACCACCACAAGAATCCTCTTCTTCAGAGCGAACCAAGGTACTTGATCAATGAACTTCACAAGGATAAGTCCAGTGCGCAGGACTTAAAACCCTCACCAAAAGAGCTAGCTTGGGGGAGAAGCACTCCCGTGTATCCAGGTAAGTATGCTTTCCCTTTGTTCTAGTTTTAGTTTCTTTTAAATAGTTATGAAAATGGTGTATTGAAAACAAAATAAAAAGGTGTGTCTAGTTTGCTTTAATTTATTTTTAAGAGTTGAATTAAATAAAGAGGACTCAAAATAATCTCTTAAATGGAAATGATGAATAGTTGCTCTATTGTAATTCCTTTCAAGTACCTAGTTTTCAGCCTCGAATTCTCCCAAGTTTTGGATATGACTGATTTGATATAAAGATTTACTCTGAACTTGAAACTCGTGGGTAGGGAATGCTTGATCTAAGTCTAGGTAATTGACGGATATGATATGAGAAGGTCTGAGCTGCTGATTATCTTGTTTCAAGTGACACTAAAGTTTTGGAGATTTATCTTTTGAAAAACATAAAATGCTACATGATGAGTTCCTGTATGATAAAGCTTGAATTCCCACTAGAGGCATACATGTTATTTAGGCTAGTAAAACCTCCACATATATGCTGCTTGCTTTGCATTGAGTTTTGTCAGGCTTTGTTGACCCTTATGAGAGGTTTGTCATGCTCTTAAAATCAAGATCATGTACATGCCGTATATACCTGCTGCTCCTACACTGGGAGTATGCAAAACATGCCTTCCATCTAGATCCACCCAAAAATGTTTTGCTCCTACATTGGCGGTGAACACAAAAACATGCTTGGTAGGTTTTTCATCCACCAAATAAATGCTCCAAGTTCTTGTTGCTATCTCTCAAAGTTTTATTGCAGAAAAGAGACATGGGGCTATGCAAAAGTTATTCATAAAAAAATAAGAAAAATGGAGAGATGAGAAAAAATGGACAAGTGTCTGAGATATTTAAAATAATGGGTACTTAGATGCCTGCCTAAAAAAAGAAAGAGAAAGAGAAAGAGAGATGAATAAGATAGCCCCTGCTCTCTAGCAAATGTTTCCAAGTTTCAAAGGAGAGATATGTTTTCAAAGAGCATAGTAGAATTAGGTTAGCTACCATATATATCCACCATATATCCACACACATACACATCTTGATTTGATTATATGACTCAACTATCTTAGGATCTATTGTTTAACTTTACAATATATGCACTGCAAGTATGCTCTAGCTTTCTCCCTACCTATGAACTCCACATAAGCTTTAGTTGTAGGAAGAGAAAAAAGGCATAACATCTTTACTGCCTTTAGTAAGGATCCACAAATACCACATATATTGAGAGACTTGAGAGTGTCATATAATGGAATCTCTGAGTTTTATTTTGAAAACTTATAAAAACTCTAGAACAATGGTGGAACAAAGAACTTGAGATATAGTGCTTGACTTGATCGTTTTGTCTTTCAATTACTCAAGACCCAAGTGAAGGTTAAGAAGCCCCATGGTTGAAGGTAATATGGGTAAGTTTGAAAGTTAGATCAGTTTATTCTAATCTAGAGGGGAATTTTTTGATTGAACGCATGTATACTTTTGAGGTGTGAAAACATTGTAGCAACTTCTGACCCATTGCTGAGTTTAGCTTTGCTTAGGGACTGGCAAAGGTTAAGCTTGGGGGAATATGTTGACGGTCACTAACATCAATTATAAACCATCAACATAATCTGTATTTATACTTAATTCCATCACCAAACTTAGGTATAGGGGTTTAAACTAATAAATTCCATAAGTTTTAGTGAATCTATGTTTTTAGCAGGATTTATCTAGAAAACTGTCAAGGGGGAATATTCGTCAAAGAAAATTATAGAATTTTGCCACGTAAATAGTCTGGGAAGATTCTAGAAGACTCCAGAAGGCTCTCCTTCGAAGCAGACCTCAAGGGGCTGCCATGTGGTGCTGGGTGACCCCACCTGTAGGCCGCTCGGTACCTAGGCCCACCTATCAGCGTTCGTGTCGCAATGACGGTTCTCCACCGCCTTCGAGGTTGCATCTACGCTGTCCTTTAAGTTGGTTTGATCTAAGGGCTCACATTAGATGCTTTAGCCAATATATACCAGCCCCTGCCACCCTCCCTAGAGCCATCCTGAAACCCTAATTCATATAATGAGGATCAGAGCCAGCTATCAAGAGAAGATTAGTAAACCATAGGACCTAGCCTTATAAATAATAGTGAGATAGAGAGTAAGGGGCAAGTTTGGAGGCGGTGTTAGCCTATCAGTGCTCTCTCTATAGCTTGTACCTTGGCGGATCCAAGTTCTACTTGAGCTTGCCTTTGAGATTTCTCTGGTAATCAACTTCTGATTCAAGTAAGTAATTATTTATATTGTTCATCGGGATCATGACTCTCTTTTGAGTGCTTTAATCTATAGACGCTCTAGGTTAAAGTATTAATCGTAAGTGTAAGTGTGGTGCTTAGACTTAGGTTAATCGTGGATGCACCCTACATTTTGAATGGTGGTAGATCATGTGTGTGACATCAATTCTATATAGCCTATACTATATAGCTTCATTGATCCATTGTAGTCCACCTCCCATCTATAGGTGCAAGTAGGACGCGGTTACAAAGGAAAGCATCCTCTGCTAGTGTCTTTCCCTAGTAATGTCCCTAGTTGAATAGTAGAAGACATAGCTTACCCAAGTCAGATCTAGAGAACCTTAGTTTTACTCCCTACACTCCTATTTATCTCAACCTTGTTGCTACCCCTAGTTAAGTTAGATCATAGTTAGTCTCACACATTTCCCTATGGATATGATACTTGGAATACTCCCGGGTGAAAACTACAGTGGTATCCGCACGCTTACAAATTTATCTATGTGCGTTAAATATACTAATAGTGGGATTGGAAATTTTGCAACTAAGCGGCAGTGAATGCACAGTATCATCACCGGTGGCTGGGTCCTATTATCACCGTATGATACAGTGATGAACACTAAGGCACACAATCTTAACGTTTGGATTGAAAGCAATCCAACTTGAGTTCCATACATTCATACCGAATAAGTAGGTGGACACTACCAAGCTAACAAGCATGCCAAAAGCTAAAATGCAGATACTAATTAGGCCAACACTATGCAAAAGTTAAAAGGCCTTCATATGTACATCATTGGTTGCATAATTAATCATTCTCTATGCAGATCCTAGTCGACCTCCATAGGATCATTGTGAATCTCCTTAATATCCTACAGATCGTTGTCAACCTCCATGGGATCGTTGTCAATCTCCATGTCATCCTAAGCCCTGACCACTACAACCCTGTCCACATCCATTGGTACACTTTCATTTAGCTCACCGACTTTGTTCACAAAACACTGATTCGGTGAACCAATACTGAGGACAATAAGGCTCACAAGCTGCACTCCATGGATATACAAGGCCACAAATTCTAGAACGAGAAGATGCATTTTCATCTATAGATCCAACAAAATTACTATAGCTAGGTTGGAGTTGAAGGAGCAGAGAGCACGAGAGAGCAATACAAAGGAATATAGAATCCGATGAAGGAGTAGATCCAGTGTAGTTACCTTAGATTCGGATGGAGTAGAGAAGCAAGGACGGTGCACTGAAGATTTGTGTGCCGGCGAGGTTAGAGGTGACAGAGCAGTGAGCACACAAGAGGCTACCTTTTGTCCAATGCTAGCAGGGTGAAGTAGAGCAAGGGAGCAGAGTGGGGAATGGATGGGTGGAAGGTGTGGTAGGACCGTAGGAGTGTAGATATAGTTTAATAAATTGGTTGCTCCTATACTAGGGCCCAGTGTCTAGGGAAGTAGGATGCCTTTGACACATCAATTGATACTTGGATCTACTATCATTTATAGTTCAATAAATTAAACACCTGGTTACTCACCTTGCATTTAGTTCAACAATAGTTGTACAATAGTGATAGATTTAGTCTGACATATCAATTGATACTTGGATGTTGTAGCATTTACATTTCAATAAATTGAACACCTAGATAATCACCTTGCATTTAGTTTAACAATAGTTGTACAAAAGTGACAGATTTTAGTCCGATACATCATAAATTTATACTTGAATCTACTGCGGTGAACTAAGCAACTTGCCAATGAACATGCCAAGAACTAAGGTAAGTACAAAATAGGTGAAAGAAGAACAGGAAGCACATTTCTTTCTCAAAGGTATGAAATCTTCCATCATCTTCGTTGGTACCCTAGCCACTTCTTCAATCTGTGGCATAATCTCTTCCTCCTCCTGCAGATGTTCTTCATTTGTTGTAACATTGGCCTCCACCTTCAGCTCCCAAATCTTGTTACATAAATCCAAAATCAAAGTCCTTAGAAATTTTCCATATTGGGGATTGAGCCACTTAAAGAACTCGCAATCTAAGTCGGGCTATGAAAAAACCAAATTACCATAAGTACAGCAAGATTTTAGCATTTGCATTGCAAAAACAGAATGAACAAGAAAGAAATTGAGTTACATTATTTGCCCTGCAACATCTGTGGTATCGATGTCCTAGGTTTCCATTAGTCCATGAAATCCACCAAGGCGTCTTCAAGCCGCAGCGACAGAGTGATGGCTGGTGTGCGTAGGGGTGGTTCTCAACACAGCACGGGATGGACGGCCCCCTCCCATTGTTGCCTCCTTCGCTAGAAGCTGATGGTCTTCTCATGATGGCGCCCTAGGATGGTGCCAACCACTGGGAAGAGTTGGAGCTAGATGTAGCCATGGAGAAGTAAGGGTTAAAAGTGTTGCACACTCTGAGTGAAGAGGTCGGCCTAGGCCTTTTGTCTACACTTTTGTCTCCCGCCAAAGGCGCCAAAACATCCCTCAAAACCCTCGGACTCCCACCAAGAAGAAATGCTGTGTTACCCCCGATTCAGGGTACTATCCGCCTATAGAAGAAGGTCTATTTTGGATCCTCTATGCTTACATAGAGGTGTGCACATGGACCACAATCAAGACCAACTGATTCAATTAATAGTTCAACTAAAGTAATAGTTCAACAATTATGCAGTACTCATACATACTAATCCATATGTTTCATCAGTACATATAAACTTCATTAACATAAAAGTTTCACAAATTCTAAGACTTAATGTCGGATGGGTAGACAGTTGCTAAGGTACTCAATTGGTTGATGCGATCTCAAAAGCTAGAGGTAGTGAACCATAGTGAAGATGACAATATCTCCATCCATGGACACAATTATCTATAAAGTATGTCTACTTCCTGTCTAGTCCTGCAAAGCACAAAAATCTCTCCACAAAAGGGTCTTGAACAATTCTTGTTAAATTTTGTGGTCTGAGGAGGTGACGAACAACGACTTCAACAATCAACAATCGGTCCGAGTGAATGCTCTGTCCCCAAGTAGCAAACAACATCATCTAGGGTCCTGGTGCCACCCCAAGCCACCAAAAGGCAGGGTTGCTCACATTGTAATAGCTTCTTCTGAAGTAAGACATCTGTTACAATGAAGAAATTCCTAATATGAACAAAACTGATACTGAACCCAAAACCAATTAGAACCAAATGCAAACAACAGGGGGGGTGACTAAATCCATCTAACCTTCATGAGGCATTGTCCATGATGATAATGCAAGGTGCTCGAGGCAGGGCAAGAAAAGGAGGGTGGGGACAATGAAGATGAAGCAATGGGTGGGGAGAACTAATGGCTTCGTATTGGGATTTTTAGTGGTTCCAACAACCATCAATGCGTCAACAGGGCTAAGGGGAGTTGGGGAACGGACCCGAGCAATTCTAAGTTTCTTTTCCAAATGGATAGTCTAGATTGATCGACAACGAGAACAGACGGCACGAGATAAGGTAAACAATATATGTATTAAGTCGACCATTGCCATGCTAATCCAATGCTATAATACAACGATTGTCAGCAGTTGAATTGCTATTAGATTCACCTGGAACCAAAACCGTACGTGGCATTTTTTACTTTTCATTCATATATATACAGAAAAAGAAAAAACATTCATCATGTAGCAATATCTCTGGGAATATAGCAAGGAACAAATATAGATAGCAAGAACAATAGTAGGAAACATAATAACTAACCTAAACTATTAAAACTACTTATACTAACTATAAACTACTTAATCTAAATATGATCCTCTCGTAGAGAGGATCATGATCGCCTCGCTCGCTTGGGAGGAGGCGAGTCAAAGTCAGAGTTAGAGTCGAAGCCATTAGAGTCGTCGTTGTCATCGTCATTAGTGTCGGCGTCATCCTCCTCATCCTCGTCCTTGTCCTCCTCCTCTAGGTCCTCCTTCTTAGTGCTCCATGGAGGACTATAATAAAAAGGCATCTAGTCATCAGAGGAGACGTCCTCCTCGGAGGACTGGTGGGCTGGCAAGTTGTCCTCGCTGGATGATGGGCTGCTTGGAAACTTGATGGGGCTGTCTAACATTTTCTTTGTAGATTGGAAGAGAAGGGGGTGATGGATGAAGAAGAGGGGTGGTTTCAGAGGGCACCGAGCTTGAAGAATATGTAGAGTAGTGGAAGTAATCATGATTTGATGACCTTGGAAGTTGAGGGCATTCAACACTCACGCTGAATTTTACTGTCGATTGACAAACACTAGTTTTGGACCACCGGCCAAAATGCATATCCAGTCGGCCTGGCTTTTCATGCGATGGAGGAAATGCAACCCCAATACCACTTCCACATCTAACGTTAACCCATCGGTGGTAGCAGTTTCAACTGGCTTTTCATGCGATGGAGAGGGAAAATGCAACCCCCAGTATAACCCACTTCCACATCTATACGTTAACCCATCGGTAGGTAGGGTAGCATTTTCAACTAACAGTTTCCATCCTTAGGAGGCCTCCTTATCGGTCCAACCGATGTGGAAGTTATCACATGACACTTTTATCGCTACGGTAGTGAAAGTGGCGATAGTGTAGGATAAGTCAATCTATAGTAGCGAACTTCTCATTATGGAGTTTGTGGCCTTGTATATCCATAGAGTGCAGCTTGTGAGACTTATTGTCCTCAATATTGGTTCACCGAATCAGTGGCTTTGTGAACAAAGTCAATTGAGCTAAATGAATAGTGTACCAATGGATGTGGACAGGGTTGCAAGTGGTCAAGGCTCGGGAGGCATGGAGATTGACAACGATCCTGTGGAGGTTGATAATGATCTGCAGGATATTATGGAGATTCATAATGATCCCATGGAGGTCGACTAGGATCTACATGGAGAATGATTAATTATGCAACCAATGATGTACATATGAAGGCCTTTTAACTTTTGCATAGTGTCGGCCCTAATTAGTATCTGCATTTTAGCTTTTGGCATGCTTGTTAGCTGGTAGTGTCCAACTACTTATTCAGTATGAATGTATGGAACCCAAGTTGGATTCCTTTCAATCCAAGAGTCCTAGCATTGAGCTTTCCTATGTTTTCTAAGTGCGTGTTTTGGCTTTCTTTCAATGTAAATATGTGTGTCTTATTTTTTTACCATTGAACTCAAGTTGGCATCCTTTCAATCTGAGTACTGGAATTGTGATTTTCTTTGTTTTCTAAGTGCGCAATTTCATTTTGTGGACAAGATCCTAACATACAGGTTGTTAAGCCTTAGGTCCAATGGTCGAATGAAGAAGACCCCCCGACAGACCCCTTTAGGATCGCTTGGGGGCTATGCCCATCGGGCACGCTCGTGCGCACCATTTAGCCAAAGAGACCCTGGCTGAGCCTAACTTGACCACAGCTTCTACCTAGGGCTCAAGGGCTTCCCTGAGCCTTGGGCTCTTGATCTACGACACCTTTGGGCTAGGCCCTTGGCTCTTGCCCGGCTAATGATGCCAACCAAGGCCTAGGCACAAGAAGACATGCCCTAGGCTACCAATGCCTGGGGGTTCCCTAGCGCTACTCCCTAGGCATGCCCCTACCAACTACTCCTCTAATAGGGTCACATCCGAGGCATGACACAAGAAGACAAAGCGTCCTGTGGCCTTCGGGGGCTCAGGGCTTCTGGGCCTACGCGTCAGCCCATGGAGCCGACCTTCTTCATCACCAAGAAGACTCCAAAAGGTCTCACCCGAGGGAGGCCGGTCCAAGCTGACACCCCCTGACATGTAGTGTCAGAATAGAGTAGCCGGACGCCGCCCATGCTTCTTTGGCTCCAAGATACCTCAGTGGTCCATAACACACCGCTGTAGGCCCCTCTTGGACTTTGGCGTACATAGACCATAGACTAGAACCCCTAAATCGCCTTGTACCTAACCTATCTTGTTATATAAGTGTAACACCCCAGTGTTAAGCATTGCATTGGGCATTTGCATTTCATGAGCACAAGCATCATCCAAGCATTCATGAGCATAAGCATATGAAGTTTCCTTTCATTTACCTTCTCTTTATCACATGGGATGTTGCTCATATACTTAATTATGCTTGTGATCATATGTGACCAATGTATGAAATGGTGGTAAGGTCACAACAATACCTTAGACACATTTAGAATGGTGGATGGGACAACTTTTGTATTCATGACATGAACCAATTTTGCTTCTAAGTGTTGGTGTACATTGAAATGTCATTTTCATGATGCTAGTTTGACCAAAGTTGAACAATAGCTTAGAGTGTTTGCATGGCTGTGTGACCTAAATAAAAGTTGTAGTTTACATCAAGGGTAACAAACTTTATTTAAGGGTCATGAGCTGAATTAGTGTCTAACATTGTCAAATGGAGCTCACTTGTATCAACAAAATGTTGTTTGGTGACTTAAGAATTTTTCTAAGTGTTCAAGCTGTTTTTAGTTTTAAAGTACCTTGCTTTTGAGCACTATAGTTTGAAAACCGTTGGGAATTAGGCCAAACTCCTTTAAGCATTTTTGTAGTGTTCACATAGCTCTACAAATTTTATTAATGAAGCCAGCACTGATTCAGCACAGATTAGGAGTACTAATCGCTTGAAGATGCGCTGTCAGTTGGGTTCAGGGTGGACTGAATTGGTGCCACGAGCGCGCGTCATGGTCGACTGGTGTCGGGGCACAGCTACCGCGTGGTGGCCGTACGCCAGCGTCGGGCCCACCCATCAGGCTAGCGCAGGCAGATAAGCGTACCACTCCCTCCCACTCTCTCTCACATGTTCACTCAGCTCTGCCTTGCTCCCTCTTTTGCTCACACGCTCACCGAGCGAACCACAGCGCTATGCCATCGCCGCCGCACCCTCGCCCCGCTCGCATGCCACTGCCGTTGTGCCATTGTGCCATTGTGCGCACACCAATTGAGCCAAGGTAAAAGCCTACGGGCGAGTTCGCCGTAGCCGCGCCCTCATCGGAGCACCGCCGAGCTTGCGCTTGCCGTGGCCGTGCTCCACCGAGCCGTCTCGCTCCTACATTCCTCTTGTTAGGATTAGCCTAGGGTTAGGACTAGGTCAGACCACTAGCCATTGAGCCAATGACGGCACACCAACACTGGAAAGCGGCTGTGCACTATCGTGCTCGCACCGCCATGCTGCCATGAACGTGGCCAAGCTTCGTCATCGCTCCACCTTGACCTAATCCATGCCGTAGAGCTTTGCTAGGGTTTATAGATACCGTAGCCATGCTCGCCTGGCCATGCCATCACCGAGGATGGCCAGAGCACCACCATGCACCATTGTCGAGCCACCATGCTCGCCAGCGAACTTGCTTTGGTGATCCTCCGAGCAAACCAAGGGTGCATGTAGGTGCAGAATAGGATGGGGAACACATTGGTGCTGACCTCATCGCCGGTGACCTCACCGACAGCGAGTTCTCGCCGATCAAAGCCGGTGCTCTACTCGGATTAACAGACATATGGGGTCAGTTGACCCACGGGGCCTAGTTGTTAGTGCCTCTGTAGTGTATAGACCGGGTGCACCTAGCAGTTAGGGTTTAGTTGTTTTTGAATTATTTTCACAGATTTGAATACAAACTTCAAAAATTCATATCTGGAGCTAGGAGTAACCAAATGAGGTGAACCAAATTTTGTTGGATTCATATTGAAGTGTACTATTTGATAAAAATATGAAATCTACTTCTTAGAGTATTTTTCTAGGAGAATTAAACTGAGCAAATTAAGTGCTTTTAAATATGTTTATATCTTGTAAATTGTATAACTTGAGCTAGGGAGGTGATAAAATTGTGATTCCAATTTTGCTGGTTCTGTGTTGGCATGGTCTATCTAGGAGAAATACTAAACCTATAGTAGGCATACTTGAAATATGGTCTTCCTCTTTAATCTTGATTAATTACTAGTTTCTAGTGAAATTAAATGGGGTAAAAATGCATAACATATGATCATGCAAATTTTTACACAATATTCCAATGCTAGGAGGAAAGTAGGAAAAATATTAAATATGTTGCTTGACACTTTTCACTAGGCTAAACTATTTTTGCTAAAATAAGCATATGTAACTTGTCATTTTATTAGAGGTGGCAATACTTATCCAAATGGCATACAATTTGTACAGTAGACTATTGGGGTCATTTGTAGGCTATTGTAATTTTCTCATAATTTATTGAGCAATAGAAATATTTATCCTTTAAATTGCCTTATTATAAATAAATTTGTTAGGCTTAACCATGATGTTTTCTGTGGTGTTTGTGATGTATATAATTTGTGGATGCTATTAGTTAGGCTTAGAAGTAATTAGTTATAGGCAGCTAGTTAATTATTGCTTTATAATTCAACTAGATGACTGCATGTATAGTTTCTGTTGTGGTGGTAAATTCATGATGACAATGATCTTTTCTATGGAACTTGTTAATAACAAAGTTGTAGATAACTTACTCATATACCTTGTGTTAAATTTTCATAGTCATAGGCCTAATGGTTTAAGAATTATAGCTGTTAGAAGTCTGCTATCAGAAATGACTTGTTCTCTAGATAGATCTGAAAGATTAAATTGTTTGACCTAGATAACTACTGAATCACCTTAAGATAATTAAATGAAAGTTGTAGGAAATTTCATAAGATTTCCAGAAAGTTAACGACCATATTATTTAGATGTGTATAACTACAGTTATGGTCAAAATAAGTGGTTGTTGTCTTGCAATCCAGAAAAATTTTAGGTGAGAATTTGTTTAATTACTAGAGAAGAGATATACACTTACTCAGTAAAAGAAAATGTAACTTGTTATCACCTTAATGCAATGCTGCTGATAACACTTGTGAGGATGCATTCATCCCATCATATCATATTATACATGTCATTATATATGCATCCATGATATCTTATTTTCTGCTCATGCATATAGGATCGTTCGAGGGGATAACTCTATTGGAATTTGACGAAGAGCCGGAGGAACAATAGGAGGCACCTCAGCCTATAGCTCCCGAAGGAGAGGAGCAAACTCTTGAAGACTTACCTGAGTGCCTAGACCATGGGCCAACTTCTATTATCAAAGGCAAGCCCCGGAGCATTTTAAGTCTCCCATGCTTTACAAAATATCAATTGAGTCCTTTATGTTTGATGTATTAGGTTATAAGAGTTGATTGGAAACACTTGATGCATAGAACTACCTTGTCTAGATACATATACCTTTAACCCTGTGTAGGTCTAGGATCGAATATATGCTTAGCCATGCTTAGACCGATAGACGTCGGGTGATTTCCTGTCACCTATGAGATATAGGTGAATACCGAAGCACGGTTGGCTATATTTGCTATCATGAAAAAGAACCATGGGATAATGTAGTTGGAGGCTAGGCAGAGTCTATATGTTGGTTGACTCTTATGATTCTATCTACGCTGATTAAGGACCGTACCGTTGTTGGCACTTTTGTCGAGATTGAGCGCATGCCTCTCACTTAGCTGGCCGGATAACTTGTTCCGACCATGAAGCCAAGTTGCTCAACTTGGGTGGGGCCCCATTCTGTTAGTGTGTGCACTCTAGATGGTAGTAAGGATGTGCGGGGAGCCAGACATGAGCCTAAGGGTAGGGTAGTCCTGATTGTCCTAGCAGTTGGTTGTCCCTGATTATGCGGCGCTGGTCGAACCCACCAAATGTGTATCTGAGTTGTACCAAAGGTGACCTAAGGTGACTATTGATCTGGTCTGCCTGGGTTTGTGTTAGGAATAAATTTCCAGCTGGTTGAAATTGATTTGAATTGCCGTCTCTCCTAGATAATGAGAAACTTGGCTAGAACCAACATCGTAGTAACTATATTATGGAATGATGGTTATGATGAACATGGAATTACTACACCAGCTATGGTTACTATTGTATGCTACTAAATGATATACCATAAGTTTGGCATAGGTTAGTTGCTAATCTAGAGATGAATAACTATAATTAACTTGATGACCAAATTATAAATGTACAACTGAATTAGTCGCTTTTTATGCAAAATGTTGTCAAGCTAGCTCCACTTATAAAGCCTTGCATGATCCTTAGAGTCACTTTATTTTTGGTTTATGATGGATAAATCTAGCTGAGTACCTTCTTGTACTCATGATTTATTTCCCACTTGTTGCAGATAATATAATGTATTATGGCTACTGTAAGGACTGCTTCTGTCTTGCCTTGGACAAGGAGTAGGGCCCTAGGCAAGGCATCTCTTGTTAATCCCTCTCTTATGCTTTTGTGGGATTATGATCATGAGCTGGCACAGTATTTGAACAACGATGGAGATGTTGGTTTTAGACTTTAATTGCTTCCGCTACTATTTTACCTAAACTTGGTTTGTAATAACTTTTAATTGCACTATGATGTATGAAGTTGTATTTATGAACTTTATGTAACATGTGACATGTAAGTTAAATCATGTACGATCTTGGTTGTATGTTGGTTGAATCGAGACCCTTCATGGTATTCGATAAACTACCAGGTTTATATGGGCTCAAGTATGATAGTGTGACCGCTTGTGGGCTGCCGTTGTACTTGTGCTCATATAAATTGGACGATTTTGCTACAGCTGGCATCAGAGCAAGATTCAATATTAATTACCACATGTGTATTTAAAACAAAGGTTTTTGTTTTCTAAAACTAGTTTTTAGCAACTTATAGCTATGTATAGGTGTTTAAAAATAAAGTTTGAATCTAGAGTGTGCTAGTGATCACTTCCTTTATGCCTAGTTAAGGATTTCAGGTGGCTAATTAAGTACTAACATGGGGGTTTTTACTTTCGTCGTCCATACGGTGTGCTATTGTATGGATGCCATTCACTTGAGTGGTAATGTATGGATCAAATGCCTCTATGCCCAAGGTAATATGATGAGTGGCATGACCACAAGATGTCAGCGTGCAGTCTATGGGGAGAGTTAGCTTTGATACTGAAGTATATATATGTCTCATATATATGGAGGTATTTAATTGTGGGTTAGCTTTGATATGACTATATAAGCATATTTATATGTATATATAGGACATATTTACTTTCGGGTAGCTTTGATATGGAAGTATATATATGGGTATATATATAGAAGTATTTAGCTTGCAACCTAGAGCCTAGATTTTTATTTCTGCATATATACTTGTGGGATTAGGCTGAAATGAAATTCTTGTGCAGGTACACTAACAACGAAACGTGTAGCCCGACTAGCTACGTTATATAAGAGAAAACGCATGTATGCCACCGTGTATACCGTTAGAAGTTTTAATTTTCCTAAGTTTGTGAGGACATACAGAACATGCATGCATCATGATCAATCATTCATTACACACTTGCATTGTTCCTCCCCTTATAAGTCTCTTATTTGGTTAATTAACTCTTTTCTATTATAACATTGTTCTCATGAGAGTTGCACCATTTTGTTGGAACAGATGGCAGCATCAGCTAGGAGTGAGACTTTCTTGGAAATGTTTGGTACCCCTGCCCTACTTTGCAGGGTCCTGCATTATGCTGGATATACCGAACCGCCTCTCTTTTCCTAGAATGAGGTATACCTAGAAGGACAACCATGGTATGAGGTGCAGCTAACCATACCAGCTCGTACCCAAGCACCCTTCTAGCAGGACTAGAAGGCGGATTCTAAAGGGAAAACTCCTTGGGAGGCTGTCCAAGTAGTGGCTTTTGAGGTGCTGAGTTAGATATGTTAGCAACACGGGGATGAGCTTACCAGTAGTGCCGCTAGTACTTTTCCTCGGGTGGATCCATCTATAGTAGTTTGGGCACAGCGCAACCGCAATGCCTTGATCCAAGACCGAGATGAGCGGACATATAGTTCTAGTCCCGCTATGAGTGCAATGTTTGCCATGATAAAGATGATCTATACTCATTAGGATACCTAGTACTTCTGGTAGGAGTCCTATACCACTTGCACAGACAAGCTCATGAGAGCTAAAGCTGCATTGCATAAACCGAGGAAGCATGTGCACAAGCACAAAAAGGCAGCAAGTGAGGCATGATGGGAAACTGATTAGGCATATGTAGTATTGGGAAATCTCCAGACTCAGATGGAGCAAGTTGATCAGTAGAGAGCTACCGCCCAAGCGACAAGAGCTAATGATCAGGTAGTGCTAGCAGGACTATGGGAGTAGCTAGAGGCCGCTCATGCCGAGGCGCTCACAGCTACGCACCAGTGGATCTAGGCAAACAACCATGTAGCCATAGCAGAAGTAGCACAAAACAGAGCCAAAGCCCTAACTATGCAGTAGGACCGTGTTGAAAGGGACTTGCGCCAGCAGCTTGCACATACCCAGAACGTGGTGGTTGATCTTCAGCATGAGGTGCATTATCTGAACAACCAACTGCACCCGCTCCTTGATGAGGAAGAAGATCCAAAGATGTTAGTTGAAGATGATGGTTGGGAGGAAGAAGAAGTGGATTTAGAGGATAAGGATGAGGCTATCTCTGACCTCGACAGTGAGCACGCTGAAGAATAGAGCCATTTAGTGACTAGTTTGAAGCGCTAGTTGTATCCCTACTATTTATGTAATGGACTTGTAGTTTGAACTTCGGTATTCGTGATGTAACTTCGATGTAATATTGGCACTTTGCACGTTATTTCAATATGGTTGAACTTTGATGAAATTCTAGTTTTGTTTTACTAGTGAAATGTGACTTTCATGTTAACACGTTGCGAGTACGATAAGTGATCAAATTGGTGATGTTATGTTGTGAGAATGAATTATTGTGCCTCTATTTTATTGTATGAATTTAAGATTCTCTCTAGTAACTTTAGTTTGCCATGATTACACAATTCATCTTCAATCTCTTAACATCAACCAATAATCACTTATTGTTGCAATTTTGTAAATGACTCGCACTCACGCTGGGGCTGGCACCAACCAAGGCGGCAATGATGGTGATTTACCACCACCACCATCCCCTTC
Organism: Miscanthus floridulus; assembly: GCF_019320115.1. Classification (NCBI taxonomy): domain Eukaryota; kingdom Viridiplantae; phylum Streptophyta; class Magnoliopsida; order Poales; family Poaceae; genus Miscanthus; species Miscanthus floridulus. Next base: position 20,650,186 of record NC_089591.1, on the reverse strand, counting down.
TACGAATGAGTTTTTCGCACAATTCCTAGGTAGTCAGAGAGCCATGGAGGATACACTATGCCTCATTGAGCAGAACACCGCTCACGCCCATCTACAACATCAAGGGCCTAAACCGAATCAATATAGCTCATTCAAAGATTTCCAAGGCACCAAGCCTCCTATATTCAAAGAGGCCGAAGAACCGCTCCAGGCCGATGAGTGGCTAAACTTAATAGAGCAAAAGTTTTGTCTATTGAGGGTAACAGAGCATCAGAAGGCCGAGTATGCATCATATCAACTGCAGGGACCGACAGGGATATGGTGGACCCATTTCCTGTCTTCTCTACCTGCAAATGCATAGGTCACCTAGGAACAATTCAAGTTAGCCTTTAGGGGACATCACATTCCCTTAGGGCTAATGTGCATGAAAGCCGCTGAGTTCATGAGGCTTACTCAAGGGACCAAAACCCTTACCGAGTACATGCATGCCTTCAACAATATTTCCAAATATGCCCCAGAGTTTGTCAACATAGAGGAGAAGAAAATAGATAGTTTCAAGAGAGGCCTTGGCACTAAGCTAATGAAGACCATGGCCAACTCAAGGTGTGCCACCTATAATGAGTTTGTCAGTGATGCCTTAACCTAGGAGAACCAAAACAACTTGCACACAGCAGCAAAGGGCTGCAAAAGAGCAGCTAAGGGAGGTGCCTTAGGGTCATCTCAGTCTAGAGCTCTAGTGGCAGTCAGGCCACAGTTTCATCCACCAGCACCTAAGTATAGGCCTCCTCAGCCAAAAGCTCAAGCCAATCACCCCTAGAAGACATTTCACAGAATATTCACCATTGCCATACCTAAGGGCAATGCAGGCCAAGGAAGCTCAGTAGGACCAAGGAACAACCAACCATGTTTCAACTGCAATCAATTAGGCCATTGGTCCAAGGAGTGTCCCCATCCCAAGAAGGGTGGCAATCAAAACCAGGGTAATCAGAGATAGGCAAATCCTAAGGCACATCCTGGATACGTGCATTACATAGCTGTGGAAGAAATCCTCATGGGAGAAGTTATCACCATCGGTATGTTTCTTGTTAACAAACATCCCGCCATTGTTTTGTTTGATTCTGGAGCTTCTCATTCATTTATGAGCTAAGCATTTGCATCTAAGTATGATTAGAAAATAATTGAGGTAAACACGGGTGGTTATAGTATAAATTTAGCTGGGGCTACTATCTCTACAAATCAAATAGTCAGAGATGTGCTCATCTCAATACAAGAGAGGGAGTACACAATGGATCTGATAGTATTGCCTGGATTAGCCATAGATGTGATCTTAGGCATGAGTTGGATGAGTGATCATAGAGTTCTCATTGACACATCCACTCGAACAATTATGTTGAGAGAACCAAAGGGGAGTAATGCTTTTCTAGTACCACTTCCCTGAAGTTTTGATCTCCAAAACTTGTCTTGTGCTATCCAAGCCACTACCCTATATGATATTCCAGTGGTTTGTGAGTTTCTAGATGTATTTCCAAATGAATTGCCGGGTCTACCACCTAATAGGGATGTGAAATTTAAGATCGACTTAGTGCTAGGTATGGCACCTATCTCAAGAAGACCCTATAGGATGCCACCAAATGACTTAGCCGAACTTAAAATCTAGTTACAGGAACTTTTAGACAAAGGTCTCATTCGACCTACTTTGTCTCCATGGGGATGTCCAGCTTTATTTGTAAAGAAGAAGGACAAATCCTTGAGAATGTGTGTGGATTATAGGCCGCTTAATGCTGTGGCCATTAAGAATAAGTATTCTTTGCCCCGTATCGATATTTTGTTCGATCAACTAGCAAAAGCAAAAGTATTCTCTAAGATTGACTTGAGATCAGGCTATCACCAGATTAAAATCAGACTAGAAGATATACTTAAGACCACTTTCTCCACTAGGTACGCCTTGTACGAGTATTTGGTCATGTCTTTTGGATTGACAAATGCTCCTACCTACTTCATGTACTTGATGAATTCGGCATTCATGCCCGAGCTTGACAAGTTCATGGTTGTATTTATCAATGATATCTTAATTTACTTAGAGAATGAGGCAAATCATGTAGAGCATCTGAGAGTTGTTTTGTCTAGATTGAGGGAGCATAAATTATATGCTAAATTTAGCAAATGTGAATTCTAGTTGAGGAAAGTAGCTTTCTTGGGTCACATCTTATCTGAAGATGGAATTTCTATAGACCCATCTAAAGAACATGAGGTCATGGATTGGAAGGCACCAACTTTGGTTCATGAAGTTTAGAGTTTTCTAAGGTTAGCAGGCTACTATCATTGTTTCATTCCTGATTTTTCCAAGATAGCTAAGCCCATGACCAGACTACTCTAGAAGGATGAGAAGTTTAATTGGACGCCAGAGTGTGAAGCTACTTTTTGCACCTTAAGGACCTTATTGGACTACAGCTCCTATTTTAGCACAACCGACATTAAAAAGCCTTTCGATGTGTTATGTGATGCATCGGGTATAGGTTTGGTGTGTGTGCTTATGCAAGAAGGTTGAGTTATTGCCTATGCTTCCCAAGAATTGTGAAAAGCATGAAGTCAACTATCCTACACATGATTTGGAGCTTACAGCAGTTGTTCACACATTAAAGATATGGACACATTACTTGTTGGGAAACGTATGTCACATATACACTGATCACAAAAGTCTCAAATATATCTTCACTCAACCTGAGCTGAACATGAGACAATGTAGATGGTTAGAGCTGATTAAGGACTATAACTTGGAAGTGCATTATCATCCTAGCAAGGCAAATGTGACAGCAGATGCCTTGAGCCGGAAGTATCATTGAAATTCTCTATTGGAGTGTGGATTTAATCGGTTGCATCCTATGGTGCTACACAATATCACTATCAGTTGCTCACTTGAGAGCAAAATCATAGAACTACAGAAAACAGATGTGGGTGTGTTCCACATCAAGCGAAAGATGAAAGAATAGGAAACCAAGCATTTTAGGTTGGAAAAGAGGTGTGCTATGGTTTGAGGACTGACTTGTGGTACTGAAAGATTAAGAACTTAGAAATCAAATTCTAGATGAGGTGCATTCCAAGTTATCTATCCCTCGGGCAGTAGTAGCAAGATGTACCAAGACTTGAAGACCTATTTTTGGTGGACCAAGATGAAGAGGAAATCGCTGCCTATGTCACTAGGTGTGATAATTGTAGTAGAGTCAAGGCCATTCATTTGAAATCTACTGGATTACTTTAGCCGTTGCCTATCCTAGGCTAGAAATGGGAGGAAATAAGTATGGACTTCATTACAGGCCTGCTAACACAACAAGGTCACGATTCCATATGGGTCATTGTAGATCGTCTTACCAAGTTAGCACATTTTGTACCGGTTAACACATGGTATCACGCTAGGAGGTATGCCAAGCTATATGTTCTCAG